>NW_026642504.1:0-600000 GCF_028554395.1 Pezoporus wallicus | reverse complement strand
AAGTATCTAACAAGAGTCTCTGATCGTGTTTATCTTCCCGGAAGGGGAGGAGAGCACTTAATTTGAAATCCTATGCCTAATTTATTTCAGAGCAAATTGGCACTTCCTGCTTTTCTGTCCTTTGAAAATAATGGATATTTTGAACCTTAAATGTCCCCAAACTGGAGACAGAAGAGGTATAACTTAGCTGGTGACTCTAGTTCCTCTTGCAGGAAGAATCTTAAGTTTCGTTAGTGCCAGAGTCACAGTGTCTAGGGGCAGATGATTTCTCAAAGGGGAGATAGTCACTTAAAAATGTCTTTTTACTTCCAAAACAGAGATCCTGTGAACCAGACAAAGTTCGTTTGCACTTGCAGATGTAATTTAAATGTGCTGGAAGAAATAACCCATGCAGAGCCCCAGTAGTGTACGTTAGGTAGGTTTATTTTGTAGACTGCGCATCTGACCAGTGTGCAGACTGCTGTCAGACCAATGAAAGCTCTGGCAAGTCAGGGTTATTTATCTGCCTTGTTTTCATGTGCCTAGAATATAAGCACAAGACTCTGGGCACCACTGTTAGGAGTCAGCATCGTTCCTGGGTGATCATGTCATTTGGTTTTCCTTCTGCTTTTTTTAGGTCTGGAAGGCTGTGGGTTGGAGATTGATTGCACTCTCTTTAGGCCTTTATGGGCTCCTTTATGTATATGAGCGCCTCACCTGGACCACGAAAGCGAAGGAGAGAGCTTTCAAGAGACAGTTTGTAGAGTATGCTGGTGAGAAATTGCAGCTCATCGTCAGTTACACAGGTTCTAATTGCAGCCACCAAGTCCAACAGTGAGTTTCCTATATTCAGCCAAAACCTTAACTAGTTCTATTGTTTGACTGTTGGGTTGGTTTTCTTTTTTTCAGTGGTATTCCTTCTTAAAATAAGATAAGCCTGCATTTTAAATTCCAGATTTAAAAACGTGTTTTAAAAGAAAATTTGAATCACTGATGTAGTATTTGGGTGCTATTGATCATTAGTCTTAATGTGCTTCTGCCTCTCAAGTTGCTCTGGTGCTCTGACATATTCTTGGGCAGAAATGGACAGATGAACATCTGAGTTTGTATCATCAATCACTATATGTCAAAGGGATTTACTCCTTGAATTTGCTTCTTGATTTATTTCTCATTTTATCCAACTTTTCTTGTTTCCTAGAGAGCTGGCTGGAACGTTTGCTCATTTGTGTCAGCAAGTGGATGTCACACGAGAGAATCTTGAGCAGGAAATTTCTGCCATGAATAAAAAAATTGAAGTTCTGGATTCACTGCAGAGCAAAGCAAAACTGCTCAGGTGAGATTTTTATTATCCCCTTTATGCAGTTGTTTGCATACAGTTGTTTTTCACAGGATTGCCCCAAGATGTTCAGATTAGGGTGTATCTGAGTGAAGTCCTTCCATCATAGCGTTTGATGTGCAGGCATGAGCATCTTTCCCTGCTGCATCGTGTTCCCTTTACCTCTGTACTTTGCCATGTACTGTTGACAGCCATTTAAATCTTCTGTCTTGCAAACCCTCTTTTCCTTCTTGTTTTTGATTTGGAGTTGCAGTTCCTTTCTATTTATCAAAATGCATTCCTCTGCCCCTACAAACTCCTTCAGGCTATTACAAAATTATGCAAAAAGCCTCACCTTTGCCTTTGTACACAGTTGTTTGATGTTTTTCTTCACCCTGCAAAGGTTGTTGGAAAGAATTTTCCAAACATTCCTTATCTACGTGGTAAGATCAATGTGAAGTTGTGACCATGATCTCTGTTTGAATCTCAGTGCCCAGGGATTGTTAGTCAGCAAGTGGTCCTGACCTGAGGAAGGGAGGGGATGGTAGTGGTGGTTTGGAATGGACCTCTGGCACTCCTCTCCATGCCTGGCTGTTGACTCATTTGAGTCATGCTTCTTTCAGATGGGCTTGAGCTGTTCTGCTCACCTCATGGAGACTTTTTGTCCTTGCAGGAATAAAGCGGGTTGGCTTGACAGCGAGCTCAACATGTTCACGCATCAGTACCTGCAGCAAAGCAGATAGTATGGGAAGAACAGAAAACCAATGCTGTTTCCCTTCAGTGCTCTCTTAATTACTGCAGAGAACATGGTGGGTGATGGAATTCCCTGAAGGGAATAGGCAAAAGCCTATTGCTGTTTCCAGTTGCTGTGTGAACGATAGGAGTCTGCTTCCCTGTTCTGTGTCCCACCTCTAAACACTAGCTGTTGGTAACTCTTCTTTTCCTTCCTGTGAGACCAGGCTACTTCAGAAGGAATGTGTGCTTCATACATTCACAGGGGCTTTTAAAAGCAAAATCAAGTACAGTAGTAAGTTGAAACCAAATATTTATCAGGCTAAAAGTTACTCTGACACATCTTTAAAGACTCCTTCATTTCACTATATGAAGGTAGAGCTTTTGACTTCCAAGCCCCGAGTTTATGTATGTGTGACAAGTAGCAGTTTGTCTAAACCCAGATCCCTTGCACAGAGGTGTAACGATGGTTTCACAATGCATTTATAGCCCATGTAGGCCTCTCTCCTCGGTTAATATTCCGTTATTATAGACTATGACAGAGAATCACCGTGTCCCTTCATAGAAAGGTTTATTACTGTCAGGATGTTTAAACCAATGAACAAAACCCATTTCTCTTCCAGAGCAAGAGGGACTAAGATTTTGCTTTGGTAAACTTATTGTCTTTGGAGTTAGTTTGTTCCTGTTAAGAACAACTTAATATTCAGTCTAGCCCATTTCATATTGTGGACAGATAGTCTGCAAGGACAGAACTAGGTCCTGTGAAGGGGGTGGTGCTGAGAATGTGGCAGCTTGTTGAGGAAGAGAAATAGGGAAAACCACTCAGTTGATGGAATGTATGAACTATCTGATGAGATGAGTTGATGACTGTGGGGTTCTTTTTTGGAAACACACAGCTGTGTTTCTGGAAGCAGGCCTTTGGAATTCCATTACCACAATTTGGCCACAATAACAGCATGAGGATTACAAGCTGTAAGAGATTTTGCTTCATGCAGAGTTCCCATAGGATGTGACAGTCCGTGCAGTAATATGATTTGATTTTGTTTCTCTTCTGTTAAAAGTATGAGAATGAGCTGGCAGTGGAGCTCCTCTGGAGCGGGGGAAGACCTGTCCATTCCATGTTGTGCCAGGGCAAGAATGGGTCACAGCAACTCATTTTTTTTAAAGACATTATTTATTTGCAAATAGCTTAAATTAATCATGGAGGTTTGCCCTGGAGCAGTTTTGAAGTTGGAGTGTCAGATTTGGGAACTGTAAGAACTTGAGTCTTTTCCTGCTGGAATTGATAAAGGAGACATTTCCGTTAATTTTACTTGAACCAGGATCAGGTTCCTATGTTGTAAAGTTTCTTTTCCACTTTGTGGGTGTTTTGCCATGTGTTGGCTATAACCTTTTGGTCCCCCACAAAATGTCTGAGGAATCCAGAATCGGATCCTGTAGTTCTGAGGTTAGTGAGAACCCAAATCTGGCCAGTGTCAGACTTCAGAGCATATGGGGTTTCCTTGAGGAGGTCCCAGGTGAGTTCAGAGCTGCTAGCAGTGAGGGGTTTTTTCTTATTGACAGTGAGACTTTTCACTTTCAGATGGTATCAGCTGGCCTTAGGATTTCTCATTCATGCTCAGGTGTGCATATATGTGCCTGTGACAAGTCCCTTGTTTCATATGTCACAGAAGTTTCAGAAGCAGTTGCCTGATACTTGAGGGAGTGAAAATAGCAAAATGTCAGTAAGTACTTTAGGCTGTTTTGAGATTTGCAGTCAGACCTGAAGTATCTTGATCATGTAGGAGCTGACAGTGAGACTCTTGTTCAGTCTCTGGAATGCAGGAAGCAAACATTCCACTTCCAGCAGACAACTTTGAATCCAACCCAAACTGAAAAGCTGTTTTCATCAGAGGGCTGCCTTGGCCTTGGTTGGTTTCTTCAGGCAACCACCAGGGCATAAATACATCTTAGATCAGATCCAAAAGGGAGTAAGGAAGAAATCTGAGTCCTTACCTCTGGAAATGTGTTCTCTAGGCTTGTGGTGAAGTATGCCAGAGTAAGTGGAATCATCCACTGTTACTCTGCTGTGGGTATTATGTGAATAAATTCAGATTTCTGGTCTCTCAAGCTATCGTGTACAGAGCTCTAACAGGCTGTGTGCTGTGCTGTTGAGCTAAAACATTAAGCACATCCCTAATACACCAGGAAATTGTCAGTGCCAGGTAGGGGAAGAGGAAGATGTACCACTGCTCAGCAGTTGTAGGCTGCCTGAAATGCTGAGCTTGCTTTTAAAGGCATGTGGTAGTATCTTTTCATCAGACTTTTAGGGGAAATCTGATAAATGAGCTGATCTTTAAGCCAGTGTGTGATCTGTAAAGGGAAGAGAGATTGAGGGGCTCTTAGAATCTGGAGACTTGCCAGTGTGTCTATGTGTTCCCACAACTGTTCAGGTTGTGGTGGTGTAGGCATGGCCACTGCTGTGCTGAAACCTAACCTGTAGAACGGGGAAAGAAGCACTTGAAAGTTGTAAGAAGCAAAACTGCTAACATGGGAGGCAGGAATGTTTTCAGTGTGTGTGTAACCTTTGTCCCTAGAAGCCTGAGTATCAACAATCAGACTTTTAACAGAAAGGCCTATGAGCTGGATTCCTGTACAGCAGAATGGAGCTGTACTTCTTTAACTCAGAGTGGTGGAGGAACAAACACTTGCCAGCAAGGAGCCTGTTCTCTTCTGATGTTCGTAAAGAATGATAAGCTATTCCTTAGGACAGGAATGCCAAACCAAATCTTCCCCAAACTCTTATTAAAGAAGGTCAGCTAAATGCACTTTATCTTATTGCTGCTACTCATTTTTCTCATTGTGTTATGTTGATGGAGCTCTTTGAACTACTCTTACCAGTGAGTTTTCTCTCTGCTGTATTTAAGGTGATAAATTTGCATGAATTATTTCTCTATCAATGCTGTAAACAGTGGAAACCAAAATAAAAATGAATTGGAAAAATATTTATCCTGATGCGTGCTGTGTGTGGAGATACAAAGTCTTCAATTGTAAGTATAATAGTTACTGAGATGATGATGTAAATTGGGGTATGTTGTGTGTTAGTAGTGACCTTTAATCTGTGTGGTTACTGTGAAAATTAACAAGGAGACCAATACTACTTAGTTATCCAATGGAAAGTTTGAGAGATTCCTTCTTAAGTTACACTAAAAATGGTGGTATGGGATCAGTGATTTCTTGAGAATATTGCAGGAAGGTGTGGTCAGCAAATACTGTGTTGAGAGGCTGAAATCATGGTCAGTGGCTGTTCTCAGGTGGTTACCGGCTGCCCCATCCCTGGCAGTGTTCAAGGCCAGGTTGGACACAGGGGCTTGGAGCAAGCTGCTCTAGTGGAAGGGGTTGGAACTGGATGAGCTTTAAGCTCCCTTCAACCCAAACCCTGTTCCGTGGCTGTGCTGTGCGGGTCGTTTCCAACCGTGGATTTCAGAACCGCTCCCGTTTGGCTGCGGGGGACGCTGGGCTCCGTGGTCCCCTCCGAGCCCCGCAGGACCCGGGCCGCAGCCCCGGCTCGGTTCCGCTTCCCCCGGCTCAGCCTTTCCGCGCATGCCGGGAGCCAAGGGGCGGGCCCAGCCGCGGAAGCGGCCGCTGGAGCTGTGGAGGCCGCCCGGGGGAGTCCCGGCGGCGGCCGGAGCCGGACGGGGAGCTCCGGGGTGCGCGGAGGTGGGCCCGGGGACCGGGGGAACGCCCGCAGGCCTGGGGCCGCTCGGCCCGGCGAGGCTCGGGCTCCGCACAGCGCTGTACGGGGGGGGGGGGGGGGGGGTCACCGGCTCTGTGCGGCTGCCGGGCCTCATGGCGAGGGAGCGGGGGGCTGACAGTGCCCCGGGCCATCCCCCGTAGGCAGGGGGATCAGAACCTGCGTGTGCGCCGGGGAGCTCTGCGTAGCTGTTTGTGAGCCAGCGTTCCTTAATCCGGTATCAGAGATGGGAGTGCTTAGCGCGGGGGACAGCCATCAGTTACTTTTAACTGCAAGAAGTTAAGGTCCTTTCCACAAAGGATTCAGACTAAAGCTTGAGTTCCTGGGTCTGAGCATGAAGCACTAACAGCTTCTGATCGATTATGCTAAGAGTGGGTCTCATCTGGTAGAACACGTCCAGAAAGTCCCTTGGCTAATGTTGTTTTCAGAGTATTTGCTCTCTGATGAGCAATGATGAGAGGATCAACGCTCTTGGCGTTGTCCTGTGAGAACTTGTTTTGTTCAAATAAGCTCAGTTTTAGTGTCTCAAGGCTGGCATTTCTGTTTTATGCCCAGTAGTGCACCTCTTGCTATATATATATGCATCTATATCACAAAAAGATATACTGTAGTTTTATTGTTAGCACTGCTCTTCGTTCCAGCCAGTGCTGTTGTACAGGACTTGCATTTAATTCCTCATGTCCAGTTGCCGAGGCAGCAGGCACCAAAACAAATGGGATGAGTTTTGGAGAAGGGTTTAGAGATCCTTTGGGACATACGGTCCTGGAGAAGCACTGAGTTGTCTTGAGGATATAATTGATTACTCAAGCCAAAAGCAAGGGGGGGGGGGGGTAGGTTTAGTTTTCTTAATTAAAACAGCACTTTCTGCTAATTTAGAGGAGATGGTGGTGGTGTCACCATGTTGAACAGTGTGACAGCTTGCCACTCAAACTAAGTGTCTATCATCTTTCTGTCTATATCTCTATCTTTT
This sequence comes from Pezoporus wallicus, assembly GCF_028554395.1. Taxonomy (NCBI): domain Eukaryota; kingdom Metazoa; phylum Chordata; class Aves; order Psittaciformes; family Psittacidae; genus Pezoporus; species Pezoporus wallicus. The sequence goes on along the minus strand of NW_026642504.1, from coordinate 593,271 downwards.
TGTCTGTCTATCTATCTATCTATCTATCTATCTATCTATCTATCTATCTATCTATCTATCTATCTATCTTTTTCTCCCCCCTCTCCCAATAAAAGGGTAAGAACTCTTAGTGCTTAATGTGTGACATTGGAATTGCCTGAGCCCTAGTCCCGAGTCATAATTGAGCCTTTTGAAGTCTTCCTTCCAGAAGTGGAGGACAGTTTGGACTCAATATTTCTTTTGGATGTAGTAAATATATTTGTATTCCTTAGTCATATTTTGAACTTCTGAGCATCCTGCTGGTATCCCAGTATAAATTTGGAGGCTTGAAAAGCACATTCAAGCAGAATAAGGTTGTTCTAAATATCAGCCTCTGAATCAAATAGCTTTTATTTGGCTTTGTGATGCGAGTTTTTTCATGTTTAGTGTTTGTGAGAGTCTCTTGTCTCTGCTCAGTCAGCTGCAAGGTTTTGGGTGCAAACTGTTTGACACTCCATCTGAGGGAGGTATGCAGTGGTGCTAGTCTTTAGCATAAAGAGCTTTGAGACTGGCTGGTTTCTGAGGAGCAATAATCAACACTCCCAGTGGTCCAGCAGCTGTTTGTGGTTTTCATGAGAAGTCCCCTGCAGGTGGTTTCTCCTGGGACTGCTCCTTCCCTTCCTGCTTCCATTGATGTTGTTCACCCTTCCTCTGGCTTTACAGTGAAGCGTCTTCACAGGATGGAGATAGAGCACCTGCAGAGGCTGCGTGAGGCCAACCAGGACCTTCTGCAAAGGCTCAGAATGAAGCAGGAAGAGATCAGAAAAAGGCTTCCCAGCAAGGCATCTCTTGATAACAGAACAGCTCCTGAAAGCTCTGTCCCCTTGCCCACAAGAAGGGTACGTGTTGTGTCTGTGCCAGAAGTGCTGGGAAGCAAATGGACCTTATCTGAAAGACAGCAGCCTATGGAGTGATGTTCCAAAGGAGACAGATGAGCACGGAGGAGCTGGTAGAAAGTAGAATGTGGAACATGGAGACAGAAAAGTAGCTGTTTGTTGCTTATCCTGTGGTCCCCACCGTGTTCTTGCAAAGGGGTCAGAGATCAGTTCCTGCCCAAGGAATGTAGGTTTCTTAATCTAAGATAGGAATGAACTTTGTGGAACATACTCTTTTTATATCTTCTAAGCATGAAGGCTGAAAGTTAGTGTTCCTCAAATTGGGAAGAGCTGCATTTCTCTGGAAGTGGATCCCTTCCTTATCTTCCCCAGGCACTTAAATAATGTCTCATGAATACATGGGTTTGTTTTTTTTCCCCACAGGAATATAAAGGGGTGAGCAGACTAGAATGAGAGGTTGATTTTCTGTTACTGAGTGAAGTGTCCTAGAAAAAGGTGTGTGTAATCTGAACGATGCTGTGTGGTATAAGAATCTCTGTCCTTGCAGAAGACAAATCCAGCTGATGCTGTGGAGCCTACAGCTGACCCTGAAGTGTTGGTGTGTGTGGAACCTGGAGCTTACGCAGCCAGAGCAGCCCTCTGTTCATCTCTTAAACACAGCAGCAGTGACAGGGGGGTACAGCAACAACAAGAGAAGATGCAGGAAGCAGTAGGTTTGGATTCTGGCTTTCCTGGGAAAGAGAAGAATGTTGTGCCAGTGACTGCAGTCATTACCTGTGGCAGAGAAACCTCTGAAGTGGAGAGGGGTGGCCATGCTCAAGGAAGTCCACAGAAAGAATCCTTCCCTCTGGGACATGGAGAGAACAGAATCCAGTCCACTCTGCTAGATGGCTTCCATGAGAAGCAGCAGCTTGAGGATGTTCTGGCCTCATCACTGAGCAGCAGCCAAGGTGAAGAGACCAGCAAGCAGCATGTGGTTGTTAGAGAGCCTGTCGTTCGTAAATCAGTCTTGCTGACGTCTCAGTCCCAAGAGCCAAAGGTAAATGGGGTTTTTGCTTGTTTTCATCAGCCAATAGAAGGATGGGGGAGAAAGGCTCAGGAGGACATTGCTTGCTCTGTTCTCACCGTGCAATTTGGAAGTTGGGGTCAGCTGTTCCCAGCCTTAGCAGCTGGGGGCTTGTGTCAGTTTGTTCAGGCCCTACTTTCCTTAGCCCTTGAACTGAAGACTTCAGCACTTCACTGTGAGACTCCTTGTCCTCTGTGTATGTGATTGACCTCTCAGGGAGAACAGCCTGGTGTGGTGCTGCTGCCACATAGCTTGTTTCCATAGGTGTGGAGGGCAGGTTATTGCTGTGGTCTTCCTCCAGGCCAGCAGAGGTGACCTGATGTTTGGGGATGTGTGATGCAAGGAGCATTTTGTTTAAAGCCCTGACAAATTCTGCCTTTCCCTGGGCAAGTCCCCTGCCTCCTCTTTCTGTTTTGTGACGTGAAAAAACAAAAGGCTGCTACTGGTAGAGGCATAGATAGAATCCAGCCACAAACTAAGCCACAGCTGTCCCATTTGAACAGTTGTCTCCTTGCTGTATCTTTGAACGTCTGCTAGTTGTCTTATGGATTGTTTTCTTCCCAGAAGGGAGCTGGTTGCATCACTTTTGAGTCTGACCCTGAAGAATATACCATACCTGTGAGCACCTGGTCCATACGTCCTTTCCTGGGCTACGACTGGATTGCAGGTGAGTCCTCAACATGAAGCAAAGCTCTCAGGATGTTGCAGTAATATGACAACGTCAAACCCAGTTTACGGCCCCTTTAAGTTTAGGTGTGACAGAACTGCAGCCCTAGAGCCCATGTGGAAGGTCTCAGCAGAAGAGCTGCAGTTTTGTCAGATGCCATTCCTTGTCCAGTGCATCCCTGGAATGGTGATGCTGCAGTGGAATGGGAAGCCAGGCAGCAAACGTCAAAGCTGAGTGAGGTCAGAGGGGATACCCAGTAACTGAAATGAATGAATGCAATAACGGACCCAAATCATGCAGTAAATCTCTGGCTTGACACAACGACGTGTTTTTCTTAGTATTCATTTTGGTGCTTCAGACCTTGACTTTGGCTCTTTTATGTGAGGTTTGCTTTGGGGCTTTTCTATGTGTGGTAAATCCTTGACCTTTTCCCTTTCCTTGGCCCTCTCAGGACTCCTAGATACGAGCCCTTCAGTAGCAGAAAAATCTGACCAGTACTTTGCTGAGCTGCACGAGTTCCGACAGGTCAACAGAGAAGAATGTATTCATGAGCAGCGCCCAGAGTGAGTGGGTATGGGGCGAGGGCTGAAGCAGCAATGTGTCTCTTTAGCCCGATGAGTAGAGCCTGATTGGAGTGGGAAATTGTAAGGGTGGCTTTGTAGGCCTTTATTTCCCTCCCAGTCGGAAATGCGTGTTTTGAAAAGGTGGGGCTGTTCAGAGAGCCTGCCCCCTTACACTGATTTGTTTGCATATCTCCTTTAGGCCCAGTGCTGTGGACTACAGAGATCCTGAACAAGAGCCAGATGTGATAACCGGTTCCCATAAGTGTAAGATCATATTGCCTCCTAATCTAATTTCTGTGAACGAACAACTGAGCAGACTTTGCCTGTTGTTCTGAGGAAGCCCTGCATCGTGCAAGGCAGGGAGGAATGTGGGATTTTTAGGTGCAGCTTCTAAACCAGCTTCAGTTTCGTACTCCAAAGATAACTTGAGTCTCCTAAGGATCCCCTCTCTATCAGGGTCATCTTACTTCATCAGGGTTTCTTGTAATTGGCTGATGTTCTCTTATTAACTTGAGGAGGTTGAAGTTCTGGTTTTGCTTTTTAGGAACTTCTTTGGGGACAGGAAATGTAAAAGATATTTCAGGAAAAGCAGCTCTTTCTATAGAATGCGTGTGTGACACTGATGGAACACAGCTTGGTTGAGTGGATTGAGAAGCCTTCTGGCAAACAATAGGAATAGCTATTGTTTAGCTATTACTAATGGTAGCAATAACTGCCATGATGGTGTGTTACTCCGTGGCAGGTGTTTACTGTTACCGGTTAAACCAGCGCCTCTTCCCTGTCCCTGTGGATTCAGAGTCTGCCTGCCCTGTGTGTAAGATCCCACGTACTCACCGGCCCCCAGAGAAATTGGGAGAGCCAGCCTATGTCAGGTAAATTAGTTATTGCTTTGTGATGGGCAGAAGTCAAGGAAACAATAGGAAAGAAAAAGCTGATGATGTGAGGGAGAAAGCAGTGCCAAATTGCTCTGTTCATGGTTGCTGTTCTCTCTCTCTTGCTTTAAAACTTCTCACTCATCTTTTCCATAAGCAGAAGCAGTTTTGAAGTCAGTGAGAAATGCATGTTTTATCTGAATTTGCTCCAGAATCTGAATTCTGTATATGTTAAGTGTCTAATGCTCTAATCCAAAACTGTTTCACTTGGTTCACTTCGGGATTAGACCCTTGGGTTCTGAGTGGGGCAGGTGTGCAAATTTCCTTTGCCTTGTAGAAAGCATAGGCAATGACTTCCATTCTGTGGTTGCAGGGTCAGCATTCCCAGGTCTACCCTTATGCCTGCCTACAAACACAAAGCCCATCGCAGGAAGAGCTTTGAACCAGAAGATAGTCTAGCGTTACCTTCGGTAAGTCGCTGTCTTCTTACTGATACTGATGGCACAGCCCGGGTTGTACATTGCTGTACAGCACCAGAAGGAAGGAGAATCTGGGACTCATCCCCTTGGGCAGGGCTTCCACTAAAAGTTCTGATCTGTGTCACTGAGATAGCAAGGAAAACCACTGGTGTGTGCTTCTGAGTTCCTAGCTTTGTGCAACTGACATAAAGTATATGACACATCTCCAAATGCTTTACCTTGAGGAAAAGAAAGTGCCATATGGAGCTGTGTACTTCTGAGGCATGATTCAGCTGACTTATTTCAGGCATTGACATTTCAACACGATGAACCAGACCTTAAGAGTGTCTGTGTTTCTTTCCACAGTGTTAGGGAGTCTCAAAGACAAGTTTCCATTAAGTATTCACAGTGTATTGCACATGGGCCAGGCAGAATCAGTAGTGGCAAGGGTGGGTTTAAAACTGTATTGAATAGAGTAGGTCTTGTGTTCCAGCCACAAGGCAATGCTGCAGGCAGTATTACTGATCAGACCTAGCCCTGGCTTAGACATTTCCAGGGAAGATGTAGGAAGAAGCTTGATTTTGAGGTTTAGGGAACTGCTCAAGTGGAGTTGGTTTCAGAGGGTGGTTGACTGAATTCACACAGCAGGAGATGGGTTTAGAAATAATTAGTGAAAGGTGGAAGAGGGGATGCCTCTGCAGTTCTGCTTCATTAAAGATTTCTTCTTTTTCCTGCTAGTCCAAATTAATTACTTGCTTAAACCTCCCTGCACAGAAGTTATTATGTAGAACTAACAGGCCACAATGGATTAAAAAGGGTGAAGCACTGCAATGCAGCACTCCCATCTCTTCACAGCACTGCCTGGCTGGCTGGAAAAATACCATCTCTTGCAGCAACCCCATGCTCAGCAGTTTGGATCTGCGAGCTTCCCTGGAAGAGAAGCCTCCTCACCATCCTCGCCTGGTAAGAGTAGCCTGTTCAGTGCCCCTAGAGATGCTGTGGATTGCACAGACAGGAATTGCAATCCTGTCTCTCTAAAGGGCATCATAATCATCAGTGGCTGAGCAAGTGAAAATGCCTGGAAGATTTTCTCCTGATCTCCACTGGGAAGCATTTTCCTTTGCTGCTGTGTAAACTGCACAAAACAGCACAGACACAAACCAGCAAATGGAGCTGGAGCACTGGCAGAAGCTTCTTCAGCTCCCCAGTCTTCATCAAATGAGAAAAGTCTGGTATTCCATTAACACCCTCTTCATTTGGATTCCAGAACTTGGTGTCCAGAGTGTCAGGAGGAACCAGAACTGACCAGCTTCTGAACCTGACCCCCTTGGCACACTTCAGATTGAGTAGTGCTTCTCAGCAGAGGGGGAGCAAACCAAATCTGGCCACTAGAGAGCAGCTCCAGATTTAAACCTGACTGCCTCAACTCTGTGAACCCCTGACTTGATTGTCCTGGAAACCTCTATTTGGATAAAAATAAATCTTTGAATGGATTTTTAACTGGTTTTCATAGTCATGTATCTACAGGAGCAACATATATGAGAGTCTGTACATTCAACTATGGGTTTTTACTTTCTTCCTTTGCTTTTTGCAGCTACTTCTAAGCAGATGCACGAGCTCCCCTGCCTAGGGCTGGATAAAGGGATGTGTACAGGATGACTAACTAGTACTGTTACCACTAGGACAGCTGTAGCAGCAGAGTTCATCTGCCACCTCAACTAGATAAACCAGAAGTGTAATGTTAACTCTGGATGCCAGGGTGAGGAATGGGCCTGTGGATGCCCAGGTTCAGTGGAATGCATACAAGTATGTCCATTTCCAAATGCTGGGAGCATGGCACAGAACTTGGTAATGCCTTAAGCTTGAGTTACTCAATAATTTAGTTTACAGAAGTGCAGTTTCTCTTCAGTGCCATGTCTGAGGATGGATTACATCCAAGTAATTATGAATGTGGAAAAAGTAAAGTGAGACTTTTTTTAACCAAAAAGCCAGGTAATGCCTTAAGATGTTTGCAAATCCTGCTTGCCTCAGAAAGCTTTTCCAAGCTCTTTGGGGATAAACCAAAACCCATTTTGGAGCTTTGAAATTGTGACAGAAGAAAATATGGTGAGGCACTGGAATGGGTTGCCCAGGGAGGCTGTGAATGCTCCATCCCTGGTGGTGTTCAAGGCCAGGTTGGACGAGGCCTTGTGTGATATGATTTAGCGTAGGGTGTCCCTGCCCATGGCAGGGGGTTGGAACTGGATGATCTTAAGGTCCTTTCCAACCCAAACTATTCTATGATTCTTTGATTCTATAATATAGAATGTGATTTGTTTAAACTGTATAGACTAGTCTTACTTTCCTTGTCTGAAAACAATAAGCCTGATGTTTCATTTTGCTTTGAATAAGCCTGAAACAGCACTTCTTGCCACAAACTTATTCTGGGAGCTAATGTGACGGAAGGAATTGGGATTATACCAACAATATTTTCAGCTTCTTGGCATTCACTGTTATTTATATATCAAATATTACTTACTAAATCAAATCATAGAATCATAGAATAGTTAGGGTTGGAAAGGACCTTAAGATCATCAAGTTCCAACCCCCCTGCCATGTATGAGTAGACTTTAAGATTGAAAATATTACTACAAAAGAAATGAATCCAGTGACTGTAAAACACTGGGTGCCAAATGTTATAGCAAATTAAAATGCAAGATTTTTACTCCCTTGCTTTCAAACCCCAAACTTGAGAAGTCATAAAAATCAGGCACTTCAAAACCAGAAAATGTCACGAGTAGTTTTGCTTGAGCATGTGTGTAATAAAGCTACTTCTGCAGCATTACTGCTACATTACAGTATTACTACTGTAATATACTGTATTACAGTATACTACTTTACTAGGCTCTCATTGTTTGCAGCTCAATAAGTAGACAATGGGCACGTGTTAAAGAGACTTTCCCTCATGGCATAGCTGAGTCTCTGCATTCTCTTGCTCCTGGTATCAAGCAACATTTGATTAACTGCTGACTTACAGGACCTTCTCTGATCCCATCTCAGCTTCACGCTACACACACATCATCAGCAGAGATCAGATGTAAAACTTACCGAAGCACTAAGCAAGCTTGGCATTAACTAAACTAGCTAACATAGAAAATGCCAAGCAACCTTGGTTTTGGGCATTGCTACCTTTAGCACCTAAACTGAAAGGAGATTTGAATGTTAGAGACAGATGCATATAATCAGGTAAAATAGCATGAATAACAATAGAGTGCCTATAGGGGTTTTCTCCTTGTTCTGATAGACATTGTCCTCTGAGGGAAGAGCAGAGAAATCAGGGAGGGTTGTTTGCTTTATTTGTTCTGCTTATTTTTGTTTTAATATTATCTTAACACAGGATTATCTTCTAGGAAAACAGGCAAAATGTAGGGAACAGTAGAGTGGGTTTGTTATAAAACTGAGGTGCTTCTTCCAGTTACTGATAGGGCTTCTTTTGGAAAGCCTCTTTCATTGTATCTGAAAGCAAACCACACAAAGTCTGAAATGAATGCATTCACTTAAAAATGGATGCAGGCTGTAACGTTCCTATGCAACCCAACCTCTTCACCCTTTTCATTGCTGTTGCTTTTATTACAGACTTACAATGGCATTGTGTGATGTAACAGCCTTTCCAAAAAAGCCAGCAGCAACAATAAGCACTTTGCACTTCCCATTCTTTTAAATATCTAGTTCAAGTGGGAATGAATTGAAGAAGTCCTAAGAAGGATGGCGGTGGGAAGCCTGCTTTCCCTTTGGCTGTGTGAGATGGATTCTTTCTTCTGAAGAGCAATGGTATCCTCCTACTGCAGCCTTTCCCTCATTGGGACTTACTTTCTCTTTGTTTCTCTTTCTCTTGTTTCATTTGTTCATTTCTTTTTATTCCTTCCTTCCTTCCTTGCATGCGGTGCCTGCTTCCCTCCCTCCCTCCTTCCCTCGCGTTTTTCATTTTACTATTTATTTTCATTATTTCACCATGTTATTTCATTATTGCATTTGCCTTTCCTCTTGCCTTTCCTCTTGTGTCTCCCTCTCCCTTTCCCTTCCCTTTTCCATTGTTTCATTGCAGTATTTCAGTCTATTTCATTCGAACAAGTCAGTTTATTTTTTTTTACAGAAAGAATCAAACCAGAACAAGGAAGAAGAAAGTAGAACAACAACAACAACAACATCGCCCCCCCCCCAGCTGGTTTAAACACTCCTGTCAGTGTTTAACAGTGTGGATTTTCCACAGCTCCCTCAGGGCTCTGAACACAACTTGTGGCCTGTGCGAAATTCTGTTGAGCTTGGTCTTCATGCCCAGGTTGATCAAACACAAAAGAAACCTGCAGAAATAAGCATTGAAGAATTGTTTGGGTAAGAATGCAATTAGAAACTTGCTTTTTTTATCATTCACTTGTACAAGTTTCTCAATGATTGCATACATGGCAAACTCCTTCCCAGAGTGAGCCGCGCCAGTTTGGTATTGCAAGGTCCACGAAGGACTGCATAAGCCTTCTTCGACATGAGGCTGCTTAGGGCTGTCTGACATACCTTCCTTATTTTAGGAGCTGATGAAGTGGGAGATAAACTTCTCCTCTTAAGTGAGCTCCTTGCCTGCAAACATGGTGGTTGCTTTGGACTCAGACTCTGGGTGTCTGGTTTCTCTGTCGTCATCACTTTTCCTTCAGGTTCAGATGTTGTGCCTTCGTGTTCCTGCAAAATCAGTAATACAAGGTCAGTACCGCACAATTCATCACCCAGGCACATGTTCTCACCACAGCATCAGTTTTCCTACATGTTCTGCATGCTCAAGGCAACTAAACTGCCGAGCATCTGATATCGTTTCTGTATTTCTACGCTTCAGAGGTGCTTTATTTTGGTACAATTCGCTGTCAAACATAGGGAGGCTTTCACTTATGACTGTAAGACAAGACAGCTTAACCACCATCTTCTGAGGGTGGCATCAAACCAGCCTGAGCTAATGAGGAAACTGAGTTTACTTCCAGCAATTGAGCTTCCTTCTTCTATAGGAGCAAATATATTTGAAGTAGCCTGGCTTGCTGTGAGCGACAAGAAGGGATGGAAGACGAGGATCATCGGCAGGCAGCATTTTGGAGAGAAGTGAAAAACAAAACCCCAAGAACTTCGTAATTGTTCCACAGTCTGGAAGAGGGTTTTGAGACCTAAACCCCAACCTATCCAATAGTCTGAGCTCAGAAAATCCTCTTGCCCATGGTCAGAGGTCACACACTTCATTCTTAACATGCTGCATTGTCAGACAGCAGTAGAGGGGCAATGACAACTGCATGTGTCAGCATCTGCCCGCGCAGCAGGCACCCAGACTTACAGATTTCTTTGGGAACTTGCGTTTTGCCAGGATGCTGGAAAAGTCCAGGTTTGCAGGCAGGTGTTGAATTGGCCATGCTGGATCTAACACGTTCACTCTGATGTCAAGTACAAGCAGTTTCTTCCGAGGAAAAAGACCAGTCCATGTAGAACGTAAATGAAATAAGTGCTTCTTAGTCTGTGCATCCACCTAAAACAATCAGACAATTGTAGGGCTTGTGAAGGGAATAGGAAACAATTTCTTGATGTTTTCTGTCGAACTAAAGAGTTCATCTGTTTCCTGTCTCTAGGAATCTCGGCAGCATTTGTTCCTGGTAGGACATACATGCTTTCCATTTGGGTTTTTCTTCTTCTGTTGCCATATCTTTAATGTTTTAATAAGAAGAGATGGGCATAAACTCAAAGGCAGGAAGGTCCACCTGAACTTGGGGAAGTGCTCACGTACTGAGAGGATGACTGAGCACTGGGATGGGGTGCCCAGAGCAGTTGTGAAGCCTCCTGCCCTGGTGCCTTCCAACAGTTTTGTTACTGTGTTTTTTTTGCCCACATAAATTGGGCAAGGAAAATGAGACCTTTGCTAGGGAAATAGTTGAAAGAACATTTCAGAGATTGGAATCTTTGCAATAAAACCTTTAAATCGCCTTGAAACAACAGTTCCACATTCGACCTTCTGTTCCTCAGTCCATGGGTATAGATGTATGAGCTGCACTGCTTACAAGTGCTGTAGAGCAAGGTGCTAACATGGCAAACAGAACTTATCTGAAGGTGTGCATACCTCTTCAAAGACACGAGGGAATATAAAAGTTAGGTTTTTAGCAAATGCAGGCACGTATTCTGCTCCCACGTTCTTGATTATGGAATCCATAAGGAACAGGACCGGAAGTTTCTGTGATGGAGGAGCCTGGAGTAAGGAGAAGAAACTGAGATGGGGCTTCAATCGTGAGACATGCTGCTCTCCCAGAGCTTTTGGTGGGATGAGTCCCAAACCCTCTCCTAGTACGAGCAGGGAGGAAGGGCTCTTGCTCTCCTGGGAGTCCCCTGCCTGCTTTCCTGTCTCTCCTTGTCCCTTCTACATTCCTCCTCCTGCAGCCCCTGCGCCTTTGCTGCCTGTCTCCTGTGCTCCTCAGCACTCCATCTCCCCTGTGCCCTTCCTCATAACTCCTAGGGCCACCCATTCCTGCTGCCCCAGCTGGTCCCTCCAGCAGTACGGGTACGAGTAGGAGTCAGTGGCATATAAAAACCTTGATGATTTGTGCCTCAATCAGGGACACAATGTCCTTGGTGAAGCGCATGCTGTCCTCGGCCAGCATGGTCAGGACATTGATGCGCTGCTTGCTGTTGTGGGTCAGCTGCACCAGCAATGACCCGTATTCGCGTTTCACGTCTTTCTGATCTTTGCAGCTCCCAGCGCTGCTCTCTGGGGGCAGCATGCTGCTGTGAACGGGGCCTGCGCCACAGGACCCAACCCACAGACCTAGAGCCTGCGATCCCCTCACGCCGCGGTGCACAACTGCAGCCTCCCCTCGCACCCAGTGAGTTTGTTGTGAGGATGGGGCCCGTCGCCTTGGAAACCGCATCTTGTTCCCTCACTGCGCCCTGATTGGCTGGCGACCCTCTGCTCAGCCCTGATTGGCTCATCCCATAATTGTTATGGAATCCATAAGGAACAGGACTGGAAGTTTCTGTGATGGAGGAGCCTGGAGTAAGGAGAAGAAACTGAGATGGGGCTTCAATCGTGAGACATGCTGCTCTCCCAGAGCTTTTGGTGGGATGAGTCCCAAACCCTCTCCTAGTACGAGCAGGGAGGGAGGGCTCTTGCTCTCTTGGGAGTCCCCTGCCCACTTTGCTGTCTCTCCTTGTCCCTTCTACATTCCTCCTCCTGCATCCTCTGCACCTCTGCTGCCTGTCTCCTGTGCTCCTCACCACTCCATCTCCCCTATGCCCTTCCTCCTGACTCCTAGGGCCACCCATTCCTGCTGCCCCAGCTGGTCCCTCCAGCAGTACGGGTACGAGTAGGAGTCAGTGGCATATAAAAACCTTGGTGATTTGTGCCTCAATCAGGGACACAATGTCCTTGGTGAAGCGCATGTTGTCCTCGGCCAGCATGGTCAGGACATTGATGCGCTGCTTGCTGTTGTGGGTCAGCTGCACCAGCAATGACCCGTATTCGCGTTTCACGTCTTTCTGATCTTTGCAGCTCCCAGCGCTGCTCTCTGGGGGCAGCATGCTGCTGTGAACGGGGCCTGCGCCACAGGACCCAACCCACAGACCTAGAGCCTGCGATCCCCTCACGCCGCGGTGCGCAACTGCTGCCTCCCCTCGCACCCAGTGAGTTTGTTGTGAGGATGGGGCCCGTCGCCTTGGAAACCGCATCTGTTCCCTCACTGCGCCCTGATTGGCTGGCGACCCTCTGCTCAGCCCTGATTGGCTCATCCCTCCCAGCAGCAGCCTCTGGCTGCCTTAGGACCATCTTCCTCTGCTTGGCTCCTGGGCTAAAGCCCCCTTCTTGCACCGCCTCCTGACTCTGCTTGCGTTTCCCTCCTCAGCTGCTCTGCCTCTCCCTGCACCTTTCCCTCTCGGCCCTGACCTTCCCTGGCTCCCTTGCGCAATCCGGCCTTTCCTCCAAGCCCTCACTTGGGACTCTGTGGCCTCACCAGCGTTTGGCTTGGCTGCCGCTGTGGGGATGTTGCTGTGTGCGGCTCTGCTCTGCCATCGCCACAGGGCCAGCCGTGGGTGGATGTCAATGAACATGGGATGGATGTCAGCTCATATGGATGTCAGGGGCCACACAGACTGCACCAGCTTCACTAGGATTCATTTGTTTTATTTCTAGCTGAGCAAGCTCGATTTGCTGACTTTCAACCAAGCGTCCAGAAAGAGCTGGCTGAGATCTTTCAGTGATCCCTGACTCAGCTGAGCATGCTGGGGAACTAAGTACACTTACTGAGTTCCAACCACCGTGCTGTGTTTCAGCACCCTGTACAAACCCTTCCAACGTCACTCTACAATCACATGAGTAGAGTGAGTGCTAAGAATGCAACTCTTTTGATGCTGCCTTTGAAGGGAGGTCTTATTCCACCCAGCCCTTCTTTGCATGGGGACACTTGTGTAAACTGGATGATACGGTCCCCTTTGCAGCATGTCCTCTTACATAGTCCAGAACTTCTAGTTCTTGTGGCATAGCTCAGCTTTATTCACATGATAAAGTATTATTAAACAGTTATCATCATCTCACTGTTTTTACTTCTGTGACATCATTCTCATTCCCAGTAGACTCATATAGAGAGTCTCAGTGGGCTGAGTAACATGGCAATGGTCTCTGAGGATCTATTACAGTGGCTGGGCTGTGATGCCATTCCATACTGTCAGGTTACACTTACGTGGAGCAGATGTTCTGCACACGGATGTGTTCATTTGCTGAGAGTGTAATATCTTGCTAAATAAAAATGAAACATAACTTCATTATGTTTCAGATATCATTAATAATAATTACTAACTATATTATTTATTATTAATTATAAATTATGTTAATTAATTCTAATAATCATTAGTGCTATTTGTTATTTTTGTGCTTTATGGAAAACTGCCTTGGGATTGTCTGACCTATTCTGTGTTTCTTTGACTTAGTGCACATCCTTTCTAATATACAGACATTAACATTTCTCACATTTTCTTCTGTTTCATGAGGTGAAGCTTTTCGTGAGGGTTCACGGGACAGTGGTGCAGACCTTTGCAACTGGTTGTAATATTAAATAACCTTTTTTGCTGTCTTGTGAGGCTAACGGGCACCTCTGTGGATTTCTGTTCCCACAAACCTCAAAGGTAAGCCTTCAGTGCATGCAATGTAAATATAACCTGATGTTTGGATTTACTAGACTAAGATGGAGGAATCATAAACAATTGTAACAGTATCGGTGATATGCTTGTCATATACAGTTGCATTGCAAGAGTCTGAAACACAGTCTTTCCTTGCACACACACAGTAAGAATCACGTTTAAATAGACAAATTAAACATGAAGATGCAAACCAGACTTCATTAGATCTGAAGCAAAGCCTTGCATGAGTAAACGAGTATCATCATCTCTGTGTAACTGCAGATGTTGACCTTTTAGTGTGTGTTTTCACCAATTCCATCATGGAGACATTTTGAAGATGAGTGGGTTTAAAATGAAAACCGCAAGAGAAAAATCCTTCTAGGGATTTAAATATAAACCCCCCCCCACCCCTTGCCCAAAGAAATCACTGCACCGCTCATTGTGGAAAGCTTGCAGGCTCAGCTGGCAACGTGGTCCCTCCTGCTCTGGGATGAAAGGTGTCCTCCACATGTGCTGCTGGATCTGCAGCTGCCTCCTGGCTGGGCTGGGACTGCAGGGAAAGACCTCTGAGGATGGTCCCTCTGCCCTCCCTGGGCATGGAGAAGGGCCCAGCAGCAAGGCAGGGGAGTCCCTGCCTGAGCCTGGCAGTGCTTCCTTATCAAGGCTTCTTTTGTGAATGGGGAGATACATTAATCTTCTGTTGGTTTTACCCTAACACCACCCATGTTAAAACACACAAAAGTGGGTTTGGTCCTGAATAAACCATTAAGAACCCTGCTTACCTGGGCCCAGGTTAAAGTTTTTTCTGTCACAGTAAAAAAGAGTGACAAATAACCCCTGAAATGCCATTCTAGCCCATTTCTAACAGCACTACCACAGACAGTCCTGCAGACAAGCCAGAATGGTGCGCTGTGACCTCCTTCAAAGCATTCCCTCCAGCTGCAGACGGTGCTTTGAGCTTTGGATGAACTAGTTCCCATTTTCTCCCTAATTAGACTAGATTTTCTGGTTCCCTTCAATGCTACTGTAGCACAAATGATTGCTCACACCTGACCCTCCCAATGTCTGTTCAGCTCCCTCCCCCTTCCATCTCAGCTGGGCCAGAAATCATTCTGAGAGCCTCTGGCATTTGATAATATTTAGCAATGGATCAAATAGAAGGTGTTTGATGATTAATGGCATTTGGAAAAACATCATATACCCTGCGAAGTTTTACACCCTCTCTATTCACATGCCAGCAAATGAAGACTTGCAAAGTGAGGTAATGTCTCCTATTAAACCAACTGATACAAAGGCAGACAGAACAATAGGGAAATGCTTTGGACCATTCAACGTTCTGGTTGCGAGCAGTTGGGCTGAGTTGCATTTCATTTAGTTCATCAGTTTGAACTGAAATGATGGTGGGTGAAAATGTGAGATGCGATGGTTCTCGTGGGGGAACAGCTATTGCTAGAGCAAGGAGAAAAGAGTCAGTGGAAATGCAGAGCTGTTGTGTTGAGTTAGCTCCATGGTTGTCTTGTGGATCCGTTGCCCATCAGCAGCTCTAGCTCAAATTTCCTTTCACTTGCATACCAAGGGACTTTTCCGTGCTCTGAAATCGCAGTGCAAGGCAGTCTCCCAAGGGAAGGCAGTCAGGAAACGTGCTTTAAAAACCCACTGCTCTTGATTTGGACTAAAAGGAGATGCTTTTGATGAAGGCAGCTTTTCTTCCAAAATCCCTTTAGCGTGAGAAGAGATGGATCACTGATGTTTCAGTGCCATGTGGATGTCATAGGCGTGTATGCACAGCTCCCAAATGCTTCACATATTGAAGAATGTCTCGTTCTGCAGGACAGAGTATCCCTGACAGGCCTTGACAAATTAGCTAGAGAGAATTCCTTCCTGAGGATCCTGGGATAACCAATGCAATAATGAATGCTGGGCCAAGGTAGAGAGATCACTTTGGAGGCATCAGTGCTCCTGCAGCCCTGCTGCTCACATCCTGGGCTCCAGAAGACTTTTGGGAGCTCCGGGCTTGCTAAGAGATGCTTTACTGCTTGTGAATCGATGAATTAACTCCCTTTCCACACATTGGGTGTTTTATAGCACAAAGTCAAAGGGAAGACAGAGGAAGATGGGAATCATCTCTTCCAATGTTCAATGGGAAGGGAGTTAAGTGTTAAATTCCACGACTCTTCAAAAAGTTATTGAAAGTGCTATTGGGGTGGTCACAAGTGGCCTCTGCATCTATCAGGGCTATAAAATCTCAAGGCAATGAACCCAAGTTGGTAACCTGCAGATGACTGAAACCGCCTCTGTGGACTAATACTTCATGACCAAGCATGTTTGTATCTATGTGATGCAATCCATGCACACACGGATCACAGTAACTCCAGACTGATATGCAAGTAGGGATGGACAATGTATCAAGCAGTCAAATTAATAAAGCAAATACACTTTACAGCTCTTAAAAACCAGCAGTGATGTCCTGTGCTTCAAGTGTCCTGTTCAGTTGGTCTCTGTCAGTGTCCCTGCTATCTCAGGAATATTTGCATCTCTGTTTGCCTATGAGACTGTCTGAAGTTTGTGGACCGGATGGGATGGAGTTTTCTTTTGGGAGCTTTCTTTGCTGTAGTAACCCCTGAATTCACAGACTCACAGCCTGGGCTACCTTTGATCCTAGCTCTTCAGCTTAAACAAGTTCGATCTCTATCAGCCTGTTTCCTGTGTGCATTCACTCTTCCGTGTATTTTACAAACACAGAAACATGTACCCCAAAACATCTGCCTGTTCCTCAGTGTGCAAGTACTGTCCTGCCGTGATCAGGATGTGTCTCTCACGCACTCACCATCCTGCAGCTGATCAGCAGCACCTTCACAGTGGATCAGCTGCTTTGCTGCCCATCATCTCACACTGCTCTGGCTGGAAGATGGAGCAGTTTGGGTGTTGTGTACAAGGGGAGCTGCTGGCAGGTCATGCTGCTCAGCAGGGTACAACTGCTTTTTCTCATTCAGGTGCAAAGGTGGAAGGATGGCAGTCACCTCCTGCTGGTCCTGGCCCATTGATTGCTTCTGCTTTAAGCCAGCCTGCCTTGAAAGCAGCAAAGGTGTCAGTGAATGAACAGCCAGCCAAGTAAGTGACAGTGGCGTATCTGAGGAATGTGCTGGTTTAGAGGACCTGCCTCTAGCTTGCTGGATTGGGCATCTTTTTATCACCTTTCCTTGCCCAAAGCAGAGGGTGGGAAGGAAAGCATCTTCCTGAGCATCTCACCCTGCAGGAAAGTCTGCTTGCGTACCACAGGGACAATCCAGGTCCAGCAGACAAGGTTCATGACTTCTGCCTGTGGGGTTTGCACACTGGCAGATTGGCCAGAAAGCAGAGGCAAGAAAAGATTCCAGCAGAGGCTCCCACCCAGGGACAGGAAAGAGAGGAAGTGGCTTCTTTTACATTGGGGTTTAATGGCTTCATCTCTGCTGCTTCTGAGCTGGACAGGAATTTAATGTCTTTTGTTAGGAAAGTTCCAGTTTGTAAGTGATGTACCAGAAAAAAATGCTTGAAGATTCTCCAGATCTTATCCTTTGTTCCTAGGTTCCTAAGATTTTGATATACAAAAGTCTTTATATTTACATTGCATTGCATAAAACAAGTCCATTCCATACAAACCATAGGTGCACAGACTGAGTTACAAGTGTAAATGTCCATCTCAGCAATAGATTATCTAATTGGCTGTCAGTAGTGCTTGAGCAAGAACTTTTAGTCTTTTAGTGTTTGTTTAAACCTGACTTTTCCTTAGAGCAGACTAGGCCCAGAGCTAGGAGGTGAAACCCCAAAGAACTGGTGGTATTTCAGGCCAGGTTGATTTAAAGGATTGGGAAGAAATCCACAATTTTTCTTAAAATATCATAGTAGTCATTATGTGCAGTTATGGGCACGCTGACATCACGGGGCTGGGGTTGAAGAGGAAAATACACCACTTTCAGTATTTCCAATATATTTTATTTAGTTGTCTTGTTGGTTGGGTGCTGTGTTTGGACTGGTCCTGCCCCTCTACTCTGCTCTTGTGAGACCTCACCTGAGCACTGTGTGCAGTTCTGGTGTCCTCAACATAAAAAGGACATGGAACTGTTGGAACAAGTCCAGAGGAGGCCACGAGGATGATCAGGGGCTGGAGCACCTCCTGTATGGAGCCAAGCTGAGAACACTGGGGCTGTTGAGCCTGGAGAAGAGAAGCTGTGTGGAGACCTCAGAGCAGCTTCCAGTGCCTGAAGGGAGAAACAAGGGTGCTGGAGAGGGACTCTTCTTTTGGGA
The DNA here is from genome assembly GCF_028554395.1 of Pezoporus wallicus. Taxonomy (NCBI): domain Eukaryota; kingdom Metazoa; phylum Chordata; class Aves; order Psittaciformes; family Psittacidae; genus Pezoporus; species Pezoporus wallicus. The sequence goes on along the minus strand of NW_026642504.1, from coordinate 575,345 downwards.
CTGTAGTGATAGGACAAGGGGTGATGGGTTCAAACTGAAACAGGGGAAGTTTAGATTGGACCTAAGGAGGAAATTCTTTCCTGTGAGGGTGCTGAGGCACTGGAATGGGTTGCCCAGGGAAGCTGTGAATGCTCCATCCCTGGCAGTGTTCAAGGCCAGGATGGACGAAACCTTGGGTGCCATGGTTTAGTGTGAGGTGTCCCTGCCCATGGCAGGGGGTTGGAACTGGATGATCTTAAGGTCCTTTCCAACCCAAACTATTCTATGATTCGATGATTCATGGACGGATGAAAAGTCTGACTACAACCATAGCTTAACCATTAATAGCCTAAGAATTTGTTTGAGCCCCAGAAGCACAAATAAACCATTGCAGTGTTAGAACCCCTATGAATAAAGACTGAGGAGCACTTTGCCTGTTTGGTGGTGGCTGGTTTTGAAGAACAGGGCAGAAGTGAACGTTCAGAGCCCCTTCTGTGATTTGGGGTCTATCAATGCATCCTCTGAGGGTGTTTGCACCTCTCTCCCAGGAGATGGCAGAAGAATCCCAACGATGGTAAATAACAGTCATTGCGAGCTGTCATTTTGCTGTCATGTTTAAGCAGTGAGAAAAATCAGGGAGCTGTTGAGGGACAATACAAAAGATCAAAACCTTACGGATTTACCAGCGAGGCTTTTCATGCTGTCTCTAAATTTATGCCCTCATGCTATGCATATAGTGATGTGCTGTGGCTTGATTTCATATCACACATCCCTCCAGCTGAAGCGAAGTGAAAAGTCAGTTATAATGTGTCAGCTGGGAGCAAAGAAGGTTGTAAAGGGCTGGGCTGTTTGTCAGGAAGATCTTGGGTCAGGAGGGATGGACTGACAGGGTCAGTTTTTAGGTTAGAACTCCGACTGCAGGACTGAATTGCTCAAAATGAAGTCACAACAATCCCGTTTTACAAGCCTGTGGGTGGGAGATGCCGGAAACTGGGACTGAGTGAACCACAGTGCCTCAGAGATCACACAAAGCTCCTGCACCTAACAGCATGTGAAGTGGCACCGTGTACATCACGAGCAGGGCTTCCAGGCAGCAACACTGGCACAAAGTGCATTGCAGTGCTGGAAAGCAAAGCAGAGCTGCTCCAGCTCAGGACTGATACCCACTAAGATGCAGCATTGAGGTATATTGCAGGCGTCAGGCTGCCTGGTCATCCACCGAGCAACATCGTGTGAGATGCACCCAGCCATGGAGGTGCAGTGGGGAGCAGACATGACACAGCCAACAAAACAAAGGGGGCTTTAGAAGGCAAACATGAAGGGCATGGATATCACCCGAACGGCTTCACAGGTGGAATGCTTGTCTGCTGCACAAGATGCCTGGTTCAAACCCCTCTCTATCCTGAGCCAGATGTCCTCCTTTCAGGTAACGTGCCTTCATCAGCAAGTTATGGGCTGTTTTCCAGCAAGTGGCTCTCAATCTGCCACACTGAACACCGCTCTTGCTGTTAATGAGAATGAACAAGAGCACCAAACAGAGCCGGTGTCCAGGTCTGAGGGTGACTCACTAGCAAAGGAAAGACTCGTTAGTGTCTGCGGTCCTGATGGAAAGGTAAAACATCCTATCCTCTCCATCAGGCAGATGGAGACATCCCAGTGGTGCGGCATCCTGACTAGACAGTGCCATGGGGTATAAATCCTAATGATTCTTGGAAGTTTTTAGAGGCAGCTGGTGGCTAAACCACCACTTCTTCTGTTCCAAAGCAAGAACTGCCCCAAACTGGCACACAGCCCTCACTCAAAAAGACCAGCGTTAAACTGCTTGAATGTCTTGCAATCAACTGTTACATCTTGTGAGTTCAAAGCCTGGAAAGCAATGTTGTGTCAGGCATGCCATGGAGAGAAAAGGCACCTCTACAGGAAATCAACCCTAGTGCAACGTATCTGCCCGCACACCTCTGGGCATGAGCATACATGACTGCAGCAAGAATTTGCATAGAGTTTATTGCTGTTTCTAGAGACCAGGTGAAATACTCGAGCATATGATGTTCATATTACACATGAAATGTAATTACCTACAAAGTCCAGAGGAAACCAGTAAAGCAGCAACGATGACTACCTGTAAGGCAAGGTTCACGTTATTTCATATCTTTATCAGGCAGGGAGCCGAGTCTGCAGATCACAGTTTTCTAGGCCTTCAGTGATGGTCTCTGTACACAAAAATGAAGCTGAAAACCTGCCCACAGAGTGAAAACAGTGAAAGACAAGAGGAAAGGGAGGCAGGGAGAGGAATTTTCTAATCCTCTCTGAGACACGTCCGCTTTCGAGACGCTGAGCAAACATGCAGTAGAAGGAAGTCACTCTGCAAGAGGATCTAAACTCAGTTCTGGCATATGGGAACATGCATTTTGAAGGGTCTTTGATCGTGCTAGGCTGCCTACCCTTTTGCATTGCCTTCGGGATTTCCAGGCTGTACAGCCATTCTGCAGATGGCTATTTTAAGGTAAGAGTTATCTTTGCCCTGACCCTCTGCTTGCTTTAATTTCAGGGTCTAGTTAGGGCTGCAATCACGATATCCTCCCAAACTTGCATGGGCATTGCAGGAGCCAAGACTCCTCAGTCAGGGGCACTTGCTCTGCTTGCACTCGTGCCTGACCCTGCTCCCATCATAGCGATATGGTGTTGGCATTGAGTGGGCACAAGCAGGGAGAAGAAATTGCACCTGTGGCTTTGCAGATTGCTTGCTGCTGTACCTGTCCTAAAGGTAGACTTCTGCTGGCTAACGCACTATCCCTTAGCATCCTCCTTCATGGGTATGTATGCCTACAGACACCCTACCCAAAGCACGCATTCCCACGCATTCCTGTACTTAAATGCCACACTCACACAGTTGCCTATATACTGACATAGACCCAAACTTGAGTCCCGCTGGAATATACCAGCATAAGTTCATATGTGCCTGCTCACATGAGTAAGCTTCAGCTTTAATACTGAAATGCTTCAACATCCTTTGTGTGCCCACCACTTCTGCAGAAATCCATCCACCCTGGATGCTCTTTCCACAGCTTCCATGTGATCCAGGAAGGAAATGGACCCTCACTTCCCATGTGTCACAAGCAGGGCTTGTAGACTGGTGTCATTTTCTAGCACATGATGTTTTTGGCTTAACCAGGTGAGGAATCCTCTTCATGTTAGATGAGCTCCTGAAGAGCCCTGGACTGAAGAAGATACGTTTTCTGAGAGATAGAGGGAATTTTCAGCCCTGTGATGATTCCATCAATCACCACAATGGTCATCGAACAGACAGTGTAAGTGTGGAGTCTTAATTGCTTGTCTTTCTTTTTTTCCTTCCATATTCCATCCATCCAGCACATTCCCACCTCTGTTTTCTGCAAGCATCCTCAGTTGCTAGCTGGCCCGTTGTGCACTGCCAGGGATTGCAAGCCATTAAAGTAGTTTTAGAAGTGGGATGTGACATATTGTTTGGGCAAAGAAGTCCGTTGCAACCATCTTTCCCTTTTAAATACCTCCATAAAGCCACACAGACAGGAGAGTCTGGTAAGACAGAGAATTGGAGCCATGTCCCAGAAGGGTCCAGAAAAGCAGGGGGACATTTAGCTATAGAATACAGGTTTACGAAGCACACGCACCACATTGTACGTGTTCAGCCCTGGCGCATCAAAACCAGGAGACAAACCTTTGCGATCGAAGGGGTAAAAGTTAAAGAGCTGCCCGTTTTGGGTCTCCAGGGAGATGGAAGCAGAGCCCAGGTGCAGAACACATGGGAACTCCTTGTCAAAAACAACTTGGAAAACACGATCTTCCAGGTGGTGGAGCTTGATTGTCCGGTACTTTTCAGGAATCAGCTCTTCCACATGAGGCCCAAACTGCTGCATGACCAGCACCCCACCAGCTCCAACTTTGATCTCATAGAAAGTCAGATTGGAATAGGTGTAGTAGCCAACATAAGGGCCTGGACTTGGAGGAGGAATCAAGCTTTTCTCTGCCTCTCTGAATGCCGTCTCCATGGCAGGAATAAGACGCTCATATGTCTGAGTCACAATATCCCCGCCCTGAGGCCTGGGCCCTGCCATCAGCACAATGAAGCTCAGGTGGAGCTTGGGGATAAGGGAGAAGGTTGCTGAATAGCCATCGAGGTCTCCATCCTTCCTAATGACATCGTATCCCAATTGCTCATTAATCTCCCAGGGTGTGCCGGTCTTGTTAGCAAAGTATTCTGTGGAGCATTTAAACAGAGGGGTGAGCATCGTCTTCACTGTGTCAGGTGCCAGGAGACGACGGTGGTAGGTACCTAAGAAGACCATTGCCAGCTTGGCAAGGTCAGCAGCTGTGGAGTACATCTGGCCAGAAGGTCTGTACCAGCCAAGGTCATAGAGAGGGGCTGGCTGCCGGCTGCCATAGAAACCCACAGCCATCTGGGATCGGATCGGTGGTGTGATGTCAAAGCCAGTGTCCTCCATGCCCAAGCGGTCCAGGATGTTCTCTGAGACCCAGCGCTGGTATTGCCCCTCCGCTGCGTGGTCAGCTAGCACATGTGCCATCAGTGAGAAGGCCAAATTACTGTAGTGACATCTGAAAAGGAAGAGGAATGTATCTGGATCAGCCTTACCTCCATGATCCAACGTGGGTATGAGGATGCAAAACCAGTAGCTAGGTCTCCCTTCTCTGGGGAAAATCTCTCATTTTATCAGATGACACGCTAAAGGGAGGAGAGATGTAAGAGGGACAAAGGAAAACTGAGTGTGGCTGCCTTGATTTGTTGTTAAGAAAGGGATTTCATACAGAAACTTCAACAGAAGGCTGCATGGAGACCTCAGAGCAGCCTTCCAGTATCTGAAGGGGGCTCATAAGGATGCCAGGGAGGGACTTCATCAGGGATTGTAGTGATAGGACAAGGGGTGACAAGGTTAAAACTTAGGAGAAGTTTAGATTGGATATAAGGAGGAAGCTTTTTACTGTTAGGGTGCTGAGGCACTGGAATGGGTTGTCCAGGGAAGTTGTGAATGCTCCATCCCTGGTGATGTCCAAGGCCAGGTTGGACAGAGTCTTGGGTGCCATGGTTTAGTGTGAGGTGTCCCTGCCCTTGGCAGGGGGTTGGAGCTGGCTGATCTTAAGGTCCTTTCCAACCCTGACTGCTCTATGATTCTATTTAACCACTATGTACAGGAAGAGGACTGGAGATGGAAAACAAAAAAACCTTTTATGCAAAAACCCCCTATATCTGCATATCTGATTTATTGTTCATCATTTTCCACCAAACAATATATCCATTCTTTTTAAGAACAGAGCTGAAAGTTACAAGTGCTTTCTGTAAAGGTCTCAAAATCCCAGGTAAGCCTCTTTGGAGATTTAACATGGGATAATCGTTTAAGCACCTAAGCTACCTTAAGATAAAAGCACTTAAAAAGCACTTAAAATTCTACAAAGCAGCATCCAGCAGCGCTGAGTCATCAGGGACACCTGAGTGCTTCAGTCTTTAATATCCACAAAGTGATTTAAGGCTTTGCGCTTGAACGAAGTTTAATAGCGTGAAGACAGAAATGGGCAAGAGTTTTCAAACGCGTTTTGAAGTTCATGATGTTTTTAGCATTGTTGGTTTTATTTATTTTTAATTGTGTAAATCCCCACATCTCACCGAGGCCTGATCAAATTTATTTACATCATAAATCTGGTACCGCTTCAATCGTTTCCAGCCCATCTAGCTGAACACAAGCATGGTGAGCATACATATTTCTACCCAAGAATAAGCACATTCTGGATCTAGAATTTTCTATCTGAAATAAGCATCCCAAGAAAAATACGATAAAATTTCTATATCAGGGAATGGGAATTTCATTGAGGAAAAATGATCTTAGGAGACAGTGTTAAAACTATCAACATGTCAAGCAATGAGGGGTTGAGAGTCTAGGAGTGGATGTCCTTACATCCTTTAATGGTGAGCATAATATCCTTCACCTGCTGGATGCTGTTTGTATTTTTGAGTGTTTGTAACTCAGGTAATAGACTTTTAAGAGGCTATGTAACCTGTGACAGACATTAGTAGAACTAGGTAATTTAGGAAAATGCAAATCACTATGGACATAGCATGATTTTAGTGAAATAAAACGATTAAATGAACGTGCCTTTCCACTGTTGAAAATCTGCATCTTTCACAGTTTAAGGCTTATTGGACCTAACTATAGAAGTTTAATCTGCCTCATCTAGGCTTCTCACTCAAGCTCTATGCAAATTAAAAGAACCCCTGGCACCTCCAGTCCCTCCTTCCAACCTAAGACAGGGCATGGGTAGACGGCTGAAGCTCCCTCTAGGAATGGCTGTCTTTTATCCATGGCCCATAGAGACTGCCGATGAGGCTGATACCGGTGGAGAACACAAACCCCGATCAAAGACTTGCAAGTGGATATATCTGACCTCGTTCCTGGATCAACAACCAAGACATCGTCTTTCAGGAGCGCTAGAGCATCTTGTGTATTGCCCTTCCACAGCAGGCTGGTAGACCGCAGCCTCCTGGGCAGACCTGTGCCGTGGAAAAGAGGAAACAGGGTGAGACAAGGAAATGGTCCAGGAAAACTTTCAGTGTGGTGAAAAGGGAGCAAAAGGCAAGATTCAAAAGCACGATGGAAGTAACACCGATGCCTACATGTGCTTCATACAGATAACAAACATGCTGCAAGGACCTGGATTACATCTGGGATTAAATCCGCATTGCAGTTTAGAGCTGACTTTGACGAAGAGGTTAAGAGGAAAGCAGTAAGGGTACAGGACAGAGAAATGACTTGCAATTGTCTGCTCAGTGACTACATGTTGAATCATGGCAAAGCTGACTAAGGCCCTATTCCTTTGCAGCAGCTGCTGTTCATCTCAAGTGGCCTGGCCTTGGGATTTGAACTGGAATGAGAGCACTTTTCCTGCTTCTGGTCTGTGGTTATTTGTGCAGCTGAATGAGCAGAGAAGAGATGCAGTGACCGTCTTCCAGTAGTCAGTGGGTTCCTTCATTCCCTACTTGCCACAACGGCAGCAGACCTTGCTGCACCACCAGTGACCTGACAGCACTGCCACGTCTCTCTTGAGGTTCCTTAGAAAGGATAAACCAGAGAATGTGTGAGCATCACAGAAAATCCAGTCCTTGATCTATACCACATGGGCTGCTAACTGGTGAAGTGACAAGCATACTGCTGCTCATTTACATTAGTGTCTCATCCTGGCATTCACATCCATTAGAAAATCATAGTTTTAACAAGCTGGAGCTTCTCCCTAGCAATGTACCCATCAAGTGTTTTGGAGCAGAATCTCTTGCCTTGCTTTTGTAATATGCAATCAAGAAAAGCCCTGATAATAAGGATATATTATAGATCAGTTTGCACTGGAAGAATTCAGATAAAAACCACTTCACATTATGTCATGCAGCGGCTTTGATTTTGATGTTAAGCAGAACCTGTTTCCTTTTGATTTTTGACAGACGGGAAGTGTAACGTGACCTCAACATTCACTGGATTTTCAATGGGGAATTTAAACTGCTTCTCATTGGACTGAACTCTAAGGGTCCAAGCTGGTTGCTGTGGGCTGCTGGTGTGCTCTGGGAAATTTGGGCCACATTCTATAAAAAACAAGAAAAAAAAAGATATAGGGATGTAAAAGATGCAAAAGGAGCTAAGCAGGGGCACAAATGCAGCACAGTGACGGTAGCGATGGAATGGCTGCACTTGACAAATAAATATGCTATGACCAGGAACACTTTTGACACGTTTCCTACAAGTGTTTCTGGGGCATCCCTCGCACCTTACTGTGTGACAGGGAACTGCAGCGAGGCTGGGAAGGGCAGCCCCAGCACACGCTGCTCCTGCAAGGAGCACCCAGGCCAGCTTCAGCTCCTGAGAGTCAGAGGGGAGCAGGCGGAGTTCGTGTCTCTGAGGACATCATCAGGCTGCCTAGAGGAAGAGCCTGTCTTCATGGGAAGGAGCTGGGCAGAGCTGGGCACACATCTTTCTGCCTCCTGCATGGCCACTTTGGGTCCTTTCTTTGTTTCCAGTCACATCTTTCCTTTTTGGGGAACCCTTGTTTTGATACTGGCTTCTTTCAGGTGATGCTCTACCCTGTCCTCAGGTACTGCATTTTGCCTACATGCTATTTTGATCTTAAGTCCTAATTTTAGGGCGTTTATTCCAATCTGGAATAATGCAGGTCCTACAGAGGTTGATTCAAATGCCACATGAGATATCAGCAGTTTCTTTGGTCAATAAATTCTGGAATATCTGAGTCAAGTATTAGCAGCTTTCTTTCTGAGAAAGGTTCAAGTTCTCCTGAGCCCTGTGAGCTCCTTCAACCTTAATGTAAGAATTACCCAATTACGAAGGCAGCAGCAGATTAACAGGCTTCTACAAGCAATAGCTCAGGAATCCCAGACTGGGAACCCCACTGACAGCTCAATTTTGCTCAATGGTCAAGGTGCATCTGCTCAAAGCAAAGAGGGATGGTGCCACTTTGACCATCAACTCTATATCCCAGAGAAATGAAAGCACTCTGGACTAGAGGACAAAAACTCCTTCTGCAATTGGGGCCTGATTCCCAGTCATGCTACTGTGTTGAAAGAAATATGTATTCACCTTGCACAGGAAAAGCAGTTCCCCATCCCACTGTGCAGCTTGGCCCCTTTCCTAGCAGGCGGCCTGGACAAGAGGTTCCTTTTAACACCTGATGAAGCTGCTGACAGCCTGCTTCCAAGGGTCTTGTCGGACCTCTGGGACATGCAAAGGTGAAATGGCCTCAACAGCAACCCTTTTTATCCCTAGGACACGGTCTGCTCTCACTATGGACTCTTCCAGGTGGTACAGCGGTGGGCCCAGGGCAAGCAGGCAGCAGTGTTGTCTCACCTGAGAGCTGGCTGGCCATTCTGCGCAAGGTAACAGGCGATGGCTTAAGTGGCACTGAGCCTTTTTCCAGGAAAACCAGCCCATCTGCTGTGTGTCTCTGCTCCGATTCCTTGAGCCTTCCCAGAGGGTTCTTAATAACAAAGTTCTGGGCATAGCGTTCCAATGGATCATCAAGAGACGTGACTTTCCCTTCCTCCCACATCTTGTACAACATAATGGTGGGGAAGATCTTGGAGATGCTGGCAATTCTAGTAAGGAACAAACAGTGATGGAAATTAAGCATCAAAACCCCATGGTTTGAGAGGAAGAAGAGATCACCCAATGGACTTACTGCCTGTAGCTCTACATGCTGCACCTTTGCTAGTTCAAAAGGGAATGGCTAAAATGCAAGTAAGAACCTTGAATTAATATCCCTAGTTCTGGCCTTTACAGACTTCAACATAAACTTCAGGAGTATATCCCCAGTAGTGCAGTGGGCTACAGATCTCTTTCTGCTCATTTAATATTCATACAACATAATGTTTTGTAAATTATTGCTTAGTAAATACCACAACAAATTGCAAGTAGTTTATTAGAATTTTCAGGTTAAAAGGCCATAAAGTTTTACAGTTCATGTTCAGAGTTGCTATTTGGGTGGCTTAAGAACAGCGCCAGATTTACAAAAGGCCTTCTGGAGTATGAGTTTGATTCTATATTGCTGGCTTTCAGAAGCAGGGTCATGATTAAGAGGGATGGCCAGGCACGTTCATATTGTGCTGCTAGAGGTGAAATTCTTGGACCAACAGAAGACAGCAGAGAGTGAAAGCATTTGCCAAGGATGTTTTAATTAATCAAGAGCACAAGTCAGAGGATCAGATACTGGGGTAGTTCCAACCACAAATCATGATGACTGGCAATAGGGTTTTGGGGGGAGTCTCCATCATGCAGTCATCGCATTCGGCTGTTAACTAAAAGGTTGGTGATTCAAGCCCACCCAGAGATGGGTTCTCCTATGCCTGCCAGTGGCAGGGGCTTGGAACTACATGACCTTTAAGGCCCCTTCCAAACAAAATGATATCATGATATACAGAGGTGTTAAAAACAGGTAATCACCGTAATTTCCTAAATTGTATATTCTGAGGACAATATTTGACAGTAAGTGTGCACCCTGTATGTTTCATACACACAACAGTTATAATGCAGTTTAATAAGAATAATAAATTATTTAATTTAATAATAATTAATTTAATAATAATTCATTAATAGATCTTTAAAGGGAGCAAACACTTCCTCTATATTAGGTTTTGGTTTTTTTTAACCTAACGCTATGAGCTTGATTCTATCTTCATCTAAAAAGTAATGGTCAACATGGCTTTGACTTCACTAGGAGATGTGTAAGTGTACAGGTCTTTACGTGTTCCATAGCTACTCTTCCCAAACCCCGTTTTTCACTAGACCAATTTTCTTCACTTCTCAGCTCTTGCCATTAAAATCTTGTCAGATTGAACTAAAAATAATGAAAACCAAAATCCAAAGGAAACAACTCAGTGAGCCACAAGCATGATTTACGGTCTAGCTGAAGCATTGTCTCTCAGGTTTTCACAGAAGAGGTTTCTGCAGCGGACCTGAGGCAGTAGAAGATGTGGTTTGCGACAGTGGTTCTACCCAGTTATCAGCTATGTGTACCTGCTCTTTTCCTAGCACTTAGGCCTGTGATACATCTGTCTCACCTGTAAATAGTGTATTCATTGGGCACCACTGAGGAGGGGTCCGAAGCGTTCTTCTTCCCAAAGTTGCCTGTCCAAAGCACGGTGTCATTGTAGATAACAATGGCAGACATGGCAGGGAGACCAGAGCTATGAATCTTCTGGCGCAGCATCACATCTACCTGGGGAATGGAGGGAAAGGATGAATTTCCAAACCAAGAGCCTTACAATGCATACAGTCTGTAACAGGTGGTAGAAGAACCAGACCATCAGCCCTCCTTACTTCCAAGCACTTGAAAGTGGTTTTTCCAAATGGATTTTGCCAAAAGAAAATATTTTAACTGTACTGTTCTTTTGAATTGCTTATGCTGAATTATTCAGTATCTTTCTTTCAATCTACATGTCCACCGTATAGAAGAATGTGGTGATCATCCTTGTAATGCCTATGATGCTTCTGTAATTGCAACCAAATGCTAAAACCTATAATTGCAATTTCTTCATTTTTAGACTGTCCCGTGCACATCTGCTCTTTACATTCAAAGATGTATGAGAAAACAATCCCGACTTGTCAAACATCCCACGACACTTTTCGTGCCACGAAACAGCTCTGATAACTAAGCAACTCAAGAAAAAAGGACATGTGATAGGGAATGTCCTGTCAGAGCATGGCTGTCCTTATGGTCCATACAGTCATACAGGAAATAAAGCAGTATTTCTTCATCGCAAATAGAGCCTACCAGAATGTCAAACAGTGCTAATATTTCAGAGGCAGTATATCATAGTGAAGAAAAGCAGGTCTCTCTCATTCATGTGCAGGTCCCCTTCCTCTTCTCCTTTCCCTTCATTCTGTTCCTTGTAGTTACCTACAAATAGCTTCTTGATTTTTAAAGGGTAGCATGGGGGAAGCCAGCAAAGCAGTAAAATAAGGAATTGGCAGCCACTGATGAATAGAAACTTGTTACATGAGTCACTTACTTCCCAGGGTATGGGGGCTGCCTAATAGTATAGAAGATGCCAAAAGCTGCCATTTTCTGCTTATATCTGATCTCCACACCTTCTGATGAACAATGCTATTTCATTATAGCTTACCCTTTGGATAGGATAACTGCATATTGACCTGTTCTGTAGGTTCAGGGAAGTTTTAAATACCCATTTTCAGATTCACACGTTCTTCACTTCCTTGATTTCCCACCTCCTGCCCCACAGATGCTAAGGGGCAAAATATTCTCCCCTTTACACCTTCAGAAAAGCAGTCAGAAGCTCTGTCCCTCTGTTCCCTTGTCACAGACCTTCTCCAATGCATCCTTCAGAATGGGGATTGGGTGGTCCAGGGGTACTGGTTCAGGATAGCGGGGGCACATCTGCACGGCTTCTGATCTCACTTCCATCACAGATGGGCCTGGAAGGCATTTCAAAGGTACAATATATGACCTCAATAGGCACTCTAACAAGCTTTGACCTCATACAGCAGTCAGCACTAGCTGTCTTGCTTGTGTTGTCCAAAGCTGAAGGACACTTCTGCACAGGAAAGAGATAATGGATTGTTTCTATCTCACATAAAACAGAACTTGAAGAGGGCACCGTGCTCTGTTATTGCTTGTTCCAACATGGGTTGGACGTGGGATGGACAGGAACTGCAGTGAGCTTCAACTGACTGCAACCTGGAAGAGGAAGGATCTGGGACTATGGAAGACTCTGTAGGGTATCTGATAGTGGGTTTAGACCCCTGCCTGTGCCTAGGGTAAAGTCTGAGTTTGGATTCAGGACAGAGATGTTCCATGCATACCATAACCTTAGAAAATAGATGTACAAGTGAACTGAAATCTAGCACTATAGCAGCTGATACGCTGCATACCTCGTATGTCAGCTGTCCTCGAATTAGCTGTAACCTGCATATGCCAGAGACATATCTTAAATTTCTGTGGCAAGCAGAGATCTTTCAACTCAGTGAGAGATGGGAAATCTCTTACTTGGAGGCACTATTTTCCCAGTTGATCCCAAGGTGTTCATAAATACAGTTCCTCTGCTCTGTCAGCTGGAAACAAAACGTGTCTTTATCTTTTCACTTACCATCGAAGCACGAAGCACTAGAAATACACATGAGAACTTTGAGATGGATGAGGATTGATGCACAAGAGCCTACAGGCAGCCTCCAATATTCTGTGATAAAACTTTGGGTCTGAAATCTTTTCAGACAGTGGTCTGTGACCCGAGGACTTGAGCCAGTTCAGAAGTTTCAGATTATGGGACTAGGAAAGGGAGAACCCATAAGCTGAAGCACATGGTGAGGTGTAAAACAAAGCGTGTTGTAAACTGGAGGGACTTTTACAATATAATAGAGAATATAAAATAAAATATCTGCTTGGTATATCAATTAGCCTACATTAGTGCCAGAAGTAATGGAGCTTCTCTGGATGCCAACAGAATTACGTGGTACTCCATCAGCCCCGTGTTCATCTCCTCTCTGCCCTTGTACCAGCTGGGAGGAAGCACATTTGTGTGCTGCTTGAGGAAATGCTCTTTGAAGAACATTATCCACACGGGGAGAAAGGCATTTATTGGTCTCAGGAGCTTCTGTGCCAAACCATGACCAAGATTAAAGATGGTTACTCACTGGGCTCCACCTTGGGAAGGCTGTACTGCCACAGAAAGCAGCCCGTCATTGCAACAGACAACACGAAGAAGAAGATGCCCAACACATGAATCCACTTCACCTCCATAACAGCGAGCTTGAGGAGACTCCGGCTGCTGGATGCCTGCTGTAAGCAGAAATTATATGGTCTCAGAGAGAGAAAAACTGCCTCTTGTGCATATCAGCTGTGTGAAAGGAACACACTACACTGGAGAATAAAGCTACTGAAGAGACGGGGACCAATTGCAGCACTATTGTGGCACCAGAGCTGGGCATACCAGCCCACACTCTAAACTGGAACCAGGGTTGACTTGTCTTCCAATGATGTTTATGAGATGTTACTCTCCTTACCTTGTTGGTCTACTTCTTGTAGACAAACATGCACACACGTTGCCTTTTCCCCTCCCTGCTGGTGAGCCTCATCAGCCCAAACTAGCAGAGTTCTTTGTTACAGCTCTAGTTTCCTCCTTTCTCAACCTTTGTATCTTTCCAACCCCTTTTTTAGCAGTCCAGCATCTTCATGGCAGCCACTAGGCCATATCATGTGAGGAGATCCAGCTTTTATAAATGAATGACTGAGTTTTTTGCCATGAACTGCATTTACCCTTCTATTTTGTGCCTGTAATTCCCATTGCATCATGTACCATCTGTAAGCTTGGCATTTATAGATGCCATGTTTTGGAAAACTGGCTAATATTTTGAGTTCATGCAGGTCTCCCAACACTGGAGACCATCCAGGTCGGTGGTACTGACATCTAAATGGTGGAGAAAAGCAAGGAACAGATGACAAACTATGAGGTGCCTAAGCAAGAGCTGTGCTCTTTCACTGACTGCAGGAGGTCAATAGGGTGCTTTTGAAAGTTTGGCAATGAATGTTATACAACATATGGCCTGCCATTTGCATCCAATATGGTCCACATTCCCAAGCTATTTCGGGGTGTCTGGGCTCACTTGTAGGACAGACAGACTGAAATACTCCCTTCGGATTTTCACATGGCCCGTTTTTTCCTTCTTGAGATACAAGATTGTCCACGTAAAAGCTTCAGCAATTCAATGGAGCCTCGTCTCTCACAACTAAGGAAACTGCAAAGCCACTTCCAGACTTGAATACAGCTCTGTGGCTTTTTAAGGATCCAGCTGAGGAATCTGGCCCCTGCTGAAACTCTAGGGTACAATTCCACTTTCAGTACAAGAATGGAAATACAACACAATTATTTCCGAAGCCCTTTAGCCTGCTCAGTCATTCCCACACAAATTCCTGAAGGCAATTTTCCTTCAGGTTCTTCCATAACATAATTAACATTTCAAGGGTGAGTTAAGACCATACAGGTGCCTTCAGACCCACTCGGACCTCAGCTCCTCAGCACACATGCAGTCTGTATTCCAGCCTAAGTGACATGTTCCTAAATAGAGGAATGCCATTTTGACACAGAAATCAGCTCGGTTTAGATATGCCAACCTCATACAGTGCCTCATTAGGCAGGAGATCATACCCACGCAAGGAGAACTGTGTGTATTGAGATCTCTTTAATCACCCCCATGCTGGCAGGCTTCAGTTTGTGCTGAAGGATGTTGCCTAGAGCTGCAATGAGATGCTGTTTCCCTGCAGCATGGAGCAGGATATAGCTCTCTTTGCTCCGGAGTAGTCATGGGGTGACTATCTTAGATTTAGCCCCATCATAATAAGGTAACTCCCATAGCAACATGAAGACTCTCTGAGCATTCGTCTGCCTCTTTCCTTTCTTCACTGAAAAACCCTGACTCCTCAGTCCTTAAGAGAAGGATGAAAAGAAGAAGTTTTCTGGTATATGTCTCATCTCACGAGCTCCAGACTCCCTAGACCACTAACGGAGCACCCAAAGATCCCAACACTGAACTCTCATCCCTTTTGTCCAGACTCCTCTTTACCTCTTGTGGATGATAAGTGCTCTGAGCATCTCTTTCATCCTCTGACCCACAATATAGCGGTGATGCCATAAAACTGTTGCAATGCTATGAAACAAGAGACAAGGATCTCTCTTTTACTGATGGGGCATCAAATATGCAAAGTGAGAGGGAATTTCATCAACCTGAGGAGATGCTCTACCCTCTAAGCTACCCTGCAAGAAAAACACCACTCTTTCCTTGTACCTGGGGGACTGTAAGTCAAACAGGTAGGTAGATACCTCCTTCTAGTCATACCCAGGACCTGTCTGGTCTCGCCTCCCTTTCAGCTGGTTTCTCCATCTCACCTACATTACTCCATGACCATCACTGCTAACAGCATAAACACAGCAAGGCAAGGGGAGGGAGGCTACCAAACACTTGAATACAAGCAAATGAATGCAAATGCATGCAGGAACATGTGCGTATAGCTTCCCATGGGAATGGGGGAAATGTAGCTCTATTTTTTTCCCCCTAAGCTTTGAAAATCTTGGGTTGGGGTAGGGGGGATATTGGGATGTCACACAGACCACCCAGGTACACAGTCCTGCCCCATCACACTTATCTAATCAGACTATCACAGACCCTGGGGGCCACTAGGTCAGAGGCACATCTCAACACTGGTTAGGTAAAGCCAGAAAGAGCCCAGTCCCCTGCACGTACCATCACCAAAAGCCGTCTCAGTCCCAAAGGCTGTTGTCAGACATCCCAGCGAACGCACACCGTAAGAAAACCGCCCCGTCTGATCTGAGCCCCAGTGGCAGGGGAGCAGGATGCTTTGCCATGCTTATCACGGGCCGGTGCTGTGCAGTCACTCTGGCTGCTTTTAGCTCATGAGAGCCCTGCTCTGGGTTTCCCTGTCCACTTGACCCCTTCAGACTCTGCAGAAAGCGCTGCTGACCTCCCCTGGGCAAGATTAAGTGCCAGGGACAGAATGGCATTCATGCTTAGGAAAGGGCCTGAGTGATTGACTGTTAATTCTCCCTAATGCTTCTCTGCCATGTGTGTGAATCACAGCTGAACCCATGAGGGCTTCGCAGTCTATTTATAGCAGCTTCATCTCCTCCTAACATCTGAACAGGAGGCGATTAACTCATGGGATGGACGGCCCCTGCATGCCTCCAGCCAGGGCAGGCTCAGGCTGTTGCAGGAAGGGGAGGCAGAGGGAGCTTAAGGCAGGAGCTCAAGCACTCTCTGGGCTTAATCCTGAATAGACTCCTGGAGTCCCCCCCAAGGGAGTCGTTCCCAGCTATCAGGAATGTCTGTGTCACTGTGCATAGGTGGAGCTGGTATTTCCTTTCCTCTGAGCCGCTGGGCAGCCTGAAGGGTGGCAGGAGGTTGTGATGTGCACAAGGTGAGCCTTACCTGCAGCTGTAAGCCGTCCATGTCTGCTCAGAAGTCTCTTCTAATTCCCTGTGCTGTCTGCCTCCAGAAACAAAAGGCTTGTAAAGGTCTGTGATGAAGGCAAACAAGAGTTAGTGCAGGGCAAAAAAACTGAGTCAGAGCAAGGGGGAAAGCGCAGGGTAAGGAAGCCCAGCTCAGATAAGCAGACCAGCAGAGAGGGACTGGTTTTGGACAGGGAGATAAACCACAGTAACCGCATAAGGTAAGTCCACAGTATCACCTTCCCTCTTTCTACCTCTGGTTTGGCAGCACCTTATGTTTGCTGCAAGGGCTGACCCCAAGTTCTGGGGCTTCCTCACTCACCCCACCTCCCAAACACAAGGAACTGGACCTTCAGGACCTTCAGAGCTGACATGTTTCCATTGTGCCTGCTCTGTGGGGTCCTTCCAGCCCTTTCCTTGGCTTCTCAGCCTTGCTCCCTCTGCACAGCCAACAGCACAGTGCTTAGTCTTGGGAAACACAGGCATAGCCAAGAAACCGCATGGAAGTGTCAAGATACTGGGATGGCAGCCACGTTTCCCATAAATCTCCCTCTTGTCTTGCTACCTGGCAGCAGCAATTCGATAGACAACTCCCCCCATAACAGCTCTTACCAGCCTTGATGCTACCCTTCTGGCTTCCAATGCTGGTGAATTTGGAGCTGTCCTGCAGCTGCAGATGTTAAGAGCATCTGAAGCACTAATCCCAGCAACCAGCCTCTCTGAGCACAGATTAATCAGCCATGCCTCACCCCTCCTCGAAATGCAGCATCTGTCCAGGGATAGAGCCAAAAGGCAGGATTGGTGGTGGTTTCATGGCTCAAACAACATAGCAGAGCGGACAATGGGGAGGTGGGGAGAGGGTATCCTTAACACACAGCGAGCTGGAAATGTTAAGAATGAGCTGCCATTATCATGTGAAGTACATTATGAATGTTCTTTAAAGAGGAGGGCATGGTCATGCCCTTAGTTAATACACCACATCCAGAGGGATTATGTACCTTGGGGGTCCTGCCATCATATTGCCTTCTTCAGGTGTTCACAGGTAAGGATATTCTCTTCAATAGCATCTCTTCCTTTCAGTATCTCCACTAGTAGCCCAGGCATGGACAGAGCTCAAAATACTCAAGTGGAACCTCTGCAGCCTGTGTTGTGCCCAGAGCTGTGTCCTGAAGGGGGATGCAGACGACTGATCAAGCTTCTCACCATTGCGTGGCTCCTTGTTTCTGGGAACCCCTATTTCCTTTGTCCCTGTTACCATCCTTCCCAGGCTTGTCTTCACAGCCTGTGCAGAGATACTCTCCAAATCAAAGAAGGGCACCTGCAGGTAACCCCTGCTCTTTACATATTGCACATTGTCATCCCATTCCTTCTTCATTTTAACTCCTTTTCTGCAGAGCTCGTTTCAGTCCCTAGCTCAGTGTGATTTTGCAGAGTTCACTCATTGCCCCTCTATTTCTTGACCTTCCCCCTGAGAGCTGCTGGCTCTGCTCTTTCCCTCCAGAAAAGACCTGGGTACCCTCAACTGGTCTCCACACAGCTTCTCTTCTCCAGGCTGAACAGCCCCGGTGTTCTCAGTCTGCCTCCATACAGGAGATGCTCCAGCCACTGAGCATCCTCGTGGCCTCCCCTGGGCTTGCTCCAACAGCTCCATGCCCTTCTTACCTTGGGGACACCAGAGCTGTTCACAGTGCTCCAAGTGGGGTCTCATGAGAGAAGAACAGGGACAGGATCACCTCCTTATTGCCTCATGTGCCCTAGCATGGTTTGCAGGAGAATCTGCTCCATGATCCTGCCAGGCACAGAGGTGGGACTGACTGGTCTGTTTCTTTCTTGAAAATAGGGGTTATGTTTCCCTTTGGCCAGTCGTTGGGAACTTCACCTCCCTGCCATGATTTGTCAAATATGATGGATTAACGGCTCCCTCTGGACCCATGGACGGATTCCATCAGGTCTCATGCACTTGAGCACATTCGGGTTCCTTAGATGATCTCGAGCCTGGTCCTCTCCTATAGTGGGCTTAGGTCTTCAATCTCGCACTCCCTGCATTTGTGTTCAGTGATTTCAGCAGCGTAGCTAGAGCACTTGCCAGCAAAGACTGAGGCAAAGAAGTCATTGAGAACCTCAGCCTTTTCCAAATCCGGGGTGCCCAGTTCTCCTGTTTCCATCTGGAGAGGTCCCACTTTATCCCTACTCTTCCTTTTGGTAGCAACGTACCTCTAGAAGCCCTTCTTATCCTTGACAGCCCTGGCCAGACTCAAATCTAACTGGGCCTTAGTTTTTCTGACCTGATCCCTAGCTTCCCGGACAATATACCTGTATTCCTCCTCCCTTCCACCTTCTATAAGCTTTTTTTTTGCCTTTGAGTTTGTCCTTGTCCATCCTTTTTGGCAGGGGCATGAGCAGAGAGGTCTGGAATGAAGCACTGAGATTATGCCTGGTAAAGGAAAGGCAGGAAAGATGTTGGTTTAATGTTTGCCTTTTCGATTGCCATTAACCAAATTACATTATATTTTAATTGGCAATAAATGAAGTTACTTTTCCCCAAATTGTGCCTGGTTTGCCTGCAGCAGTAATGGGTAAGTGACTTTCCTGGCTTTATCTCAGTCCATGAGCTTTCCTGCTCCTGTTTTTTTCCTGTGTTATCCCCCTTTCCATCTGAGGGAGGAGACTGGGCAGCTGGGGGGGGTTTGCTGTTAGAGAAGGCTAACTCACTACATGTGCATAAGGAAAAGACCTCCCATATGGCTTTCCCCAATACTGTTCTGCAAGATCTCTGACTTAAAGGGTATTCTTGCCATATTCCTGCCAGAGGAAGGAGAAGAAAGATGCACTTAGAGGTCTACAAGAAGGTCCGAGCTATTGTCTATGCTACTGCTTCGGAGCTGATCCCTATACAGAGGACTTGTAAATGTCTGGTTTTGCTAGCTAGAACGAACAGATGTGAACTTTTGTGCTCAGAGATGTGCTGGCTTCTAGGCTGGGAGGAAAAGCACCTCTGAGCTATTCCTTTATTTACAAAGTAAAAGGGCCCAGTGACTAAGTGGTGAATAATCATGTGCCTACAAAATATGGCAGTGAAATGCACACAAGAGCTCAGGTTTAAATAGATGCTATCCCACTGTGGGAATGGCTCTTTGCCTACTCTATGCATCTGATGATTCAAACCCAACACAAGTTGTCTGGGTGAAATTTTATGTAGAATATTTGGGCAATCTCAAATGGACCAGCCTGAGGGTGAATCGGGTCCTGCTGTATGGGTAGTTTAAAGAGAAAGAAGGAATTAGAAATGAACTGAAGCAGGCTCTTGAATGAATGGTCTAGGCACTTTATTTCTGCTGGAGGGGGGGTAGCAGTGAGCACGTTTGAGGGACATGGGCTCACAGCCCTGTTATCAGCTCGTTAATGGGCTCTCAGTCTCTTAGCAGTGACAAAGGGGAAGCTGCAGCAGGAAAAGCAATTGGCAGCTCTAATTGCCCTCCTCTCAATGCCAGCTTTTGAGTCAGCATGAGGGTGAAGGGAGATCTTTTCCTCTTCCAGGGTCCCACATTGCAGGGCTCAGCCTGGGATTCTGTTGTCCCACCTGGTGTCCTTTGTGTCCTACTGGGTACCATTGTCAGCCTTTGTGTCCCGTTACCATCTGGTTCGTTTTCTTGATAGGCTTGTACGGTTGAAGTGAGCTTTGAAAGTCAAAAGATAGAGCACACTGCCAAATGGGCTCTGGCTGCACCAACCTGCGTCCAAGCATCCTGGAAGCACTGGGGACTCAGATATCAATGGAGGGGGTGGCCACTGCTGCCGTTTGCTGTCATTGCCCAGCTCAGGAATTCAGAAAGCAAGAGTGAGAAGCCTCAGAAGAAATATTGGAGGCGACTGGGGCAGGTTTTCAAGGGTTTCTTGAAAGTAAGAAGCATGCTGGTTTTGCACTTTTGTTTAACGTACCTTGATCCGATGACCCCAGGATTTGGGGTTTTTATTGGAAAACTGTTTATCAACAGATTTGTGATAAAGCAGAAATGGCAAATGCTGCTCCATGTGACAGGCTGGGATATACTACATTATGTTCCATGAGGATTCGCCAGGGCCTTGAAAGCATTAACGGCCCAGACCAGCCTTACCTGCAGCGTTCACTACATGCCCTGTCTTTTGGTCCAAGGAGCTGCATTTCAGCTCAAGACCTGAGTCTTTAAGTCCTTGTCTGAGATACATTCTAAGACTGCTGGTCCCCAGTGCAGCCATGCCCACTCCCATGCCCAGCTGTGGACTCCATTGACATGTGGATTGACATTGGGACTGCTTCATCAACACCAGCTCCTCTTGATTGAGCCAAGCCACGATGTCTGGTGCTGCTCTGTTCACCTCACTTAGGTACTGCAGGGCTGGGTCCTGGCCGCTGAGGTCCTTGCCCTGCTGGCCATGTTACTGCCCTTGGCTCCTGGCTCCCCATCCCTCAGGAAGCAAACAGCCCTCTTGCTCCCTGCCAAGTAAACTCCTTTCGATAGCTTTGCTTTATTTAATGCATTTGCAGAAAATGTGTTATTTTCTTCCTTGGCATAGCGACGCAAAACCATCCTGCTCCTGGAACTGCCACACAGACAGCGAACATACATGTCCTAGATGCCACAACCTTACTGAATAGCTGCAGGGCATTAACACATGAGGCAGTCCAGTCCTTCTGCCACTGGAAAACTACAGCCTAGCTACTGTGGATTTAGAGGTTTCTGACAGTTAACTCTCAATCTGCAGGTCCTGGGGTCCTGTTATGGATATCCACCGTTCCAATGAAAACCTGTCTTTCTTGGTAGAAGGTGATTCTAGAAAGTAAATTAAAAGACAGGAACTATTACTCCTGGCCCCAAAGTGGGATCCGTTTCTTTTATGTTTTATGTGGTGATGCTAAAATTGGATTCTTAAACACTGGGAAATTCCCTCCACTTTCTGGAGCATAACTATGGCAACCTGGCACATCCCATTGTCTTCCCTATCTAAAGCTGCACTGAGCTACACTGCGTTTCTAGTTTGCAATTCCAGGTATATAAACAAAAAAGCAAATAGCATCCCAAACGGGGATCTTTAGCATGTCTGCTTAAAGGGAGAGCTTCATGCAAGTAGAATAACCACTGTTAGCATGGAATTCCTGCTGCACAGTGTGTTTGCACTGTTAATATGACTTTGGGTGAGATTGACATCCTCCGAAACGTTCAGTCGCAGCGGCAGTGCCTGTCACAGCCTGGGCATCCCTCCAGGCTCTGTCAGGGAGCAGCAGGGCCCTGATGCTTTGGGTTTCCTCTCTTTTTCCTCAGTCACAAAGATGAAAACTGTCTCGTCTTAGAAACAGAAGGACAGCTGTGAATTCCCATTAGTGCTCACAACACAAACGGAGAGGAAGAGCAGGAAGATGCCTTATTTCATCCAATCGCTTGTCCCTGAGGATTCGGCTGGACCATATGCCTCTGTGCAAGGATCTTTGCTACATCTACTTCAGCTTTATTTCAGTGGAGAGGAACAGTGGGACCATGGCATTTCCCTTGCTTCCATTTTGCAGCCTGATGGGACGCTTTGGTGCTGCTGAGAGATGCTGCTTTGGTGTGCGGGTGTGCAGCTCTACCTTGCAGGCAGAAGCTGCATCCAGCTGGATTTGCTGCTCTCCCAGCTTCCCTCTGCTGCTGGAAAGACACAGTGAAGACCCCAAAATGCAAGTAAAAGAATGATTTGTGATGTAAGAACTCCTTCACACCCCATGCCCGGCTCTTGTGTGCTCTCCCATGGCTTAAAGGCACCTTTCTGTTTTCCTGGCTCAGCAGGATGCCGGTGTTGGCTTGGGACACAGGGAGGGGTCCAAGGGCTCAGGACAGAGAGCCCTGACCTGTCACAGGCCAGCAGAGCCCCTAAAGATCTGCAAAACCCTGGGTTAGGTCTGAAGGGGGCTTCACTCAGTGCATGGAGCCACCACCACCACCCTACGTCTGCGTAAATCACAGCTGGATCCAGCTTCAGCTCCCTGTTCTCTTTCATACATGTCTCAGAAGTCTGCAGGGAAGCTGGATCTTTACTGAGCAGTTCCAAAGCTCTCTCATTAACTGCTTGCCAGCAGCCAGTGCTCTGATAATGGGTTTCGCCTCTGGAAATTGCAGCCCCATAGCAACAAGGAGTTTAATGGCCATTATTCTTAAATGAAGGACACAGCTCTAGTAACCCACATCTTCCCTCTTGCAAAGTCCCTTAGAAATTATTCCTTTTGCAGGTAAGGCAGAAAAATGCCAACAATTGCAAATAAGTTAAAAAGACCCAGCCTGGCCCAAAAGTGCCATTTTTAACATTTCAAAATGTTCAAAATGCTGGGGTCGAGTGAAGATGCGGGGATCCTGTGGGAATTTTGAAAAAGGAAAGGTGCAAAACTTCCTTACCAAAAAAAAATCAGTGCTTGTCCACTTCCGAGCTGAAGAAGTTTTCCATCGTGCCATGAAGAAATCCATCATTTCCATGAAGAAATGTCCCATCGTACCGTAACATGTGCCCATTGTAGCTGTGCTTTCTCTGTGCACCTGAGCCTGGCTCCGTCCTCCTCCAGCCCCTTCAGGCTGTTAGAGCCTCCTCAACCCCCTCTTTTTCCATCAGACCAAGCCCTCACATGTCCTGTGCCCCAGCTCCAACCATCTCAGTAACTCTCCTCTGCTCCCATTAGAATTCAACAACATCTCCCATATGAGGGTGTCCCAAGCACGGACATGGTCCTCCATATGTGACCTCATGAGTGTTGAGTAATGGGAAGAGTAACTTGCCAGCTTTGCTTGTGTTAATACAGCCCAGTATTGAGTTAGCCTTCAATGACAGAGGGTTGCACACAAGGCAAGGACAGAAAAAGATGGAAAGATCATGTACGGCTCTTTTGCACGATCCAGGCAGGCAGTGATGGGCAGGCAGCATGCATGACAGTGACAAAGATTTTCCAAGGCATGTTGAAACAACAGGAACGTGGACTTGCTCAGTGGAGTCCAGACAATGGCCATGGAGATGCTGCGAGGGCTGGAGCAGCTCTGCTCTGGAGCCAGGCTGAGAGAGCTGGGCTGGGGCAGCCTGGAGAAGAGAAGGCTCCTGAAGGGGAGACCTGAGAGCAGCTCCAGTGCCCAAAGGGGCTGCAGGAAAGCTGGAGAGGGGCCTGGGACAAGGGATGTAGGGACAGGCCAAGGGGAATGGCTTTAACCTGCCAGAGGGGAGACTGAGATGAGCTCTTAGGCAGAAGCTCTTCCCTGGGAGGGTGCTGAGGCGCTGGAGCAGGTTGCCTCACTTGAAGTTGGAGTCACTCGATCAAGTCCACATCCCTCTTGTGTTGTTGCCCCAGAGCTGGATCAGGACTGCAGGGGGGTTCTTCTCAGAGCTCAGCAGAGGGGGAGAATCCCCTCCCTGAGCTGCTGCTCACTCTCTGGGCGTGCAGCCCAGCACACGGCGGGATTCTGGGCACAAGCACTCACTGATGGGTTGTGTTGAGCTTTTCATCAATCAGCACCCCAAGGTCCTTCTCCTCAGCCTGCTCTCCATCCATTCCCCACCCAGCCTGTGTCTGTGCTTGGGTTTGCCTCGACCCAGTGCAGGGTCACAAATAGGCTTGACTTGGCCTTGTTGAACCTCATGAAGTTCACAGTGCCCCACTGCAAGGAAGAAGAGTTTATTCACGTCTTACAAGTGCAGCTTGAAAAGCTTCAGACCCAGTAGCAGCTGGTGTAATGAAGCTTCCCCTTCCCCAGCCCGAAGGAGCACAGGGGGGGATTTGGGCAGGTGCTGAAGAAGGATGCGCAGGGGTACCCAAAGCCTGGGTGTGCAGACTGAGCTCTCTGTGCTGAAGACTGACCTCCCTCAGCCTGGATACAGCTGGTGATGGTCAAGCTTGTGCAACCTCATTACTCACTAAGCACCCCGGCCTCTGCCAAGCAGCACAGCCATGGCACAGAGCCTGACCAGGGGCAGAAGCAGTGGGATGCTGCCAGCAGCACCAGCTTGCCTGCTTGCACTGTCCAGGCTGAGAAGAAGTTGTGGGCACCCAGGTCCCCAAAGAGGTAGTACCAGGATACCTCACCAGGCTGCTATGGGCCAAAACAGCAATGACCATGCTGGCCCTGCCTCTGGGTACTTTAAATAGGTCAGCAGCAGGTGACTGGATAAAATTACCCTTCATTTTATTGTAAGGGAGCTACAGACGAGGTCCTTCCCTGTGGCTAACAGCAGGGTTTTTCAGTGGCAATGTAATGATTTAATCCAGCAGTTTTTATTAACCCCTCATGTGCCATATCCCACTGCCTGTTCAGACTTGCCCTGAAGCATCACCAGCCAGGTCAGGGGTATGTTGTCGCTCATAAATGTGCACAGGGACATGTCTCAGGCATCACTGTGGGCCACAGTGGTACAAACCCATCACTGGGGAACCGGTGAAAAGCCTTTGTCTGTGCTCCCCTGTCTCACTGCAGAGACCAGCAGCCAGTGTGAAGGTCTGCAATGGTGAAGAGCCAGTTTAGATCAAAATCTCTCCATTTCTGAGGTTAACAGACATCAAAACTGGTCTTCATATGTCCCTGGGTGCCAGTGGACTTTCATCATGGCAGAGAGCAAGTGGAGTCATAGTAAAGGGCACAACTTGAGCATCACACAAGGGCCACTGGTCTCAGGAGGTAAGGTTGAATGAAGCCCATAGTGATGAACATGCAAAATGTTTCATTCTGAGAAACTATTTAAAAACAAGGGATCTGAAAAGAAAAGCAAAGAATAAAACAAAGCAGTTTTTACTTCTTTTTATGTGGGGGTAAGGAAAGGTATTGACAAACAGAGGCGTTGAATCCTTGAATACACAGAGTCTAAAACCGAGGGAAAACGTGCATGTGAGGATGCAAACACAGACACTTCTGAGTGGGCTTTGGAGAAGCCAAAATACAGAACATTTCTGTTCACACAGAGGTAAAACTACTGGAGGAAGGCACTGGAATGACAGGCAGATTCAACCGTACGTATCAGTCCATTGATTTGTTCCTCTGCCCTGTGTATCTGCCTTCCCCATGCTCACAGCGGACAGAGTAAGAATATGCTGTTAATTTTGGAGTGGGAAAAAGGCAGCAGAAATATAGCCCCAGCCTTTACTGTGTAAATGCAGTCTACCAGCTCCTGTCTTGGGGCTGTAATGTACTGCAACATTGATATAGTCACTCACTTTTAACCTCCTATTTAGTCATATACAGTCACTAAAGCACAGAGACATTGGGTAGCTTGCCAAGAGACTGATGGTATGTGCTGATTTTCATATAAATTTACATGAATTTGCATACATTCCCTCTCAGTTTACATTCATTCCCTGCGATGCCTTAAGAACAAGTAAAATATTCCTTAGTTTGAATGAGTCAAAATTTTCTACTTCTCTTCTGTTTCCTCTCTTGCTGCTACCCATTTTTCAGCTATGAGTCGATGTGTTTTTTCTTGTTCCACTTCATTTTCCACCTCCCTTCCACTTTTAGCTACCACAGTGATCCATTCCTTTTTCACAGTGTATGAATACTTGTATAGTCATGAAGCAATGTTTTATGTTCACAAAGTAAGTAGTACCCCAAACTACAGCACTATCAAATCTACACAGCACTGATTGCTCACGGGCTAATTTAATATGCTGCTTCATCCTTCATTTCCTTTCTTCTACAAGCAAGTCTCAAGCGTGCGTCTGAAATCTGCTTGGTGGAAAGCTCCAGGTAAGCAGAATTCCTCATATACACATATTGAAGAAAAATGATCCTCATCTGTATTTGCTGGATCAATTGGAGAGGTGCATGCAAGACCGTAGACAGGGAATGCCTGTTCTTGAGGGAGCAACGTGGGTCTGGGGTAAAGCGGATGCTTTGGGAAATATCTTAGAGGTCACTGTGGGATCTGAGTGAGCAAGAGCTAATGCGGTGTTGACAGGTTTTCCTAATATCATACCTAACCCTTTGCTGCCTCTGTGGCCCTTGCTTTGCTGCTTGGCATCACTGAGAAGTGTTTGGCTTTGTTATCGGTGTAACTGCCCTTCAAGTACGTGTGGGCTGCAATTACCAGCCCCTCAGCATCCTCTGTGACAGCACAAACCAGATCCTTCTACCTGTCTTTTGGCCGTGCGTCTGAGACCGCTGACATCTCAGCCACACGTCCTCTGTTTCCTTCATATCCTTCTTTGTTCTGGGTGGAGGGAGGGGGCTCGAGGTGTAGACAAACACGGAGTATTCCAGATGCAACAGCAGAAGCACTGGGTAGAGGGATATGGTAACTCCTCCTTTCTGGTCACAGTCCTGATGTAACGCAGTCTGTGGTTTCCCTTATTTGCCATAAGAGTGCACTGTTGACTCGTGTTCAATTTGTCCTCCTCCTCCTGGTCCTTCTTAGCAGGGCCTATGGATTGATGCCCCAGCTGTATTGATGCCCGGGGTTGTCTTGCGCTGGGTACAGAGCACGGCCCTCCTAGGAGCTGAACTTCGTGAGGTTTCTCTTGGCTCAGACCTGACGTTTCCTGAGGTCCCTGTGGAATGAGGCTTTGCCATTCATGTGCCAGCTACAGCTTCATTTTGCCACTTCAAATACTTAGATAATTTAATATTGTCTAAAAACTGGTGAGGGTGCATCTGAATTATTGTCTAGAAAGCATATGAGGACATTGAACTATATCAGTCCACTGCTTAACCCTGGGATACTTTGATTGTTACTCAAAGTCAATCATACTTCAGACTGATTGTGCCCACTGATTTTGATATGGGTGGTCCATTACTGTATCTTTAACTCAAGGTTTTTCATTGTATTCATTTGTATTAGCTCAGTGGTGTCCAGTCTTCCCTGAAACTAACCCTCCAGGGCCTCTCATCCCACTCCCTTCACTTACCACCTCAGCTAACTCCTCACCTGTGGGATGCAGCTCTTTGCTCCAGTCTGACTCTTCCCACCCTGGGATTCCTGCCACACTGTCTGCAGTTCTGGGATCACTGCCTCTTCCTGTGATTCGTGGTTGGTTGTCCTGTCAGAAGATGGGCTTGATGAGTATTGCCCATAACCTGTCCTCCTACAGGCCCCCAGGCAAAGGCAGGTTTGGTGAGATGTGTGTTGCCCAGCCACCTTCTGGGGTTTGGAAGGTTTGGGAAGCCTGTACACATTCCCATGTGGGTCTGTTCTCTATCCAGGGATTATCCCAGTTACTTGTCATCTCAGTGCAGCTTCTGCCTTACACTCTGCCTCTACACTGATTCGCATGTCCAAAGACATCTCCTGAAACCGAGTCACACACCAAGCTCCAGCTGATGTGCTCCTGCAGACTCACATGTGAACCTAGAGAATGAGAGCCTGCCCTTCAAATGAAACGCTTCTTCCAAATGCCACTGTCATTGGCACCCATCCTACCTTTGCTTGCAGGAGGATTGTAGGAGTTGTCTTCAGGAAAGCACAGGCTGATGAAAAGGACATTGCACACAACAGTAAGAGAAGAGTGTTGCTTGTGCAAAGACCAACAGCTCAGGTGATTTGTCAGCCAAAAGCCTGTCCTCTGGCAGCTCTGCATCGCAATGCACGTGCCATTTCTCTTTCTGAGGCCAGATCCACAGGAGGCCCAAGCCAAGGAAACACAGGCAGCAGAACTCAGCCTCACTTAAGGCTTACAGAGGGCGAAGCAAGCAAAATTCCAAAGCACAAGAACACATTGCAATAAATACTAACTCCTGGGTCACAACTATCCCCAAATCCCTTTCCCTTACCCATCAAAAACATCCAGGAAGGGGTTGTAAGGACTCAGCAGCTGACACCCTTTATCCTCCAAGCTGCACACGCATGAACCTGTTGACACCACCGGGGCATATGCAGGCTGTTGTGTGTAGATGGGCATGCGGGAATGCAAGTGAGCAGAATCAAGGTCCTTGGAAAGTTGCACTCAATCGAATCCTTTTCTGCTGCTTTGCAGTTCTTTGAGCTTAGGTGCTCTCCCAACACACGGTTAACGCTGAGCTCCTTCCCGGGCTCTTCATTAGCCTGCAGGACAGAGCCCTTTTCTGCATTCCTGCACAGGTCTGATGCTCCTTGGGGCTAGTTCGCATGGCTGAATGGAGGTGTTTCCTCCACAGAGGGCTCTGTCCCTCTTCCCTGAGCCATGGGGTGCTTGTTCCAGCTTGCACGCAAATCTCAAGGACGATGTATTGCTGCAGGTGTTCTCTGTGAGAAGCCAAGAGGTGAGCAGGCCCAGTGCCTCCCAAAGGGTTAGAAAAAGGCTAGGCTGTCTCGTCTGATGATACCTGACAGCACAGGGTGAAGTTCTAGGTCCCGAGGGGGAAAAAGCAAAACCAAACAAGCAACCAAACCAAAATGTCTCCTGCTTCCAAACTCCAACTTGCCTTTCTCTGCCTGCAGGCAGCAAACACCTGATAGGAAAGATGAGAGGCAAAGGCTTGGAGAGCAGGGAGAGAGGCAGAGGGCTTGGGCAGGGTTGGAGAGACTGCCAAAAACCTGTTTCCCAAGGCAGCAGAGAATCATAGCATAGTTAGGGTTGGAAAGGACCTTAAGATCATCCAGTTCCAACCCCCTGCCATGGGCAGGGACACCTCACACTAAACCATGGCACCCAAGGCTCTGTCCAGCCTGGCCTTGAACACTGCCAGGGATGGAGCATTCACAACCTCCCTGGGCAACCCATTCCAGTGCCTCAGCACCCTAACAGGAAATAACTTCTTCCTTATATCCAATCTAAACTTCCCCTGTTTCAGTTTTAACCCGTTACCCCTTGTACTGTCACTGCAGTCCCTAATGAAGAGTCCCTCCTCATCATCCCTATAGGCCCCCTTCAGACACTGGAAGCTGCTATGAGATCTCCATGCAGCCTTCTCTTCTCCAGGCTGAACAGCCCCAACTTTCTCAGCCTGTCTCCATACAGGAGGAGCTCCAGTCCCTGATCATCCTCGTGGCCTCCTCTGGACTTGTTCCAACAGTTCTATGTCCTTTTTATGTTGAGGACACCAGAACTGCACACAATGCTCCAGGTGAGGCCTCACAAGAGCAGAGTAGAGGGGCAGGATCACTTCCTTGGACCTGGCTGATCACGCTCCTTTTGATGCATGACGGGAGCAGTTTAGGGGTATGGCATAGTTGTCCATGGCAAGGTGGCAGATCATCAGAGGGCCACAAGTCATGGGCTTAGTGATGTTTAATTCATTTCCCAAATCTTCGGCAGTGCTCACTTCTTCAGAGAGCTTGGTCTGCTCACCCCAGGTCACCCGGCATTAGGGGTTTATGCATGCTCTTACCACAAGCTGTCACACGCTGTAGTAAGCGTGTACTTGGGATTCCATGGGGAATAACTGGGGCTGTGGGGACCCACATAGAATCATAGAATGGTTTGGGTTGGAAAGGACCTTAAGATCATCAAGTTCCAAACCCCCTGCCACGGGCAGGGACACCTCACACTAAACCATGTCACCCAAGGCTTCATCCAACCTGGTCTGCATCCTTGAGCGCATCTTCGGACATTCGGACTCTCCTTCCTGCAAGATCTTGCATGTTCTGCCTTTGTTTTACTGATACGGAAAGGGCATGGGACCTTCTGCATGGCAGAAAAAGCCAGCAGCAGTGATGTGGTTAAATTATTGGTCAGATCCAGGTGTGATTCCTGCTCTCCCCTACCTTCCTTCAGACCATTACACACTTCAGGACCAGAGGGAGGCAGTGGGTCAATGTAGTTCAGCTTACATCAAATGTCCTGCCCGGGTGAGTTGGCTGGGCCTTGACTGGAGCACACAATTCACCCTGTGAGTGTGCTAGGTCTCAGATCTGGCTCTGAGGCAAGGGATTAAGTCACATTTCATAATACCTTGTTTCCAGCCCTCACGTAATCAAGCTGTGAGTCCAAGTCACTGCAAGAGCCATCATGGGAAGGTCTGCAAATCAAGCACTTATCTCCGCAGATTTCCATTGTGGATTCCTGCTCCTGTTCTGCCAATGAAAATCTTCTATGCCTGCATTGCTCTGAGATACTTGCATGCACAAACTCTACCTAATTTTCCTCCAGAGATATATACCTGTAGTCCCAGGGGACTTCCAGCCCAAAATGTCTCCATAGGAGCTTTTTCCTGGAGCGATGTGCCTTATAGGCTTGGCTGTTACTGCTCCTGCTCGCTGCCCTGCTGCCGAGCCTGCTCACAGTTACCAACGCCAGCCCCTGCTTAATGTGGCATTTAGGGACTGAGTCACTAACAATGGCAGGGTCAAAAATGGTCACTGTAATTAAGGTCTTTATTTTCCAACACGTTTTACTGTCAGGCGTGCTCCTGAACTTCTGAACTTCCCTCTCATTGGGCTGGGACTCCTGGGGACTCCATTCTGCCCTGTTTTTAGCCTGCTGTTATTTCCACTTATTCCCATCACTTTGGTGCTAATGGATACCCAAGCCCCACAGCTTGCAGCTTTGGGCTGCACTGATCCCACCCAGGATACTGGAGCAGACTGATTGGATTGCTGTGCCTATGACTTCATAATGCTGGGGCTACCCTCAGGTCTAAGTATCTACATGATCCATGCTCAAGCTAACACTCTATATTCACAAGTGAGGACTCAAACCAAGGAAACTGCTTTCCCAAATGGTCTTGGAGACGTTTTGTCACGAAGCCTTTGATGGAAGGGATTACATTTGTTTTCCTGGAAATGTTCCCACTTCTCACACGGGTGAAGCTGTCACCAATTCCTGCTGTGATGTCTCAGAGACTTTGTACATCTTCCCTGACTCTGTGCCCAGAGCTTATTGGTATAGCAAGACCTAAGGCTGATGTATCAGAATCATTGGTTGAGGTTGGCAGGGATCTCTAGCCATCATCTTGTCCAATCCTTCTGCTCAAGCTGGCCTGCCTAGGGCTGGTTCCTCAGGACCATGTCCAGTTGGCATTTAGATATCACCAAGGATGGAGACTCCACACAACCCCTCTGAACAACCCGTTCTCCTGCTTGGTAACCTCACAGTGAAAAACTGTTTCCTGATGTTCAAATGGAGACTCCTTGTTTCAGTTTTTGCCCGTTGCTTCTTGTTCTGGCACTGGGAACCATGGAAAAGAACCTGTCTATGTTCTGTCTGCACTCTCCCTTCAGTTATTTATATGACACTGACATGATACCCCCCCCTCCCAAGCCTTCTCTTCTCCAGGCTGGACAGTTTTCCTGCCAAGGCATCTTGCCTGCTATTAAACCTCAGTCTTTATCCTTATGATGCCCTGTGATGCTTCCTTCTGATAGGTGCAAGGAGCCAGGGACAGCACCTGGTAGCTGTGTACAAAAACACCAGTCCCATAACCTGGCAGGGATTAGGGAACTGGGACAAAGCAGGCAATGGATAAAAGACAGTGAAAGAGACACAAAGGAGCAGAGCGAAAGAATGCACAAAGTCCTTAGGAAGAAATCCCTGGGAAGGAAGGCAAATCAGGAGACTGGGTTAGAAAAGTTACTGCCTTGCCCAGAAAATGAGGAAAAAGGGAGTAATTGGACATGAAAGGAGGAAGGCTCTAAAGGAAAGGTAGCCACACACAGGGGATCGGAAATACAGAGAAATCATGCTAGCTAGGGTCAATATTTCACATACTCTCCTAATCGCATCTGCCCAGCGGGAGCCCTGGCCAGAGCACTGAGAATGCAGCATCTCTGATTATAGAGGACCCCAGGATCCTGCCTAGGCTTGGCTTTGCAGCTCATCAGCCATGCGATGGAGGATGGACAGGAGTCCGGGGGTGAGAGCCCTTCTCTCGGATTTGATATGATGTGCACGTCCATGTGGTGAGGAATTACCTTGGCCCGATAAGTGCAAGGTGTTTTCACACTTAATGCGTTTCCCCAAGGTCTCCAGCAAAGGTGTCAAGGTGAATATCAAGCAGACCTGAAAAGCCCCAGGAATTGGGCTAAGGAGGCAGTTGCCATGGTAACAGAGTGGCTTATGGTAGACAATATTGAATGTCACATTCATAAACTCACTGTGCTGAGGCAGCGTCTCAGAGGAGCCATTAAAGCAAGCCCAAGACGGAGCAGAGAGCAAGCTGGTGCTGGGGCTTGGGCTGACCTCCTCCTGCCAGGCAGGGCCAGGGTGAGATTACACACACACGAGTGCTGCACCTGGGGAGCATGCACAGATCTCCTGTGTCTGGGCACGGTTGTGCTTGTAGCCAGGAAGGACACAAAGGGCTGGGCTTTTGCTGTTCCAGGGGCTTGATTCCCTCTGGATGCACATCAACCGGAAAGTGTGTGCTTGATGTTTTGTTCTTTGGCAGGGGACTGCAATTCTCACACATAACACAAGTGCTGTCCTGATCTGCACTCTGAGCTCTGCCACCAAATGACACTGTGCCTGGGGCAGGCTGCAGCAGCAGCAGCTAAGGTTTCCCACTTGATGCGTTCAAACCAGTACAAAACCAGCTGCCATCCGGTAGCAGACAGCCTGTGGTGGATATGGGTTCAGAGGCTCAGGTTGAAGATGGATATGAGCCCATTCTCCATTGTTATTCCATGTGGTATGGGGAGAGGTAGGGAATCATAGAATCATAGAACAGTTTGGGTTGGAAAGGACCTTAAGATCATCCAGTTCCAACCCCCCTGCCATGGGCAGGGACACCTCACACTAAACCATGTCACCCAAGGCTCTGTCCATCCTGGCCTTGAACACTGCCAGGGATGGAGCATTCACAACCTCCCTGGGCAACCCATTCCAGTGCCTCAGCACCCTTACAGGAAAGAATTTCCTCCTTAGATCCAACCTAAACTTCCCCTGTTTAAGTTTTAACCCGTTCCCCCTCATCCTATCACTGCAGTCCCTAATGAAGAGTCCCTCCCCAGCATCCCTATAGGCCCCCCTTATAGGAAGTTCGAAAGCCACCAGATGGATCCAAACCACAATGTTATATTTTAAATTCATGTTGTGACCTAGCTCAAGATTAACCTTTAGGATAGGACCTACTAAAGGTAGCTGAGCAGTGGCATTTCTTTCTGTTACCAGAAGGTGATACCTTAATGTACATATAATTTTTACATTTATCCTTTCCCGGAGGGATCAGATAGATGCTCAGTTCCCTGAAGCCTGCACCCTGGTACTGTTCACAGCACTTGCTGGACGCAGTGATCTAGTGTCACTCTGTACTTTAGCAGCAGCCCACTGAGCACCCACACACTGCAGACACACATGGAGATCATACGGCATATTGCCCAAATATGCAACAAAACATGCATACATGCATGCTTCTTGCATCATTATTTCTCAGTGAAGCAATCCCATGTTGGATCTCTGTCATTACTAGAATTTTGGTTTCTAATATACTTGAAAAAGCTCCATTGATTCCAGCTCTGGATTTTTTCTATGTTGATCTTAACTCCCTTTATCAATTTTCTGTTCTCTTAAATGTCTGCTTTCCAGAGGTTGTCAAATATTGCACCTGGCAGCTGCGCTGTGAAGCAGCAGGAGCTGCAGTTGCTGAAAAGAAAAGATGGGCCCTGAGGAAAGAGGAATGTGGGACAGATGGGGCAAGATGAAGGAGTGTGGTTTGACTGGGATACCTTTAGGGTCTGGGAAGAGAAGAAATGGATGGGTGCCTAAGAGATGAGATTGTTCTTGGCAGCATCATAGCCTACATGCGGGAGAACTGCGACAAGAGGTTTAGAAATGGGATTGGTGGTCTTCCTGTGGTCTGCAGCTGTGCTCCATAGCAGGAAGCTCAGCAGTTTACTGGGTGACACGTTGCCGCTTCACTGATCAAGGCAGCACTGTCCGGCCACAGGAAAAGGAGGGAAGACAGAAAGTCATTAGGTCCTGGATATGCACATGGAACAAGAAAATCCCTGCTGGACACAAAGAAAGAAGACAGGAAGAATGAAAAGGCTCATAAAAATCAAGAAAGATCTAAAAGTTAAAGAGCATCATAGCGTGAAGGACAAGCACCATGCTGTGGTATGATCGGGTTGGAGAATGCACAGGTCTAGCAATAGCGTCCTTCCCCCTCCCCAAAAATGATTTGAAGTGAGAGTAATGAATACTTCCAGGTGATGAAGGAAGGAGGGGGAGGAGTCCCATACAACCTCCTGCTCCCCAGTGCGTTTCTGGAGCACATCTTTTCTCTGCCCAACAGATGAATCTCCTTTGGAGCCCATTGCAGAACATGAAAAGCCACACACCAAAGCTAGAGGAGCCTTTTGCATAACTTCATGCAAAAAGGGTTGCATGGTTTGGGTTGGAAGCGACTTAAAAGCTCATCCAGTTCCAACCCCCTGCCATGTTCTAATAAGAAACATGAAGGAGGGTTTTTGCTAGATTGCTAGTGACAGTGAACGAAGACACAGCTGACATAGCAGACTGATGAAGAGGTTATTTTTCTCAGGGCATGGCTAATGATGCAGAGCTAAATTATACTCACTATCATTGTTATTTGTTTGCAGGATGGCAGTGCCTAGGGGTCCCACTGGAGTCTGGAACCATGTTGTGTTGGATGATGCGTGGACACATATCAGAAGCAATTTAAGAGAAAGTATTATAAATGGACAAGACAGAGAGGGGGACAAGACAGAGAGTGGGCACAGAGATAAGAATAGCTTCCTATAGATATTTTCAGGGTGTCGGCCATGAGTTGAAGCCATACAAGTCTCCTGTGCTCTGCTCACCCAGCTGGGTGAATGGAGAGCATCCAAGCTTTGCAAAAAAAAGCTGCTTCTCCTAATTCTTAGGCCACAATTCTGACATTTGAGGGCTTGGATCTTTTTTCTTGGTTGTGACTGGAAAAGGTGAACATTTTTTATATCCCTTCTACTTCAAATGATCGTTTCCATAGTCATGTTCCTGGTTTTTGGCACTATTCATAATGGCTGGAATACACTGGAAGCCAAATGTCGCATATCACTTCAGACGATGACCAGCTCTATGGTCTGAGAAGATATTTGAGTACCAGCACAAAAGAGAATGCCAAGAATCTAAACAAGTACCCAATGTCTATTAAAAGTGACAGAGATGTGGCATTTGGTGACAATATGAGAAAGACTGAACTGTCAAGCAAATTTAGATATGCTCATGTACATGACCCAAACCAGTTACAGCATGTGGAAGGGTGAAACAAAAGGCACAGAGGTCACTAAGGTCCTAAGAAACATCAGGGATGCTCGAAACCAGTGTGGATTAATGGAACGAGGTGGTGCTTTGTGTTAGCAAGAAGCAGAGGGTAGAGAAACGAAATGTTATGGCAGGGGAAAAAGAGTGTTTTAGTGCAAACCACTGCCAGAAGGGATGGCTGGAAAGAGAAAGGAAGTCACTAACCTGTGTCCTCCAGCTCCAGCCAAATCATGATTAGACTCCATACAGTTATCAAATGAATAACTGTATTCATTCATTAATGTGAATTATGGGAGACTTTAACATCTCAGAAATGGATTGGAAAGTAATTACTGCTTATGTTGGCTCAGATACTTCAGGTGATGGACTCCTTCAGAAAAGTAAGTATAAGACCATTTTAGACCTAGCTCCTGTGTGGGTTTAAATGCACGAAAATTTACATAAAGTGCTATCGTGAGCTAACTTTTGTCACTTGAAAATTCAAAATGGACAAAAGTAGGTCTAGAAAGAAGGTTTGGAAGATCAGAAAGGCAAACTTTGACATCTAAGGGAATGAATTATTGAGTCTGACTAAGCAGCTCTGGGATGGGTGTGCAGAGAAAGCATAGGTACTTACTTCAAATTCAAAATTCAAAAGGGAGAGAGAGCAGTGGGAAGAGGTTATAAACTGCAAAAAGAAAGTAAGAATGACCAAAAACCTACCTCACCTAGGAAATTGAAATTAATAACAGTAAATGACACTTAAACCACAGAAACTAAAGGGAACAAAGAGAAAATCAGGGCAGTTGCACACTTGAGGAAAAAATAGATCAAAAGTTACTTATCACTTAGTTTGAAAATCTTATTTACTGCAGCAACAATGTGATCTCAAGGGCATTAATGGGACTCCCAGTGTAACGTAAGAGTAGGGCAGTAGGCATGGCATCATCTGAGGTGAAGACACCAACTAGCCTGATTCAAGTGAAAAATGTAGATAAACAATTATCAAGTTTTTGACATCAAAAAATGCTTTACATGGAATTAAACTGGTAAAAATGGGAAAAATTCTTTTTTAAAGTACCAAGATTATGAAATGCTTTCCATTAACTGGATCCAACACAAGTTCCTTGTTCTATCTATCAGATTTTAAGCAAGATTTCTTCTAAAGCTAATAAAACAATTATTGAAATATTCACTCTTTGCTCATTTGCATTTGCTTACAGAAAATTGTGTCTACTGTAAAGACAGCAAAGCATCAATTATTTAAATTAGTTTGATAGATGTTTAGGAATGCTTTGATAAAAATATCAGATTTAGATACCAGTAAGTGAAAAGCAGAGCGTTTAAATGATAATTGTTTTTTCAAGAAGAAGTTTTGTTTTGCACAAATGATTTTCAATGAAAAGCCCTTTTCATGCAAAATTTCAGACACTCACTCAAACAGTGAAGTTGGTGCAAATGGAGGTCAATATGGTGACCCAAACACATCATTGTAAGGTAGAAAAGGGGCACCGCTCTGTTGGATGCAATATGTATGAATCCCCTTCCACAAGAGAATAGTTTTATTGTGTGGGTGATGCCCAAGTGGCTCCAACTTCTCTGGAAAATTGTCCTGTAGGACTGACAAAACTTTGGTCAGGAATAAAGCCGAATGTCGTTGGTAAAAGGCAATGCCAATCAAATAAATCCATATAAACAACCAAGCTCAAAGCCAGTCCCAGTATTCCTCATTTCAATGTACAAGGTAGCAATCAGTCCCAGAATCATAGGAAAGGAATTTCTGGTGTTCCTTGGTTCATTGCTCCACCTCTACACATGAGGAAATACATATTCATCACTCCTGATAAAAATTCATCTAATCTGTACTTTAAAGTACTCCATAATCTCCCTGCTGACTTTGACCTAAATCTCGTCATGCAAATTAAACCCGGTAGTTTCCAGCTTATTTGTAATGGATATGGAAGCAAGGCTATTCCCTCATTCTTTTCATACATCCCCTAAATCAGCTCTTCCTCCAGACCAACATCTCAAAGCCATTTTTTCCCTCAGAGATCTGCATCTAATTGCTCTTCCTCTTTCTCCAAGTGTAGTTCTAAACTGGCAATAGTACTCCCATTGTGACCCTGCCCATTCTGAGCACAGTAAAATTATTACTGCGCACGCTTTAAGAATGGAAAATACATCTATAAATATGCATAATTTCATTCTATTTTCTCTTTCAGCAGCAAGGTGTTACGCCTGCCTTATGCTCACTTTGTGACCTATTATTGCCTCCCAGGTCCTCTTCTACAGTATTATTGCCAAGCTATGCTTTTGCTGTCCAATACTACTTGGAATATTTTTTCTTAACTGTAAAGAATAGCATGCTGTATTGGTATGTAACAAACTGTACTGAATTTCTTCAGTGCATTTCTCCATCTTGTCAGGATTATTGTGAATTTTAAGGTTCTGTCCTTACGACTGTCTGTCCTCCGAAGGATTAGACAAAGGAAAAAGAGATGGTGAAATCTGTCATATTACAAGAAATCCTTATTTGCAAGATGTGAGGCTTTAGTGGGAGTTTTGAATGCAATCATTAAAATGGGCTTCCAGATGTAGATTTGGTCTTCGGGTCAAAACGATAAGATTTGTAGCTCACAAATGTTGTGAATGACTCAGCATGACTAACCCCCTCCTTCTGTGTGGCAATTACTTTAATGTAGAGAGGGCATGAGATGCAGTACCTATTTCAGCAGTCAACAGCAGCACTCAACTCGGCCGGGGAAACAGGATTTCTACCTTTCCTCAATAAAGCTGTTGAGAGAACAGCAACAGTAAAAGTGATGTAGGTGTCTGCTTCGCTAATGAGCAGCATCCCAGGCTCTGTGCCACCACCATGAACCCGGGAAGCAGTGCGCCGCATCTTCACTGTAGATTTAGTGCAAGCATCAGACTTCAGAGGCTTAGAAAAAAAAACCCCAAAAGACCAAACTCCCCAAAAAACCCCAAATGAAAATATTTTGAGCTCAGTAAAAGCGTTTTTGCTAACAAGACTTCATTTAATGAGCAAACCTGTGAGCAGAGCTGATCTGCTATGAGAACATTCCCTTCAGCTCTTGCTGTGCCGACGCTGACTGTTGGGTAGGAACACATGGGAAATGAGGCAAACCCACCGCCAAGATGCCATAATCGCTGCGAACTGAGAAATATTCTCTGCTAAATTTCGTTTCCTCATCTTTTTCTCAGGCCATCACTGACACCAATTTTCGAGTGAAGGCTGAGAAATGTTCCACTCTTCAGGCCTCCACAAGCAGTGCAAAAGTAAAAGCGAACTTGCTGCATGCGGTTTGCACCAAATAATACTGTCACTGGAGGGAACGAGCAGAACAGATGCTGCCAAAATGAAAATAATTCACCAAATGCAGTAGCAGCAGAGGCATGTCTCCTCAGCAAAGCCATAGGACAAGGGGTAACAGGTTCAGACTTAAACAGGGGAAGTTTAGATTGGATATAAGGAAGAAGTTCTTTACTGTAAGGGTGCTGAGGCACTGGAATGGGTTGCCGGGGAAGCTGTGAATGCTCCATCCCTGGCAGTGTTCAAGGCCAGGTTGGACAGAGCCTTGTGTGCCATGGTTTAGTGTGAGGTGTCCCTGCCCATGGCAGGGGGTTGGAACTGGATGATCTTAAGGTCCTTTCCAGCCCTAACTGTTCTATGATTCCATGATTCACATTGTCATGAGCTCATCTCTAACCATTAGAACTTTGTCTGTCCCAGCAGCTCCTATTTGCATAGTCCCAAATACAGCAGTGTGAAACGTTAATGCAACTGGCATCATGCAAAAGAAGAAGAATTATCACTAGTGGGTCTCTTGGAGAACAATTGCCTCAGGTTTTTTTCCTAGTCAACATTGCATATTCAGAAAGATGTATGTAGTTACTTGTATGACTAAGTGAATAGTCTTTTTTAATTCAGTTGTTTGAAAGAGGTGAACAGGTTTTAACGGGCTCATTATCACAGCTAAGGACAGGGAAGACGGTACAGCTGCTAGTGCTGGAACAGACAAGATATCTCATCTCGACCTTCAGCTCCCTTCACCCCTCCACCCTCTGTCCCTGGAAAAATCCTGACCCCATTGTGCCATGGTGTGAATCAGCACCTTCTCTGGAGCTCTCCAATTAAGATTCAGCAGTGCTTGGAAAGCAGCAGTCGGCCACACTGGACTAATTAATTTTTCCTGCCTGAATAATTACAGTCCAGAGGTGACCATGAAAGCCAAGCAAATCAATTTGTGTTCTACTGAGATCCTCATCAGTCACGGAGCACTAACCAAGAAGAAAAAACCAGCACCAGAAACAGAGCTGCCCCCTGAACAACAAGCAACAAAGGTTGCGAAACTCCCATGCTGGACAAAGGAAAAACAGTTCACAGAATCTGTTTGGGGTTTTGGTTTTGGCCCTATCAGTCAGTTGCCACTCACGCTCATCCTGTGCAACTGATTCGTACTCTAGCCAAAAACACTTCAAAGCTCAGTTTGTAAAGATGAGCGCCGTCGTTTTGCAAGTGTCTCAGCAAGTGTTGGGAGTGACTTTCCCACTTTCTAAACAGAAGCAATCTGCTGCTCTTCTGAACCAGTGCATTGCTGTCAGCAGCTCAACCTATTTTCCAGGGAAAACTGCTCCAGAAAGGCTGGGGACAGACAAGCAGACAGCTGTCTCCACACACCACTGATGCCTCCATGCAGTATCTCTCTCAGCCTTAAAAGAGAGTATCCCAGAGAAATAGTGTCTCTTGAAATCCAACGTTTTCTTCCTTTCCCAACTAAATTTTCCATGGAGTTTACTTAATCCTGGAAGAAGAAACAAGTGGGTTTGGCTGGTGGTATGACAGAGAAGATCTAGGGTGGTGAAGAACTGGGACAAGCGTTTCTCCCAGAACCACGAGTGTGGTGTGAGAATCTGTGGACAGGAGCTGTCTCTCAAGTGCAGGTGGGATGAATCTCACTGTAGAAGTGCCAAGGCATCATGCCCAGCTAGAAGTGATTCTTCTGCCCACGTCAAACCAGGTGGAGCAGTCTAATGGGATGCATGTGTCCCAGAGCCACTTGCAAGCAAGCATTCAGTGTGAGCTTTGGTAGCTAGTTGTGGCAAGGACAATCCTGCTAGCATCATGTGTTTGAGCTTTCCTGAAGTTCATCTCAGAATGTCTCATCTCATGGAGTCAAGGAGAGAATCACACTAACTAAGGTAGGGAATGTCACTCTAGACATCTCACTAAGCCCTTCTCTTTAAAGTACACGTGTACGCATATGAACACATGCACTTCTATACATACACATGAGCATGTGTGCGTGTGTCTATGATGATGTGGGGAAAAGTCTCACTCCCAGACACTTGCTGCAGAGGCAGATGGTTGTCTCTACAAGTCAGTCCAAGGCTTTGAGACTCTTCAGAAGGATGCATTAGCCACATCTTTTATTTGAACAGGAAGCTTAGCAGCTTTGGAGGTGTTGTGCACACAGCACAACGTGACTGCTGCCAAGAGATTTCCAGGGATGCTCCTGTCATGTACACAAGCCTGCTGCCAGCCATTTCAGTCAAGACTCATAGAAAGTCAGTGGCAGGGACCTCGAAGCCAAGATCAGCCAGGAGAACAGGGTAAAGAAGAGCATTTCTGCCCCACCACCGACCTCCACATCCCCTTGTCCAACAGGTGCTTTGCAGTGGGGCAACGTTCCCCTGACAAGTGGCATTGGTCAAAAGCACTGTGCTATACCCTGAACACAAGCTGATTCATGGAGAAAATACCACTCTGATGAGGAGTCTGAGGTTTTCTTGGTTTTGTTTTTATATCTGTTTTGCCTTTCTGCCCTTGTGGTACCATAACTGTGATAGGGAAAGGCTGTGTGATGATCAAGATGGCCATCGGTGGTTCTCTGCCCAATAGTTGACAGACCTGATGGTCCATTTAAGTCCATGTCCCATCAAACATAAAAAGCTGGTTTTAGTAACTACAATGAAGTTGGTGTTTGGGTTTTTTTCAGTCTTTTCCCCCATGCACAGAAGCTTGTCAGGTTTTTCTTGGTCACCCAAAATAATGGCCCTTTTCCAGAACGGACTTTACTTTCCAACACATTTACTTTAAAACCTAATTGCCTTTCAATTCCTCCAGATGAGTATGCTTTGAAGAAACATTGCATTTGGAAAGCTCATCAAGAACTTGTGGAGAGGCATGAAATTGTTGGCATTTTTGCTTCGCTCTTTCTCCATGTTTCTTTCCCATCATTCCCCTGCTACCAAAGGAAAGACTTTGCTTTTCTGACTTTACCAACCCCAGTGAAGCGGAGACTGAGGGGACCCCGAGGCGGTATTACCACAATGAATGGCGCGCCAAGAGCTTTTTGTCCTTCAACGTAAGCAGCTTTCGGCATTGGAAACCCCACAATATTGGGTCATAGAGGTTAATAAAACTG
This sequence comes from Pezoporus wallicus, assembly GCF_028554395.1. Classification (NCBI taxonomy): domain Eukaryota; kingdom Metazoa; phylum Chordata; class Aves; order Psittaciformes; family Psittacidae; genus Pezoporus; species Pezoporus wallicus. The sequence goes on along the minus strand of NW_026642504.1, from coordinate 533,332 downwards.
CAACAAATAATTTATCAACGTGCTGGTTTGAAAGCCGATGTTGGTCACAAAGACCAAATTTGCATCCTAGCGTAATTACCTTTTGGCATAAATAAAAGCCCTCCCCAAATTCTCCCGCCCCTTGCGCAATGGCGCCAAGAAGATGATTCCTCTTGACGCGCTGAACTTTTGAACCCGATGAAAAAATCTTGGTTTTAGTTATACAAGAGAGTCATTGAAAGTTCATCGCCCTTTCTCACATCTTCCCCACCAAAGGGACATAAGGAAAAACATCAAGTGTAATATCCGTCAATGTTAGCGAGGCATTCAGAATACATCACCGAGGCATAAATATCGCGAATGAAACTCCAGTGGCAGGAGGAGGCTCTGGAAGAACGGAGATGCACAGCAATATTTAATTAGAAATTGCATCAAAATTATTGTCTTCACTCATAAAAGGACTTCTCACAATCATTCCTTTGGTTCAAATGTGAGCCTGAAGTCCTGGGTGCCCCCATCCAAAAGCTCTAGATTTTCCCTGGTTCACTGGCTACTTTTTCCTGCCAAAGCTCATAAAAATCCAGACAGCAATTTGCTTAACACGAGGGGTGTGAAATCCCCACTTGGGGAAGAGGAAGTTAATTGGTAAAGAAAAGAATCGTGAATCCAGGCCACTGAGCAGTTTGAATTGGTGAGCTCTCTCGTGACCTTGATTTGTTGGGGTTTTATTTTCCTGAAACGTTTTTCCCAACACAAATTGGGAGAACCTCTCCACTGGAATCACTGTGCTCTGGCTTTTCCTGTCCTATAAACAGAGCAGTGCGTGTGTACTTTTTATGTAGGAGAAACGCTGATGAAGAAAGACTTCTGACATGACCAGCAGAAGAAAGCAGGCATACAACTTGCACGGATAATCCATCTAATGTGAACCCATGGCTGCCAAGCAGTTTGCTGCTAGCAGTGCTTGCGCAAGTAGAACTATCTGGAGCACCTTTGCTTCTATCAGCAGAAATTCGGTCAGGGGTGACCCACAACATGTGCTATGAAGAACATTGGCTACACAGGCACAGAGTTCTCTGCTGGTAGGAGACTCTCAGGCAAAAATGCTGCAGAGATATGGCAACAAGGACAAGGACAGATGTCCCTGCCGCCAGAGATCCCAGCTACCAAAGGCAATGTCAGTGTGGCTGAAGAAAGAGCAGGAGAATGTAGACCACGGACTGGTTCTTGCACTAAGGAAGAGGTGATCATGGCAGCCTCAAGTCAAAAACAGACTATGGGAGATGTTAATTACAAAGACCCTAAAGGTTTCCTAGACTGTAATCCCTAGAGAGGCTCTTATGTTCCTAACTTACATCCATTAATTAAGGAGAGTAAGGCACTATCACATGAAGGTCAAAGAAAGCCAAAATGACTGCATCTCTTCTTTTTGTACCACTAATTCCATTGTGTGTTGAGGGATCTCTTCACTACTTCTGTTTACTCACTGCATCATTCGTCAACCAACAGCTTCTGCTCTTGCCAGTGAAGTCACACATTTCCCCCTTTGTACATCAATTGTCCTCACGTTAACCTGTGTGGAAACACAAGTGGAGAGGGAAGCCTGCCATAGTCAGTGAAAGCACCCATTGGTGCTAACACAGGCCTTGCTGTCAGACCCAACTCTTAAGTGTTGTCAGAATGTAACTGAATGGTAGGGGAATAGGAAAGGCAACATGACTGTGGAAATCCTACCCACAAAGTAGGAATATTCCATTCTCATGAGTCAACAAGCATTTCTATGTCTTTAAGGGGGACAGTATCTGTAACGGAGGCAGAACATAGCTACTGGCATGATTGCCTTCAGGACTATCACCATGTTGATTTGAGGATGTGATCAGAAATAATGCTGGGTCATTACGAGACTCTCTTTAGCCTAAGCATTGTGCAAGTAATGCTAGATCAGACAGCTATTACAATAATCTCCTGTGGTAGAAGGGCAAATAGCACGCTCATGAAATCAGCCCCTGATACCCAGCTGACATGCAGAGAATCATAATAATCATAGATAATGAAAAAGAGGGAATTGAAAGATACAAATGCAGAAGAAAAAACACTGAGGCTCAGTGTGGAAACCTGTGAATCATTTGACAGATATTCAACAAACAAGGTAACCAAATGGAGATGCTGTACTTAAAGAGCATGACGCAAGAGAGGGCAAGGATAGAGATCATTGACAAACTTATTATCAGTATATGGTACAAACAGCAAGGGCGACAAAAATACCTTCAAGCATTATGTGTGGATTGAGAGTGGCAGAAGAGTGAGCAGGAGATTTCCAAGAGAGGAAAAACAATTCCTTTCTGAGCCATGTAGAATGAGACACATTTTCTTTGGTGTTTTGAAAAGTGCAGTGCTCAAATCCGGGAGGAAAAGTCACAGCAGCATCTCCAGCCACGAGATCAGCAGGAAAGAACAGGAGAAAATGTATACAAATAATTATTTCCTATTTCCAGGTGTTTTAGGCATCTTCTGCTCATTGAAACCCGAGTGCAAATGCAAAGTTTCTTTGCATATACCAGTGAAAACAATGAATAAAGTATATCTTTCCGTGAAAGAAATTAACTATTGATTAATCTTTCTTGTCTTCCCCCTGTCCAACAACTATTGAAAAAAGATTTCAACCCGTACAGAAGAGTTTGTAAATCTTGGTTCATCCTCCCCTTTGATGTCCTCCCATGAGACGTGCTGCTTGTTACCAGGGTTCTGAGCATGTTTTCTCTGTAATAATCCATTGCTGAAACACACCTGGAATTATGGCGTTATTTGTTCTCTATAAACTCACATTGCTTTTTATCAAGCAGCAATTGCATCCTGTGCCTTCCTTCAAGGGTTGCTCACCATTGCTGGCTGTTGGGTGTACACTTACTGAGTGCTAATTGCCAGTGGAAACGAACAATTATATACATATGAACACAAGCACACACATATATGTGTATATTTGTTGCTAATAAACTTCCAAAGAAGGAAGCATTCAGGAAGGATGGAAATGAGTAAAAAATTGAGTTGCTTTTGGAAAATCTTTTCAACCATAAAGAATGGGATTTTTTTTGGTGTCAAAACATTTCTTCTTAGAGCCTTGCATAGAGAATCATCTGCCTTGACAGTCAGGCTGCTGCCTTGTGACAGTTTCAAAACGAAATAATGCTACCTTTGGTTCAGAATGAAATCTGTAAACGTTTACATTTGTAAACCAAGAAAGAGAAACAGCGGTTGGGGTGTTTGTGGAACCAAAGAGGAAGTAAAAAGAAAGTCATTTCATTCCAGTCTTGTTAAATCCCTCAGGTGTTTTGTGGGTGTGCTTTGATTTCTTGAATGAAAACAACAAAACAGAACAAAAATGGTTTCATTTTGGTTTGAGCATACCATCCTCTTTCCTTGGTTTGGTAAAGGAACAACTGATTCTTCAGCTTCTGCTGGAAGAATACTGACACTCCTCAAACCTTCCCCCGAGCGTTCACAGCTCCATAACTTCTCATGAGTAATGGACTAACTAGTGTAAATGTGATGCTTTCATGTACGTGACCTACCTGATTAATTGAGACCCACACCATTCTATGATCTATGTTATCTCATGTTGGCAGTTTATATGGATTAGATAGACCTGAAATACACTTCTAATTGATTTTTATCAGCACATCCAAAGAACTGCAGTTTGGTTTTCTGCTATGCTTGTAGCCAGCCTGGATCTTCACTTCAAATGTGCTACATTTCGTACTTCAATGAATTTCTCCATCAAGATCACAACAAAGTAAAGATTTATTTAGACATTAAAACGTGAAACAATATCTGGCGTAAAGGAATAAGAGAGCAAAATGCAAACCCACACTGCTTAAAGCCTTATTAAAATAGATATACATCAACAATGACAAAAATATATTTGATACACCAGAAAAAGATAATAATCCAGTGCTCAGAACGGCAAAGCAATTTGGATTTATATTAAAAAAAAAGTAAAAAAGTCCAAATTCAGTGCTAATTTTAGTGAAACTTTGTATGGAAAAGGGTTAATATAACACCATAATTCTTCATTGAGTTTCTCTAAAGGAAGATATGCATCTTCTGAAGGCCTGTGACAAAGGAATTTGAAGCCTCAGAGGCTTCTCGTTGGACATTAGGAAAAGCTCCTTTCTAGGGAGGCTGGGGCAATCCTGGCACAGACCAGCAGGGAAGTGGGGCACGTCCCATCTAGACTAAGCCATGCTTGCACTGATCTAGTGGTGGGGACAGTTCTGCTGTGGGTGGGAGGTTGGACCAGAGACACCAGAGGTTTCTTCCACCACCCCCACTAAATAACTTGGTGACTTGGAAGATGAGGGGAACAAAGATCCACCTCACTTGATAGCTTCCCACCGAAGCTTTCTTCTATTCATCTGTCGGCCCAGGTGGTCCAAAAACTGCATGGAAAGACACATTTTCTGGCATAGTCTCATCAGTCCTGTATGCACAGACAGCACTACTGCCAGAGTGCTGTTAGGATTCCACCAGAAACACACTGAAGCAACCCTGGATTGGTTCTCATTCCTATTCCGGTATTTCTCACAATACTGTGATGCCTGGAAACGTGCATTCCAAACGCACCTGGCAAGACCTGAAGAGTCAAAGCTTTCCTCATGCTCTGCTACTAATGTGCATTGTAAACAAGTGACAGATCCTAAAGCTATTGGAGGATATAAGACAAGAAATACAAGTGTGCACTTAATCCTGTTCCTGAGCAGGTGAATGCAGAAACATAGTGAAAAAGGGTGAGCACTCAGCAGAACTGCCCCGACAAGCTAGGATGCTCATTGTAGTTGGTTTTGGCTACTCAGTGCTCTGACAACAGCTCTGTCTGAGTGGAAGCAGCCAGCTTCTCAGGGGCTGCCTCAGCAGACATGGTGGGTTTGGCTCTGAGTCGAGCCCCAGGGCACTTGGTACACTCCTGAGGTATGGACCTACCTGCAGGGACCCGGATAAATATGTAAAGGAGGAACACAGCAGACAATGGATAAAATGCCTTAAGGAGAATGCCTCACTTTTATCTAATCTTGTATCTAATAACCATAGGGAGATCAACCATTTGTGCAAGAATCTGCAGACCAGAAGAAGCCAAGGAAAGAAAGCATGATACGTGGGATACGAGCAGTGTCTCAGAATGTCAGCTCTTATGCATTTATGACACTATCGCATTCCAAAATGGCAGAGCTTTTTCTTTTTAAGCTCTGAAGAGCATCAGATAAGGGGGAAACGTGGCAGAGGCACACAGGCAAACAGGAAATTGAATGGGAAGGAGACATCAATGCTTCTGCAAATAAGCAAAGCTGCAAAGACTTGCATTGCATTGTGCCAAGGGAGGAAGCAAACCCAGAGCTAAGCAAAGAGAAATTAAAATGTCATGCAGGCTGTAAGGCAGTGTAAGTCACAAACATACCAGCAAGGATAGTCATCAGCCAAGCAACAGTGGAATCGCTGCTTTCAGAAGTAAATTAAAAGAATCCTGACATGAAACCAGAGATAAATAATCCATACAAAACTGGAGGAGTGAAATGGGAAAGCCAACATACAATATTGAGAGCAAACAGTATGACGCATTTGTTAGCAAGGGAGAAATCCTTTCCGATAACCCAGTACTGCAGGCACTGCTGCAGATTCAGAGCTGGAAAATTCCTTGTGTGCTGAGCTTCAGATGCAACTGGCCTCCAAGCACTTTCCTTTGTACAGAGAAGACACCACCCTGAATGGGGCTGTGAAGACCTTGACCTGATAGAAATTGGTACTGCAGAAAGCATCAACCCCATCAGTTGTGGCACTGGTGTAGGGAGGTCCCAGGAAGCTCACCACGTACCATGTCTGTCACCTTCGCAAGGAACCACGTCTCTATCACAAATACTAAGCCATGCTGGGGTTCATTACTAGCATTGCAGATGAAAGCAGACAGCTCCTCATGTCTAGGAAGAGAAACTCAGTTGGGATCCAGGGAAGCTGTTCTGAAGTTGAAGGCTGGCCTTAAAGGTGGACTTGATTCTGAAAGGTGAAACAGACCCCACAGTCGGGCTCCTGGCCATCATGCTTCGTACTTGGTGGGGAAGCAAAAGTCAGGCCTTCCTTCCAAAGGAAACAGGGGGGAATTTAAAGCTGTGCACCCTTCGATTCTGCTCTCCCTAGCCTGAAGGCATTTAGCATATGAATAGGAGGTGCTAACATGCTGCCCTGAGAAATATGCGTACAAAAGGAGGTGAGGCAAGCAGGCAAGTTTAGAGCTGTTCTGCACCTCCTGTGCAGTCCAGAAAACCACAGAGATGTCTGCATTTCCTAGGGCAAAAATGCAGGTGCTTAAATGATTATGCACAGCCCTAGGGATCGTGATTCAGCCTCCGGGGCCTGATCTCACATGTGGGTCTCAACCACACGGCATCTGCAGGGAGAGCTGAGGTGGAGAGATGGATGTCCCTCTAATGTCATTCTTTAGGTCCCTATAACTTTTGGCATTGTAACCTTACACACCCATGGTAGATTCTGATTACCCAGCAGTTTCCCATCAGTGTTTTTCCACTGATGCCCACAGAGTTACGCCTCATTTGTACCAGTGTGATGGGAAAGAAATCCAAACCACACTGCAATCACTAGTGTGTCTCCGTGGAGTGCAGCAGAGAAGGTTTTGGGCTGCTGTTTGCTTACCACATGGCTTTCAAAGCTGCAAGCAAACCAGCTTCTTGCAGAATGGATAACAGAGGAGAGAAACAACATTATGCTGCAGACTTCCCTTCTGGGGTCAGGAAAGGAAAAGCTTATAGCCTGAGAAGATCAAGTTTCACATGAGACCAGTACAGCTGAGATTCCTTCTTAATGGTTTGCTCTGAAAGCAAGGAAGCAGGCTGGAAGCAGTAAAACCAGTTTCATATTTGGGCATCATCATAGAATCATAGAATAGTTTGGGTTGGAAAGGACCTTAAGATCATCCAGTTCCAACCCCCCTGCCATGGGCAGGGGCGCCTCACACTAAACCATGGCACCCAAGGCTTCGTCCAACCTGGCCTTGAACACTGCCAGGGATGGAGCATTCACAACCTCCCTGGGCAACCCATTCCAGTGCCTCACCACCCTAACAGGAAAGAACTTCTTCCTTATATCCAATCTAAACTTCCCCTGTTTCAGTTTGAACCCGTTACCCCTTGTCCTATCACTACAGTCCCTAATGAAGAGTCCATCCCCAGCATCCCTATAGGCCCCCTTCAGACACTGGAAGCTGCTCTGAGGTCTCCATGTGACTTCTCTTCTCCAGGCTGAACAGCCCCAACTTTCTCAGCCTGGCTCCATACAGGAGGTGCTCCAGCCCCTGAGCATCCTCGTGGCCTCCTCTGGACTTGTTCCAACAGTTCCATGTCCTTTTCATGTTGAGGACACCAGAACTGCACACAATGCTCCAGGTGAGGTCTCACGAGAGCAGAGTGAGATCCTTCACTCAGGATGTTCTGCAAAGTGACACCTCTATCACATTTGTCAACTGGCTGGGGGCTCAGGGGCTTCCCCAGTCTTTTGCAGGTGCTTTATACGCACAGGGCAGAACCTTCACACAGTGAAAAACCCAGGTGACAAAGGCCTCGCAGCACTGGATATTACAAATATACTTTGGGAGAATGCTTGACCTGATGGAGAAAGTAGAGGTGGGAGAAGAAAATTCAGTGCTGAAAGGGCTCCTGGTACAATAACTGATCATGGGAGAGCCAGGAGGAGACTCTCTGGCCTAGACTAAGGCACCAACCTGGCACCATTATTGCTGAAAATGTATCTTAAATGGTTAAGAGTTTCAGGTGTGCACAAAGAGGTTCTTAGGGACACCGCTTGCTCAGTATGCTTCCGATAGGGATTGGGTCTTGCCCTAGGTAGAGACAATGCTCTTCCCCAGTAAACTGAAGTGGCCAGTGGGGTGGGAGGTGAGCTTTCCATACAGGAAAGACAGTCAATGCCTTTGCTGCCTTGCCAAGACTCTCCTCTTTGCATGTGGGCTGGGTGTCTGTCTGGCTTGGGAAGCATCAGCTGCATCCAGGACCCCATGAAAAAGGGGCAAACTTATTCCCTTTTTGGCTACTTCCAGGTTTGTAGTGCCAGAAGGAACAATGCCGACTGATTAACAGCAAAATAAAAGACTTGCCAGGTTCATTGGTTCTGGTGCTTCCTGTCAGTACCTCTCACTGATGAGGTGCAGAGATTGGAATTGGCAGGTTCAAGTCTCGACCCAAAAAGTCAAATGAACATCTAGCTTCTGCTTTCTAAATGTAGCTGCATTTAACTCAGTTACAGAGGAGCAAACCTAAGCTTCTCCTGACAAATGCATGAGGAAATTTCTTTTTTCCTTTGAAAAAAGGAAGTAGGAGGGTGACAGAATCAGGTATCACAGATTTGTGATTATGAACTAAATTACCGATGCTCTTATTATGAGCCAAACTCTTTATTACGACTGAATGCTAGATTATGACACCTAATGGTCTATGCAGCCTATTTGCTACATCATTTGTATCAACCACCTAAACTACACCTAGTTCTCTCGATGTGCATGACTTCCAGGGTTGAAAGATTACTGCAGAGAAGAATTTGTGGATAGTCATTAAAATAAAAGCATTGAGTTCATGTCTATGGAACCTGATCCTTTCACTGATTTACAAAGATCATTTACATACGTGATTTTTACATGCAGGGTTGTCAAGGGAGCAAGATTCTGATGAAAACAGCTACGACTGAGTTCCAATATGGGGCTCAAGCTGGGAGGTAGTTGCTTAGATACTGAATTGCCTTGAGTTTCCTCCTCCTGTTTACAATTGTCAATGCATTGGGCAGCTGAAATGTCATAGAACTAAGATATCCCATCTTGCTCCACTCATAACGAAGGGCATGTAAAATCATCAATGAAATCGTAAGTTCAAATACTCAAATGTGCACATATAAATTGGTAGCATCTTTTTAACTAAAGTTAATAACGAAGAAAAAAGTGTTGTTCTGGATAATTTACAAGTGGAGCAAATGGCTATATTTGTCATTTAATTATTCAGACTGAAAGGTTTAAGCAGGGTAACAGTGGTATCTGTTTATCTTGAAGTCATTTCCCAGGCACTAAACAAGTTATGGGCATGTTTTCCTCTCTCTGAGGTTAATATCTCTCATGTTTGTGTACCATAATAATTACACCCACGCAGGACGGTCAAAAGTTAAGCAAGGCACCTAGAAAAGAAAGCCACAAGCAAATGCTTCAAACTTTACAATTCACATTTATTTTGAAAAAATGTTTTGTTAAAAATACTCCTACAAAGGCATTGGAGCAGCGGGTTTCTGTTTCCTTTATAAATACATCTGATTTAGTTTATTTATCTCAGTAACATTGAAAGACGTCTGACGAAGCCAGGGGAAACCCTGGTCTGAATGGAAGACACATCCCTGTGTAACAAGGACCTGCACGCTATCTCCCCATTCACAATTAAAAAAATACAAATACTGTCATGAAAATGTTCCATTGTCCACAGGGCCATTGCCAACATACAGGATGAAGAGTAGGAAATAAGCGTTGGGGATGCCCATGGAGCCCAGCTGATATATCCTTGGACTAGCGTTAGGAGGATGAGAAGATGTAGCAGTGACTGGACAGACTTGTCTTTGGGCGGTTGAAGGATACACAGAATTTACCCATCCTATACCACCAGCTCCTTCCAAAGCCATAACAAGGCTCCTCTCCCTACAACATATGCAGCTCCTCCACAAATCTTCCAGTTAAGGCTGATGGCTTCACACCTTGCCAAGCTGGAGCAGCCATATGAGCAAATCACAGTAATCCAATGCCGGGACAGGCAAGAGGATTTGTTGCCACAGTGCTCTTACCCCCCCTTTCCCCTGCTACATTACTGCCACCTCCCCATCTCACATTTTAGACCTCAACATAAGGCCCACTTCCCTCCAGGACCTTCTTGCTTTCTCCCTTGCATTGCTGGCCTAGGCTTTAGTCTCTGAGCTAGGAAAAGCTCTTCCCTGCCAGGACTCCTCTAAAATGGAAACATGGACAGCTATGTTGACTCTTCAGTTTCTCAGAAACCCATTGCCAGATGGCATCTGGGGCTGCAGATTTGACTGTCTGTGCCCAGCTCACCCTGAAGGGAGCTCTTTGAGCTCCCAGCTGCAGCTCACCCTTGTCCTGCATCCCACCACAGCCTGTCTAGGTGAGCGGGGATCAGCGCTTGGGACAGTGCTTTGAAACACCAGGCTCATTTCTCCAGCAGGAACTGCTTGGCTCTGGCTTCATCTGCTCGAGCACTCCCACAGACCTTACAAATGGGGCCTCAAAGTGCACCCTGGACAGACTGACCTCACAGCTCACCCAAAACAGACGGCATGGCAGCAGGTGACTGAAGGCCAGCAAAGCAGACCCGAGAACAGGAATCGTATCCTCAGACTGATGCGCATCCTCATTTACCTGGGGGTAGGGGGCAGGGTTGGATCCTTTTCCCTGAACTATTCCATGGGAACATTGATGGAGGATCCTGACGCACCTGACTGGATTTCATACAGCTTTCTACCTGTGGGAAGCGAGGTGGCCGGTGTTTCCAGGGAGGAAAGGAAGGAAAGCAGGTAGGCAGAGGGGGGATTTTTTTCATGGGAAGAAACCCAGGTTCCCTGCAGAGATGTGCTGAGCCAGCTCCAAGGAAGGGACTCCCTGATGATGGCCCAAATACAAACAAAACATCCATCCCTCTTATACTGGGGAAGCGATAGAGGGGAAAGAAACGCTGCAGAGAACAGAAAGCTGATGATGGAGATCAAGCAATAAAAATAAAGGATGCAAGGGTCACAGGCTGAGAAGTGCATGGAGGAATGCCCCCTGAGTAACAGGGTTTATGCTTGGATCCATGAGTTAAGGAACAGATGCAAATTCCCAGTCCCTGATTTCCCCCCGTCCAGCTCCAGCAGGACAGCAAGGGGTGCGCTGTGCTGTGCGGTCTTGGTTCAGGAAAACCATGGCAAGGAGGGGAGAAGTGAACCAGGACTTCAGCAGGAGAATCTGGATGATCTGGGAGAAGGACCGCAGCCTGGCAAGCTGGAGATGTGTGCATCAGGGACTGCTCTCCCTGCAGAAGGGGCACGTGTCAGGGCCTCACAAACCACAGCTCTCTGAGAGCCAGAGCTCATATTCAGTCTCTCCAGCTCACTCATGCTCATTCTATCCCTATCCAAGCCAGGTTCTTCCCTGCTCAGGTCTTCTGTCTGCTGGGACAGGGGTGACCAAACTTGCCTGTCCACTCTACACACACGACCTAGGGTAGGGTGAGCTCAAGAGTCTCCCTTCCTTCCACTGTTGGACAGCCTGGAAGAAAACTCTGGAGCTTGAAAGCCAAGATGGGCAGTGCTTCTACTGGTCTGAGGGACATGAGCAAGTTCTTACTACTGAAGTATTTTGGGAACTCCTGCAATTTTAACTCGGCTCTTTAAACAGGAATTGTATCCCAACTCCTTTGTGGCTGTCAGCCTTCATTTCCCTCTACCTCAGTCATGTGGAAAGCCCTGGCTTGCCTCTTGAACATGTCCTTTAGGCACTGTGAGGTGCTCAGGGACTGTGGGACCAGACACAGTGGTCACTATAAGCTGGGCTGGCCAACACGAAACCCATAGCCCCGCAACTTGGTTTCCTCACATGAACGTCAGGGTTGTCCTACAATAAAAGCTGGGATTCTCTCATGGCTCCAATGCTCCCAGGATCATAAACACAGGAGCTGGGGTTTTCACAGAAGGAAAGAACCATCAGAAAGCTTATAAAATCATCTGCAAAAAGTACACTCCAGCTCCTACTGGAGATCAGAGCCCAGGGGGGCCAAGTAGGAAGCACAAGAACCTCAAACATCATGACCCTTCCTAGTCTTCTACAGCTTACAAGGATCTGCAGGGGGCCAGGACTACACAGCCAGGGGTCCCTTCTGCTCCAGACAGCCCCTCTGCCCCTCTCCTGGGCTGCTCTGCAGAGGGAAGTGAATCACTGCCTCTAACAAACAGATTTTCATGTATGCCATCTAGGTAGCCTGAGCAACAGAATGGGTTTTGATTGGATCTAAGTCGCCCCCAGGACATAAAGAACAAATCCTGCTTCAGAGCTGGGCCAGCACTCACAATCGCACTTAATACCACGTCCTGGAGCCCCAACACTCACTGCTTGCTCTGGGGTGTCTCTGGAGTTTCACTGCATGCACTCAGCCCAGCCCTGAATTTCTCCACTGCACCTAGACATCTTTGCCCAATTTAGAAGCTTGCCCCAGGCTCCTTTCCTCCATTTTCACCCTTGAGGCAGCTCTCACGGGTCCATTTGGACTCACAGTTAGACACCCAAGCAGCCAGGAGTGACAGTCTCAACAGAAACCACACCATAGCAGAGGAAGGAAAGAAGGGACCCGTCCTTACACTAGCAGTCCCCTCTGTGCATAAGGTCCTCTGAATCATAAAGGAAGATTTGAGGCAAGGATGCTTCTAAAGATCTTCCACATCCAGAGCATGAGGGCCCACAGACACAGCCTCCCTTTTTGTGCCATTACTGCTGTTTGAGGCACTGACGACACGCTGCAGCTTGTGTGACACAAGGAACTGGGAGGAGGAAGCAAGTGGTTTCCCTTGCATGAGAAGCCCTCTGGCTCCACAGAAATCCTTCACCAGAAAGAGCGAAGAATGGAAAACCAATGGTGATTGATCGGGTGTTTGGGCTTTTAAAAGATTTAAAACGTGTCGGTCCCAAGAACGCAGTGGTATAAAAGAAGCGCTGTAGGAATGCTGTTGTACACCCCATGCCCCCAGGCATCCGTGACCCAGACAAACTGGAAGAGGTATTTTTGTGTTGAGGAGATTCTTTTTCTACACATTTGTCCGGTCACCTTTTGAATCCATCTAATGCTTGGTCTCAACATGCTCCAGCAATGAGCTACACCCTTCAACCCTTCTTCTTTGTGCCAAGGAATACTCTGCTTCATCTCTTTTACTGGGAGAATAGTGACTGCTGCTTATTCATCGTATCCACACCTTCCCTGATCTAACAGCATGAAATGTTCATCATTGTGGTTTACCTCTGCCAGACCAAGAACCACAATCAATTTACCTTTTATACCTCCCAGAGACGTCTGGCTGTTCCTGAGGCCCTGATAAGATCTGATATAATATACAGACATTATATCTGCATAATTCCTACTTTCTGTGTATCGTTTTTGAGTTGAGGAGAATGGAATTATCACCAGCGTATCAGAGAATTGCTGTCTCATAACCACATTCTTGTACGAAGGCTCCTGTGCACTGATGTTTGGCAGCAATCAGAGACTTCACGTTTATTCTCCTCTAGCAAAGACCCAGCAAGAGTGAGCACTGCTCAGTTGGGTCTGATGCTTTTGCCAACCTCCACCTCCCAGACTCATGAACCAACTCACCACAAACTGCAGTCAGGGAGCTGGAAGTGCAGGAGAAAGGCAACGTGGGGGATAGGGTGATTTGACCGTCAGCATTCACCCCCCTCGGGTTAGGGTAACGCTCCCCCTAGTCCTCACTGAACGCCTTCCATCAGTTTTTGCTAACAGAGCTAAAGGCTCGACAAAGTTTAATCCTTTCCTCCTAGACTTAGTAGGAATCATCAAAGAATACAGTAGGACATCTGTGCAGGAAATGACGACTGACCTTAGAGGTAGAAGTAGAAGCTACAGTTGAGGCAACCGAAAAATTCCTGAAACTCACTGGAATAAAAGAACTGGAAAAGGATCAGCCAAACATTTGTTGTTCTGTTTTCCTGAAGGCAAAATGGACTTCCTGAACAAAAAGAATCAAAACTAAGGCATGCAAGGTCAAGTCTTGTTTGCAGGAATGGCAACGGGGCACTATGTGTATCTAACAGTCCGTGGTTGGACTGAGTGAGTCAACGATCAGAGTCCTACAGAAGTGGGGCTGCTGCTGCATCCTGCAAAGCACAGGACTGCAGAGAAATGTCTTGCAGAACTGAGGAAGGGGAGGGGGAGAATGGAGAGGAATTGCTGCATCAGTTGTGAGACAGCTGGGAATGCAGAGCAAGGAAAAGACTTGTGGGGTCTTCCTGCTTCCATCCCAAATTTCTGCATATAGCATTTGTCAGTGAAGTTGGCAGGAATAAGAAAGGGACAGCAGTAAGGTAAATCCCAGGAAATATTTTCAGAGTGCAGGGAGTTTTCCAAGACAACAATGGAAGATTGCAATCATATGGGAGAAAACACAGACCAAAGTTGTGTCCTGTCTTTGGGAAGAGCTCAATAGTTACAAGAAGCAAATCATCCTGGAGAAGCCTAAAGACAAGGCCAAAATAGGATCGGAGATAAACGACTGTATATTCTGCATAGTAGGAGGATTCTAGCAGCAATCTGCAATGACAAAATGAAATCAGCAATACAGAAGGGAATTTTTGGGTGGGAATTGCTTGTGGGACAGCCAGTGGCAGAACTGGACTGAGTTGTGAATGAACATGGTGGAACCAATGCGATGCAGATGGGACCAGTGCTCAAGTCACAAACTAAAGCTCCAGGACAGAAGGTGGTTGTGTTGACTGCAAGCAAGTACAGCTCAGATAATACAGCTATGAGGAAATGTCATTTTGCTGATATAGAGGACTACTGGTTGCAGAGCTGAAAGCACGTCAAGCACTTCACGAAGAGATTGCAGTGTAAAAGGAGAACACAGCAAAGAAGATAACTTTTAGGATGCCTTTAATGGCATTGGAAAACTGCCAGCAGGATACAAAAACGAAGCTGGTACTACATTAACTGATCATGTAACTTAGAGGAGGAAATCCTGTATGTGAGGAACTTGTAAGTATGTAAAATTTCTGAAGATGGAAAAAGACCTACGTTAAATACGCCTCGGGTTAACCATGCTCAGGTTAGAAAGAAGATGAAATACATTAAAAAAGACTCCACTAAAACAAACCAGACAACAGAGATACTTCCACACACTCTGGACTCATAAATCCAAGGCAGCCACAGATTTATTGTATCATCAGAGCATACAACTGTCAGGGATGCAGCAGAGATCAAGCCCTGACCCCAGGTTTTGTAGAAATCCACCTGGAAAATATAACAAGAGATTTCCTCAACTGCTCAAAGCCACCAAGAGGTTTTCTCTGCAGGCCACTGTGATGATTACGGGGAAAGAACCTTTCCTTTAACACCTTTAAGGGATGTGGGAAAAGCATTATTAGCATAGGTAGCACCTACTACTGATAAAGCTTCCTCTCTTGTTAGCTCATGCCATTCCAGCCCAGGAGGCAACTCTGCATATGGAGAATACTTAAGTGAAGAGAGCAAGGTCCTGCTATTGTGGCTGGCCAACAGCCCCTTTATGGCAGACCTTCTAAGGCAGAGCTACAGAAAGATGGAGCACTGCTTTCTTCCCAGCCTTGCACATGGTACTACTGTAAACGCTTCCCTGCAACACGGTTCTCTTCTTCCTAACCCAGGCACACACTCAACAATGCTAACAAGACGACTCTCATACATAATGACTGATCATGGAGCCGTGGGTTAAAACTCCAAATTCGAATCTTAATACTAAATGAATACTGCATAGCCAGTAAAGTCTGTGACAGCCACATTTACCCGCATCACACGGAGGTCCTGCGCTTGAGTTACTGCCACTGAAAGCTACTGCCCAGTGGGGAGGATGCTATGGAGAAGCCAGACTGCAGCAGACTGCAGGAGGAGCCAGCAGCTCTTCAGCTGCTGAAAACCACAGATCACCATTAATTACATTTATGAAAGGGGAGGGGACATGCAGCTCATAGTGCCCTGTTTCTGTGTCCCCCCAGTCAGCAAGAGCAAGTGATTCCTCATGGCAGTGCCTCATGCAAGTGTGGTTTTCCTTTTGTCTGGCACACCCCTGTGCTGTTAATCCCAGGTAGAGGGCTGGTGGCCAACAGCTCACAATGACCCACTACATATGTCTTAACTTCTTACTACCCACCTGTGCTTTGCTCCCTCCGCTCTGCCCCATGATGCTCTGCATGATTTGAACTTATCACTGGCCAGCCAACTTTGTGCTTTCAATCCAGGATCATGCTCAGCTCTCGGACCCACCGCCATCACCAGACATGGGTAACCCTCAGCAGCAGATGGCAGTGGGAAACAGAGGAGAAGGGTCTAGGAGGTAGCTTGAGAGGTGGAGGTGAAACGTGAAGATGGCAGCAAAGCCGCCTGAAAATCTCATTGTGTTGGTTTTTGTATCCACACATGCACATGCACAACTATTTCACAGTGTTAATGTCAGCAAGTGCCTTTCCCCGTGTTACATGTTCTCCCCATGAAGCTGAGTTTTGTCATTAGACTCACATTTCATAGCAGTACATTTGACACCCATTAGATAAATACATTAAAGTCACTTCAGTGACTCTGCCCTCCGCTGAAGCATGCTCCAGAGGCATTTACAACCAAAGGACTTTCAGGAACTTGGTTCCTTGTGCTCCCAGGAGAGCTTGAGGGATGCAGAAAATTGCAGTGGTTTATGGATCGTGTCTATTTTAAGTCCAGTTCTCCATTAGTCCTACACAAGCACAGACAGATGTCACAGCAAAACCTGGTATCAACAGATGGGAATGTGTTAACTTTTAGCACTGACAACACGTGATTTTTGGTCAGAAGAAGAGACAAGGATGTGCTTTCTCTGTCCTGCAGACGGCTGCCACGGCTTTGGTGAGCTATGGCACTGAGCTTGGTATGGTCCCATCCTTCACAGTGGGTTGGGTCTGGCAGGTAGATGTGTATAATGGTAGCCAATGAGGAGATTCAGTGCATTAAGACAAAACGTTTCCAAATGAAGACCTGAAGTGCCCTTCCAAGCCCTAATGAGGACTGGCTCTGAAGTGATGCTGCCTGGCCATTGCTTCTGCCTCGTGTCTGCAGGAATGTAAGGGATGGCAGAGAACAGTCAAGAATTGTCTGGGAAGGACAACTGAAGGGCATCGTGTGCTCCTTCCACATGGCTGCCCCACAGCAATCTGCTGGTGAGTTTTCTAGGCAGACAGCTCTCCTTGCAAAGCTCTCTTGTCCATAAAGTAGCCGGTTGGCTATGGCTGGACAACCTGCCACAGCACCACGCTTCCCTCACCCGGGCCTGCCACCAAACAGCTTCAGACGTGCCTTTGGGAGAGACTGACAACTGTTCCTTGTTAAAATACAGCAGCTACAATGTGAGACACAGATGGACCAGTTCTCGCTACTGCTCCACACTTGTACTGGACAGGGCACATGGAGAAGCTCCTTGTTTCTCTGTGTGCCCTCTTCAAGCACCAGCTCTCTGTGTGCTTTAGTTGCCACCATCGATGCATGCTGGTCTTTAAGTCCTTTTCCTGACCAGGAGCACAGCTTTTTAAATGCAACGACATTAAAAGCATCCCTTCTTTAGACACACGGGCTGAACCCGCCTGGATATAGGACAGGCAGCTGATTATGTCCAGGCACCACCTGTATATAAACATGCCTATAGTCCACTGACCCCTCACTCCATATCATATTCTGCCATCTGAAAGATGTAGGGCAATGGCACTGCTGTCAGAGGGGGAGCACTGTGGACACTGAGTACAGAATACATCTCTGTGTTCCCAGCACACACCTGCTCCTGAAGTTAACGTGACTGCAGATGCACTTTTGATGGCAAGAACAGGAGAATACCGAAAACACAAATGCAAATACGATGCTGCACTCAAGATTTCAGATAAATAGGGGCTGGGGGGAAAAGTCCTCCACTTAAGGGCCCCGCTGCTGACGCTGTCCACCAAACACTGGGACACTGCAAGAGCTAAGCAGGGAAATAACTCTCACTTGTAGGGAATGGTCTGCTGCCACTCCTAAGTTCTTCTTTGTTGGATCTGGTCTGAAAGTGGAAAATTCTAAGTATTTTATAAATGGCCTCGTATTTTACAAGCAGTCTAGGGAGGTGATGTCTGGCCACACAAGTCTAGACAGTTTGGGAGTTTCATCCACAGCAGACGCACTTCCCCTTGGATGCAGCTCCTGGAAAACACAGCAAACCAGCTCCCTATGAACATGCCTCCAACACCCCGGGCTGCTGAAAGTAAGTGGAGGCCGCTACAAATAGCAACTGCAGACAAGGGCTTGTAAACACAAACTGTGCTGGCCATGGCCAGATGTGTAGAAAGATGCCACATGTGGCCAGAGGAAGGCGACTGGTGCTAGGCATGTTTAAAAGGATACAAGGTGCTGAGCAAGGAGAACAAGCCCGATTCTCATTTGCACCCTCAAGCTCTGGGTTGGTGGCATTTACACATACCAAAGACCTGGTCAGCAACTATAGTATTTATTTCAGTTGTTTATAAATCCACTGACTGATCATTCAGCTTCAGCCACAGCATTCTGCCTCTGGAGACCTGGGCTCCTGCATCAGAAGTCTTGCCTTTGCTGTCCCAGGCTCTCCTCAAGGCGACTGGCTGAGCCTGAAGCTGTTTCAGAGCCCCCAGCACATCGTCTAACGAAGGGACTGCGTTCCCCAAAGGGCACAGAGCACAGCCGCAGAGTGTGATCACTGCAGTGAACCATCCACAACTTGGCAGCGAATGCAATTCTGATTCCAAGAAACCACATGCTGTGAGCTCCTCTTAGAGGTCGGGGCTTACCCTGCCTTTCTGTGGTCAGGACACCAATGACACCTTTCTAAGCAGTCAGGCGTTTCACTGCCAAAGGGCTCTGACAGCCAGCTGTGGAGTTATCATTCCCTCCCACAACCCATCCATCCTCCCCTATCTTTCCCTCTCCTCTGCAGCTCCCTTCCCAAACCCTACGATGCTGCTCACCCCTGCATCAGCAACCCTGAATCGAGTGGGTGATCGTTTTGTCTTGGCAAACAACTGGAAACCCAACATCAGAAAGGTCGGTCGGGCCGTGACAAACTGCAAAATAACAAACAAGCAAATGGGAGGAAATGTGCATATAAAAAAACCCAATTCTCCTGGCATATTGTCAATAAGCTGCAGATTTCCTTCCCCAGGGAAGGGGTTTAAGTTCTTGAACGATATGATGCTTTGAGATGTCATTTTTCATTGGAAAACCCCAACCAACCAACCATTTCCCACCCCAAACTCACAATCTGGTGTGAACAAAAGAAGGTAAAAAGACAAATCTCCCAACAATGACAACCGAAAAATAAAGGTACACATCAGCATTTGTAATCAAAAACTACTACATACTGTACTTGGGAAGTCTTCTGGGGAAAGATCATTGGCATCTAGTGAGGACATCACTAAAAGTCTTGTGCATATGATATGTATGAGACAATGATGCCACGGGCGGGTGGATGGACGGACCCTTAGGAAACTGTCACTCACAAAACTGTTCCATGACAAGAGAAAATAAGAGATGTAAAAAGGATTGGTTTTCCCCATCCCCACCCCCTGAAGCATTACAGATTCCTTCTCAATTGTCGGAAACAGCCTCTTCTAGTCTCAGTTTGTTTGTTTGTTGGTTTTTTTTTTTGTGTGTGTTTTGTTTTTTTTATTATTTTTTAGAAAAAGTCTTCATCTTTTGAAGAAGTCCATCCATTTCTGAGACGCACTTGGTTCCACAGCACCAAAGAGCTTCAGCTCTCTCTCCCCTTTGATTTGCTAACAGGGGCTTTAGGGAAGGACTGCTGACCGCATGCCATTCCCAGAGCCACCAGCCCATGTGAGAAAGAGAAGTGCTTCTTGGGACCTTTCTTTGCATTCATCTTCTTGAAGAAGTCTCATTGCTCCAGAGGTGCTGGGCCCAGCTGCAGCAGCCTTGTGCAAGAGGAAACAGATGAAGCTGCTCTCTTCTCTTCCTTTGGAGACTCCCATTGGTCTTGGAGCCCTTTTCAAGAACACAATTGCTTTATTATTATTATTTAAAAATATTTCATAGTTTGTGGGTTTTGTTCTTTTTTTTTGTTTTTCTGTTGTGTTTTTTTTTTCAAAATAGTTGTCTTTTTTTGTTCCCTTTTTCCATTGCTTAAATTCTAGAAGCTCTTGGTGACTTCTCATTGCTGATGACAGGGCATTTCTTCCTGTTGCCATGATCCTCAGAGCAGCTGCCTGTCTCTGGTCCATGTAGAACACTCAAGAACTGTAGTCTGGACATACAAGGGCAAAGGGGAGCAGGGCCTCAAGGAAGAGGAGTAGGAGGACACTTCACTATCAAACCTCCACAGACTGAATTTGGTTCATCTGTGCCCTCATCACCTGGATACTGTTAAGGATTTTCTTCTGGTGTCCTGCTAAAGTGACCCCAACTCGCAGAATGTCCCTTTAGGAGGAAAAGAAACAGACACCATATAAAGACCACATTTTTCTCACAGCAGAACAAGTTCATATATGAGCACGTTCCATACATGCAACAAATACAGGCAAACCTGGTGAAACCTCTACTCTTTC
The DNA here is from genome assembly GCF_028554395.1 of Pezoporus wallicus. Taxonomy (NCBI): domain Eukaryota; kingdom Metazoa; phylum Chordata; class Aves; order Psittaciformes; family Psittacidae; genus Pezoporus; species Pezoporus wallicus. The sequence continues at coordinate 512,916 of NW_026642504.1, read as the reverse complement.
TTTTTTGACCCTCCCTGGCTTTGCAATTGCAACCTACCTGCATCACCCCTGCAGTACCGGAACCTCAACAGAGACCACAGGCTCTGCTCATTGTTTGTAAGTGAATTTGCCTTAAGGTTTTCTACCCATGCATTGTTTTGTTTCTTTCTTTGCATGTTTAGATTATCTCTCTCTTTTTGTGACACAGTAACCCATTTTTTCCACCCCTGGGGACACACATCGTCAGCAGTGTGAATCTCACTCCCCCCTGCGCAGATGATGGTTGCTCTTGCTACTTTTGCTTTGATCCAATGAGGCCATCAAGTGATAAACTTTTGCTACTTACCCTCTTTGCTAAATCACAACAATCTCATTTTTATCACTGCTTCTATTTTTTATAGAGAGTGGGCACCTGGGAAGAACAAAGGTTGCGCCAAGAGCATGAAAGTGACTCTGCATTGTTCGTACCTGTGGTCACTCCACATGAGTTTGTTACTCATCTCCTCCTTGGTGGATAAATCTCAGTCATGAATTCTTCTGATCAGTGAACAGATGGCATTCAGGAGATGTGACCTGTACCTGACTGTAAGGATTTTCTCCTTCCTTGAGTGTTAAAGAATAGACTTTAAAGTGTGGCAAACCCCTTGCCTGTTTTAGAGTGGAAGTCAATGGGCAAAGAAGGGTGAACAGGTGCTCCAAGGAAAGGTGAGCAAAAATCCTCTAGCACAAGTGGCACACGAGCCTTCAGAGCATGTTTTAGACCTTGTCTCAGGCAGATGTGCTGAGCTAGAGGATTTTCCTCCTTGGATGAGTCTGGCACCTTGACTTTAGCTTTTGTTCTCATTGGGAACAAAGACCAAAGACTTCACTCGTGTCTGCAAACCAGAGTAAGACTGTGGCCCCACACAGCCCTGTGCTTCCTCAGCTTTCTGCCCTGGACACAGACACTTTGTTGGCTCAGGTGTCCCAGCCTACAGACAAACACAGGCAGGCTGGGATGTCCCAGTTTAGTCAAAGTTCTTTTTCCTTCTCCTTCAGATTCTATGGACCCTCTTTCTGTTGTATGAACACAGCCTGTAATGTGCCAACATCATCCCCAGGGCCTTGGGGTTGTATCACAGATGTACTGAACAGTCACAACTGTCAGGTGAATTTCCTAGCAGCAAATAAGAAAGCCAGAAATGGTCAGTTTGGCTGTCTGCGTGAGTGGATTCAGACCCATTAGTAGATTTAAAGACTGGAATTAGGGACCAAGTAAAAGGAATCCCTGGTTATGAGGCAGAGACATTGTAGCACTTAGAGATGGCTTTAATCTTGGTGCTCTCTTAGGCAGGTTTGCTAAAGCTAACTGCAACCAACCACAAATCTTTCACCAGAGGCATCAAAGTCCCAGCTTGCCCCAAGGGATTTCAAAACCCACCACAAACAGATTTCAGCTGCCTGATTCCTCTGAAGAATTTGCTAAGACTTTGCCACTAGGGATGTTTTCAGTGGATGCAGGGCAATTCAGAACAAATCTGAAACCATCTGGAGTTTCAGAGGCTTTTCTTAGTCAGGAATTTGTTTGCAGTGTGCTTGTTGCCATCACTGATATGTCATATGTCCAAAAGGACCGTGGAGTCTACAAGTGCTCTTGAGTGGCTGGAGAATGGTCTGGTGCTGGCCTAAATTCTCTGTGTTTTCCATGTTGGGGTTTTGGAGACCCTTGTGTGGGTCTTGTTTGTGCAGCGTGATAGTGTGGAAATGGATTCTGCAGACCCAGGCCAGCAGACAGACACACACTGTGCGGAGACAAGACAGAGCCCGCAGCACAAAGTAGATCTGCAGAAACTGGATAGACTAGAAGTGGGTCCACAGAGCAACAGGTTTTACAGGAACTACATTATGGGAGAATAAAAACTAACTCAGTAACAAGCAGTTGTTGTCAAACTGCTGAGATTTTTCCTTGTGCTTTGGGAACAGAAGCCAGGGCACTTACTCTACGGTCATCTGAGATACTACGTCAAAGGTGGTGAAGCCAGCACTGGCAAAGCTCTCCTTGTACTGGCTCATCTTGATGGCATCCAGCCATTCATCCACAGTGTTGAAGCTGGTATAATCTGGGATTGTGCGGTCAAGCAGGGGGAGGTTCATCCTGAAACACAGAAATGGGGAATGAGCAGAACAAACAGCAAAAGGCACAAGTATTTCTGCACCATCCCTCAGCTGAAGAGATCTGCACCAGCACCATTCACAGTGCCTGCACTGCACCGTAATATGAAGTACCAATCAGAAAACAGTCTAATTCAACTGAGGGAAAGATGGTGTAGAGCATCAGAGAACTCTTACTGGATCAGTTTGTAAAGGAGAGGTAGAAGCCTTCAAGGATGATGGGATGCAGCTCTAAAATCATGGCTGCAACAGGGGGGAAAATACATTCTCTGGGTGTATCTCCACCCAGTCCAAGGAAACACCATACTGCTCGATGAGGCTTTATTTGCCCCCATTGCATGCGAGATTCAACAACCAAAGCAACCACACTCATCCAGCATCACGTGTACATGAAACCAATGTGCTCCTTTAACTGCAGTTAGAGTCACTGTCCAACTCAGTGAGCTGTGGTCACCAGATCTAACCTGTCCAAGAAGAGGGACCAGAGTGACCTTGACTTCTTTGAATGCCCTTCCTATAAAGGACTAAATATCACTGGGCAAGCTGCCTCTGAAATAGCTAGCCTAGAGAGATGCAAAGATGGTACCCACCAGGACTCAAAGGACAGCAGATCTGCAAACAGAAGCCACAGGACAAGAGGAAGACAGAAATACACACCCAGAGGAAAGAGGTGCCATGGCTTTCAGGCTGTTAGGATTTCGGATCATTTTATCTAAGGTGTTGACAATTTGCCCAAATTTGGGTCTGTGGTTTCGATCTTTCTGCCAACAGTCAAGCATTAGCTGGTGCAGGGCATTCGGACAATCCATAGGTGGTGGTAGCCGGTAGTCCTGCTCAATAGCATTTATCACCTACAAAAGGAGAAAGAGAGATCAATACAGTGGCAATAAAACCTATTTAATTCATCATGTTCCTTTTCCTAGACCTTGAGTATAACTGGCATGGCCAGACATACTGCAGCGGGGCTGACTGCCTGCATTTCCTGCTGCCTGCCATCTCAGCCACCACCACGTACTACTGTAGCTCCCAACCCTCTCCACGTCATGCTATCCAGTGAGGAGATGATGGTCTTGCTCAGCTGACAGGCAGCCTTGCTGACTACGTGTGATGAGCCATGCCTATAAGTCTCCTAATCCAGGGGGCGCATCCCCACTACCTTGACAAGGATGTGCAAGCCTGCAGCGTCAGGCATGAGTAAGGTGAGTCAGAGAGAAGGGTTTGTACCTTTGGACAGGTACAGAGCATAACGCAACAGCTCACTGGGAGGAGAGCATCCCTGTCCAGGGAAGGGTCTGTTTGTGAGTTACAGACAGGCCAAGCTGCCCCTGTGTCTTCCTTTCTTCAGTGGTGCTTTCCACTCACTCCTGCCAACAACCCAGTGACAGTCATGCCACGAGACAGGGCTGGGTGCACTGAGCCAGCAGTACATGTTGGATCTCCCCACAGCCCTGTGCACATGCAAACTGGAGCACGCAGTGGGGAGGACGAAGACCTTGGGCAACAGAACCAGACACATGACAACTTCGCTACAGCACATAGAGAAGGGTTGCAGCACACCTTGCCTAAGCCATGCTGCAGCTCCGCGGGCCAAACACAAGGTGGCTTTGGCTGCTGCGTGTTTGCTCTCTCCTTACTGCATCACACAACATGGGAAAATGTCTGGTCTTGCAATGTGCAGTGGAAGAAGCACATGCACAAGGGCTAGAGGCTCTTCTTCAAGAGGAACCTCCTGCAGCCCTCCATCCTCTCTACAATCAAGGAGGATGGAGCTGCACAGCTTTTTCCAGGGGCTTCTTACACATCACATCCAAGCTTGCCATGGGAAATTTAATGACCCTCTAGTGGAAGACGACCTTGACCGTGGCAGGGGGGTTGGACTAAGTTATCTTTAAAGGTTGTTTCCAAAGGTTGTTTCCAACCCAAACCATTCTGTGACTCTAACAAACTTTTACCAAATGCCTGTGGTCTCCTGTAGATGAAGATGTGCTTGCTGCTCCAGGAGCTCTCAGGTCAGTGGTAGCATTTCCTTTTCCACCTGCCTGCTCCCTTTCCTCCTGAGCATGTCTACCATCCCTGAGGGTGCTCCCATTAACCCTGTCCTATTGCACTGGGTGTTGTACAGTCCCTAACCTCTGCCACGGCAGCACAAAAGCCAAAGTTATCCCCATTACTTCTTCCAAAGGCGTTGACCTTGGACACATCTCCCATGACAGAGAAGGTTGTGGACATGCCACAGGCTGGGTCTAGCTGTAGCCACGCTTTGGCCTTGCATTGCTTCCAATTTCAGTGTTTCTGCTCCTTGTTTCTTAACAACTCACATCTTGATTGGTCATATCCCAGTAAGGCCGCTCGCCATACGACATCACCTCCCACATGACTATTCCATAGCTCCACACATCGCTGGCCGAGGTGAATTTTCGGTACTGAATTGCCTCAGGTGCTGTCCATCGTATTGGGATCTTCCCACCCTGCAGGAGAAAAGAACAGGATAGTAACAGAAAGAGCAAGAGTAATTGGAAAAGACAACTGTCCAAAACTGCCCCAGGACTAACCCTAACACTGCATCAGGGTGTCTGTGGTTTGTCTAGCCAAGGCCACAAAACCATCAAGGATGATGATTCCCCTCACTTGTCTGGTGACCCATCTCAAGGCTGCACCAGCCTCTTGGGGAAGAAGCTTTTTCTGTTACTCACCTTGAACCTCTCAAGCTATGGTTTTGTCAATTGCTCCTTATTGCACCATCTTGTACCACTGCAAAGAGTTTGGCTCTGTCTCCTTCGTAACTGCCTTTCAAGTACTGCAGGTCACGTACAGGCTCCCTCTCAACCTCCTCTTCATAGCATTAAACAAGCCCAGCTCCTTCCACCTGCCTACCCCTATAGCAGTCTTCAGAAGGACAAAACGCCTTCTGTGCTGGTAAGGTCTTTAGTGACAAAAACGAAGGGTGGAGTGACCATCTTTAGCATGGCATGCTTGATCACTGGTGGAGATGAGATGGACCGGGTAGGCTGTGGGGTCTCTGCTGTCCTGCTGGGCAACAGCAGCTCTGGAGAAATCAGTACTCTCCACTCCCATAGAGGAGCTACGCACTGAAGCGCTCAAGAGTGACACACACAGCATGGGGCCACAGGACAATGCTCTGCTTAAGGCCTTGTAGCCTTGTGATTTTCCACTAAGAACTTTGGACTTGAGGCATTCACAATTCAAGAGACTTTCTGAAGGGAAAAAAATCTTCCCCTCTGCTGAAAAATAAGCAAACCTGTGTCTTGTGGCTCTGAGAAGATTAAGGAACATTGTATTTTCTCAGTGAATAACTACCATGCCTTACTAAGGGTCTTCTAGGACTTAATAGGACTCAGACCCTGTACATGCTAGAACAAGATAATGCTCCTTAATCTCCTCAAAGCCACAAACCTCAGACAAAATCGTTTGGTTTTCACAAGAAGGGGAGACCAAGCACTCCATACCAACCACGCTGTCTTCCCCATCAGGTATAGTATTAACAGAGCTCCTGACAAGCAGCAGATTTCAAACATGGCTAAGAAGAAATGCATGGATTTCTCCCCTGCCCCGACAATGACTTATGGGCCAATATTCATTACACTCCAGCCTTAACAGTCCTGTGCAAACCTATCGGAGCACTCCCATCTGGGCCACGCTGGGTGGTTATAATGCACCATCCCAACTAAAAGCCTTATCAAGGACATGTCGATGTTTGCAGACATGCTTGGAAGAAGACCCAGTTATCCACAGGAATAGGGCCCATCAACAGCCACAGGACAACTGGACAGGACTTGGCAAGAGAAAACCTTCCTTGATTCATTTCATTGGCCTTTCCCATCTGCCACCTCATTTCCATTGCTGACAAATGTCAAAGGGAAGGGATCTTCCCCTTTCCCTGACTCCTTCCTTCACCACCCATCCCTCCCCCTCACGAAGAGCAGCTTTACCAGTGCACTGGTGTAGGTAGGATCAGAGGTGTCATCCTCCAGAAACCGAGAGAGCCCAAAGTCAGACACTTTGCAGACCAGGTTGCTGTTCACCAGGATGTTGCGGGCAGCCAGGTCCCGGTGCACGTAGTTCATATCGGCCAGGTACTTCATGCCTGCGGCGATGCCCCGCAGCATGCCCACCAGCTGGATCACTGTGAACTGCCCATCGTTTTGCTTAGGGGAAAAGAGGGAAAGAGTCCACATGAGAGGAGAAAATGCACAGCCTGGCATGGTCAGGCAAACAACCGGTAGCCTCTTTCTACACTGCATGTCAATACACATCCATTCCACATGTACCAAAGCTCCTTCGCAAAGAAAGAGGGCTGGAAGTCACTCTCACACCCTATGGGCATCACTGCGCTGGCTGCTGTTATCCAAAGGTGGCAGACGTGCCAGACCTTGCACAGGAGGGCTCGGAAGGGGTTACCTATTCCTAGGTTTTCTCCCTTCAACACAGTGAATTCTCCATTTCAAACTCAGACGTGTAAATATTTAGACAGAGCAGCTGGAGGTGAAGTCCTGCTGTGTTAAAGCTATGTCAGACCGTCTTTCCATGTCCACAGAGGCAGAGTTCGTACAGGCATCTGTGGGCATGTGTACAGGTAGGCACAGCCTTTTGCTGGTATGAGCAGACACACTTAACAGATGACAGCCTCGGTGCCACCTCCACTTCTGTTGCCAAAACACAGACCTCTGGACTATGCAGCAGCTGCCCCAGTGACAACAAATGCTGGGTAGTGAAGGGCACTGCTATATTGGCACAAGGAAAGGACCCTTCCCCTCCAGTCCTCCTCTGGTCCAACATAATCTCTGGAGCTACATGCACCTGGGATCTCATACCCGTAAGAAGGAGTCCAGTGAGCCGTTCTCCATGAACTCAGTAATGATCATGACCGGGGAGCTCTTGGTCACTACTCCCTCCAGGTGGATGACATTGGGGTGGTCAAACTGCCCCATGATGCTGGCTTCGCTCAAGAAGTCCCGTCTCTGCTTCTCTGTGTAACCAGACTTCAGGGTCTTGATGGCCACAAAGATCTCTCTTTTACCAGGAAGCTTGAGATGCCCACTGCACACCTCACCAAACTCCCCTGCGGAGAGGGAAACACGTTGGACTTGGCAGCCTCCCACATCTCTGCCTTTCTCCCTGAGGGACCATGCTCCCTGCATGCCCCTGAGCTCACCACCCACCATCCCATCTGTGCTTCCTCCCTTGCTCCACACCAAAGGCCTCCCTTCAGGTGGATTCATCACTGGTGAGGAGCACTGCACGTGGGACTATATGCACACAGGAACTCCTTGTCTCTAGTGAGGAGATGTACTTGCTCTTCCAGTACTGAACCACCTTACTCCTGCTAGTCCAGGCTGGGGCTAAGTGCAACACATTATTGGCTTCCCAGTACATGTAAGGCTAAATCCTCACAGAAGCCTGACACCGCAAAGGAGACTGCTGCTGAGGGCCAGGCAGCCATTCCCAGTTCACCTACCTGCCCCAATCACCTGCTCAATTTTGACACAAGAGATATCGATTTCTTTTGCAAATTCCCTGACGGCCTCATTGGGATCTTCGTAGGTGAACGGATCGATATAAATCTTCATCCCTGGAGTCACTGCATAAAGGTGAGGGAGAGAGTCAGACAGACAGATGCAAATGGAATGACTGACGGCTGTCATCGAGGAAAAGAGAAACCTATTGGTGTGGGGGGATTTTTTTACCCCAGCAAATCACATCATGAAGGGCATGAAGCAGACACAGCAAGGCAGTTTGAGAGAAAACATGCAGAGCCATGTTTGCACAGGACTGTTAAAGCTGGATTGTAATGAACAGTGGCCTGTAAGTCATTGTAGGGCAGTGGAGGGCTACGTGATTAGCTAGGACTTCAAACTGACCATAGAGAACCACACATCCTCTGCAGCAGGATTTGGCTTTAGCAGACGCAGAGGAAAAGCAAGAGGAGCATTTGCTTTCAGGAGGTGATGCACAGGCACACCAATGCCACACCACACTCATCATGCTGCAGCACTGCAAGAGGACCATTTGTAGAGACTGCAGCTCTGCCCCACTGGCCTCCTCTGCATGCTGCTTCCACCTCATCACATCATCCCATTGGCGGCATGGGAAAGTGGAGAAGACCTGGGCTTAGCACTCAAGACAGGAGGGACAGTCTGGCCCTGTTCTCCTGATAGTTTACCCTGCCTGAGGTTTGGGTCCCTTCTGTAGCCTCAAAATTGCCAAGACAAGCTGTAGGGGATGCTAGGGAAACTGCAAAACCCAAGCTCTTCCTGCTAGGCAGACCAGAAGACACAGTGATATGCTTATGTGCAAGGCAATAACCATGGGATCTGGTGAGGCTGGACTGCTGATGCCACGTTGCACACTACCTACACCATGACACCGCTCCTGCTTGCAGTTCTCCCCTTTCTATACTTCTTTGCCTGGCCTCGGGCTTGCCCCAAAAGCAGAGCTCACAGCTCACTAAAATAAGGAGCGCAACACAACCAGAGGCACAACTCCTGGCTCCATGCATACGATTCAGGGTAGTTCCTGCAACGCTTACAGGCTCCATGCACCTTGGCAATTTGCTAACCATAAGCTGTAGCCTCTCCGCAGCTATCGCTGCTGGGGAGCCGAGCAGGCACCGTGCCTTGGACTGGCTTCTTGAGTGAGGATGTGGCTAAAAGGCACCCCAGGCCCATTATCAGTTCATCTGCATCCGGTGGCATTGTGCCTGTTCCAACAGTCGTGAAGGCACAGCTATTAATGCCATCACAGCCTGAAGTTGTCGTGTTACGTACCAGACCCCAGGAGAAAGCGTGAATGTATGTTTACACATGCAGCACGGGCTCACAAACAACTGAGAGCTGCATTTCCATCATCTTTCTTGAGTGTCATTTCTCCTGGTAAGTTACAGCAATGCAGCCAGCACGGTGCTGCTCTGGCAGCCTCAGTGCTCTGCCTCAGGTAAATGCAGAAGCAACAGTGAGTCCTGTGCTGAAACACTACTGATGTTTTCCATCCCCTAAAGAAGGCCCAGGTCTGTACAGGAACGTGGTATTCAGAAATCCTGAAGCTGCAAGTATAACACGATGTAAACAACGACTGAGATTTGGACAAAGCAGGATTGCAGTGACAGATGAGGGAGGAGAAAGGCATTTCAGAGGGCATGCAGCACTAAGAGGAATTAAGTATGCACTGGGGTGAGGCAGGATGTGAAAGCAGATGTGCCTTGCAGTACGCAGGGGTGTTGGAAGGAGGATGCAAGAGAGGCCGTGTTATGTGTTGCATTAGATACCTATATAGAGATGTATCTACTAGGATTCTGGAAGCACTGGGGTGGGCTCTAGCAAAAGCACCACGAGGTATGTGGGTTCCTGCATAGGACAGTGCTCTGCAGGAGGTGAGTAGGTTGAGAAAGGGGTCTTCACTGCTGCCCACAAGCTGGGCAAAGCTCAGGAGTCAGCATAGCAAGACAAGGTGTGGTGCCAGCAGCTGCAGGGGTGCGTGTTGGATGTCACAGGGATTCACAGGGCATGCACACACGTTCGCTGCACGGATGGCACACAACAACACCCAGGTCTGGAGAGGGATCTAGATCATAGGGGGCTGGTGGGTGATCTAGATAGCACAGGTCCTCCCATCTACCCATGCACACGCCAGCCTGGCTAGGTGGCCTGAGCGCTCCCCACATGCTGCAAGGGATGAGTGAACAGGAACACAAACCGAAGAGAGAGCGGACCCCCAGGCCTGGCGGGGGGCCGCAGTACGTACTGTGGCCACTGGTATAGTGCTGCAGCTTGTCGGTGTACTCAGAGTCTGCACGCTCAAAGCCCCGTCTTCTGGAAAGAAAGGGAGTCCTGAGCACCAGCACGGCTCCACTGGGGATGAAGATGCACTGCAGGGGCATCTTCCCCTCTTCATCTTCCAATCCCCATTCTCCCCCTCCCTGCCTCCAGTCACCACCCCCTTGTACAGCCCCAGCCCCAGTCATGGGCTCAGACTGACCTACCTGTTGCATACAATAATGATGACGACCACAGCAATGAGGAACACCAGTCCTGCCGCAGAGGAGCCGATGATGAGTGGCAGTTTCTCCTGGACACTGGTCTGGTATTCAGCTGGCAAGCAAGGAAGAAGGAAGGGGTTACTGGGGCACAGGAGACTAACAAGTTCACCAAGGTCTCAATGACATCCTAAACTGGAGAGACATCAATCTGATGGATGGACCACTCGGATATAGAATTGGCTGGATGGCCACACGCAAAAGAGTTGTGGTCAATGGATCAATGTCCAACTGGAGACCAGTAACGAGTGGTGTCCCTCAGGGATCGGTGTTGGGACTGATCTTGTTCAACATCTTTGTCAGTGACAGGGACAGTGGGACTGATGCACCCTCAGCAAGTTTGCTGATGACACCAAGCTGTGTGGCTCGGTTGATATGCTGGAGTGAAGGAATGCCAGCCAGAGGGACCTGGATATGCTTGACAAGTGGGCCAATGACAACCTCATGAAGTTCCACCAAGCCAAGTGCAAGGTCAGGGCAATCCCAGTTCAAGTTAGATATAAGGGAGAAGTTCTTTACTGTGAGGGTGGTGAGGCACTGGCAAAGGTTGCCCAAAGAAATGCTCCATCTCTGGCAGTAATCAGGGCAAGGCTGGATGGAGTCTTGGGTGACATGGTGTAGTGTGAGCTGTCCCTGCCCATGGCAGGGGGGGTGGAACCGGATGATCTTAAGGTCCTTTCCAACCCTACCTATTCTATGATTCTAAGGTCAGAGCCCATCCCTGAGCCATGTCCACATTTGCATGGCTCTTGCTAATGGGTTTCCTGGCATGGTTTTGGTCCTGGACCTGTAGTGCTATCCCAGGCATGGCTCAGGTTGGCTGTGACTGGGGAAATGCCCCAGTACAAAGGCTGGATGGAAGTATCCCTTTTGAGTGGCAATTTTAGTCCCATGGATGCAAGCTGTGCCTTGCTCCTTGGCCTCAGGGCCAGAAAACTGGCTTGGCCTGCTTGATTTAGCAGCAGAAATTCCGAAAATAAAGACTTGGGTCTGCATTTGTCATTGACAGCTGTGCACGTGAAGATCACAAACCTTGTCTCCTCTAAACCCAACTGAGTCGACATGTCCCCATGCACCCTTGAAGCAACAGCAGGGGGACCAGCACTGCTACCAGTGCACCTCCACCTTCCTCAAGTCTCTCTAAACCCTGTGTCATCTTTATATAAAGGCATGTGAAGGCTCACCTTCAGTCATAGTCTGGAAATACATCTTGCCACTATACCGGCCATACCCAGCCACAGTACGTGCCCGCACTTGGAAGACGTAGATGGTGCCAGCTTTGAGGTTTTGCACTGCCACAGTGTTGGTGGGGCTCTTCACTGTTGTTGAGTTTAACTCGCTCAGATCCTGCCAAGAAAACACAAATCTGTCATCAGGAAAGTAAGTGGAGAATGAGATCCTGCACTTCTAGAAGGAGGAAGGGCAGGAGACCAGGGCAGCATGGATGGAGAAACAACCATGAGGAGAGCATGGGCCTGAACAAACAGGTTATTTCTCTAAGCCTGCATCCTGTCAGGAAGACATAGAAAGAGGAATGTGAGTACGGATGTCCCTGGGCTATCAGCTCTCAGGAAAGGCTTGGATGAAGATGTTAGATAGAAAACTCAGGTCATTTCTCCGAGCCTTAAGCTCAATGGGGATGGGAACTGCTTCCCTCTTCTGTACCCACTTCCTCTTAGCACTGTCCTTCTTCCTCACTTCCTCCTCCTGTGACTGATCCAGCTCTGGTAGCCTCTCCATTCGCTCTTCTCCACCTCCTTTTGCCTGTGCTGGAGCTGAAGCCCACCTGAACATAGGGTTTTGGACCTCAAGAGAAGTACTGCTACCTGGGCCTGTGTCATGGTTTAAGCCCAGCCACCACCTCAGAACTATGCAGACACTCACTCACTCCCCCCTTTTCCCCATGTCCCAGGTGGGATGGGGAGGAGAATCGAAAGAATGTAAACCCCACAGGTTGAGATAAGAACAGCCCAATAACCAAAGTATAATATAAAAAGTATAATATAAAACTGCTACTACTACTAATAATAATGATAAAGGAAATAACAAGGGGAGAGAATATAAAACTAAAAGGGGAAAGGAAAAAAACCTCCACAAACACAAGCGAAGCACAATACAATTGCTCACCACCCACCGACCGATACCCAGCCTGACCCAAGCAGTGATCTGGGCCTTCTGGGTGACTGCCCCCAGTTTCTCTCCTGGGCATGACGCGCTCTGGTATGGAATACCCCTATGGCTAGTTGGGGTCTGGTGTCCTGGCTCTGCTTCCTCCTGGCTTCTTGTGTCCCTCCTCACTGGCAGAGCATGAGGCTGAAAAAGTCCTTGATCAGGGTAAGCGTTACTGAGCAACAGCTACAACATCGGTGTGTTATCAGCACTGTTCTCAGAGTAAAGGCCAAACACAGCCCTGCACCAGCTACTAAGAAGGAGAAAAAGAACTGTTACAGCCTGCTTCACTCACTGGTTTGCAGTACCCCTGCCCAGTGACTGCTTCACCAGGGACCACGCCAGGTTTCCAAAGCTGGGCAGCCAAACAGCGTATTTAAAAGCGACAATGAGACTACCTCCAAATTTGAGCAGCCCCATCATAACGGTATAGATGGCATTGCACTTGTGTAGATGATGGATCCTTAGTAATTATGCCCTTTTAGCTGAACATCCAGAAGCACTAGTGGATGGGCAGGGTCTCCTTGGGCAAGCCACGGTACAAGAGATCAGACAGCCCCTGCCCCTCCGGGGACATGGAGAAACAGGTCAACAGAGGATGAAAGAGGGTGCTGAATGTGGTCAGGGCTATGTGGGCAGATGCTTGGCAGCCATGAAGCCCCGAAAGCCAGCTCAAAGCAGCAATATATGCAAACAGCGTGGTTTCTGGGAAACAGAGACATCTTAGGAAAGCCAAGCTGCGAGGACGAGCTCCCATAGAACAGGCACAGGCACCAGGTTTCGAATCAAACGTGTGTAGCTATGTTGAAAGCGCTCAACCTCTCTGGTAGCACCTCTGATCTGGCAGGTCAGGCTGCCTTGGCAGGATCACTGGGTGGAAGAGCTCAGCAGCTGACAGCTCAGAATCTGCGCTGGCAAGGTTACAGGCAAATCTCTGAAATCTGCTCACTTCAGGCACTGTAAAGGGCTCAGCGAGCCCAAGAGCTGCCACTCCATACAGGGTGACTAGTGAGGTGAGGTAACCTCATGGGAAGTAGGCAGGGACTGGCAGAAAGGAGGCAGACACACAGTTTGTGCAATGGCATCAAGCAGGACTGAGGATGTGACACTCCATGGGGAGGGCACAGAGGGATTTCTTCTTGTCCTGTGCTAACGTTAGAGCAGAATGAAACTCCCCATGGGGAGCAAAGCATTCCCTCCTCCTCACTAACTCCTGCAAGGACTCCTCAAGGACAGAGGGTGTCAAAGCGGTGACGAGGCAGAAGGTCCCACCTTGTGATGAACCAAGGTTTCATCACACGATGGTACAAGTCACGCAGGATGCTGCTCTCTTGTGCTGCTTTGGCTGCCTGCAGGCACAGTGAAGGAGGAGTCAGTGGAGGCTCTGCACCAAGCTTTGCACACCCTTTGCCTGGGCTGCGTCCTCAGCCTCCTCAACTGATGGAGCACAGGGTGAGTCAGAAGTTGTCTTCCTCCCCCATAAATGGTGGCGTTTGCCTTTGGGGCCTGCTGGTCTCCTTTCTTTTCTGCTTAGCCATCTGGAGATTTTGCTTTCACGTTCATTCCCTTGTGAGAACAGCACTGGTACCTTCACTCAGAGGATCTGCACAGCCAGAAGCCGTGGTACCAGCAACACAAGAGGCCCACAAAGAACAGTCATTCACTGTGGGGCTCCATACAGCAGACCACGTTGAACCAATGTTCTCCTTATGTTCCTGGGAGAGCTCGGTGCTTTCTCAATTAGACATCCTGCTGGAACAGAACTGCAAATGCACTGGCATTTGTGAGATGGATTATACCCATGACCTGGGGTCGAGCAGACTATTCTCCTCACAGCTGCAAAGCAGCTGAAAGGCAACATTCATGGAGTTAATTTCTTCTTGTATTAAGCTTTTGATTGAGCAGGGCTCTGGTGTGGATGGCTGGTAAGAGAGTGGTCTGCCAGGAATGCGTTTATCCCAACACAACGTGTAGTCAAATGTGCAGTCAAACTTGGAGGCTCAGAAACACTGATGGCACATCACTCTGCAGGGTAATGAGGAGCACCTCTGAAAACACCTCGGAGACCTCCACTATTAACAGGTTCAGGAACAGTTTTTTCTCCTAAAAAAAACTAAAAAGCCAGCTTTATCCACCTGGAGCTGGCACTGAAGGTGCCCAGGTATCACTGGGGTGTTTGGGAATTAGACTAATGGCAGTGAAAAGCTCAAGTGCAGAGAAAAACCAAGAAAGATCAAGCAAAGATGAACACACAGGAAACTTGATTGCCTTGTGTGCCTGATCAGGCCTCAGCAGTCCTTTGGACCTTTCCCAGGAAGACTAAGAGGGAAATAGGTCAGGACATGTTTACAGCTTTTAGTGCTCAGGGGCTTGCATGAATCCTCCCAGGCCCTTGGATGGCACAAACAACCCAATTGTCTTAAAATCATTTGTCCAACTGTTCGAGGGGACCTCATCCCTGCTCTTGGACGACTTTAAATTGAATGCAATGAATGGGCATGCTTACAAGATGGTTTATGACTTGGGAAATGGATGTCTGTCTGTCTGAGGAACGTGTGCTCGTGACTCTGCTCTCCTTTAATCCCAGACCACAAATAAACAAGCATTTACAGCTCTCCACCTTCCCTCATCAAACCTATTCTTTTCCCTTGGCATACAGCTCAGCCATCAGCTCTCCAGCAACCTCTGCGTTCACTTCAAACACTTTTCCCCTTCCACCCCTAGGGCTTCTGCAGTGGGTCAAGGGCATCCCAGGCAGTTTAGAGTCCAAGTCCAAGCTGTTGGGTTTTGCACAGGTTTGTTGGGTTGACTTTTTGGGGGGGTTTCTTTTTGTTTTTCCTGCTGATTTTGGTTTTAATTTGGAAATCCTAATTCAAAATAACACACTTCTTATTCCCTTGTATTTCCTTTGCTTTTGAGTCCTCGTCTGCTTCCCCTTCCCCTGAGTCAAATTTAAGCTGGAACCGAAGTCTGATCAATAGAGTTCCTTGCAACACAGTCTGTGAAAGGCCCAAAGAATCAGCAAAAAGTGTTTCTAAAAAGTCATGCTTTATCATCCAAAATCAATCAATAAATCCATACATGAAGCCAAAGGAAAACGTCAACCGACTGAATTTGGCAGGCAGCTCCTCTGTGCATCTGCACAGCAGCACTTTGCTGTGGTTCCTGAAGCAAACAGAGCCACACGACCAAAGCTAGTCCAAGGCTGCGTGCCAAATCATCACATACATCTGAATTTCAGCCCCTACGGGACTGTGTGCATTCAAGAGGGATGCTCAGATGTGGTAACAGGGTACTGCCAGCCGCTTTAGGGGTAGATCCACGGGGTCCAGAGTTTCCTGACTGATGGAGAACACCACTTGGGTGGAGATCTCCAAAGCATTTGTTCTCCCAGCCAGGAATCTGATCAATTGCATTGCGTTAAAGAGTGTCTGGATGCCTCTCACAAGAAAACTGAGCCCCTGACAGAAGCAGTGTGGCCCCTGGGACTGCAGGAAAGCTACCATGATTCTATGATAAGGCCATGAGAAGGCTGGTGAACGTCTTCTATGAGGAAAGTCTGAGTGAGCTGGGGCTTTTCAGCCTGGAGAAGAGAATGCGGAGACCTCACTGTAGCCTTTCAATACTTAAAGGAGGCTTAAAAGAAAGATGGGGACAGACTTTTTATTAGGGCCTGTAGCAATAGGACAAGGAGTAACAGTTTTAAACTGAAGAAGGGTAGATTCAGACTAGATATAAGGAAGAAGTCTTTACAATGGGAGTGGTGAAAGACTGGTATAGTTTGCCCAGAGAGGTTGTGGATGTCTGGTCCCATCCCTGGAAACATTCAAGATCGGGCTGGACAGGGTTCTGAGCAAGCTGGTCAAGTTGATGCCCCTGCTCATTGCAGTGGGGTTGGAACTGGGTGACCTTTTAAGGTCCCTTCCACCCCAAACCATTCTATGATTCTATGAAATACTGGGACAGAGCGCCTCAGCACCAGCACATGGGGTTGCTTGCCTTGTCCCCTCCGCTGGGGCTAGTGCTCCACCTGAGAGCTTGATGCCAAGAAAAGCATTGCCCGAGTGTGGCTTGGGCCACTTGTCCCTGCCATCAGGGACATGCTGTGCCCTAAGCTCTGGCAATGGGGCAAGCAGATGCTCACCTTGCGGTCCCTTGTGAAGACTGGCCACGAGCAGAAGCTTCCCCTTTAGATAAAAGCTCCATTTATTTACAGCCTCTCCCAGAAAACAGAGGGGAGGGGAAAGAAAGAAAACGGGGAAGAGATTAAGAGAAAGTAAGAGGAGGAGAATGAACTCCCTGAGATCTTCTGTCCCTACGCTGAGCGTCCATGGGGAAAAGACCAGATCTGTCTTGTTACCTTGCCACATATTCTGGGATCATTTCCAAGGGTCAAATAAATGGTTGTGATTTATGTGATATAGGTCAGGACCTATTTAACAGCCTACAAAGAAGCTCCCCCCCCCTCCCCATTCTCCCTCTGGCTCTTGGTGACGAGAAAATAGGTCACAGGCAGGCAGTGGGGGGGGATTAATCATTTCTTCTGGCAACTGCTGGGAAAAATATTTTCAGTTCCATTTAATCATACAGCTTTTTAATTAGTTAGTTTGCAATTTTTAATGTGTAGTTTATAAGCTCTTGTGTAAGGGGGCAGAATCCTGGAAGGAGAAATCACCTGCTCCCCACATCCCCTGGGTAGCAGGGATGAAGCTCACCAGCATGGCAGAGCTTGGCAGGTCCTGGGACCATGGCCATTAGGTCTCTCAGCAGCCATGCAACTCCAGCCCCATGGGACAGACATGCACTGCCTTGGCTCACAGTCCCTCTGCTTGCATGGGCAAGGAGGATGCAGAAGGAGCATGTTCCTTGGGGATGAAAGAGCCACAGCTGTAGACCTCCTTCACATCAGCCTCCCCTGACTCTGTAGTGCACTATGTACCCTCCATAGGAGCATGGGGCGGCTTCTCCCTGGTACAACATCTGGGTTCAGGCTGCACACAGATGCCAAACTTACCTTTGGTGTAAATACACAGAAAGACAGAATTACACTGCACCTCGAAGACTGGACACTCAGCTAACGTGGTCCAGCCGGGGACCTGATGCTCCCTACCAACCATCCCAATTCCCCACTAATGCCCCAGTAGGGGAAAGGTTAAAAATAGAGCTTGGACCCTGGCTACTGAGCTCTCCCTGCAATGGGTCCACAAGCACTGGAAAGGTGACGGAGGAAACTCCTCCTAAAGACCAGCAGCTTTTCCACACCTGCAGTACCTCCACAGAGTCATTGGAACCACCAAAAGCTTGACAGCCACTGCCACCTACATGGCCAACTGCAGCAAGAGAGGTAACCTACTGAGCAACCAACTGCTGTAGCCGGTGTTACACCCTTACAGGAAGCTTTGCACCACCTCCTCTCCCAAAAACGTGTCCCTGACCCCAGCCAAGGTCCCGCAGTACCTTCTCATAATATTGCAGCTCATAATCCAGGATGACTCCATTGGGTTGGTCAGGCTGAGACCATGAGAGGGTAATGCTGTCCACGGTGCGGCTGACCTGGTGCATGATGGACACAGCTGAAGGAGCTGGAAGAGAGATCAAGAGAGAGGCCTCAGTCAGATGCCTGCTGCATCCCTTGGCTGGAGGAAGGCAGGTGTATTACTGATGCTTGAAGCTAATCAATTTGCTTCCAGCAGTGGCAGGGCTGGTCAGGGGTCAGGGGATCCTGGCTGCTGCTGTTTGCAGAGAGCAACTAGGGGAGGACAAAATGCTTCTACTGCACGGGAAGAGTTTGTAATTAGACAACACACAGACAGTGTTTCAGGCAGGAAAACACACCATTCCCAGGCAAAGCGAGGCCAGGGTTGGAGCAAACACGACCTTATTCCCCTGGAAAAAGCACTACCAGCCCAGCAACGTGCAATCCTCCGTGCTTGCCTTGGGGAAATAGGGGTTTTGTACTCTGACATTTGCATAGAGAAGCTTTCTAAGGCGCAGGCAATGCAGGAAGCAAGCAGCTCCTCTCCGCCTGGGCGTGCTGGCTCTGCAGGCTGCACATGCCACTCAGGGGAGGTGCACAGAGCAGCCTGAGCAGGCAACGCAAACCTGACCTGACACACTGACAATGGTGAGCCACCCGCCTCGCCAGCCTGCCCTGGAAACAGCACACCCACACATGCCACTCGTCCCACTGCGCACAACGAGACCTTCCAGCAGCACGGGCAGACGTCCACCCCGTCACTGCCCTGTGCTGCCTGCATGGCTTCATGCAGGTCGCAGCAGTGCAGCCTCGCCTGGGACCACGCCATGGGAAAACGCTCCTCCAGGGAGCTGTGCTGACAAGCCCATGTGGCAGGACCTCAGCATGGGGCTGCCAGCTCCCTGGGAGGCTCTGACCAGCTCTGTTCCTGCCTGCTGCGCACTGCGGCAGGTCAGCAAGCAGCCTGGACTGCTTTTAACCTGGGCTGGCTCAACCACTGACAGCAGAGATGCTTCAGCACTGCACGTATCTGCCTACAGCCCCTTTGCTGGAGGGGTTGGAACACGGAGGTGCCTGCGCTGCCCTCTCTTCACTCTGAGAGCAGAGCATGGGTCCTTGCCCACCCCGTGCCCAGCCTGCGGACAGCAGAGCCAGTGCAGCCTGCACGGATGTCAGTCCAGAGCTCATCCCAGACATCACACATCACCAGCCCAGCCTTGGAGAGTGCTAGCTCCAGCACAGCCTTAGCCCTGGCACATCTGCCAGCACAGACTCACTGCTTCAGCAGCTTCGGGGCAGAGGGCAAGCCTCTGGGATGGGACAGAAATGGAACGCGGTAGCAAAAACGCTTCCCCATCACTTGCATGCCAGGCCTAGTTATAAATGGATGCAGAGAGGCTTGCACTCAGAAGGGCTCTTACCAGGTCCGACCCTTTCAATATTTCATGGAAGAACAACTCATTTGACAGCTCTGAGAAACAGTTTGGAAGAGCGGCACACAAAGCAAAGCATCAATTACCCGTCTCCAGTCTGGTTTCCTTTGGCACTATGAGCAGCGACAGAAAGTGTGCCAGCTGAGGGCTGCAGACACAGCAGCGGTAGGACTGTGCTACTTGGACCAGTGTGGCTGCAGCATGTTCTTGCACATTGCTGTAATGAATTACAGCTGAGCAACTGCTCTCAAAGTCTACCAACAGAAGCCATCCATCTGCCTCTTCACGACTGGGTTTCTGGATTCAGAGCACTGTAGCACTCAGGATGTTCAACGCCTGTGTGCCAAGGGGAGTAAGGGCTGGATATGGTAAAGCAAAATCTGCCACGGCACTGCTGCACCGTTTCCCTCATCTCCTTGGGTTGCCCCACTCTTGAAGGAAGGTGCAATGCAGGCTAGCCTCAGCAAAGTGTTGATCATGAGGTTTGTCCAACACTCATTAAAAGTAAGTGCAGAGAACTTCCATCACGGGAAGTATCCAAGGTCAGGATGGACAGGCCTTGCAGCAACCTGCTCTAACGAAAAACATCCCTGTCCATGGCAGGAAGGTATCTTTACAGGTACCTTCTGACCCAAACCATCCTCTGATTCCAACAGATCCTGAGACCAGCGCCTTACCTCCTCCTGAACTCCAATCCTTCCATCCGCTTCTGGCTAAGCCAAACCCTGTTACCCACCAGTCTGAAACTCTCCATCATCGCACACCACCCCTTATCCCTTATATCCTGGTCCCACTGCTACAGGGCCCACCTTGTAAACTCCTGGCATTAGTTTTGCACACTGGTGTTCAGATAAAACAGAAGTAACAATTCTGGAGCCTGTGAGCTCTTGCCAGACCTTGCTGCTTCCTTGACAACACATTTCATAGGACATCTGCTATCTCCAAGACAAGTATTTCTCCCTGTGGAGAAAGGCCTTGGAAGGAAGATGTGACCAAGCTACATACACATCGTCCTGCAGCACGGGATGGGGACTGAGTACACAGCCCATGGTCTCTCTGGCACATCTGAGCTGCACATGCTCTGGGAACCCATCCCACACTCATACAGGCTGCTCCAGGACAAGGGCTGCATACCCCCAAACCTGTCCCACCACAGAAGTGGGATGTGGCAACATTCCATGATTGAGACACAGGTTCCATGGCTGGCCCTGCAGCTGGAGGAACATCTTTGGGTCCCTCCGGGTAGGAGCAAGGACCCTGGGATGCTTTTCTGCCACTTCCATGCACTGTGTGCCAGCCTGGGAGCACAAGGCTTCTGCAAGGCATCTCCTGCTTCCTCCATGCTGAGGAAGCTACAGAAGATAACAGCTAGAGCATCGTGTGAATCATTTGTGACCAGCCACAGCCCATGTAGGTAGCTGTGGAACACGGTGAACCTGCCCTCATCTGGCTTAGAAAAGAGAGAACCAAATAGATGAGGTGGGGCTCATCTGATGAGCCTTAATGAGGCAAATACATGGCCTGTTGGGGAGGAGGCAAATGGGATGAGTGACTACAGCAACTTCAGCACTTCTCTTCTACCTGGGGCAAAGGAGTGTCTCTGGATAGGCAGGAACCTCCACCATTGCATCTTCTCAGTGACTGCTCTCGCTATCACAGACATAGGGGAAATGCACCATAAATAAAATCACAGAAAGATTTAGGTCAGATTTGACCTCTGGAGGTTTCCAGCCCAGCTCGCTTGCAGAATCATTTCAAAATCAGCCTTGTCTAGGCTCGAGCTTGGGACTTCAGCACTTCACCTTAAAGCACCAGGAGCTGAGCAGACTTCTCTGCTCATGGGGATGAATCCATGGGGGTGTCAAACTGGCTTTTCTGCAGCCCACACAGTGCAAGGAGCTGCCTGAACTCAGCTACTGGAAGCACTTGGGAAGGATGGGGATCCAGATGTACCCCACCTTCAGGTCTTAACAGCAGAGCCTGTTGAAAATGGTAGAAAAGATGAAGGGAAATAAGGAAAGGCGAGAAGACAAGAAGGAAATCTGAGTTTTCCAAAGAAACAAGACACTTTCAGGCAATACCTGCAAGAAGGTCACAGCGACTGCAAGACCCAGGGCAGCTTGATGAGACAGCACAAGGACAGGTCACTTTTGCAGGCGATTGGAACCACAGCTGAAACGCTCGGGGTGACCCTGTGCATGTGTTATAGACAGACATCCTGATTTCTCTGAGCACCTCATGTTACGATGAGCCCGCTGTGCTTCTTGCGAGGTTTGCCTTGCAGTTACTGGCCCTGTTCTAAAATGCACCTATTATTTTCAGGTTGAAACGGACGGGCTTCAGCTTCCAAGCGCTGGAAGTTTAGAAACGGACTTTTGTCCTCATAGAAGAATTGGAAGATCATGAAAGTATTTCCTTGTCCTCTGTTATCTGAGTTTCTTGTGTGCTTCACGGATTTAGCAGCCCACAGATCAACCCGATGACTCTCTTCTGAACCTTTCCCAGTTTTCTGTATAAACCTCAAAACTGATGGCAGTAACCAGTAACCACCTCTTTCGGCTCCAGAGACAGCATCCACCTCCTCACTCAGGTTTGCTATTCCTCTGTGTCCAACAGGATGCTTCTCTGACTCAGCCCAGTCCTCAGCCAGCTTGTGCAGAGCTGCTGTTCCCTCTCTGTGAAGGACCAAGGGAACTGCTGCTTCCTTCACTCTGTGCACTTCACTGCTGAGGCAGGGTTGGAACAAATGCCTCAGGACCCAGGACACTTCTGCATTCCCTATAAGCCTGCGTCGTGCTGGGAGCAGGGCGAGAGGCCCTGGATGCATCTGAAATCAGAGCAATTAGTAAAATTGCTATGTAAAGCTTAGGGCAATTCGTTACAATAAAGCTGACACAAAGCAGCAAGGGGGCATCACACAATGTATTGGGTGAATGGGAAATAAATAGGCCAATTTTCCTCCCCGAGTTGTACCATTTAGAGGTGTTCTTCGGAAGATCGAGTGTTTCCCTCCCCAACCTATACCCACGACACCAGGTTTTCTCCATCTGGCCAAACCAGACCAGGAGCCCTCAGGACATCTGCTGGGGCACCTTCCTCTTCTATTGAAAGAGCATCCATCTGGGAGCTGTTACCTTTCTCCTAGCCCTGTTTCTTCAATATCCTATGGTGACCTCCTATACCACTTCTACCTCCTCCGTACAGAGAGACCAAGAATAAAGACATAAGAGTCTATAAGGAATCACTTAACAGGAGAACAAGCAGGCATCTTCCTCACAGACATCGAGCAACATAATCTGACATCCTGTGACATTGTCTGGTCCCTTATGCATGCTGGGTCATCCCATCCCAAGGGACCTATCAGGGCTACAAGCATCCTATTTCTAATAAGCTTTGATATTAGAGGCAAATTTTCCATGTCAGGTCCTGATCTTCGGCCACCACAACTGCCAGGGACTGCTGCCACTGGCTTTTAGTAGGTCTCACTCCCAGTGATGGGATGCTGTTGAAACAAGCCCCCCTCTACCTACACACCAGATAAT
Organism: Pezoporus wallicus; assembly: GCF_028554395.1. Lineage (NCBI taxonomy): Eukaryota > Metazoa > Chordata > Aves > Psittaciformes > Psittacidae > Pezoporus > Pezoporus wallicus. The sequence goes on along the minus strand of NW_026642504.1, from coordinate 490,116 downwards.
GCCCACAGCACTTCAGGGCTACTCCAGAACCTCTATACCCTTGGTGCTGCTGTGAAGCTGTGGATGCTCACACTGCTCAGGCTGGGAAGCTGGACTAAAGGGGATAAAACTGGACAAGACACTACCATCAGACAGAGCAACACTACAGGGAGCAGCCCAGGGTGTTGGGACTCCCCAGGCAGCATCTTCTGCATCAATCCCTGTCTCGTTCCATGGGACACCTGCTGGGGGACACCAGGATCTTCCTGCTGCTTCTCTTTCATGGTCTTTATACCATTTGAAATGCTACCAGCTGCAATCCATCCCCTGTTTTGCCCCTAACCCCCTGCCTCCTTCATCTGCCAGTCTTGCAAGGCTCAGCCTTTCACTCCTTGCCTACCAGCGGGTCAGATCCTGGTACAATCAAAGCGCCTCCACTCCTCTGCTGGCTTAGCTGGAAGAGTTAGGTTACAGGCAGCAAACCCCCTATCTCTGATCACTTTAATACCACTAACCCATGTCATGTCAGACAGAGTCAACATTTGCTCTGGAAACCACTCAGGACAGAGAAAGCAAAGCCAAGCTGGCCTGGGGCCTCTCCCCAGCAACACTTTGAAACTACCCAGGGGACACAAAAAAAGAGGTGAACAGCTGGGAGTTTTCCAGCATCTCCTCGGAGCCCTCCTGACAGATCCCGGAGTGTCAGGTTACTGCACCGGGAGCTGCTTTTATTATTATAGGGGAGTCAGCAGGGAATTCTGGCATTTTCAATTACCCACATGCAGAAGCGGCTGTGATCTGGGGTCAGGATTAACTGCATGACCCCCAGCTGAAGACAGAGTGGCAGGGAAATGCACCATGATGTTGCAAGGCACCAGCTTGTCCAGAGGCCATGGGACAGGGCAGTAAATGGGGAGATGTGGGGCAGAAAGTTGCTGACAGAGAATCTGGCAGTGGATGGTTGCAAGCGCCTTGCAAACATGGTGAAGAGAAGGACTTGGGAAGCCTTAGGGTAGTGGGCAAACTTCTCTCCCACCTCCAGGGATGCAGCCTCACTGGTCACTCAGGTAGCTCCAACGCATGGCAATAACATGGGAACAGCATCCCACATGGTACCAGAGTGGGGCACCCCTCAGAACAGGGCACCCAGCAGGTCCCAGAGCTCCTTCTGCACTTCAAGCTCTGCACAACCCCAGCAGCTCACTCCTGAAAGACCAAAGGATAAGTGCTGTGATCACTCATGGAGCAAGGGCTTCCCTGACCTTGAAGCCACAGGGCCTGGAGACATTTAGGCTGGAATCCAGGCTCCAGCAGAGCCCAAACCCCATTGTTTGAACTGGCAGGAGCACACAGGGCCCCCATGCAAGGCTGCAAGCAGGTGAAATAGGCACATGGGGCTTAGATGGCCTCTGTTTCTCAAGCATGGGCAGAGTAGGAAGCCAGGAAAACTCACTCTGCCCTTCCCCACAGACCTGGGTGCCTTGTCCCAGGACGTTACCCAAGGACCCCATAACCCACATCAGCCCTCCCTCCTTGTCCCAAGGCATCCCAGTCCCACACAAGCCCCAGAAGCTGACTGTCACTGTTCAATGGTCTAGCTGTCCCCAGTCCAGGTCCAATCACTCAAAGCCCCAGTTCTTCTTGCTCTTACTCAGCTCAAAGTCCAGCTGCATCTAATATTGAACTGAAAACTGACTTCTTTGGTTAAACCTCCGTTTTTGACTTCTCCAGGTTAAGCACTCTCCTGTCATTTAAGCATCGCAGGCTTTCACACCACAAGCCCTCCTGGGGAATGGGTTTGAACTGGAGATGCTTTCATCGACCATGAGCACTGAAAGCATCACAGTAAGGAATACCTGGATGAGGAAGCGAGGAAGGGAAGCTCTTCCTTTGTCCTCAACAGCAACACCCGTGACTGTGCTCTGCATGGGAGGTTGGGCTGGAGACCTCCAGAGGCTCCTCCATCAGCACTCCTGTGTGTGTGACTCTCCTGCCAAAAGGGTTCACCATTGCTTGGACTATTAAAACATTTGCTCACCCAATTTATTTCCCAATGCCCTCCCTTGTGATGGCTTGTTCAGGAGCTGCATCCTTTTGAAATCATTACCTCTGGCAGAAGCTGAGGAAAGCCACCCAACATCCCAGGGATGGCAGCGCTGGAGCCCTTCACATTCACCCTCAAAGCAGCAAAAGCACTGGGCTTCACAGAGCTCTAGAACCCCGGGATCTCACAGCCTGTGAGGTTTTTGCTTCCGAGCCTCCTGGCAAGGTGGCCCCATCACACTGCTTGTGTGCGTCGAGTGTCTGGAAGAGTCCCCAGCAGGCCCAGTCTCCAGCCCCTTGAGTTTGTGATGACGAAGGCTGGAAAATCTTAGAACCATGGCAATGCAGTCCAAAGCTGACCCTGGCTCCTGCCCCATTGGAATCAGCAAAGGCTTTGCTGTAGATTACAGCCTTTAAAGCAGGTCCTCATGTCACAAGCCCAGTGACTTGGGCCAGGCAGATGAAGGCTTTTGGCTGTCTTTATGCTCTTTGTTTAGTTGAGTTTGCAGCCTTCATCTGCATGCTGCCATCCTGCCCATGGAGGAGGCAGGGCTTTTTACTCAGCACTGAGAGGAGATGCTCCAAAGGATCCCAGCATCCCGCCACCAGAGCGGGTCTGGGGTTACTCAGCACCGAGGTCCTCCCCACCTCCTGCTTCCCCCTCCCCATGGAAACCTCATGTGCTGCAGATCAAGGCAATGTCATCAGCAAAACGACACCTAATGCAGAGCATCCCCTTGGACCCACTGAGTCTGGCTAATCTAAGGCTGAACTTGTTCTTTTGATCTTTCACGGAGGACTCCACCAGGCTGGTCTTCCTTTTTGTGGAGGGCAAGTTTGGAAGCATCGGAGGGTATCTGGAAAGAGCATTTACTGCCCAGCCCTACCAATGCAGCAGGCTCCTGCACACTTGCCAGTGGCTGTGATGAACATGCACCAGGCTGCAGCCAGACAGGCATGTTGAGGATACTCCTGCCTGAACCCCATCAGATGAAGACATCATTTTACACATAGACAGGACTACTAAATCACAGTGACTCCTGGATGGACCAAGGCACAACCAGCCCCGTGGGTGTGTTAAACCTGGGTTGTGTTAAACCTGGTTTGCTACAATCATCTATTATGGCCCACATAAACGCATCACTGAGCCGTGTATGCTCAGCTGTCCAAGCACTGTGACCCTGACACTGGCTCCCCCTATCTCTGCAGCCTTGCCTACCTGCCTCCAGCATCTCCACCTGCCTGATGCTGGCACTCGGTGCCTTGTGAGCAAGCAAAGCAATCAGCACTGCAGGCTGCGTGTGCCAAGTGCAGCAGGGAAGAGAAATCACCCCTCTTGAACACGTAAGCAGAAGGTAAGCTCCTTGAGCCCCTCCATCAACTCTCAGCAGCAGGGACGGCAGCACGCTGTGGGGAGAAGGGAAGGGTTCACCAGAAGGACCTTGCCACCCCATTCATCACGGATGCCCTTTTGTTTTCTGCCCAAAACCAGCTCCAGATCAATTGGAACAGGTTTCTGAAGCTCCAGGCAGGTGTGGGAAAAACGATCCTCAAACTCACAGAGTGATTTATGCAACAGGGAAGCCTGGGAATCAGCAGGGGGAAAAGCCCACGGAGCCAGCAGCAGGCAGAGCAGGGCATCTGCTAGAGAGGCTCTAGCAGTGCAACCCGTACCCTGCTCTGCCAACATCCCCCAACTGCATGAAGAGGAGTGGTAAAGAGCCAGCAGCTGGCAAAACTCCTGCCATCTGGGAACCCTGGCTGCAGATGGTCTCCGGTGAGCAGAGAAGGGACTTGGACACGGCTGGGTCCCTCCTGGGCACTCGCCGCAGTGCTGCAAGCCAGGGAGATGCAGGGAAAGCAAGAGGCTGGGCCACCAAGCAACAGGAGGAGGGCAGCAAATGTCAAGCTGCAGCCATCGGGTTTCAGTGATGGGAGCTGTGGCTGAAGGAAAGCGAAAAGGGAGAGGAGAAGGGCTGCAGAGCCAGGATGGTTATGTGGGTCCACGTGCAGGGTAAGGTCTAGCTGTAAATGCTGGATAACAGACGCAGCCATGAGGATGTCAAGGTCTCAGGAGGCTTTGGAGCCTAGGAGCCAGCCAAATAGTCACAGAAATACATCCAGTGAAGTCCCCAACAGAAGAAACATGGGGGGGTTGGAACTTGATGATCTTAAGGTCCTTTCCAACCCTAACTATTCTATGATTCTATGATTTAAGGGACCTTAGGAATGGACACATTCCTTGCTCTGTCACACAGATAAACAGGCTCGCCTGGCTCCCTCCATGTGGGAGACAGCTCCACAGCTCAACATCTCTGCTTTTCCACCTCTCAGCATCTCCCTGATGGTATCACGGTCCTCCTCTGTCCTAACAATGTTTGTGTCCGTTTTCTGCACAAGAAATACTCTACCAGATTTTGAACCACCAAGAACTATGAGACTGCTTCTCACTGACCTCAGACCAGCCTCCCGATTCCCCATGCGGGTGGGAGTACTCTCCCATTTAGGCAGTTCCTGGGCAGCCTTTCAGCTTTACCAGTAGTTTTCCAAATCAAATGTTTTACTGGTGCCCAGACAGGCAAAGTCTACTGCACTTCCTTAGGAAAAAATCACTGATGTCATTGGGAAAAAGCCAATGTTACACACACTCGTGCACAAGGACTCGATGGGCCCTCTATCCCTTCATGTGCCAAGTCAAAACCGGTTGCCTTTCTGAATGATGCTTTAGCCAAAGACAGGACTGAATGGGAGGGTAATTTATATGAGATTGACCTAAAACATCTCTTGGCTTGAACCTTTGAGACTTAGTATAACAAAGAGGAATGGCCATAAATCATAGCTCAGGAGGTTCATGTTGAACATAGGGAAAAGCTCCTTGACCAGAGGAACCCTGGGACAAGTCACTGGAAACATGGGGAGATCTCTGCCTTTGGGAATTACCAATAAGTGTCTACCCAAAGTGTCTACCCAAAGACATGGCTGCCCTGATGTATTGCTGGCAGTAGTCCTGCCCTAAGTGGCAGGTTGGATGAGAGATCCAAGATGTTGAGATGCTATCTCCTGTCTTTGACGTCTACACTGGAAGACAACAAGAAATAGGCATTCATAGCTTTTAAGGTCTGGAAAGCTCATTCCACCTTTTCAAGGTGATTTCTGCATATGCTTTCCCAGGTTGTTTCACAGACAAGTAATTCCTGACTGAGGCGAGCTCAGGGCAAGGCTAAAGCAGCATGAGAGAGAACAGGAGATGCCGAGTCCCTTCTTGTGCTCAGAAGAGTGCAGGCCACTGCTGTGCATCCCTGACAGAGGAATCCAGCCAGATCTTCTGATGAAAGTGAGAAGATAAAAGCAAGAGCCTGTGTGCCTCTGGCAATACAGTTCTCTCTCTGTCTAGCCTGCAGCATAACTAATGTGACAAGCAAACTGCAAGCTGGATGGCTGGTGAGAAGTGCTAATCCCTACCAACCTTATACCTTCACTTTGCCTGCTGCCCTGGTTCCACTCCTTTCTCTCCTCACCTGACCCCTCCATGCCGCTGCTGCATTTGGCAGTAAAGCTGTAAGGGACTTTTTTTGGTTCAAGGACCTCTCTGCACTTCCCAGGATCTGTCTTGCCTGCGCTGCATCCTCCTGGCTGAACTCCCTACCCCTGCATAAGGGCAGGATTCAGTCCAGTCACCGTACATTCAGAGCAGAGCAAAGCCATGACCCATGTGCTAGTTTTGGACCACTCAAGCATTCAGCTGTCCTTGAGCTCACAGGCACCTCTGAGTCTTGTCAGGACAGTCCTGTCCAATAGACTGTGCCTGGCTGGGATGCAAGCCCCTGGTTGGGATGACACAGAAACTCAAACCCTAACGGCACAAACATGATGCACATGTGTGAGCTGCACATCTCCCCAGCCAAAGGGGCCATTTCATGACATACTGCTGTGAAATAACACCAGGAATAATAATGCAGAAAATCCTAAGTTATCTGGATGCACAGAACGGGAGAAGCGCCAGTAAACCTCTGCCACTGCGGATGCTGCTCCTGGTGGGTTTATCAGGGAAGTGTATCGGTTTCCTCTGTCACACACCAGCTTGTATTCACACTCTATTAGGTGTTTATAGCTCTTTTTGGCTCTGCTTGCAGCCAAGAGCCTCAGCCACCAGAGTAAATCCTCCCTTCTAATCCCATGTGACACAAGAGTCGCTCCCAAAAGGCAAAACCTGGATGTTCTTTCCTCCATCACTGGGAGGTCTTAAATTTCTCTCTGGATATTCCAGAGCCCAGGGCTCTTTCCTCCCTTTCTCAGATCACAAAAGCCACAGTCTGGTATCAACAGGCACCCTACCCATGTGCTATTTATGTCACCCCAGCCCAAGGAGCCCTTTCTCTTGGTGACTTTCCCAGGGCACTCAGCCAGCCACAGTGTGGATGGGGCCTGCAAATCCTCACAGCACCGAGATTCTCCCCCCTCCACCTTCCTCAAAGAATGGCCAAAAATTAGCAAGCAGGGGCTGTGTGTTGTCACCAGCAAGAGGGTTGAAACTTGGCATGGCTTTCAATTAGTCAAGTGTCATTATCCTGAGTGCTGGGCCATGTTCAGCTCCTTAACCCCTGGCTTCTCTCCTATGCCTTCCCTCTTGGGATGCTGGCATGGCTCTCAACCACCCTCTTGGCATAGATCTTTTGTTCTGGGATGGCTGAGAAAAGGCTTTTTAGCGGCACCCGATCTCTGAGCAATGGGCCACTGAATGGTGTGGCTTGTTTTCTTTAGCCACATCATGGTCCCTTACAACTGGCTGTGTCAGATGGCAAGTCCTGGATCTCCCTCCTTGGAGGGATGCTGAGCTTTAGGCAAAAGAAGCCACTCGGCTGCAGGATGCAACAAGCAGGCAAGTAGAGGGTGAGCTGGGAGATGTACAGCATGGAGCTGGAGGTCAAGAAGATGCCTGCTGAGAAGAGCAGAGAGAAAACACAACCTAGCCTCAGAGGTGACAGAAGGTATTTCATAGGAAGGTAGTGGAGACCATGCAGAGTTTGCTGAAAGGAGTAAACTCCAGTTGGCTGAAGACCAAGCGGTGGGCAAAGAGGTGGTGGGAAGAGGATGCTTATTCCAAGCTCTTTTTATTCCTATTCTGCTGATCCTGGTCTTTTCTGATCTTCTATCTTGTAAGAAAGGAAGCATCACACCTCCTGTTCTAACAAAAACCTGCCCTTGGGATGTTAAACACCTTTGGTCTTTATAGGACACTCACTGCAAGAGAAAGGTCCAGGAAACCTGCCTCCAAGCACAGGCTGGTGCTGGCTGCTCTCTTTTGACCAACCTTCTCCTAAGAAGAGAGCTGGCCTGTCCCTCAGGGCTCCTCTCTGCACCATGGTAGCTGGGCTGCTCACTGTTCTGTTGGTGGGACTGAAATGATGACATTACAGTGAACTGCAAAGGGCAAAGGTGGATAGTCTAAGGCCAGCATCAACTTGGGCAATGCAGAACACGAGGACATGGGTTGAGAGGGAACTTGAGGGGATCCAGCCAAGGGTGACCAAGGCAGCCTGGGGCACAGGGCTTATGAGCTGGCCAGATAATGAAGGCATTAAGGGTGAATTTAATCACAGCTACAACTGCTCAGAGCCCCACTAAAAGAGGGTGGAAGCTCACTCTTCCCAGCAGGGGTAGGTGATGCAACAAGGGGCACAAGCCACAAATCAGGCTGGAAATGAAGCCAAGTCTTTCCCAGGAGGGTGACTTGAGTCCTGAGAGAAGTTAGAGCGGTGAAGGTTTCCAAAACCCAGCTAGGAAAAGCTACAGCAGATCTACTGTTGCTGATAGTCCCACTGCAAACAGGAGGGTGAAGCAAAGACCCAAGATGACCCTTCCACAAAACCTGATGGGATCCCATGCCCTGAATCAGGCACGGCAGCATGACTTCGTGGCTCAGCATCATCTGCACCACATGAAATTAGTTATAACCAAGGCTGGCACTCAATGGGGACTCACTGTGGCCAGCAAAATTATTAGAGACCTGGGAGATGATATAAAACCAGGGCTGTTTGGACACCATAAAGTGTCCAAAAAGGCAAAATTGGGAATGAAAACTTCTGTGCAGAGCAATGATGGCTGAGCTCATGAGAACAATTACAAGGTTGTGCTTGGGTTTGGAAATCAAAACGTAGGTCTTGCTTCCAGAATGGGAGACTGCACAGAGGGAAGCAACAAGACAGAAGCCACCAGGGAGGTAAAGGCCTGCCTGCATGGCTAAGTGAAGCAGCCCTTTACACTTGGATGTGTGAAGGGAACAGCGAGACCAGCAAGGGCAGTAGTTTGTCTGCAGCAGAGCTGCTATGGAGTACAACATCTAATTCAAAAAATTAGCATGAGGAATAAAGAAGTTTCCACAAAGATCCACGTTCTGGAAAGCCACCTCATAGGAAGAAAGGATGATTCAGCTTGGTCTAATTATGCCTTAATATCCATTGATAGAAGCCACCCACCACCTGTGTCTACATGAGGAGAAACGTCCTAATGCAACACCACACAGCTAAATAAGTTAAGCTGATGTAAAGGCCAATGTCAGTGAAATCCAGACCTTGTTGGAGAGGGGTGCAGCAGTACTGACCACAGCCAACTCTCTCTGGAAGAACAAGGTGAATGGTGCCTCACCTTCCTGATCCTCAGTGCTCCTTTTGGGATGACAGTCACCATCACGCCTCCAGCCACATTCAGCAGGTGCCTGCTGGCTGCTCTGTTCTCTTACTTTGCATTTCTTACTCTCTCACAGCAGCTTTTCCCCGATATGCTGAAGAATTTGTGATACCTGGAGGTGCTGATGCTGGTGATGTGACATCTCTCCTCCGTCCCGAACTCACTGAGCACGAGTGGTGGCCCAACAGTGATGCATTTATCCCTGGGTGAACCTCAGCAATTTGGCCTTGCTTTAAGCCACGACATCCCATCATGCATTAAGTCCATCTCTTCCTGAGATGGAGCTCCAGCTGGCTGCTCAACCCAAAGCAAAGGCAGAGGGAGGCTGTAATGCCTCTTCCCCAGGCCCATCCCTTCCCTCCCTCTGCAGCTTTCCTCTCCCCACAACACCCTTCATTCTCCTGTCCCAGCCCTGCTTTTGTGTCTGCAGCTTCTCTTACCAACTGCTAATGATCTACATCAAGGCTGCCAGGCAGTGCTGAGTGCAAGCAGAAGAATTCAGATCCTCTAATTACAGAGGAATTAGCGAGCAGACAGTTACTGTTTAGTGCTAATGAATAGATACATTAAGAGAGACATCACACAGGCTGAGAAGTGTGAGCCCTGGTAATAAAGGAGTGTCAAACAAGGAAAACACAAGCAGGAGGATCCAGGGGACTGAGAAGGATTCACATGCAGCTCAGCTCTCTGCTTTGGCTAATGTGGCAGTAGCCACAGGCAGTACATGAAGGCAAGAAGCACACCACACAACTGCAAAACGCAAAACCTGAGCATTCAGTAACTCATCTGGAGGTGTGCAGAGCTCCTTCCCACCCCAGGTAGCATTGCACCCACTCCATCCCCATCAGCCACCTCTGTAAAGGAACCTGCTATAGGTCACCATCCCAGACCATCTCCTCCCTCCTCATCCTGTGGGCTGTGCTCCTGCTCGCAGTCAAACCACGGTTCAATGCTATGCTAAATCTGCCTTCAGGGCTTCTGATATGGCATTGAAAACACTGACCCTGGGGCTCCTCAGCTACCTTGAGGTCAGAGGTCGCTCTGATGGTTCATGGGTGACCAAGACATGTTTGCAGGTTACCTCTGTCTTGGCACTCGGCATGCCCAATCAAGTGATGCCCAACTGCACCACTGTGGCTGCTTAACCCCAAACCACACACACTGTGTCCCCTGCAGCTAGTACACACCATGGTCTCCAGGCAATTCAGTGCAAATGCTATCATTCACAACAGCCAAATTCAGTCTTAAAGGCCATGTCATGCCCAGGGCAGCCTGGGACTTGCTCACACAACCCCACACATTTGCTGCAGCGCTCAGAGAGACCACAGGAACTTGTTTTCCTCCCACACATGCTTGTACCTTATTGACTTGCTCCCACCATCCAGAGTAAGCAAAGCCCCAGTGTGTGCTCCAGCTCCAGATGGCTTCCAGGTGGGCTGTGGAGAGCAGCCTCTGACCAGCAGCATCCTGGAGCATCCTACTACCAGCAGAGCTGCTGCAGCCACCCTGACACATCCCTTCCCCAAGCAAAACCACCCTGCACAGGGGGAGCATAGCAAACCCTCATGCCAGCACAGAGCTGCAGACCCCAAATGAAACCCTTCCAGCTCTGCTGCTTGCTGGTCTTCCCCAAGGTGACCCTGCAGTGGCACAGGACCTTGGGCAGATCTCCAGATGGTCATCATGCACATCCATCTCCTAGCCCCATTGCTGTGCAGCTTTCCTTTGCTTTCACAGCCTGCCTTGGCTTTCTTTGCAGTCAGAACAGAGACTGCAGCTTGTGTCAAAATGATGGAGCTAATGTTACCTTCCCTCCTTAAGAAACAGGAGCAGCAGCAGGGGCTGCAGCAAAGAGAGCCCTGCAGCTGTGCCTGCAACACACCCCACCTTCTCACTGAAACTCAGAGGTGTTCTTCACACCTCAGGCTCAGGCTTCATCCAGCAATTGCCAGGCCCATGCAGTTTGGCCATCACCAATCTGCAGAGCAAGCATCACCATGCCCCATCTCAGCCCACCTCTTCGAGCTCTGCTCACCCCACAGGGTTTCACCCACTACCTCTCAACCAGGAGATGCTGCCCACCACCCCTTCCTGGATGGAGACACGGGGCCAGGTCTTACCAGCCTGGTTGGTGGTGATGTTCACTGATGCAAACTGCGGGGAGAAGGGGCTCTGGTCGGTGACGCCATTCACTGCCTGGATCTCGAAGGTGTACTGGGTATGGGCCAGCAGGTCACTGATGTAGATGCGGGGCTCCGTGAGGCCCAGCTGGCGTGGGGCGAACTGCACGTTGTCCCCACAGCGCGTGCATGCCCCACGGCCAGAGCCGCAGCTCTTGCAGATGATGTTGTAGACCAGGTCCTCCCGGCCCCCCGAGTCTCGTGGTGGGGTCCACTCCAGCATCAGAGATGTCTCGTTCACACTGGAGATGACGGCCTGGGGGGCAGATGGGATAGCTGTAAAGGGAACAGACAGAAAGGTGTAAGAACCAGAGCACTGCTTATCACTATAGGACCATCTGCACCCTCTCCTCTTCCCCATCCCCTGGACAGGACTCTGAAGTGGGCATGCACTGAGCAAGATGCCTCTCTTGGTGTCAGGGATGTGCAGCAAGCTGGATACCCAAAGGCAAAAGTGGGACCAAAACCTGTCCTCCTAACCCAGGCTGATGTGGTTATGTAGCATCCCTGGCAAAATTCACCAGTTATTTTTTACAGCATTCCTGATTTCTGGCCTTTGCACACTCATGTCCTTCATGCCGAAGTGCAGGTCAGAGTACAGCCCTACAGTGAAGTCATCCCACTTCCTAGAACAGCACAAAACAACCCAAATTTCCATCCTCTCTGCACACCGGATGTTTGCAAGCACAGACTGTCCCGAGGGAAGAAAGACCCGTGTCTGTGAGGCTCCTCTGGACAAGGTGACCTGAGCCCCTGCGACTCCTCCAAAATCCCACTGAGGCAGATGCCTTTGGCTGGTGAGCATCTCCTTTCCCAGCTATGTGCATCCCCCCTCCCCAGGTTGCCTAGAGCTCACATACTGGTGCACGGCATGTCGATAGGATCGGCATCTGCCCGGTAATATCCATTTCGGCACACGCAGTTCGTGGCCCCCTCTGAAGTTGTCCGGCTGTTAATGGGGCAATGGACGCATCCTTCATCGCCTTGGCTGGCCTTAAACGTCCCCGACGGGCAGCCTGGAAGAGAACCAAGAGCAGTGGTAAGGAGCGGGGCTGGCGGGGATGCCCGGAGCCTGGCGGTGCTGCCAGGAAACATCCTTTGGGGCTCTGCAGAGTCCGAAGCCAAAACTGACAAACTGAAGTGACCAAAGTGGAGGAGGAGCAGCTGGTTTCCAGGCGCTGAGCGGGCGGGAGCTGCCGCCTGCGCTGCCTGCAGACATCAGGTCCACATGCAGACATCTCCTCCTGCTATTCCGCAGCAGTGAGGGCAGAGCAGGGGCCGCGCACGGAGTCCTGTGAACGCAAAGGGGATTTTGAGCCATTGCCACATAAGATGCAAGCAGCGGTACCAAGTCAGACCACGGTCACCAACAGTGACCACCCAAGGAGCAGGGCACAACCCAGGCACATGCACTGGCCATGACACCTCCCCACCCTTCCAACAGCCTATATAGAGTTTCTAAGAGGCAGGCTCTTTGCATTTAACATCTCTTGTGGGATGTTTCTTCCACTGAGTTTTCCAGTCCTTTCTTTATTCCACGCAAATGCTTTGCACCCCTTTCATCCCAGCAGCACAGAGCCCCGAGGTGCAACCGTGGGCTGCATGAAGGAACTGCTGCCTTCTGCTTGGAAGCTGCCATTTCGTTTGATGCAACTTCACACCTGCAGTGGCAATGAACACTCAATCACCATCTATCTTCTCCATGACCTCTAGGATTGCACAAATCTCTGTCATGCCTCAAGCAAGCTGCATAACAACATTCACTATTTTATTCTCTACTATTTTCCCATCATTAAGTGCCCAAATTATTCTTTAACCACCACTGCATCAACTGGACTACTCATTATAGCCCCAGGGTCTCATTCCTTAGAGACACTGGGCCAACTCTGTGTGTGTTTGTGCAAAGTTTGGGGTTATTTTCTCCTATTTGCACCACCTCAAGCCTACTGAATTCCAATTACCTTCTCATTCCCCAGTCTCACTGTCTCATGAGGTCCTTTTGCAGCTCTCCACAGCCAGTCCTTGTCTTCACTACTTGGTATCATAGCTAGAGTACCACTTCTTGGTAGCCACTCAGAGATGAAGAAGATGCTCCAGTAGCAACAGTAGCTCAAATATATGTGTGGTCAGCCATGCAGGGCTGGTGAGGGTGGCACGGGGCATGCATTGTGCCTACAGCAGATGAGCGTTGAAGGCTGGACCAACGATGTGAAATACAGTATTAAAAGACACGGCACAGGTAGCTAAAAACATCACTGCAAAGCTTTAAACACCACAAAGTCCATTCTAAACCAGGGGGATCACCAATGCCACAGCAGAAGCTTGGCTTTAAGCATTCATCCGCACGGCTCCCGGTGATTACTCTTGGTCGCGACTTTCTGCCGCTGCTCATTTCCTATGCGGCACAAAGAGCCTGGGGGCTGGCAGGTGGTTTCTGCACCGAAACGAGTTAAACAAACTTCTCCTTCAGCTCGCTGCCAAGGCGGTCAGGAATGAGGAAGAGCAGAGAAACAGCCTGGGAAACACATGCACTCAGGGCTGCTGGAAGCAAGAGAAGCGCTCAGAAGGAGCTATTTTTCCCTTTGGGGGGAAAGGGAAAGAGGAGAGGCCAGTTTTCATCTCCCTTCTTTCAAAATTACCTTGAGATACCAATGAGAAAAGCTCTACAGAAAAACACCATCAAGCTTTCCTGCTTGCAAAATGCTCTCCTGCCTCCTCCAGTCAAAGAACTGCTGAAAAACTGCCTTCTCCTCGTGTTCCTGGATCCCTCCACCCTTGCTGTCCCCTATCAGCCATGCATTTGACACTATTTCGGACCCCATTTCCAGCATGCCCCTTGGTACAGACCCATCTCAGAGGGTGTTAAGCTGTTGGGAGAGGTGATGGATGCATAGTTCTCTGTTACAGAGAAGTGATGCTGGCTCTAGTAGAAATGGTAACAGGGTCCAGGTACTAATACCAGTTTTTGAAGCATGGTAAGACCAACACACAAAATGGTCCTAGTCTGACAACCAGGGTGAAATACAAGGTCATTTGATCAAAGACATTTAAAGACATGGGCCTCTTTCAGCTCCTTGAGGCTTATTTTAAGAATAACAACTTTCCTGTAAGGCGGTTTCTGCATCAAGGCAGAGACACAACAAAAAAGTGACGCTGCTGAGATTTAGCAACTGGCCCCAAGGGATAGAAAACACTCTCCAGGTTTGGCCTGGGCAGAGGCCGATGGCTGCAGTTTAATACTCCTGCATCTTCTGCTCTTACAGAAAACAGCTTTTCATTTGGAATCCACCCAGAGTAAACAGCAAATCAAACCTGGAATCTTCAGGCAGGGGCTAAACCCTCTCCCGTTTGAACAGCCTGGATGTTCTCATCACTTGCTGGAAGACATGAGGACACCTCAGTTTTCTGCCCCCCGTGGAGACAGCAGCTTTGGGTCATGCTGCTTCCCCTTAGGCTTTCAATGAGGGCAGGGGCAGAGCATCCCTAGAAACTGCTGTTTGGGAAGAGGGAACTGAAACACTGAAAGCACAGAGACTTTTACTTTATCGGAGCATCCTTCATCCCGGGAGGGTGACAGTGGTTTTGGCCCCATCACTGAAGCAGGGCGGATTGCAGCTTCCCACATGGTGGCTTCCTGCATCTCTAGCACCAATCAGAGAATGCTAATAGGGGCTCACAGGAAACATATGGACCTTTAATTGCCTCACTGCTGCACACAGGCATGGATGGCTGCCTCACCAGAGCACAGCTTCGAGACAGCAGCGGGTTTGCTAAGAGCACTGGTAGCTCTCTCAAACACCTCACCAGCACCAGGTGTCCCCATTTCCCACTCACCCATTCCCAGGGCACAGAAGGGTGGTCATGCCTGGCAATGCACATGCTTTGGGAAGGGAATGCCATGCACAGGAACCCATGAATGGTCCTGCCCTCCCCTGCAGGAGGACCACACCATGGATCTGGGAGGGGAGGCCACTTCCACAGCATCTGCTGCTGGAGGCAGTGCCAGCACGAGGCTTACAGCCCTTCCAACAGCACTGCCTACCCCATGGCAGCTTGGTGGAGAAAGGCATCCTGTAGCTCAGTCTGAAGGAAAAGCCTTTGATGCAGTGTGCAAGAGGGGCCACAGAGGGGTTCACTGCCTTTCTCCAGCCAACGTAATCCAGTGTGAGCTGAGCAGGCTCCAATCTCCTCTGCATCAAAACCTGCCCTGGCCTTCAGAGCCCACCCCAGGCCAGCTCTGCAAAGAGCTCAGAGCAAACGGCTCTCTCTTGCAATAAAGGTTTCCGAAATGGCACCTTCAGTCTGTGCTAATGGCTCTGCGGAAGGGCTCCCCTTTGCCTGGCTTTTGTTCCTCCTGGCAGCAAGGCTCCTTCCACTTGAGCAAGGCGTTTTTAACGGCTGATGGAAAACAGGCAGCCCTGGCTCTGTCAGTTGGGATCTGCCAAGAGCCTGAAACCCCCAGCCTTATCTCCCAGCTGCCTCTCTTCTCCCTCGGGGCTGGAGGCAGGGGGCAGGCAGGCTGGCGCTGCAGCCTGATGCTGGCAGCATCCCTGCCGCTGGTTTCCTCAACCACATCCTGCCTCTTGCCCTCCCCTCCTGCTCCCACTGGCATCCAAATCACACCGCAAACCCTACCAAAGCCTCTGGCTCCCCTGGCCACGCACCACGGGACTCCCCCTGCACTGACCCCATGCCAAGTGTCCTGGGCCACACCAGGAGCAGCGTGGCCAGCACCTCCAGGGAGGTGTTTTCCCCTGCCAGGCACTGGGAATGCTGCTGCAGCTAGTCTGTGGGTGCCCAGTTCAAGGGCAGGATGAGGAACAAGAGTCCAGTACAGGGCCACCAAATGGCCAGCCCTGGGACACAGGGTATGCAGGGAGAGGTGGGAAGAGCTGGGATGGCT
This sequence comes from Pezoporus wallicus, assembly GCF_028554395.1. Lineage (NCBI taxonomy): Eukaryota > Metazoa > Chordata > Aves > Psittaciformes > Psittacidae > Pezoporus > Pezoporus wallicus. Next base: position 474,324 of record NW_026642504.1, on the reverse strand, counting down.
TGCCTGGGGTAAGGGGGGCAACTAACTGCAGCTGTTTGGGGGCAGATGCAAAGACAGACACAAACACTTCTCAGAGTGCCAGACTCTGCATCGAAGGACAAGGACCACAAGTTCAGAGAGGGCAGCAGGAAAAGCTCCTTCTCCAAAGGATGGTGCAGGTCACAGTGGTGCATCTCCTTCCTTGCACGACAGTCAGCTAAACACTGGGGCTGTCTTGAGCTAATGCTGGTGGCAGTCCTGCTGCAAGTGGGAGGCTGGACCCAGACCACAGAGCCCCCTCCACCAGCACTTCTAGGTCTCTACTGCTCATGCTGTGTGTGAGGGTATTTCTGATGTTGGCCAGTGCAGAAGATTATGTCCAACCAGCTCTGAATTTACCCCTTTTTCCTTTCATCAACCATGCCCTTGCAAGATGATGTGGACGTTGTAATAACAGTCACTTTTCCCATATTCTCCTCCTTTCTGCCCCTCCCACCTTGACCCTTGGTTTAAGTTCTGCGTGCAAATGGGTCTCACTTTGTCTTACCTGCAAAAGTTGCCCATTCTCAGCTTGTTCCTATCCCCAGGCCTTCACATGATGCTGTTTGTCACCTTAGCAGAAGTCTGGCCTCTGGACCACCCAAAGGAGCAATGCTGCCCATTGCCTTTTAGATCTGCTTACACTTCAGCCATAGCATCTTCAGCCTGGGCATTATAGTGCTGGAGGGAAGAAGACTCAATCCTGCCTTGCAAGGCTGCAGTGTAGGAGGCAGGCAGGAAAACCCAAACTCCTTGGCCTTTACATTGGAGTTGGCTGCAAGAGAGGATCTTGGGACCTCCAGGTGCCACATCTCTGCACTCATCCTTCCTAGGGCAGCTCAGGCCCTCCAGTTTCCCTCCTGATAAATGTAATTAACAGCCTACACTGTTACCTCATACTTGAGATAAGCAATTAATCCCATTGCCAGGTGCTGTCACTGCCAGCAATTCTGACAGCATTTGGAGAGCAGAGGATAGAAACACAGAAGGGAAAACAGGGTTAAATGAGATTAACTGAAGGGGAATGTGTTCAGCTGACTTCTGCAATGTGGATGAAAGAGTTGTCAGTAAAGGAAGTCACAATACACATGTTCATGATTAACCCCATCATTCTCCCCAGGATAGAAACTGAAGCAGATGACACAGGCCTGCAAAAGCATCCTCCAGTTACCAGTGCCTTTTAGACAGGTCCCTATGCCATTGACTGGACCAACCTCCTGCACCTCACCAGCAACTGAAGATCAGTTGGGTCACATCATCTCACAGCACACAGGTACCAACCACCTCACAGGCAGTGATGCCAGGACCCCAAAACCAGCATCCCCTGCAACAGTGCTCTCCACAGGTGCCCTCCAAGCAACCTCATCTGCCTCCTGGCTTCAGCCCAGGGCTCCTTCAGACACAACCCCCAGACTAGGACTTCCACGCTGCACCTCGCCTGTCTGCCATGGACAGAGCACCACCTGCATGATACAAGAGCTCACCTCTTATTCCCACCATCATCCAACCATGGGCACAGCACCACCTGCATGATACAAGAGCTCACCTCTTATTCCCACCATCATCCAACCATGGGCACAGGGGCAGCACGGGGTCAGCATGGGGCTGTGATGGGACCTTAGTACTGGGGTGTGACAGTGGTTTGGAGAGGACTGGGTAGGGCAGAGTAATGCCCTGCTCCGGGAGCTCCCCAAAAGAGCATGCTGTGAAGTCCTGCAAGGGACAAACAGTCCCCAGCCTCCTCGCCAGGCTGTGCTCAGCCCAGCCCAAACAAGCTCCAAAGACCAGGAAAACCGCACAGCCCCTTCTGGACACCACAAAACTGATGGTGGTCATCGCAAACTGACCCTGCAGCACAGCCTGGGCCAAGGCACTCACCGCTGCCTGCTCTCCGGCAAGAGCATCACCAGCCTGGCAGCCAGGACCACGCTGGGCAGGGAGCAGCCTCACCCAAACCCTTGCAGCTCTCAACAGGGCTGAGCCCTTGCGCCGGGGGCTTAACAGCAAATCCCCCTGCAGCTTCCCAGGGTTGGCCAGGTCATGTCCCCGCAGGCACCCTCCGAAGTGCAAGCAGCTGGCAAGGCAGATGCGGCACCAGTGGGATGCACACCTGCAGCCCCCCTGCCGACCGGCTCTGGGCGGCACATCCATCAGCGGGACGGGATTGGGCTGTCAGGGAAACATGCCTGGAATTTCTTACCTGCCCGGTCAGCTTGGTTCAGCCTCCCCAGCCCATCACGGGGACTCTTAAAGAGAAATGGGAAGCTTTCCAACCCTACCTGAGCACTGCGGTACTGCCAACACCATAGAATCGCAGAATCCCAGCCTGGTTTGGGTTGGAAAGGACTTTACGATTACCCAGCTCCAAACCCTGCCACGGGCAGGGACCCCTTCCACTGGAGCAGCTTGCTCCAAGCCCCTGTGTCCAACCTGGCCTTGAACACTGCCAGGGATGGGGCAGCCACAGCTTTCTGGGGAAATCCATTCCAGTGCCTCAGCACCCTCACAGTAAAGAGCTTCTTGCTTATCTCCAACCTGAACTTCCCCTGTTTCAGTCTGAACCCATCAACCCTTGTCCTGTCAATACAGTCCCTAATGAAGAGTCCCTCCCCAGCATCCCTATAGGCCCCCTTCAGACACTGGAAGCTGCTCTGAGGTCTCCACGCAGCTTCTCTTCTCCAGGCTGAACAGCCCCAACTTTCTCAGCCTGTCTCCATACAGGAGGTGCTCCTGCCCCTGCTCATCCTCGTGGCCTCTTCTGGACTTGCTCCAACAGCTCCATGTGCTTTTTATGCTGAGGACACCAGCACTGCACACAGGGCTCCCAGTGGGGTCTCATGAGAGCAGTCAAGGGGCAGGATCCCCTCCTTTGACCTGCTGGTCACATCCCCAGAGTACAGATGGCAAAGACCATGATCCAGCATTTCCCCTGCTAGAGCCATTCATCAGACACCCAAGGTGAGAGGACTCCCCTATGAAAGGAGACATGGAGCTGTACATTTATCACGCTGCTGTAGGCCACAGGAGATTGCAGCCAGTTCACAGCCCAGTTCAGAGGCCAGCATCCCTGAGTGAGGCCAAACCTAGATGGCAAGTTTATAGGTTAGGAGCACAGCTGTGGTGGCAACAGACACTTTGGACATCCTCACTCCTGCAGGCATCCAAAGAACACTCTGTAGCTCCAAGACCAAGCTCAGCACCCACTGGTGCTCTCCTGGGGATGCTGCGTGCTGCCGTCTAGGAGCAATCCCAGTCCAGCACATGGGTGTGATCAGGATGCTGCCAGCACCCATCCAGTCTTGAACCCAAACCCTTACCTCTGTGGCTGGGCACTCACAAAGGCACTTAGAGCTTCAGGTGCTGGAAAAGGGCAACTCACATGGAGCGATGCCAGCCAAGGTGCTGTGCCACCAGGTTGCTGCTGTGGAGTGATGTGCTAGCTAGCAGATACACCAAATGTCACACTTGTGTTATTCAGCCTCTCCTTTTCTTCTGGTGCAGAGGATGGGCTGATGTGTGTTCCAGCCCATGACTGAGACACTGCAGGGTGTTTTCATTTCACTTTAGATTCTTTGATATTGTAAAAACCACTTTCCAGGCAGGCAGCATCTCCTCTTTCAGTGGATGCAAGCACTGCAGCGCTGCCTACTGCAAGAGCGGCTGTTTGAACCTTAAGCCAGATTTCTCCAAGTGGTCTCCAGAAGAATTTAGGACTTTCTCATTTTGTTACTTTGGTCTTGTTTAAATGTTTCCTAACTGCCTGGGAGGGCTCAGCCTCCATAGAGTGGTATGTTAACCATTACAGGAACAGCTCCCAACCTTTTAACACAGGGAAAAGAAGCAAAGCAAGCAAGCAAGTGGTGACATCAAAGTTGTACTGATGGAAAATCCCTAATCCTATAAACCCTTCCTGCTTTAATTGGTGTTAAAACAAAGATAATCTTATCTCAGCCCTATAAAAGAAGGGATAGGATGTACTCTCTAAAAGCCCCTCTAAAAACCCTCATAAACTTGACAAACATTCCATGTTTTGAGACTGAGGAGAATGGCTTTAATCCTAAAGGAAACATGAAAGTAAAAAGGGAGCTTTCCCTGCACTAGAGCCCTTCAGGACCGCCCTCTTGGTCCTGATGCAGACCTAGGGTCACACTCCCTGGACCACAGGGCTGGCGGGGATGTGCATGCACATCACCAACACCAGACACAGTGACTGGGGGACCAGCGCAGGCAGGGACCATCCGGTGTCTGCAGAGCCCGGATCAGGCACCCAAATGGACTTGTGCCTCCACCTCCAGGGACTCCAGCTGCATTTGTGGCTGCTCAGTGTTTTCACCTGCAAACCGCCTGTCTCTACCTAACTCCCTTATCCCAGACGTGGGAGGGCAGGTTTCCCAGTCAGGGTTGCAGCGATGGGGTCTCTGAAGGACATCCTTACCTAACCTGGAGGCTCCAACCTCTACAGCCAGCATGCAGAAGCGTTGACAATGCTATTCCCAGATTGCTCTCACTTGACTTCCCACAGCATCAGCACCAGGGCCGTTCCACCCCATGTTCTCCTCTCCCCTTCAAGCAGGCACTCTGCGGACCCCCTCCAGGTGCAGCTCCCAGGGGAGCCTTTTTAGGGCACAAGCAGCTTTTCCACATGGAGGTGGGGGTGGCCAGGAACACTGCGAGTGGGCACGCTTAATCATGGGCTATCACTGAGTGAACCGTGAACAGGAGAGGGGGAAGTGGGAAGGAAGATAAAAGCAGGGCAAACGAAACCTCTTGAGAAGAGTTTGTGTTTCCCCTTATTTGATAGGTTTTGGGGAACATGTGGATGGCTGTGTGGCAGGGTCATCCCCTGCTGGCATCGCCACTGCCTTCAGGGTTCTTGGATGCCCAGGATCTGATTTGGACATCCAGGCTGCTGTGGGTTTGCAGCCTCATCTGAGCTCAACCTGTCCTGTGGCATCACCAGTTCAGGGGATAAGAAGATCTTAACCACATTGCTATGGTTTCACCCCAGATACATTCAACCTTTCTTTCTACTGACACACCGGGCACTTTCTGTGCTGAACCAGGCACTTGGAGGCTGGGCAGAGAGCACAGAAGCCCAAGCAAGGAAGCCACAGCTCTGTAATACACATGTATTTTTGACAGGGAGCTGGCAATACGATGCAGGGTTGCACAATGGAGTATACCAAAACCCCCAACTCTTTCCACCCTGCACACGAACAAACAGCAGCGTGGACACACCATGAGCCAGGGATGTGCATGTGAAAGTTAAAGTAGGGATTTTACACATTATTTTCTAGGAAATCCTTTATAAAGCCTCCCTGCTTTGCACAGCTGTAACAACTGCAGTTCATCGCTGAATAAATACCCAGGAACAATTTCCACCACCGGCATTCCCTCTGCACTCAACGTGTCGGTTTGGTAGTGCTGTCTGTGCAGCATCGAGGGGCGCGAGGGATCGACATCAGGAGGAGAAGGTTGAACCCCAGGTCCCCTGGCTCTCATTTCACTGATAACTTTCTCCGAAAGGATGCTCTAATGAGGGAAAAGCAGCAGCAAATAATTATGTGTCTATACCCATCAGGAGCAGTGCTGTATGGCAGGACCTGCGAGCCAAGCATGCACTGTCAGAAAACACAGATGGGAAGAGGCAATTCCCAACAGCTCGTAATTCCCCTTATTTTGATGGAGTTTGCCTGCATCCATCAAAATGCACTTTCCACACCTGAAAGCTCTCTTCCACCGGATTTCATACTCCCATACTCTCAGATTTTCAATCTCCCACTGGAAAGCAGAGAGGCCTTGGAAAGGCAGCGCAAGCAAACGTGACATGGAAAAGATGTGAGGCTGCTCAAACACAAGGTTGGGATTATGCTGGTTCTGATGCATGGAAGTTGAACTCGGTTCCTGCCTCTGTGCATTAAAAAGTAACTCCCAATAAACCAGGAGTCTTCCTTAGCTTCCCAGATTGCCAGGGCTCTCCCACTGTGCTTGAGAGCTTGCTGTCAGCATTGGGCATGCAGGAGGAGCGTGGAACACGTTCCCAGAGATGCCAGCAAAACCACCAAGGACACAAAGTACAAGCAAACCTTTGTGAATAAGAACCAAAACGGCCTCAAAAGAGAAAAAAGAAACCCAAACCCAAACCACAATGACAACCAAAAGTGTTGCTGCCCCCCCTAAAAATGCTAGTCCTAATTTTCAATACCAAATAATTCTGGCCGAGAAATTACAGTCAAGGAGTACAAAAAACCCGCATCTTAAAATGTCACAAACTGGCAGCAGTGGCTTTAAATTGGTAAGCACAAAATAGAAGATAAGAGCAGCTAAACTGGGCAGTGGAAAAAAACAGGGACTGTAAGATTAACAGCAATCAAGAATGACAGAAAAGTGAAGGCACAGGAAAGATGGCAAAATTGTGTACTGTGACACTGAAAGACAGGAAGACATAATAACAGTGGATGCATAAAGGATTGTTTCATAACCAACATTAAAATTTCCCATTACCTCTGAAAGTAGGGAGAGGATCAGTGATAGCTCCCAATACCAGGCAGGATTAGATAACTTGCACCCAAGAGCTTTAAGAGCCAACCAAGGAAAAGCTCTGTGACGTGAGTGCTGGTGGTTATGAAATCAACCGCTGTGAGACCACTTCAGGGGATCAGACCCATGGGTACCACTGCGGTGTGTGGTTTTCAAGGGTGAGATATGCTTAGCTCTGTTTGCTAACATGATAGCATCACTGCCAGGGGTAAAAGCATGACATCAAGAGTCCCCTGATGTGTGTCTTTGTGCTGTGGGGTTTCACTGGTTCACTGGTCACTTTGCAGAGTGGGATTGGAGACACGTGGTGCACTGGTGAGGCTGAGCATCCTCTCAGCCCCGTGCTGCAAGAAGTGGTTCTCAGTGCCACATACCACCGAGAAGGAAGGCTGAAAACCACAGCAGCTGCTGCAGGGAATGGGCTGAGTGTGACAGCCCTGCATGAAGCTTCCAGCAGCACTACAGCGAGATCCTCAGGTGGGTAAGGCAGAAACTGCCCAACACGTTGTGTTAGTCTGATGTGATGCGAGAACTGCACATGGGCAGCGTGGTACAGCCAACAACTGCCTGGTCCCTCAGCAGCCCTATAAGAACATAGATTTGGGCTTCTTAATCCAGAGACTGCCCAACCATTGAGGGGTCCCAAAAGTCCTTCTCCAGGGACCTTCACCGCATTTCCCCAAGGTTAGCTGCTCCTAAAGCTCACAGCATGGCTCCAGCTGACAGAAGGATTTCCTCCATCTGCAGAGGGCCAGGGAAGGCATCCATGCTTGCCTAGGTGGAAGCAGCTATTTGGAGCAGAGGCTGCGGCTGGAGAGGGGTTTTCATCACAGTGTGAGGCACCCAGAGCAGCTCCAGCCAGAACTGAGAGCAGGACAGACGGCAGAGCCCCTGCTAATCCAGGCAAGCTAAGCTCAGGACTGCGCAGCTCCATGGGATGCTGCCAAGCATCACCTCCCACTTTAAAGGCCCCATGTGCTCTTACAGATTAACACAACCCCCTGAGAAGGTCCCATGGGGAGATGCTCACGTTTGAGATTTGTGCCCTGCCTGATGAAGGATGCTGTTCTGGAGCAGAGAAGGGAAAGCAGAGCCAGGCTGGAGCATGGGGTGCATGCCCAGCCCACTCCTGCTGCAGTTCTCACTAAGAGTGCAAAACCCCAAAGTTTCCCAGCCACATCCGCATCCTTCATTCCAGCAGGGTACATGCTGCAGAGTAGGGATGTTAACAAGGAATTGCCTTATTGTTAGAGCTGCGTGAGCAGAACTCTAGATGCCATAGTACTCATGGAGAGGTCTATGTCTTCTCTCCCCTGCTCTTTCCGATTCCATCTGCAATACAGAGCAGCAATGTCGGAGGCTAGGGCATGCAGCTTTCAAGGCAGAGCTTTGCTTGGCAGGACAAGCAGATCCTTTTGTGCAAACAGCAACTCTACTGGGACTAAATACAAGCTCCTCACAGCATATCTAGGATGCTAAGGCTCTTCCTGCCTATCTTCTCCTCCTCCTCCTCTCCCTGCTGCTTTTGTTCTTGTGATTTCATCTGCTCCCAAGGGAAACCATCACTAAGTGTCTCTCCAGCTTGTTCTCTGCCCATCTTCCCATACACAGATGGGCAACCCTCACACTCTTCACAGCAGGACACGGAGCCTGCTCTGCTCCCACCCTGCTCCCCAAGTGCTCTGCTGCTGGCTTTGCTCCAGCTCTTAGGTCTCTGGCTGGTCTGTCCCCTGCAGGAAGGAGATACTGAAAGACTGATGAGGAGAGAAGTCCTCGGTGGTTGCTCTGTACTGGGAGCTCCCTGTATGAAACTGCTTGAAGTCAAATGAAGAGGTACCAAGCAGCGTGAAGGCCATGGGCCCTCCAAAGCTGTTGGCCAAGCAAGGCACAGTGACCAGCTTCTTGTCTCATGGAGACATCACACAAAGCAGCACATTCCTGGTTACTCCTCCAGACAATGACTGGTAATCCTGAGCAGGCACAGACATCACTGACAACCCCACACTCTCCCAAACCAAAACAGGGAAGGGATAGAAACTTTCTATGCCATAAAATATGCCTGATGCAGGCAAAGCAGCAGTGTGAAAGCATGGGGTCAGCTTAATGGTGTGATGCTCAGCTCATCCGTGGTCCACTGTCCAGCCAGCACAGCCTGGCTTGGAGGTGGCCATAGGCATAGGACCAGCGTGGCTGGGGTCATGCAGCGGTGGCTGCTCCTCCCTGGGCAAGCACAAGCAGCTGGAGCACAGGAGCTGTGCTTCTCCCTGTGCTGGGGTGCCCGGCTGGCCACCGCTACCCTGCCACTGCACCCCAGTACAGTGCCGTGGCACTGGAACCCAGATGCTCACACACTGCTCTCTCTGGTCTGGAGCTGACAATTAAATTAACACCGCGATAGGGACAGTTAATTAAAGCAGATTAGTGCGAGACTAATTAGGGACACTGACACTGCAACCATCAAGCCCTGCGATGTTAATTAGCTGTTCATTACTGTCAGCTCCCTGTTCAGTACAGAAATATGAACTGCCTGTCTCCTGGGCTTCATGCGCAGCAGAGCACCCCTTGGTCACCCCCTCTGAGGGCACATCCAGCCTCCCATCACCTCCCAGCAGAGACACCATCACCAACAGCAAGACCCTCACCACTACCAGCAGTGAGATCCTCACCACCCAGTGCAGACACAGCCACCGTCCTGAACCCCTGTGGCCACCAACAGCCAGGAGGTCTCCATCCCCACCTAGCAGCAAGACCATGACACCAGAACAGCCCAGAACCGCCTCTGATCTACCACATCCCTCGTTTCTGGACAGCATCCCTGTGCCACTGTCAGGGAGCCAAGTGGTGCCCAGCACTCACCCATAGCACTCCCTAAACCTGGTACCCACAGACATCCACATCCCACAGACGAGATGCACTGACATTGTTTCCCCTCACCCCCATCCTTGGAAAGATACTAGGAGACAGCATCACAGAATCATAGAAACATGGAGGTTGGAAAAGACCCTTCAGATCATGAAGTCCAACCATTAACCTGGCACTGCCAAGTCCATCACTAAACCATGTCCCTGAGTGTCATCTCTTATATGTCTTCTAAACACCTCCAGGGATGGAGGTGCATAGAACACAAAGAAAGGCCATACACACAAAGGAGTACAAGCAAAAGTTGCAGGGAGCACACAGGCACTGAAGAGAGCACACACCATCTGTAGGCAGCCCACGGGTGATTGTAGGGAGCCCATAAGGGAATGTATGGAGTGCACACAGGGTTATGCAGGGTACACGCACAGGTCACAGGGAACACATACGAGCTGTAGGAGAGCACACAGGTTAGAGGGAGCACACACATGGGCTGTAGGAAGCACACTCCTACTGTAGAGAGCACACACAGCCTGCAGGGAGCATACACAGGCTACAGGGAGAACACCCAGGCTGTAGGGAGCGCACACAGGCACATCAGGGTGTACAGATGGGGCTGTAGAGAGCATATGGGCTGCAGAGAGCACAAATGAGCTGTACTGAGACACACATGCCATAGGGTGCTCACACAGACTAGAAGGAGCACACGTACACTGTAGGGAGCACACATGGGGCTGTGCAGAGCACATATGGGTCATGCAGAGCACCCACAGGCTGAAGGGAGGAACACACACTGGCTGTACGGCCCATGCATGGGGCTGTAGGCATCACACCCGGTGCTTTAGGGAGCGCACACATGGTCTGTAAGGAGCACGCACCAGCTATATGGACCACACACGGGTTGTAGGCAGCACACATGGCGTAGGGAGCACACGTATGGTTGTATGGAGCACAGGCACGGGCTGTGCAGACACACACAGGGGCTGCATGAGCACACACAGGCTGTAGGGAGCACACATGGGCTTTAGGAAGTGAACAGATTGCAGAGGGCACGCATGGGGCTGCAGACGTCACACACAGGTTGTACTGCAGCACACATGGGTTGGTAGGGAGCACACACAGGCTGTAGTGACCACACATGAGGCTGTACGTATCACACACTGTGGGGACCATGTGCAGGCTGTAGTGACCACGCATGGGGCTGTATGTATCACACACTGTGGGGACCATGCGCAGGCTGTAGTGACCACGCATGGGGCTGTACGTATCACACACTGTGGGGACCACGTGCAGGCTGTAGTGACCACACATGGGGCTGTATGTATCACACACTGTGGGGACCACGTGCAGGCTGTAGTGACCACACATGGGGCTGTATGTATCACACACTGTGGGGACCACGTGCAGGCTGTAGTGACCACACATGGGGCTGTATGTATCACACACTGTGGGGACCACGTGCAGGCTGTAGTGACCACACATGGGGCTGTATGTATCACACACTGTGGGGACCACGTGCAGGCTGTAGTGACCACACATGGGGCTGTATGTATCACACACTGTGGGGACCACGTGCAGGCTGTACGGAGCACACATGGGGCTGTATGTATCACACACTGTGGGGACCCCGTGCAGGCTGTAGTGACCACACATGGGGCTGTACGTATCACACACTGTGAGGACCACGTGCAGGCTGTACGGAGCACACACCGTTGTAGGGTGTTCAGGGCGAACACACTGGGCTGTAGCAGTATGCGTGGGGCTGTAGGGAGCACACACAGGCATGGGGAACACACATGGGGCTGTACAGAGTTAATACAAGCTGTAAAGAGGGGGTCTTCCTGTGTTCAGTGACACTCACAGTAGTGAGGATGCTCCTGCACAGAAGCATCTCCCAGTCGCATGGCAGCTGGTAGGCTGAACCAGCCTCAAATCCATGCAAGCTCCTCAAATGCAGCTACATCTTCCAGCACACCTGCACCAATCCCCTCCAGAACCAAGCTGCATTCTCACATCCCACCCTGGAAAACCAAGGAGGATGCTCACACCTTCCCCTCTAACCTGCATCCTGCTCCAGCACCACAAAAGGAGTTCACTGCCTTTAGCCTCGATGGGGTGGAAGCCAAGTGAGGATGTCCTAATGGGAAGCAATCAGATTTCACTGCTTCTCTCTTCCCGCCTCCGCCCCCCCGAGCGTATTTAGAGCTTTCAGAAGGAAACAAAACTTGTTTATCTTAACGCTAATCAATTTATAGCAATCAAAATAAAACCCATTAGGAGCCATCCCCCATTTGAATTTCAAAGAGGCTTCTGACCCCAGGAGACTCTGAGCTGATTGATTAGAAATTTCTGACACTAATGTGTGTCTTCCAAGGGTCCACTGTGGCTTTAATTCCTCTCTCCTGAGACACTGATTGTGTGTTAACATCTGTCAGCCCCTTCCTGCACTTAGGGGAGGGGAAATTCATGAGCGTACTGAGTTGCACGGCACAGCTGTGGAGAACGCAGCATTTGCTGGCTTAAACAGCTTCCAGAAACCCCTTGGGGCAAATCATTTGCATGATCCTTTTCTCCTTGGGCAAAAAAAAAAGGCCCAACAACCAAAACTGGAGCGCAGCAAGAAATAAAAAACACTGATGCAGAGCAGTGGCAGCAGGTGGAGTGGGCAGAGCTCAGGGCTGGGATTCTCCCTTCTGCATCACAACTTTGCCTTGTGCACGTAGAAGCATCCTATCCCTTATGTATGAGGGTAGCAGCAGAACACAAACATGGAGCAGAGACGATGTTAACCTGCAGCTGGAGACAGCAGTACACAGGAGCCTTCATGCCTCAAGACGGAGCACAACTGGTCCATCAGTGGTTTGGATCACGATGAAGACTGCACCTGTCTCCAGCTGAGGAGAGAGTTAAAGCACAGCAGTGGAGGAATTCTACCCATTTGCTGCCCCATTTCTTTGATGCAAAGAAAGCTGAGGGAAGGCAAACACGTTCAGGCTAAGGCCATATGCACAGCCACCTGCATCTGCGTGGGGGCGATCCATGAGGGGACAGTGCATTCATCCTTATGCCCTCTTCCATCTGTACAAAGGGGTGGAGAAGGGGTGGGAGAAGAGGGGGTGAACCTGTCCATGGCAAAGGGGCACAGCAAAGACCTGCTGCATCACCTCTCCCCTGCAGCTTCCCCTCCCCAGCGAAAGCCCTCTCTGCCGTGTTGGGACCAACTGCCTCTCACTTTGAGCAGATTAAAGCAGCTAATCTAGTTAATGAAAGCAAATCAGCTCAAAAGCCACTCTTCCCTGCAGCAGGGTGATGGGTCAATGGGAGTGAAGCTCTCCCACCCTGCCCGGTGCCTGCAGCGCATGGCGAGGATGCTGAGCCACTGATTGCAATGCTGAGCTGCTGTTGCTCATGCAACAGCATCGTTATACAGGGACTGGGAGAATGAAGATCTCAGGCCCACTGTAGAAGAGGATCATGTCCGAGATCATCTTAAGAACCTGAATGTGCACAAGTCCATGGGACATGATGAAATCCACCTGTAGGTCCTGAAGGAGGTGGTGGATGAAGTTGCTAAGACACTGTCCATCATATTTGAAAAATCATGGCAGTCAGGTGAAGTTCCCAATGACTGGAAAAAGGGAAACATAACCCCCATTTTCAAGAAGAATAAAACTGGGAAACCTGGAAAACTACAGAGCAGTCAGTCTCACCTGTGTGCCTGGTAGGATCATGGAGCAGATTCTCCTGGAAGGCATGCTAAGGCACATGAAAAACAATGAGGTGGTTGGTGACAGCCAGCATGGCTTCACTAAGGGCAAATCCTGCCTGTCCAATTGGGTGCCCTTCTCTGATGGGGCTGCAGAACCTCCTCATCTACAGCTCATGGCTCCATGGGTTTTATCAGCAGACACCTTCAACTCCCTGCTAGATGCAGTTACAGCAGGTCTGTCTCTGAGCGCTGCTGACCCATGCTGCAGTCTCCTATCCCTCCATGCCACTCTACCACCTGAGGAACGCATTTAGACCCAAGCTGGCTTCAGCACTGTTTCTCTATCTATGGTTTCTCTAGCCATCTCCAGTGCAGAGGTGGTGCTCAGGTCAAGCTGGCTCCATGGTCCTGGCACATGGTTTTTCATGGTATCCTAGCAGGACTGCTGGGAAGAGACCTCTGGGGTCTCCAGCTCACAGAAGGGCTATGCCGAGCCCTAAATCAGTAAAGACTTGAAAATCTCTGGGGATGGTGATGCTCAACCTCTCGGGGGAACTGTCTCAGCTTTTCCAGTGTCTGCACTGAGCCTCTCAAAGTGCAGCCTGTGGCTGTTATCACTTTCTATATGATCTGGCACCACTGCTGATGGGGACTTGGCTCCATCCTCTTTTAATTGCTCTGTACAGAGCTGTAGCTGTGCTCAGATCCCTTCTCGGGTTCTTCTTCTCTGGGTTCTGTCATGGTTTAAGCCCAGCCGGTAACTCAGAACCATGCAGCCGCTCGCCCACTCCCCCTCTTCTTCATTCCCCAGCTCCAGGAGGGATGGGGAGGAGAATCCAAAGAAAGTAAAACCCACGGGTTGAGATAAGAGCAGTCCGGTAACTAAGGTGTAACACAAAACTATTACTGCTACCACCAGTAATAGCAATGATGATAAGGGAAATAACAAGGGGAGAGAACAAAATTGCTCACCACCCACCGACCGATACCCAGCCTGACCCGAGCAGTGATCTGGGCCTTCTGGGTGACTGCCCCCAGTTTCTCTCCTGGGCATGACGTGCTCTGGTATGGAATACCCCTATGGCTAGTTTGGGTCTGGTGTCCTGGCTCTGCTTCCTCCTGGCTTCTTGTGTCCCTCCTCACTGGCAGAGCATGAGGCTGAAAAAGTCCTTGATCAGGGTAAGCGTTACTGAGCAACAGCTACAACATCGGTGTGTTATCAGCACTGTTCTCAGAGTCAAGTCAAAAACAGAACACTGCACCAGCTACTAAGAAGGAGAAAAATGACTGCTACTGCTGAACCCAGGACAGGTTCACTCCACCTTGCTTCAATCTCCTTGTGCTCCAAGAATCAATAGCCAAGGGCTGAGGAACACAGCTAGTCCAAGCTGCATCCTTCCACTGCCGTGCACAGAATGCGATGCAATCCTCTGCTGGCTGCTCAGACATTGGGAAAGAGTCACCCGAGACAAGAGACAAAGTGTCTCTGCCATTCTAATAGTGGTTGAAGAAACTGAGGTCTGGAAGAGAGCTTGTCATGTCCAGAAAACCACGATCCAGCCAGAAAGTCCCAGTAATGCAATGCATTCCCTACTGGCATCCAGAGTTCAGGCAGGCCCCACCAAGGGAGACGAGCCACACTGCATAATGCACGAGTAACACACACTCACACAGATGCTGAGGATGTGGACCATCCTGCTGCTGGAACAAGGAACCACTCTGAGCACCCACCCACCTGCAGGCTGGAGCAGGGGGTGATGAGTGACACGGTGCAGCCTCCTGATGTCCCCAGACTAGATGGGTTTATCAGAACTAAAGCCACTCACAAAGAGTAACAGGAAGATCTCAGGGTGCTGGGTGACTGGGCACTAACACAGCGAATGAAATTCAGTGGTGACAAAAGGAAACGAATGCACTTGGGGGGAAAAGAGCCCTAATTATACGAACACAATGATGGGCACTAAATTAGCTATTAACATGCAGGGAGGAGATCTCGGCAGCACTAGAGATAATTCTCTGAAAACATCAGTTCAAAGCTCATCTATCATCAACAAAAAAACACACAAAAAAAGAGAAAATGTAAGGAATTATTAAGAAAGGAACCCAATGCAAAGCAGGAATGTTATTAAAGCATTGCAGGGAGTGATGTTTTGATCAGTGTTTGCAATGGTGGTCATCCTCAGACGAGATCATGAGGGAGATAATAAAAATTATTAGGAATACTGAACAGCTTCCAATAGAGAATCAATCAGGACCTTCCATTTGAAGCGAGACCACGCAGGGAGGTATATAAAGCCATCAGGAACACAGAGATATGAATGGGAATAGATGGCTTGCAATTTCTTACAGTGTGCATGGACATATTTTTCACATGGTGCATAATTAAATTGCAGCACTTACTGACACAAGATACAGTGGGCACTGAAAATACGAGCAGCATGCCAGAAGACAAGAGGAATCATCACTCCATCCCTCCCTTATTGCTCCTGCTTTCTGGCCAGGACAGACCCTCACAAACCAGTAAGCACCAGGGTGTTTCTGGAAGGGTTTGCTTCCATCAAAGACACAGCCATGCTCAACACATGGGAAACTCTCTCTCGAACACCTCCTGACTGTGTTTCTGGGTCTGCCACTAATGGCACTGGGTCAGCACTCATAGAACCTCCACCTACCAGTCAACTGGCTGCGGCCAACAGTTCCCCAGGGGACATAAGTGGAAGATGCCCACTTCTAAAGCACACTAAAGCCCCAAATACACCTTCTGGTTAGCCAAGTCCACAGCCCAAGACCCGCAACAGAAACTGGAGGGGCCTCCAAATGAAGGCACCTTACTCTACACTGAGCTGCCTGTGAGCAGAGTGCTCTCAATGATGGGCTAATCACAGTCACTATCTCCCATGAGCACAGCCGGACCACAGCAGCATGATGTCGCACTAAGGACTGTGTCCCCAAAGCCCCAGCATCCCATGACATTGCACTAAGGACCACGGACTGTGTCCCCAGAGCTCCAGCATCCCATAGACACGAACACTGCAGCAAGTGGGTCTCTGACGCCCTGGTCTTTGCCCTTACAACGGGTGTCCAGCCCTGCCCATCTGCTACCAGCGCTAAACCCACAGCACGGTGCCTTGTGCGTGCATTTAAACCTGTTCTAGGAGGCTGCTTCAACTCATCTTCTGGCCTCCAAGAGCCTTCTGCGGAATAAGAAACCACCCCAAAACAGATCAAAGACGTCCATAGAGAGGTTGTTAAAGGGGAAAGAGCTTCTGGGCTTCCCATTTAAGGAGTATGCTTCCCTTCATGCTCAGCCCAGTGATTAGTGCTCGCCAGGGAATCGGAGCTGCAAAATGAATTTGAGAAGACAGAGCAGTGTCGGGCTGTTAGAAGCTCAAAAAGAATCTTGGCTCCCCTGAGCCTAAAGACTGAGCACTTACCATTCACATTTAACAACCAAACGCTTCCAAGGCCGGCAGCGGGCTGCCTGCTGGGCTTCTCCTGCCTGGCTCCTCCCCAAGGAGACCATTAGCACCTGAAAACCAAGAAGCCACGGCCTTGGCTTGGGGTCGGACGCGGTGCTGAAGAGCCAAGCAGGATGCTACAAGAGCCAAGGCCATGAGGCAGCTTCATGAAGCTCGTATTTTTGGAACCGGCATCCCAGAGGGCTGCAGTGGATGCTGCTTGTTCTCGTGCCAGCCCTGACTGTTTTGGAAAGTTTGGTTAAGCTCCATTTGGCTGCCTTGGAGTTATTCAAGCACGGAAAAGGGGGGTTATTGGTTACAGGAGGTTTCAGGGATTTTTTTTTTGTCTGAGCATAGTTCAGTCGGGAAAGAGCAGATTTGGGCCGCCTGGCGCAGCTCTTGCAGTGAGGTGAAGCAGGCTCTTACATGAGCGTGCAAAATGAGGGCTAACCCAGCAGAGTGTTATTTAAAAGGACACATTCAGAGCTCTGAGCTCAGTCCTGTCTCTGCAGCTGGGGACAAGAGCCACCTTCTCCGCAGCCTCTATCCCCACTCATCCCCTTTGAGCCTCTTCTCACCTCCGGCAACAGCCACTCTCCCAAGAGCACTGACAAAACCACACAGGTTTTGCAGGAAAGCTGGACCACTCAGGGCTGCTCCAGGCTGCCCTGCACCCTAAAACACCCCGGGACACCCCCTTCTCCCCATCACCGCTTGCTGGCTGTACTGCTGATAATAAAGAAACCTCTGTGCATCTCCAGGGAAGTGGGACTCAGAGAGGGGCACAAAGACTCCCGCAGCTGTGTGTTTGCAAACAACCCAGCTGAGCTGTGAAGAGGGGCTGAAAGCAGTAATTGTCTTTAATTAAAGGAGGTTGGAGGCATCTCAGGCTTTGACAAAAGACATTTCCAGTCTGCTAGCAGCTCCAGCACTCATCACTGCTGCAGCCACAACCCGGCCATGTGACAGCAGGGACATGGCCACAGCAGCCCAAGGGTGCAGATGTGGCAGTGCCAAGGCAATGCCACCCACCTGTGGGTACGAGACACATCCACACCTCCACTGCTAGGAGCATCCAGCAAGTCAGCCCACAGCTGGATGGAACACTTGGGACCCCTATGAGCCTCGCACTGTGCACCAGAACTGAGCCAGATGTGCCTGTGGTAGGACCCAGCAGCTGGCTGAAGGCATCCCACTCTCCTGCTTGACCCAGCTGTGCATGTGCCTGCCCAGGGGTGTTGTCACCTCCACCCTGCACGGTGTCTCAGCCTTGTACTGATCTGCCCTTGCCACCTTCCTGCACACAGAGGTGATGTGCACAGGCAGATGTCAGAACCAAACACCAAAAGCAATATTGCTGCCGTTCCTCCTGGTCTTATTACTCAATCCTGCTCACTACTGAGCTACCTGGGCTGGTGTGGAGCTCCGCTGCCAATTGGGCTAAGCGGCCCTTACCACAGCAGGAACACACACTGCTGGACACCCATAGAGCCCTCTGCCAGAGCTGGCCCTTGCTCCCAGCCATGCTCTGAGCTTCAGGGAGACAACACGAGAGTTCAGGGTACCCAAAGCTCTTCCCTGTGAGGGTGCTGAGGCGCTGGCCCAGGGTGCCCAGAGAAGCTGTGGCTGCCCCATCCCTGGCAGTGTTCAAGGCCAGGTTGGACAAAGGGGCTTGGAGCAAGCTGCTCTAGTGGAAGGGGTCCCTGCCCGTGGCAGGGGTTGGAACTGGATGGGCTTTAAGGTCCCTTCCAACTCAAACCAGGCTGGTCCTCTTTTGCTCCTCTCCTCTGTGCTCAAGGATGAAGCTCCCCAAGGACGGTATGCTGCCCACCGTTCGCTGCTTCCTTCCTCCTACCCACATTTGCTTTTGGCCTTCCAGCACACGGGCATGCAGGATATCATGGCTCTGGTTTCCATGGAAACCCCATCTTGTCCTCCTCATCCCCCAAAGCACACAACAGGGTTGAGCTGCCGCAGCAGTGCTGTGTCCTGCTAGCCCATCCCTGCCTTGGCATCCTCCTCCTGGTTTCCACCAAAGCCCTTCTGACCCTTTCTCAAGGCAACACAAAGTCTGGAGCACTCAAACACATGGCACCAACCTCTCCTCTTCAGGCAGAACTGCACTTGTGCCCAGCCCGAGCCTTCTGCTCAGCTTTGCACGTTATGCTCTGACTACTCTCTGATGATCACCCCGTTCCCACACTCAATTCCTACCTCGCAACTGGAAGCACCAGAAATCCAGCTCTCACACATGGGCCCTGCAAAGCTGCACAGAGCCAAACGCACCAAAACCCACTGCGTCTGTGGAACACGCGAGCTGCACGTGCATGGGGCTCAACGTGTTCTAGAGGAACCACTGGGCACGCTGGGCAGGTCCCCATGCATGTAGTTTCACCTGGGTAATCCTGGAAAGAGCCGTCATGCCCTAATTCAAGAGGAACAAAACCAAACTGGGATCGCTTCCATCTGAGCCAGACAGCAAGAAACTGTCTAGAAGCAAAAAGACCAGTTTTAATTATAGGTATGCTGAAGATACACACACTTACATTTGTCACTGTTTGCAAATGCACCGAACTCACGGCAGCAACACGAGGAAGCGGTGGGCACAATGAAGTTCCTCATCTGGCTTCCTAATCCTCTTTAGAAAGCAGCGTGAGCAGTGCAGGCAGCACCCAAGGGCGATCCGGTGCTCCCATCCCCAGCTCTGCAGACCTTTGGCACATCCTAAGGCTAGGATTTGCAAGGCTGCAGCTGGAAGACGGAGCTTGAGAAAGCCTGGTGATTATTTCACCTGCAACAGCTACCTCATCTCTCATTCTTCAGTCAGTGCCACAGGTCCACTCCTAAGGTGTAAACTGAGAGTAAAACACCACCATTACAGCTTGGATCAATGTCCAAGCTAATGTAGGTGACAGTAACAGCATAATCACTGCACTTGTGAAGGTGACTGGAAATAACAGCGAGGGCAGTGCTTGCTGCACCACACCGCAAGCAGCGATGCAATGACAAATGAAGGCAATTGTTAATCCATCACTGCGGTGCACAGCAGGGAGAGGTGAACAAGAAACTTCTCGGGGTGTGAATCACTCCCTGACTGTTTCTCCTAATCCTGCTGTCCCCGTTTTCACTCTTTCCATTTCACTAATGAGGGCTGTGCATAGACACCAAAAAGCTCAGAGCTCCTTTTGCTCATTGTGCTGCAAGGAAAGGCCGGCAGCAGTAGGGCTTCCACTGCAGCAAACCCTCCTTAGCTTCCTGCCTTCAGCTACAGGAATCCTTCGGGTGATGGCTGGCACGAGAGAGCTGATCAAGCATCCACTGCTTGGGCAGCCTGAGGAACCACCTCTTCCTCCCTTGTCACAGCTCCCTGCAAGCCGAAGATGGGGCTGAATGATCCTGAGCCATCCTGAGGTGGGGAAGAATGGGGAGGCTATCTGCCAAAATAACACTCTTTACTGTGGTGAGAGTAACACGGATGTCTGGAGGATTGTCACTGGCACACAAGACCGGAAGGATGAGGCAAAAGGAAGGGAGAGAAAGGGGCAGAAGAGGGGTCATGAAAAACAGTTGGCTCCCACTGAAATGCCTCAAGAGAGAGAAATCAGCACCTTAGAAACCC
The DNA here is from genome assembly GCF_028554395.1 of Pezoporus wallicus. Lineage (NCBI taxonomy): Eukaryota > Metazoa > Chordata > Aves > Psittaciformes > Psittacidae > Pezoporus > Pezoporus wallicus. Next base: position 454,124 of record NW_026642504.1, on the reverse strand, counting down.
TTAGTTAAGGGTATGATGCCCAGCAACATCCCGCATCCTGCCCACCCCTTGATGCAGGCACTTCAGGCTGCTGCACGGGGCACCAGCCCATAGCCCTTTGCTCTGCCTGCCCTGGGAGGATGCAGACACTGTGGTCAGGAACAGCTCTCCTGAAGGGCAGGGAGAAAGGTGGAACAGCATGATGGAAGCCACCCACTGATGTCAGAGAGCACACAAGTCCCTGACACTGCACAGAGCCTTCCCGTGCCTCTGCAGAAAGCTCCTGGAGAGCTGATGCCATAAAAAGGCAGAGAGCGTGCATTTAATGGAGTGTGCTGTTTGCTGTTTGGCAAATATTATCTGTTACTACAGCCGCTCCAGAAGTCACTGCAATCCTTTGAAAAGCCATCCAGGCTGGGAGAAATGCCATTTGGAGCAAAGCATCCGCATTACTCTTACTTTATAAGACCCACTTCAGGCTGCACTTTAATTCTGACTCATCTTGAGGGTTTGAGCATTTTGATAGTTGGAAATGAATAAAGCCTTTATCAGTGTCCATTTATTGTTCACTCTGCTGTTGTCTCCTGTCACAGCTGCAGGTGTAACAACTGTGGTTCTCCTGAGATCACGATGTTTTGAGGGGAAATTGCTAGCTTTGGATTGTGAGTTAAAAATTGTCTTCTTGAACACAGGCTTTCTGTGCGCTCTGAATGTGACCACAGTCTGAAAGTGCAAAAAGGCACTGCAAGTAGGAGCTTGTCACTGTTGAAAGCTGTCGGCTCCCAAATACTGAAGAACCAGAGATTCCCTCAAAATGCATCCTGAACTTGCCCCATTAGCCATCATCCACCTAACCTGTGAACCCTCACCTCATGGTCCAGCCATGTCCCCCATCTCCCCGCAGCATCGCTGTGGTACCCACAGCCCACAGAGGAGGGGTGAGCCAGCCCAAGTATAGGGATGTGCTTGAGCACAGAACCATTCACTCAAGCATCAAGAGCCCTGTTGGCCAACTGAAACCATGAGATAGGTTTTAAGAAAGGTCTCTCTCGTTTCTGACACAAGGAACAAAGCCAATATCCCCAGTTTGCCTCCAGGGACTCTGGGAAGATGCCAGCACCTTGGCAGGTGTCATGTCAACCCGCTGAAGTGAGGAAGAGCTCTTTGTCTTTGAAGACCTTGTTTCAGAGACCTAGAAAGGCTCCACAAGAATCACCTACCCACAAAACACACTGTGTTCCACAGGTCCCCCTTTCAGGTGCCTTTCAAAGAGAAGGATCTGGGAGGAGCAATGCACCAAGTTGGTAGCTCCAGATATCAGCAAGACTTTTTCTGTCTCCCTTTAACAGGGTGCTTTCCAAGACCTAGCGACCTTCTTTAGCATCTCTTCTCTTTATAACACCTGGCAATCTTTTTTGGTTTGGGTTTTTTTCTTTGGACTTTTGGTTTGGCTTTTTTTGTTTGTTTGTTTGCTTGCTTTTTGTAGGGTTTGGGTTTTTTTTTTTGTTTCTTTTCTTAGATACAGCTTCTCCAAATGCCAAGAAATAAATGGGACAAGGGGATGCCTCAGACTCACCAGACAGCACTCATTGTGCTTCTGCCTGCTGTTGCTCTGCATCCTTCATGCAACTCCTTCCTTACAGTGTTTAAGCTGTAACACCTGCCCATGGAAGGACTGGGTATCACTGCTTGGTGTCACCAAACTTAATGTCTCCTTCAAAACGTGAACATACTGTGTATTGTGCTTGGCCAAACCACTGTTTGAAGCTTGCTCTCTATAAACACAGCCATCAGGTGAGCTATGAACATTTTGATTCCATTTCCTAACCTTTATGGGGCATTTATGTACACTTTCCAGTGATGTACTATGCTTCTAAGGCATATAGGGATAAATAAAGAGCTTCCCTAGAGCTAATTAAGCTGATCATGGCTTCTAAACTGATTTTTCTGGAAGATTTTTACCTTGTATCACTAAAACAACTGTGCTTTTAGAGAGCAATAATCTGACATCCAAAGAACTTCACATCAGCACAGGGAATGGCTGAGGATGTTTCCCGGAATTAAACATGCAAAATAATCTCTTTTTCACTTTGCCCAACCCAAATGAAAAAAATACCCACCTCAAAACCAGTATTTTCCTCAATTTTCTCATGTTATATACGATGAAGAATATTCTCTTCTTCCCCATAAAGATTCACCACTCTGATGAATTCAGGGAGAAACTCTCCTTGCTCCCCAGATCTCCAAGTGCTTTGACTCAAAACTAATGGTAAAAACCACATTCCCTTCATTTCATGGCAATAATGAGTTAAAATCCTGGAAGCCTGGGCCTGGATCCCAGCTATTCATTCCAGTTCCTATTAATGTTTACCACTTTTACTCAGAAAAAGAGGGGGGCTGGCGCAGGGGGAAAGGGAGGCCTATGATGGAGAGAGTGGAAAAGCAGGAATCAGTGCTGCTCTCCCACTGGCGTCAGCACAGGATGCTGCCAGAGCCGCTATTCCCCACTCACATGGGTGTAGCAAGATCAGGAATGTGGTGTTTCATCCAAACTGCTGTTTCTGCTGTAAAAATAAGTCCAGAGGAGATTTTTGTATCAGTACAGATATCAGCTCCATGAAAGCACCCAGTTACCACGGGGGTCCCATCCTCGCACCCAGGACACAGTCAGTATTTACATGTGGAGGGTCAGAAAGGACATCACTCTTTTCCCTGGTGGAGACCCTCCAGGTCTGCTCTCACTCACCTCCTCTCTTCTTCCCACTGATCCCAGTACCATGAAGCTCCTGGGGAGAAGGACGGGGAGCAGAGACCTTCCCCAAAACTCAGCGGTGGGAGATCATGAGCAGGATGCAAAGGGACTGGGAAGCACCAGCTATGGCAGACAGTGGCAATGCAAAACTCCACCATGTCCCCCTGAGAAATCCTGTGAATGGCCATCACTTCCACCAAGAAACTCCCAACGGATTTTGCTGGACCTGGGATCTCCATCCCTTCCTCCAACACCTGGACTCATGACCTGTACCTGTACCAACAAATGAGAGTATGCTGTTCTCTTCCATGCTTCTAGTGGGCTGCTCTCACGTTATCCTCTGCATCCTGCTGGGGTCTTTCCTATGCCTTCAAAACAGGGCTGGCAGTGCTCTGCAGTTCAAACATCACACTCATGTCCTGTAAAACCTCATCTCATCACTTTGTCTCTAGAGAAAACGCTTTTACGGAAGGTCTCGGCCCACCCCTTGTCTCAAAAAGCAAAATGAGAAAGCAGCTGTCTTCGCCTTTGCCTGTTTTGGCCATGAAGATCCTGTCCCTCAGAAGCAGCATTTCCTGTTCTGAGGTGTCATCCATGTCCCTCTGTCAGCAGCACATTTCTTGCCCCATTTGTGGACCACCCGTGACCCTCCTTGCGGGGTCAGCATCTCTTCAGGGCTTCAAAGCACCAAGAAATGAATGCCCCAGCTCCCCTGCCTGACACTCCCTTGATCCGCGAGGCTTTCCCTGCTCCTGCTCCAACCTCCAGAAGCCCAAACAGCAGCCAGCAATGTGCAGAGGACAAGCTGGCATCTCCTCCAACTCCACAGTGCACCAAGCAGGCTAGGAGCGGTTCACACTGAGCAGCTGCAATCCCCACCGCAGCCCTAATTGGATTCACAACATGGAGAGGTCAGCAAGAAGCAGGAGGGAGAAGAATCAAAGCAATGGAAAGAAAGATGCTTTATTCTTCCTTCCCAGACGGAGAGGGAGAAGCCCGAAATGCAGTATCCACAATGACACGGAGCCGCAGCCGGCTGGGAGCATTCAAATTGTCAACAACCCTATAGAAAAGGCAGACAAATTCCTGTTTTGTACTTGGGAAGAAGCCAGGTGATGTAATCATCTTATAGGACGATGGTGAAATACTTTCCATTCCAGCAGTAACTCAAGATGTTAAATAGCAGCTACTAAAGTTAAACACTGTTAACTCAGTGTGTCAGGATAGCATCTACCTATGAGTTTTTAAAGAGATGGCTGATGAACCAGTGGACAGATAATGTTCACTTTCCAGACACCGTCAAGCAGCAGGATGTTTCAGGGCTGTAGGAAAAAGCTCTTTGTTAAATGAGGCAGTCTTGGCTATTTTAGGAGTGCCATTGCAGCGTCAGTACCAGTCAGATAAGGACGTGCCAGCTACAGGATTTGGCCAGCAAAGGATGAAAGGAAGGTAGTAATAGTAGTGCCAACCTACGTATGCTTATGGAGAAGAGATTAAGGCAAATTAGTCTTGTATGGTTTTTTGATGCAATTACAAGATTGGCTGGGAGAGTTTCACAGTGTTAAAGCAACACACCCAAACCTCTGCAGAGCATTTCCCTTGGTAACACATGATATTTTGACTCAGAAATTAGTAAGTCCACCGACACTGCGGGACATATTCAATGCATTAAAACTTGGCAAGCTGATGCTGCTACGGTCTGAGATCTAAACAGGGAATGTGCAGAGAGCAGGTCTGTTTCTACTAGAGCCAACAAACATGGTTCATGCCTCTGGGCTATTTAACATTTTTATCAATGACCCAGGAGAAAGCCCAAAGCATTCCCAGTAAAGTTAGCTGATGACATGGAAGCTGTAGCATGGTAAATACTGAAGGTGATACACAGCAATCCAGATGCCTCAGTGAGCTGGGCACACGCAAAGAACACGCATTTCAACACAAACACATGTCAGATCACACCTCCAGGCTCTTCAAAAGCACCCAGGGAGATGCCATTGCTGAAATAGTTAAAGCAAAGGGGGGATGCAGGAAAAGGGAAATCTCAGCATCCCCCTGGCACATAGGTTGTCACTACGTACATGCATCCTGTGCATGGGATGGTGGATCTACCAATGGAAAAGCCAAAGCAGTGCCAAGGGCAGTCTTTAACGGGCAGTTCTCCATCTCTGCAAACATTTACGACTGGCTGTATCTGCTCCAGCTCAACCAGGAATGCTTCCTGTAAGAACCTAATTATCCCTAAGGCCTTACAATTTATTGGCTGGGTCCAGCATTAACACTAATGGGCCAGACCTGAAGCAGGCATGGAGTCATAAATAGCCTTTTATCTCCAAAACATCATGTACTCATGGCAGGTGACTTTGAGACAGCTAGGACATACCCTTCCCTGGCACATCAGAAACCTGCATGTCTCTCCAGGCCCTTACCATATATTTGCCCCCTCCAAAACCCAAGCACAGCACAGCTGCAACACACCCTCACTGCTCTCCACACCTCTGGGTCCTCAGCATATGTGACATGAACATCACTGCTTCTGCACCCAAATTCCCGGCACACAGTGGTGTTGGTGGCAGATCTGCTGTGCCAGACCTCTAAATTACACACAAGCACACAGGCAAGGAAGCCCATCATGGAGCCTACCTGCAGGACACACATCTGCAAGGGCACATGCTTTATAACATCTTTCCAATACCTAAAGGGGCTGCAGGAAAGCTGGAGAGGGGCTTGGGACAAGGGCCTGTAGGGACAGGCCAAGGGGAATGGCTTTAACCTGCCAGAGGGGAGACTGAGATGAGCTCTTAGGCAGAAGCTCTTCCCTGGGAGGGTGCTGAGGCGCTGGCACAGGGTGCCCAGAGAAGCTGTGGCTGCCCCATCCCTGGCAGTGTTCAAGGCCAGGTTGGACACAGGGGCTTGGAGCAAGCTGCTCTAGTGGAAGGGGTCCCTGCCCGTGGCAGGGGTTGGAGCTGGAGGAGCTTTAAGGTCCCTTCCAACCCAAACCAGTCTTGGATCCTGTGATGATTCCACGTCCTCCAAAGATGGGGAGGAGCTGGAGATGGATGCAGGGCTCAATAGCCAGGACCAGCAGCCAGGGACTGCCATCCCTGAGCAAGCAGAGACCCTCGCAGGCAGCGTTCTCTGCCGTGCAGCCCAAACAGTGAGAGAGCAGGCAGCACAATAGCTCTGCCTCTGCCGTTGCAGAGGGGAGCCAATGAATAAGGGAGGCAGAGAGAGAAATGCGCTTAATATGCTGCATGGGAGGGACAGGCGGGGGAGAGGGGGGAGGCAGCAGACAAAGAACAGGGAGATGGAGAAAAAAGACGCAGGCAGGGAGCAGGAGAAGGTGAAGTGGGGAGGACGCGGCTGGGCTGGGGGAGGCGGCGTGGGGAGCCCCACGCCAATGCAGCGGGAAGGAGCCGGGAAGCGATGAGGAGAGAGCAGGCAGGACCCTGCGCGATGGGGCAGCGAGGCCCAGCGAAATGGAAATCTCTTAACCACACAGAATTGTTAACTGCTCCCAAAGCCTTTTGTGCTGGGGCTGCGAGCTTAGGAGAGCTTAAGCTGTTAGACGCATGAACTTCCTCCATCAATATCCCTTGTGTGCACTGCCGCGAGCAGGCCTGCGCTGCCGTAGCCAGATGGAAAGCCCAGCGGAGAAAATGAGCAGCTCCTTTCAGTACCGTGCAGCTGCACCAAGGGGCTGCCCGTTGCTTGGGATGCCCTTTTCCACCAGGACTTGTTGGGGCAGGACCAGTGAGCCATGTCCCCCACGCTCCCCATCACGTCCTGCTTGGGCAACCGAGCCGTGTGAGAGCACTTCGCCCCGAAAGCCAGCTCAGATTTGCTTTTGTTTTGCTTCTGGAAAGGGGCCCAGATTCCCTCCCACCCCTTGAAACATGAGAAAACCTGCCAGCTACATGTACAAGTGAGTCCCCCAAACCAGGCGGCTCGTACCCTACCTCTGCAGGCACCAGGGGCAAGGACACAACGGGAGGTGGGCAGGGATGCATCCTGCAGGTCCTTCCTGAGTTGAGCTGCTGACGGAGCTGGGGTGACTAGCCCCTTATCCCAGTCCTCTGTGGGGCTCACTGGAGGTGCTGGGAGAGGATAGGGGTGCTATGGCTGCCCTGCCAACCCCATGGCACTCTCCTCCCAGTCCTCGCTCTTCTGGGGGAAAGCAGAGGATGTGTCCCAGTCTGACACAGTCATGGGGTCCCATCCAGCCCCACACAGGAGGGAAGAAGAAAGGGAAGAGAAAAAGGAAGGGGAAGAGGAAGGAGGAGGGGAAAGGGGAAAGGGAAGGGGAAAGTGAAGGGGAAGGTGAAGGGGAAGGTGAAAGGGGGATAGGGAAGGGGAAGGAAAGAGGCAGCCCCAGAGCCGGCTGCCCCACAGAGACATCAGGCTGCCGGCCACCCCGTGATTGATGCTGCTGGGGAGCGCGGGGCTGGTACACGCCAGCACCGGCTGGAGAAACAGCTGCCGAGGTACTGGACCTCCCCAAATCCTCCTGCTGCCAGGCAAAGAGGAGACCCAGCCTCTCCCTCCTGCCTGCTCCCTCCACCGTGGCCCCTGGCTCTGCCAGGCCAGAGCATGCATGAGGAGACCTGGGAGCCATGGAGCATGCGAGAGGATCATCCCTTGGCTGTGCTGGCAGTGGGACCAGGGAGTGTCTGGAGCCTGAAGTTGCACCAGAGCAAAGTGCAGGGCTGGGTTCATGCAGGGGAAGTAAATCAGGTGAGATGGAAAAGCTGATACAAATCATTTTGGCTTTCTGGTGTTCCTACGAATGCTCACTTGCGTTGTTGTAAAACACCCGCCTTCCCTTCAAGGCTGGGATTAGCCAGGCTCCCTTTCCACACTGTGCTGCAGCAGTGCTTCCTTGCTGTCCCCATCCCTGCTACAGCTGGACATGATCACCCTGAGCTTGGTGGGAAGAGATGTGCAGTGGCCCGGCGAGGAGCAGCTCAAATCACAAACATCAACTGACACCCACAGCGCACCAGGAGCTGTAGTTCGATGCATAAACAGCCTAGCCACTAGCAGGAGACGTGGTGCCCTCTCCAAGGGGACAACCCAACCTACAGTCCCAACTGAGAATGGCCAGAGGCTGTCCAGCCCCCTCCATCAGCTCCCTCCCCATACTTGCTTGGTGTTACCCAGCTACCCCTTTCTCACAGCACAAAGAGAAGAGATGCAGCTCCTTCCTTGCACTCTGCAGTGCCCATGACGTATCTGTAATTGATCTCAGAGAAACCCCAGCTCTGCTCAGAGCGCGATGATGCTATCAAAACTGTAATAGGGTTTTGATATTCAGCCATTTGCCAATCGCTGTGGTTTGCTCTGTGCATGGGACAGCAGCAGGTGCCCATTAAACGTGTCCCCAGCACTCCCCAACAGCCTCAGCAGCTCCTTTCTAAACCTCCCCAAGCCCACACATGACATGGGAGGAGCAGAGAGATGAGTGCGGGCACGATGCTTTCAGCAAGTGTGGTGCTGAACCTCTCATTTCTGGGACCACAGTGGCTCCAGAGTACTCAGCTGAGCTGAGCAGGCACCCCCAGAGTCTGCTTTGAACATCTCTGTAGATGGCAGGAAAACATCTACAGGGCAGGAGGCCTCTGGCTGCTGCAGGAGCTCACCTCTTCACCTGGGCACCAGTGAGGCTGGCCCTGAACAGTCCATGATCATGTCCCACCCTGGGCCATTTGCACCTCACCATGCAAAAAAACACTGGAGACAACTTGCTCCCTCCCAGGACATCACCTTTGGCTGCCTGCTCCCCTCATCCCAGAAGCGTTTCAGGTCATGCCAAGGCCCAGGGCACAAACTGAAGTGAAAACAGCCTCAGTATTTTGCGAGGTGACTGCAGATTGCTGGCACACACCTCAGCTACACACACGTGTGTCCCTCTGAGACCTGGAGAGCACCCTGGACCCGCTGCCTTTGAGGACCCAGAGGTTAACGCAGAGCCTCTGCACCAGATGGATGGTCCCAGGGCACAAACTGAGGAGCTGGAGGAGTCAGCATCCATACACACGCTCCTCTCCCACGCCCCCACATGCTCCTCTCCCACCCCAGCCCAAGGAGGTTGCTCCCAGGCAGCTCATGCACATCCCTGCTGCAAATCCCGACTGCCCCATGGGCACAGCCACCGGCCCCACGGCACTGTGCAGTGTGAGACCGAAGCCAGCAGTTACCTCTGCAGACAGTCCCATTTTCCACTGACTCGTAGCCTGCCCGGCACATGCAGCGGCCGATGGGCACCAGCCACTCGCCATCACCGTTGCAGTACAGCTTGATGGGCACATCCACCTCCTCCGCGTTGGCGATGCACGTCCCCCGGGCTGCCACCAGCGAGGTGCTCTCTGCTCCTGAAAGGGTCTCCTGGAAGACGGCTCCATTCTGGATCACACGAGGACACTTGCGGTAGAAGACACGGACGGCAATCAAGGACATGCAGCCCCCATAGTCCTGGAAGGCCAGGTAGAAACCGTTCTTGGAGACAGGCCCAAAACTGCGCACCTCGGTGTTAATCTTCATCACCCGCCCACCTAGGTCCACCTGCGAGAAGCTCTCATCGGCAGCGATTGTGTCCACTTTCATCCAAGGATTCTCCATCCAGTTAGGAAAAGTCTTGGTGGCTGAGTCAAAGTCCGACTCGAAGTAGTAGAGGTTAAAAGTCTCCTTACAGGAGCCTGGGACGTTAGGGATGCTGCTGCAGTCCCGGACAGAAAATTTCATCTCCACGTGGATGCGGTGTGCTCCTCGCCTCCGGATGTACTTGGTACGGAGCCAGTTGTTCTGGCTGGATTCAAAGACGTTGCACACCTGGTAGGTGCGAATTGTGTTCATGTTCTCGTCGTACCCGCTCACCTCTTCCCACTGCAGACAGGACACAGGAAATCAAAGGCTTGCACCAAACTACTGTTCCCAACCCACCTCACCTCTTCCCAACCCCAGACTTCGCCAACGCCAGCTGCCCCACGCTGTGCCCACCCCACCACCTCACCCAGCACTGCTCCAGCATCACGCTGCAAGCAGCCTATACCAACACCTCCATCGTGTTCTGGCAGGGCTTCACCCTCACTGCCTACATGGCAGGCTCCACTCTGTAGGAACAAGGTGGCCCAAGCCCTCCGTAGAGCTGGGGGCCATCTCAATGCCATGAGCACCATGCTCCATGCCTGGATTTATGCTAAACCACCTCTGCTGCGTGGCAGAGCATGGCAGGGCCGTGCACCATCTCTGCAGGCAGTAATGCCTTTAGCAGGGGCTCCTGCCCGTGGGCTGCACTGCTCAGCAGAGCATCGCAGCAAAGGAACACGATGCCTTCAGCAGATGTATTCCCACCGGTGCCGCTGCAGTTACAGACGTGGCAGACAGGACCCGGAGCGCGTAACGCGGCCATAAAATACCTCCTCTCAGCCCAAGGACTGGCTGTGCAACAGGCCCATAGCCAGCGGCCTCTCCCCATGGGCAGGAGGGAAGGTTTATGGGGGCCAGGCTGATCCCACTGTGTACCCACAAAGGGAGATGCTGAGTTAGATCCCGCTGGTAGCTCTTATCCTCGCCCCTTCAAAGGCCAACATGTTCTGGAGTCCCTCCTGCAGGTTTACATAGGGCTCAACCCCAGCTGTCCTAAACTGCAACTATGGGATGCCCTATGAGCAATGGCACGACAGTAACATCCTTCTCAGCGAGACACCTGGAGCTGACATTTCCCCACAGGAAGCTCAGCCCAGCTCCCCGAGCTGACTAACAGGTAACTCTGGAGGAGCCTCTGAAATGTCTGGGGCTGCTGTGACACCTCCTGGTCCTGTCCTGCTCCTTGCCCTTTCCCCAAGCTGGTTTTTAACAAATCCTTCAGCTCTTGATGCTGTCTCCATCTTTTTTAGGATGGGGAGACTTCAGGATGGGTGATGACCAGACAAGGGCAGAGCTGCAGGCAGTAACCGGCCACTGCTCCCCTGTGGTGAGCACAGATTGAAAACAAAGCACCTCCCACCTGGCTCACCAGAGCATCCCCCCAGCCCAGACCTTGCAGGAGTGCAGAGCATCTCTCTGTGCTGCCCGCTCCCCACCAGCAGCACCCTCCTGATGTTGGTGGCAGGGACCGGGATGCAGCTAGTGTGTGACAGGTCCAGCCAGCTGGAATGGCTTCCAATTAATTTGTTCATAAACCTCCTCAAGTGGAAGCCGAGCTGCTTCCCACGGACATCAGACCCTGAGCACAACCCTGCCCTGGAGGCAGGATCATGACACCCAGGGCAAGGTAGCCCCACAGCCCAGGTCCAGCACCAACGTTTGGCACAGAAAACATCAGGAGCAGAGCATCCCCAGCCCTCAGCCTGCACACAGCCTCATAAGGGCACCCAGGACTGTAGAGGGAGGCTCAGGGGATGAGAGACAGATTGCTCCTCGCACATCAAGGCTAACAGCCCAACAGAAGGCTGTCAGGGAAGATCCCCAAACAGCTCCAACCACTTCTGATTGGCAGTGACTGGAAATCTGCTGCCATCGCTGGGGGAGGAGGAGAGCATCCTCACAAAACACGGGGGGAGCATTTGCTTTCTCTTCCAGAAATAACTCTGTGTGGTAGTGGAAAATTGCAGGATCTCCACCTTTTTTAGGGCACTGGCTGGGAGCAGGTGAAGGAATCAAAGGCAAGACATAGGGAAGCAATTCCTTCCTCTGCCCTGCCTCTGATTTGGCTCTCCATCACCTAGACCACTCCTGACATCCACTCTGAAAGAGCATGTTAGCCACCAAGACCTGGAGATGCCCAGTACTGCCCCATCTACACCTGCAGGGCCCCTAGGGAGGGCTCAGGACATGAGTTTGAAGAGCTCACCCCTGGTCAGGCAGGAGCAGCACACGGTGGAAGGAGAGTCTCTACAGCTAGGGGATGAACAGCAGATGGTGGAGGTAGGCATAGGAACACTTACAAGCAACAGGGGAGCTCCACAGTGAGGGAAAAAAACAACTGTTTGGGCTTTTGGACCTTTAATAATCAGCAATGAGGCAGTAAATGGGAAGCAGATTTTGTCTCCCGGATGATGCTGACTGCACCAACCTTGCCAGTCCCTCATGGGCAGGATAACCTTTGTCCTGTCAGTGAGCACGAGGCCACCCTGGGAGAAGCTGCAAAGGCACTGCAGCATCAGCATCCACACACCACATCCCACCCGCGATGGGAGGCCATCCCACCACCACCAGCAGGGCTGTGCTGGACTTCCTAGATGGGCATCCACATCCTGATGGGGACAGGGACGTGGGAGCACCCTGGAGGTGAGGATCGAGACAGCCAGCATCCTCCTACATCCCTGCAGCAGCGAGCGGGGGGGGGGGCTCCCAAGCCAGGAGAGAAAGTCACCCCCATACAGCAGCCCCTGCGCTTCCTTGATGCTTAATTAGAAGCCTCTCCCTTTCTCCTCGCTCTCTAATTAACATGCTGGGAGCTCAAAAGAAGAAGGCAGCACAATAATACGGGGAGACGGCTTCCAGCCGGCCCCGGCCTCATTACCGCAGGGCCGGGGAGCGGGAGCAAGGCGTGCTTTACATATGGAAACACCGCAAACAAGAAAGGCTGGGCGAGGAGAGAAAAAGACTTGACCTCTGCTCCTGCCTATTGTGCGCCCATCATCCCCCTTTGGCGGCCGGGCCAGCGCTGGGGAGGCGCCAGGCTCGCAGGCAGGCGTGGGGCTTTCTCATGGTGATGGGGACCGGTGCCGGCAGCGCCTGCGGCCCAAGCACGGCAGGGCTGCTCGGGAGCTGGGTTTAATCTCCCCAGCAGAGGCTTTTCTTGGCTGTTTCTTTTCTTCTGCCAAGTCAGCCTGGGGAGGGGGCTTGCTGTCATCCTCAGGGTGAGGCCCACAAAACATCTTCATCCTGCCCCTGCGGAGGGCTACCATCAGCTCCCATCTCTGCACAAGGCGATGGGGAGCATCTCCAGCCTTTGGCCAAGCTGGATTGGGCCATTAAAGCCTGGGGGTGTTGAAGACGGAGGCTCCACGCTGCTGCTGGCCACTGCAGCCAGAGCTGGGCAGCACCTTGATGCCCCACACAACTGCTGTAGGTCATGGAGGTGGCTGGGACTGCTCCAGCTTTGTGTCGTGAGCAGAAAGGTGCAGAGATACCCTACCTTGTTCAAGCTCTTCTTTAAAGAAGCTTGCTCTGGGTGGCTTGGAGAACTCTTGGTACCAGCAAAGCAGAGAGACAGTCGCTGCTGAGCCAGCTAATGTCCCTCCATGAGATGCCAGGAATGCTGGACAGTCATTTCAGGACTTATTAAATGGCTGCTGTGGGTGCAACCTTGCAGGTCAGTGCCCCCATCCTTTTCTTTTCAAGTGATGGGCAATGGGATAACAAGTGAGATACTGGGGATAAATGACAGTGGCCTCAGCATTTCATTTCTCCCCCTTCCTGATTTTTAAGTGGCTGCAGACCAGTTTTATAGAGTATGATTCCTTCAATACCACACTGGCCTGATGCTATAGGGTGAGAATTAGACTTCTCCAGCACTGGGGTATCTTTTGGACGCATCACCTTCTAGAGAACTACTGGAAACCCCAACTGTCACCCACCTCCTCTTGTGCTTTTCCCACTTGACCTTTTCACATGGTCAAGGCACTTTGCTTCAGTGGCTGACTTCTCTTGAGCCAACCCACCTATATTCATGTGCAGCAGGAGACCCCAGACCAGGCTCCAGGCCCCCCCGATGCAACCGGATCACTCACCCCTGACGGAGGATGCACCGTCCAGCCCAGCTCCGCCGTCGCTGTTGTGGAGTCCATCAGCGTCTCTGCAGGAAGAAGGTGAAACAAGGAGTCAGGCCTGAGGCAGGAGAAGGGGAAAAAAGTGAAGAGGAGCCAGAACAGGATGGCAGCCATGGAGCCCAGCCTGTGCTGTACTTTCTGGCCAGCCCTTAGCTGTGGAGGAGCCAAGAATTGGTCTCTCCACCCATCTGCTTCCTCACTCATCGCCCATTTCTCCCTGGCCCCCTTGTCTCCTGCAGTGCATGGGAGCATTCGCCCTTCAACCCTTCAGCCCGGGTGGGCTTTGCTCTTCAAAATGCAGAAGCAGGGTAGGACAGCCCCAGAGCAGCTCTGCTGCTCAGACAAGAAGCCCAGCTTGAGCCAGTTTCTTCCATCCCCTCTGAAGTGTCTGTTGCAAAAGTGGGATGTTTTTTTCTGCGTGGTAGGCAGAATCCTCGGTGATGCTGTAGCACATGGGAAGGAACAGCACTTTAAGGACTTAAAAGTACTAAAAAATTAAACTGATGTTAAACCTGTTTTCCCAGGTGATTTGGGTTGAAATAGGTCAAGCGATGCTGCCGCCAGTACCACAGAGGAGAAGTCTCCCTGAGCCACACAGGTAGCAAAGATTCCTTATCCTTTCCACAGCTTGTCACACTTTCAGTACCAAAGTCCTTCTCATCCCAAATAGCTACAGGTCAGCCTAACGACACTGATGGCACAAGAAAGGATGCTCAGGTTATGGCACCCCAATACTTGGGCTAACCTGCGCAGGTTCTTCCCATCCAGCACAGGAACAGGCAGATGGCTCCATCAGAAATACATTGGACAGACACTTCCATGAGTGGTTTCTGCAGTCTGGGTGACTGTCCATCCTCCAGGTCTGCGGTTGCATGCTCATTGCAACACGGGGATTTGTCTGCACTATGCCCAGTGCTGACAATTTAAGAAAATAGGACAATATTCCAGTGTTTAGGAAATGGAGTTCAGAAATCACACCCAAAGGGTCCACCACACCAAAGCTGGGCATGGGAAAAGTGTGATGCTCGTGGGACAGACTGTGCAGGCCGGCATACAACCATTCCGTGGCTCATTCTGTGGCTGAGACCAAGGTGATGCCCACAGAAGAAATTCTACTCCTCTACTCTATAAGGAGAATATGAACGTGCCTCTGATTTTAGAACACGCACTTGGGATGCCAACCACATGCTAGGAAGCATCCATCACACACACAAGCAAGACAAATACAAAACTCAGCCTGCAGCTTCACTCTCCCTGCCCTCCCAGTCAGTGCAGGACAGGCAGGGAAAACATCCAGCGTTAGGGATCTCAAGCAAAAGTACCTTATGCACAAGACGTGCACACCTTCCCATCAGCTCACAGAGAGGGATCAACCCCAGTACAGTAGAGCTCTCCCCACCATCCCATAACCCATCAAACGCTGCTGCTTCCTATGGCCACACACGGATGGAGAGTTACTGGCTGTAACTGTGTCCCGTTGCTGCTCCTCACCCTCAAAACCCAAGCGTACGGGCACAAACCCCTCAAAAGCAGCTCCACCTCCTCCACTTTCACTGTGTGGAGCAACAACAAAGGAAGAAAAGCTCAGCCTTGAGCAGACCCATCCTTTAGGGGACAAGCCTGGAAGCAGAACCGAGCCCTCAGCCGGTCCAAGGGCGCACATTAGCTCCCCTTTTCCCATCACCAGCCAAAGAGTGCCTCAGCACAGATACATACTCCTTGCACCTACTTCTGGCAGTAAATCACTTTCAGACTGTGGGTTGTTCGTTACTCCTGGTTAGAGCCAGAGGTTTCCAGTTCACAGGAAACCAGGATTTCAAAATCTGGTTTGATTCCAAGAGTAAAAAGCAAAAACAGTGCTTTCCAAACTTTCCCACTAGGAAGAGTTCTGGAAAACAGCTAGTCCAGAAATGTTGTCGCTCAGATTTATGAAACTTCTTTCTCAACTGAATATTGGTTTACATAGGTTGATAATAGCGTTTATTTTATCAGGGGATCTGGCTTTTTCATTAAAACACCAGTGGCACTTTGATCTGAAAGGAAAACACCATTTTTCACCCAGTGCTAGCTAGAAGCTGCACTGATTTACAAAATAAACCCTTAAATTTGTTACTTTAACTATCAGTGACAGTGGTGCACAGTAAATACATTAACACCAGTGACTACCATGTAAAACAAGTTATACTCTAAACCAATACCAATAATTCCCCAAATAAAAACCATCTTTTGAAGCATTTTGCATTTTTAGAAGCCTGTTATTTAATGAAAACACAATTGTTCCTGGTGCATTACTGCAGAGCACGCTGACCACAGCCATTGCCTCCTAACCTCAGCTGGAAACCTGTGCATCTCCTCAGAGCTCTGCACTTACCCTAGCTGGCCCAAGGCCATCTTGTTTTGACCCAAGCCAAGGAGGAGCAGAAATGTGCAGGTTTTTCCAATGGTCAATTATTTCCTCATTAAAGAAAAAAGAGAAGATCTTCCATTAATTTTACTCTGAATTTACCCTGTGTGCCTGCCAGCTATTAGATTTCCTTTCACTTGCATACAGACTCTCCTACCCAAAGCTTCCTTTCCCTCTTGCGGTGCT
The DNA here is from genome assembly GCF_028554395.1 of Pezoporus wallicus. Taxonomy (NCBI): domain Eukaryota; kingdom Metazoa; phylum Chordata; class Aves; order Psittaciformes; family Psittacidae; genus Pezoporus; species Pezoporus wallicus. The sequence goes on along the minus strand of NW_026642504.1, from coordinate 438,031 downwards.
TAAGGGTGGCAAAATGTCATCTCCAAGACAACTACATTAGCTGAGCTTCCTTACTCTTCCACCCTGAAACAAGTTCCTTTCTTTGAGGTTCCTGTTTATCAGCCTTCTTTGTGTAGGGTGGATGACAAGCCTGTGGTCCCCACTTTTGCAAGGCCTTCCTACCAAATGGCTGCCCTGGCTGAAGTCCCTTTGGGGATCAGTTACATGCTAGAGCTTAGCAGTTTTGCCTGAATCAGAGTGAACCCAGTCAGCAGCAGCACTGACTGCAAAAGTGAACGTGAATCCAGGACAGATTTCAGTGGTGATGGTGGATTTGCTCCATCCACTGACAGTTGACTTCAAAACACCTTATTGCCCAAGTAATGCCTGCCATAGAGTCATCCTGCTTGCATACGTGGCCAGGAGCATCCTCACCCTCCACCCAAGGGCCACGTGGTCCTCCAGGGAAGATCACTGTCTCATCCCGGAGAAGCTCCTTATTTCCAGACAAAAGCAGCACACTAATTCATTTCTCCAGCAAGCAAAATTAGGAGTGATGCTCAACAGCAACCCCAGGCTCAGACCTGCTCAGATCTCCACAGCAAGAGGCAGTGATGAGAGGAAGGCCCCATGAAGACACAGCCAAGCCCTGCTCATAGAATCACAGAATAGTCAGGGTTGGAAAGGATCTTAAGATCACCCAGTTCCAACCCCCTGCTATGGGCAGGGACACCTCACACTAAACCATCTCACCCAAGGCTTCATCCAACCCAGCCTTGAACACCACCAGGGATGGAGCATTCACAACTTCCCTGAGCAACCCATTCCAGTGCCTCAGCACCCTCACAGGAAAGAACTTCTTCCCTATACCCAATCTAAACTTCCCCTGTTTAAGTTTTAACCTGTTATCCCTTGTACTCTCACTACAGTCCCTAATGAATGAGACCTCACTTGGAGTACTGTGTGCAGGTCTGGTGTTCTCAACATAAAAAGGACATGGAACTGTTGGAACAAGTCCAGAGGAGGCCACGAGGATGATCAGGGACTGGAGCACCTCCTGTATGGAGACAGGCTGAGAAAGTTGGGGCTGTTCAGCCTGGAGAAGAGAAGCTGCATGGAGACCTCAGAGCAGCTTCCAGTATCCGAAAGGAGCCTATAAGGATGCTGGGGAAGGACTATTCATATCCTGCTCCAGGCACCCAACAGGACCAACTGCTGGATGGGCACCCCCAAGCCCATCTGTTAGTGCCCTGCCAGCTGTGGAGACAAGGTGCCTGCTACAGCCAGCAATCTGGGCAGCTTCACTCACTGTCACAGCCAATGCTTTCACAGCGCCATCACCACAGAGAGCAAACCCGCACGGCAATGGGGTGGGCGGCGTGTCCGGTGCCTCGCGAGAGCTGCAGCTCAGTGCAACGCTCTCTCCAGAGCAGCGTTTCCTCAGTGTTGTTGTTTGTGTTCCTCCCTCCCGTGTGTTTATCTGCAGATTCACGTGCTACCCACGGCGTTATAAATAAACCTGCAGCTGCTCAAAGCCAGCAGACGCAACCCTGGCCCGCTTCCCACCAGCAACCGCACTGCTCCCCACGGGGCAGTTAGGAGATAAGTGCCTGTCCTTTTCACTTTGAAGATGCTTTCAATAAGCAACTTTCTGCCGGCGCTGTGGCCCGTAGCCGGCACTGCTGCATGCCGTGAGGGCTCTGCCTCTAGCACTCTGCATCTAAAGATCACCACCAAACCACCACCTCCAGATGCTGAGACACCATCAACTGCAATGCCAATGAGCTGGGGGAGGGAGGGAGCAGCTCCTACGCTGCTCAGCCACAAGTGAGATGCTGCTGCAGGAGTTCCTCCCATCTGGTCAGGTCAGGACTGAGACTGGCAGGCAGACCTGGGAGGGGAAGACAAGACTGGGATCACACTGGGTACCGGCAGTGATTGGAGACACCAGCACGGCATCGCCAGGGCTGGGGATGGAGTGACAGCACCAAGGAACAGTGGCAGAGAGGCTGGACGGGCAAGGGATTAACAGTGGAGCTGTGCATGTAGCAGACACACTCCTCTGTGTCCGGAAAAATAACTGCCATGGAGTTCTGCCAATTCAGACCCATTTAGAGCATCTGGGGCCTGGGTTTCTCAGAAGCCCTGGCAAATCCTTCACATTCACAGGCTGCAAACTCATCCAGATAAAGAAACAGCTGGACAAATAAATAGCCCCACACATAGCTGGAGCCTCCACCCTCATTTTTCCACCCACAACTTTTTCCCTTCCCTTTCACTTCACAGGCCAGCTCCTCCCCCAGGGTAGGAAACGTGCCAGCATTTTAATCCTGGTATAACATTAACACAGCGAGCAGGCTTCTCCATTGACCAAGGATCGCATCAGCTGTGCCCAGTGCTGGACATTCAAAGCTGGTAAGAAGTTGCCCAGCCTGGTTTGTGTTGGAAGGGACCTTAAAGCTCATCCAGCTCCAACCCCTGCCACGGGCAGGGACCCCTTCCACTAGAGCAGCTTGCTCCAAGCCCCTGTGTCCAACCTGCCCTTGAACACTGCCAGGGATGGGGCAGCCACAGCTTCTCTGGGCACCCTGGGCCAGCGCCTCAGCACCCTCACAGGGAAGAGCTTCTGCCTAAGAGCTCATCTCAGTCTCCCCTCTGGCAGGTTAAAGCCATTCCCCTTGGCCTGTCCCTACATCCCTTGTCCCAAGCCCCTCTCCAGCTTTCCTGCAGCCCCTTCAGGCACTGGAGCTGCTCTCAGGTCTCCCCTTCAGGAGCCTTCTCTTCTCCAGGCTGCCCCAGCCCAGCTCTCTCAGCCTGGCTCCAGAGCAGAGCTGCTCCAGCCCTCGCAGCATCTCCATGGCCTCCTCTGGACTGGCTCCAACAGCTCCACATTCCTTTTGTGTTGGGATGCTGCAGGGTGGCTCAGCGCCGGAGCCCAGCAGGACCGGGATCCACACAAACTCCTTCATGCAGGCAGACGTGCTCCTGAAACCACGCTTCCAGCCTGGCCTCAGGCACAGCCACCGCATCCCCATGCAGGAGGGGGGCAGCTAATGAGAAACCCGTCTGTCCCCCGCCCTGAGGAGCCCCTGCCACAGATGTATTTACCCTTCCATGAGCTGAAAAGCCCTTCTCTGCCTCTTGTGCTTTACTGCAGTCTTAGTACAGTAGTTTTGCCAGCAAGAGTGGAGAGGGGCTGAGCAAACCCAGTGGCCCTTCCCCGCAGCCCCGAGCTTTGCTTTGCCTGGCCGATGGCCAGCGGAACAAACTGAAACCCAATCCCCCCCCGGCCGATCCGCTGGCGCAGGAACAGCACGCTGCATTGTGAGCCGGCGGCTACAGGATATTTTGGATACTTCACTCGGGGATCCACTTAAACTCCAAGAGGGAGAGTGATTGATAGGGAGCGAGAAGAGGCAGTTGACAGAGCTGGGATGGGGACCGCCAGCATCCCACCCTGCAACCAGAGCCCCAAAGGCCACACCAAGGGCAGCGGGATCAGGTCTTGCTGGTGCTGCCGGTGAAGACAGGCACCTGGTCAGTCAAAGCCTGTCCCTAAAACATTAGGTCCAGCCAGATCCAGAGAGTAAGAATAAGCATCTCCATCTGACCCGCCAGGCAGACCCCCAGGCTGATGACAGTCCTGGGGGCTCACAAGGCACAGAGAGGAGGCCTGACCCCATACACTGCTAGCAAGGGAAAGATGTCACCACTTCTGTGGAGACACAGAGCCTTCCTGGCCCCTTATCTCATCAGAACATCACTCCCCAAACCTGCCTGACAGCCCTGAGACTCACAGAGCCAGCGGGGGATTGAGGGATGATGCTGGGACACCTTCACCCATTGACTGGGTGATGCTCAGCTGCCTGTGACACCCAGACAGAACCCGTGTCAAACAAAGGGACATCTCCTGCCCTTAGCACAGCAGCCCCACTGGAACCTCCCCATGCTTTTCCCCACCTTGCTGGTGGATGCTGCCATGAGCTGGACTCTGCTTTCCCCATTCCCACCTACATCCTTCCCTTCACTTCCCCTGATCCCCCACACCTTGTCTGACCACCCACATCACTGTCCTCAGGGGAGCAAACCCAGGGCTCATGCTGCTGTGCAGAGGGGGGATCCACTGAGGCCCTTGCTAGACTGAGAAATACAGAAAGCAGGGTTTGGAGCAGAGCTGCCCCTGGCCATGGGGCATGCAGCAAACCAGTGCGTGAGCCAGGAGCTGGGGCTGAGCACACCACAGAGAGCAGCATCCTGCTTGCTAAGATCCAAGAGCGAGGAATTGCCCCTCTCAGCTGCCCCTACGGCCCAGCTCTGGCTCTGAGAAGGTCTCTGCTGAAGGAGCAGCTTAGCTGGATGCAGGGAATGACCATGCTCCATCCGGCTGCCACATTGCCACATATCACAGCAGATGCATCCTTTCTGCCCCCAGTTTCCTGACACCCTCCGCCCCAGAGGTCAGAAGAAACACAATAACCCCACCAGAGACCCCCAAAAGCTGCTCCAGCAGCACCAGGGACCCACAGTCCTTGCTGGTAGCATCTGTCCCAAAAGGAGCCAGGGCTTGTAGGTGGTCCGGGTTCAGCCAAGGGCAGGCTGCTGGAAGACACAATGCAGATGCTAAATGCCAGCGAGCAGGGGCCCTCCTGCTGCTGCCGGGAACGCGGTAGCCACACAGAGAAGACACAGATGCAGGCGTTTAACAGCCATTGCTACTGTCAGCACTAATGACTCCATCCCTGCAGTGGCACCGGCCCCATCCTTGCAAGACACCATGCGGGAGGGAATCCCAGTTGTTAACAACTTGTACGAGATGCAGTGCCCAAGGTGCAGGGCACCTCATCTCCCTCGATACCCCAGACCCACTCTCCTGTGTTCCATTCACAGCACGCTGTGCCCGCAGACCAACTCCTCTGCATCCCTGAGCACAGGGCCGAGGTGACCTCAGGAGATTTGGGATGCAGCAGGAAGCCCGGAGGCTGCAGAGCATTACTGGGTGTGGAGCACATGCCCCATATTCATCCCTTTACCCTACTAACCTCTGCCCGTTACCCGATGCAATGAGCACTGAGGGTAGCAGCAGGAATGACACGCAGCTGGATTTTGGGCAGCTCTGCCTGCCCTTCCCCTTGGGCCACCCGCACCCAGAGCAGAGCCAGTGTGTGCAGCAAGCCCCTGTCTCACCTCCCAGCACTGCTGGCACTAAATGAGGCTTTGTCACCCTGCATGGTGGCATGGGCTGCAAGCAACTTGTTCCCAGCAGGCTCCAGAGCCCTGCTCAGCATCCCAATTGAGCTATCCCTAATGGGCTTCAATTTTAATTTGCTTTTATTGGAAAACACAGATGGTGACACCCCCCCCCCCTCCCCCTGCCTGAACATATATGGGGTAATAACATTTACAGGGGAAAGATATTACCTTCAAACACAGCCGAAGCTCCGGCAGAAGCCCCACCATCACACGGTGATGCGCAGCCGTGCCACACAGCCCCGTGCCCAGCTCATAAAGGCAGGTCCACACAGAGCCACCAGCATGGTGTGGGCAAGGGGAGGCAGCACCAGCATCCAGCAAAGGGGACTTAAAGAGCAGGACCAGCCCCTGGTGCAACCAAGCAAGCCTGGCAGATTAACCTGGCTGGGTCTCTGTAAAGCATCCCAGAGCAGAGGGATGCTCAAAGCTGCTGCCTAGGGCTGAAGGGGCTCACTGTGTACCCCCCCCTCCAGCCTGGGCCAGCCCCTACTGCAGCTCCCCAGTTGTTCTGAACATGCCTGGCTCCAACCAGCAATTCAGGTCAGAACTTGGGCTGCACGCACTCCAGCACCCAAAACCTGCTGCTGTGGATGCTTCCACACATCCAGCAGTGCTGGTGCTGCCGTGCAGAGCCCCAGATCCCCTTTCAACAGCCTCCGCCACCGAGCACAAGGAGCCGGGTGAGGATGCTCTCCAGCATGCAGCCCTGGCTCTGTCATTCCTGTTTGCCACTGTTCTTACATGCAAACATGCTGCTGGCTGGCAGCAAGCACAAATGGCTCAGGAGGAGCCACAAGGCCAGCCAAGCCGCAGAGGGATGCCCTGTGCCCTGGGATGGCTGTGGCCATGGATCAGGCTCCCAGCCACAAGAAGCCTCTCCCTGGGACACACACAGGAAATCCCAAAACCCCTGTGAGGAGCTTGTCTTCCTTCTAGCCCCTCCCAAGGCCAGAGCATCTCTTCACCATCATCCCCTTGTTATCTCTGGGGGTTTGCTCACAGACACAGAACACAAACCCTGCCTTCCCTCCGGGCCCCCTGCCACAGATAAAGCCACAGAGGAGCCGGCACTGCTGGCGCTGGGTATTTTTAGAAAGCTGTAAATGTTTCCTGCATTGGGAAAACCCCATCCTCAACAGCTCTCCACGGAGAAGGCTTCCTCTTTCATGCCCAAATAACTCATTACACGCTCATAAAACCTCAGCAGGCAGCAGGCTGAACCAAGGGGATGTTCCACCGGTGGATGCTTCAAGGCTCCTGCTTGCTGGCAGCCCTACCCGGGCAAGGGATGTGCTCCCTCATAGACTTATGCAATGGTTTGGGTTAGAAGGTACCTTAAAGCTCATCCAGTTCCAACCCCTCCTTCCACTAGAGCAGGTTGCTCCAAGCCCCATTCAACCTGGCCTTCAAGCCCTCCATCCATCGTAGCACTGCCCATCAAGCATGAGCCAGACAGCTGCCCTCCATCGGGAAAGAGCATCCCCCTAAGCAGGTAAGACATGGGCTGTGGGACCACAAGCAGAGCTGCCATCACCCACAAGGGCTACACTGAGGAGCTGAGTGATCACAGTCCATGCTGGGACATATCTGCATGTCTGCAGACCAGCAGCAACCGGAGCAACAAGGAAGGTGGCAGCAACTTATGAAACTGCTCTGCTGCTCACGCAACTGATGGAGAGCACATGCTGGGGTCCAAGTTGCCACTGGGATGGGGTCCTGGAGACCCCAATGGTCATGGGGATGAATTCCCATCACAAAATGAGTAAACCCAGTGTGGGTAAACGCAGAGCAAAGCTCGTTTTGGGGGCTGAAGAGGTGCACATCAATGAACCAGGGACGAGCGGTTGCGTAGGTACAGGCAACCCTAATCTGGTTACATGAACGTGGGAAGAGATTTTTGCACCCTCCAAAAAGAAACACAGCCAGAGGTGGAAAAAGAGGCAATTTCCAAAGTTGAAAGGGATTATTAGCAAAAATTGATTAGGGTGGAAATGTAAACAAAAACAATGAAGAGTAATTACAGCTTAAGAAGGCTTTGCCAAAATCTCATAAATCTGAGAGCAGAAAAGAAGGCGTCTTTAGCTTAAAATTATCTTGGCTTTGAATAAAAGAAAAAACTGCAGTAAAAATAAACATATTGTATAAATTAAAGCCGGGGGAAGTTGGCAGCACAAAATCAGCAGTTACACGATGCAGACAAGTTGCGAAAGGAGGTATCAATGAAAGAAACTCCACTGCCAGGAAACAGAAAGGAGAGGAAAAAGTTTAAATGCACCAAAAGCAAACGCAACCGGAGCGGCGGAAATGCGAGTCCATGGGGACGCTCAAGTGTGAAGTCAAGCAGCAAAACAGATGCCCCAATGCACTGGGATAAAACAAGGGCAGAGCCAGGAGGGATGAGAAGCGGCAGCTCTGAGCTGGAGAGCAGCAGTGGCCAGGGAATGCCGAGAGCCATGGACCGGCCTCAGCCCCTTTGCTGGCAGCATCCTGACACCGTGCCCCATCCAGGAGCGAAGGATGCATGGGATGCGCAATGGTGAGGCCACGTTAGCAACTCTGCAGTTGTTTCCTAACAAACAGCAGCAGCATCCTCAAGACAACTATTTTCTCTCATTCATTCTCTTTCATAGGGTCAGGAGAGCCCCTAAAGACTCCTGGGGTGAGGACAGCCCCAGCACCAATAACACGCCTCGCTCAATGCTTTTTGCTGTGCACCAAGAGCAATCTGAGGATGGGGAATGATTCTGCAGCATCTCACAGGGCTGGTGGAAAGACGCTCAGGCATCTCAGTCCAACCCCATCCCCACCACAAGAACAGGGCAGCCTGGGCTTGGCCTCGCTGATCCTGGGAATGCCCCGTGCACCCGCTGCAAAGCCATGCAGACATTTCCAGCTGCTCAGCAAACCCTTCCCAGAGCAGCAGGGTACTGAAAACACACGGCTGCTGCCTACAGGGAGGCTACAGTGGCTCTACAGATACTGCAGGAGTCAAACCAGAGAGATGCCTGGGGCACCACCTGAGCAGCCAGGATATAAGACAACACAGCGAGCATCGGGAAGGGCAGATCCAGTGTCGAGAGCTCTCCAGAGCAAAAAAAAAAACCCAGTCAGGTCGGCCCCACACTCCCCATGCTGCATTGGCACTTTGTCAAGGAAGCACAGCAAGGGGGACACCCCCTGAGCAAGCTTTGAGGATAAAGCAGCAGAGGTATCAGTGTGGATGCTGGACAGGCGCTGCATCCCTTCTGCGTCCCTCTGTGCTGCAGGTGCCACCCCCAGCCACCTCAGACACAAGCATCAGGAGTGTCCTACAGGAGGCAGGGAAGGACAGACGCATTCCTGCTCCCTCCCCACATGCAAAACCAACCAGCCAAGGAGAGAGCAGCCCTGCATCCTCTGAGCACCGAGGGATTTGCAGAGAAACACCCCCAGCTTTGCAGGGTTTAGCAAGTGCTGTCCAAGCCTCATAAAAGCATCACACTTCCAAAATTCAATGTACAGGGAGGCAGAGGCATTACCTGACAACCCCCTCAGCCTTGACATGGGAAACCAGGCGAAAAGTCTTATGCAGGGAACGCACCAACCCCCAAATTCCCTACTCAGCATGAAGCAGCCTTTATAAATCAATGCCTGCAGGAGGAAAACACGTGAGGGAGCAGCAAGTTCATCCTCCCCTTGCTGCTGCACTCCTGATCATCCTCGAATCCCACAAGCGTGATGGAAGGGATCTCTGAAGGGCTCAAGTCCCACATCCTGCTCAGGAAGGGACCCTGGTCCGAGCCATGGGGAACCACAAGCACCCTACACCGCTGCCAGCACTGCTGGAGCAGCTGGGATGTGGGATAGACAGGGAATTTCTGGCAAGCAAAATGTGTAGCCTGAGCTGAGGGTGGCCACACAGATGTCCTCAAGCCCAGGCTTGCACACATAGCTGCATACACAGCCATCGTGTCTCCTCCAGAGCACCTGGGAGCACAACACGCCGGGAAAGATGGATGAGTGACAAGCGCCATGGAGAGCCAGAGGCTGTGATGCAGCCGAAGTCCAGATGTGACCCTCTGGCTACCTGTCTCCTGGCAGGCTGCTTACACGCAGAGGGTGAGCACAGCCCAGGGCTCAGCAGCAGCATCGCTCCTCCGAACCTGGAAGCTGGAGCACATCCAGCTCATTGGATCCCAGCAGGTACAGAGCCATGTCTGATGCCAGTCACCATCCACAGGGCATCATGGCTGGTGCAGCAGGAACAACAGTCCCATGGGAGATGGGCTCCTACCACAGGCAGCCTTGCGGGGCACCAGGGCTCTTTTCATCCAGCTGGAAACACTTCCCTGCTCTGCTGACTTCAGTGAGCCCCTCTTGCCATAACATTACCTGGCTGCTCACCAAGAACACCGGGTGCCCACCGAGCTGCCCACCCCAAATGCACAAGGCAAGTCCCCGAAAACCCAGTATCCCAGTGGTTAGTGAAGGGGGGGAACCAGCCGGTCCCAGCCCTGCCAGGAGCATGTCTGCACCTCATCGCACCCTAGGCAATGGAAAACATCTCCTCCTCGAGGTTAGAAATACCCCCTCGATTCATAGGAGGTGCATCTCCTGTCCATGGAGGATGCAGCATCCTCCTCCCTGTCTTCTGATTTATTCTGCCTGGAGAGCCAAGGCGCCGGCAGGATGCAGAGGGCTGCTGGTCCCCTCCCTCCGCTCACACTGCCCGGATTTATGGATTAATAAAGCCCACTGGCTGAGCCTCTGTTCACTCCTCTCACAGAGGATAATTAACTCTATGCAGTTCTGACTCACAGGACGTGGATTTGGAGAACTTGGTAGAACCTTAAAGCTGCCCTGCTCCAAGCAAGTGATAACATTATCACACCAGGGCAGCATCGAGCCCAGGCTTGTGTGCTCCACACAACCACTTGTCCCCATGCTGTGACGTCCCCAGGCCAGGACTGATGCCCAGAGGGAATCCGCAAGGAGCAAAGCCCTGCACCAGGGAGCTCAGGATGGATGGGAGAGGTGTGGGACAGGATGGAGCTGTGCCAGCCAAGGAGGTGACACTGCTGAGGGCCAGCGGGTTTCCACAGCAGAGGGGCTGGGTGAGTGTCAAACACAACAGTGGGACTTTTGGTGCCTCTTAGATAAGTTTTTTCCCTTCATAGAATCATGGAATGGTTTGAGTTGGGAGAGACCTTCAAAGCTCATCTAGTCTAATCCCCCTGCAATGAGCAAGGGCACCTTCCACTAGAGCAGGTTGCTCCAAGCCCCATCCAACCTGGCCTTGAACTGCCCAGGATGGAGCATTCACCACTTCCTTGGGCAAAAAGGACTCTTATTCCTTAACCAGCAGCAATGCATTGAGTCAGTTTAACCTGCACAGCCCAAACCCAACAGAGAAACCAGCAAATCTCTACCAGGAGCCACCTTCTCAAGGTGAAAACTGGTTTTGCCAGAGCATCGGAGTCCCAGAGCACTAAAGCAGGGCATATCTCCTGCTTATAAAGGCTGTTGTCATTGCACATCCTTTTAAACCCAGCCATTAGCAGTGTTTTTCAGTCCTAAAACACCCTGTTCAACTCATCTGACACTGCCTAACCTGGGGCAGAGAGAGTCTTGGACTCCCTTTCCCGTTTCAGCAGGAAATCTGGCCAAGGCTCCTGAGGAGGACAATAGTGAGAGCCAGGGAGAGGTGAGTGCAGGGTGACCAGCATGCCTGAGCTGATCTGCCGCAGCGGGCTCTGCTGTCACCTCCTGGCTTCCATAGAAAGGACATGATCCAACCAAGCCATCATTGGTACGTCAAGCCATCAGAGCTGGGACCAGGACCAGTCTACACTGTAAACTCATCACAGAGCAGTTAAGCCAAAGAGAAAGCTGGAGAAGACATCTCAGTTCGCATTAGTTCAGCTAAGCCACCCATACGCCAATATAAATCAGAAACATGCTCAGGACACTAAATGGTGCAACAACATGTGATGGAAAGTCAACATGTGATGGACACAGCCAACAACCTAACAGATTTCTGCTTCCTGCCCTGCCTGGAAGCAGTAGTGCCTTGTACCTGTCAATATCTGTCATTGTTACACTCTGTCATACCCTGGGATTGGTGAGGACAGGCTTGTTGCATAATTTTAATGCACAAAGTGCAATAAAGACCCTGAGGGTCTACAATTTCAAACCTCCTAATGACAAAGAAAGAGGGCTACATCACTGGACTGGAAGCACGTAATTGCCCCGGCACTGATAATCACAGCCCATGTAGACCAAAGGAAGGACAGCCCAAACCTCAAATGGCTTTGCCCATTGTTCCAAACGCATTCATTTCTCAAATCTCATAAAATTCACAGGCAGAGTCAAACAGGAAACAGGAGCAAAAAGTAAAATGAAAAGCAGAGGGGTTTCAGACTAGATGATTTCAGAGATCCATCCCACCCCAAACCATCCCATGATTCTGTGCCTCATAGAACTTTCACAGGCCACACTTTGACCATCTAGGAAGACAACTGCTTCAACCAAAACTAAGCTCAGAGTAGAAAAGTGCTTGTGACAACTGCACATACAATGGCAATGCATGAGAAATGGTAGGAGAATGAGCAGGCAACACATATTTTATTGTGAGTGGCATGAAGTGAAGCAAGGTAAGAAGGGAAAACTATGGAAAAGCCACGTTTGGCATAGCTGAAGGAAACAAAAAGTTATGGCAGGGGAGTTCTTTTAAGCATCTAGTCAAAATGTTAAATAAAAAGGGCAAAATTAACAGAAACAGAGAAAAAAAGCATTGACAATTGCCCAGGAATGGAGACGTTGCCACCTTTCTGAGCCCTGCCTCAGCACTGCATCACTTGCAGGCTGATTAATCTGGTAATCATCTGCCCTGCTTGCACTCACAGCTTCCCTCTCTGCTGTTCTTCACAACTGCTTGTGAAGGACGGCCACGGCCGGCCTGCGTCTGTATTAGAAAAGTAGGATGTTATTTCCATAGCCCCCAGGAGGACGGGGCTGCTTCCTCCCACTCCTAACACAGGATTCCTTAGCTCATACATAACTAATGATCCAGGGACCGTCTGGCTGTAATTCTCTTAAACATCACACACGCTGTTTGCAAGCAGCCAGCAAAGAGCCAAGACTTTGTCCACGGCTGGAACAGATGTGTCAGGACCACACGGTGACCAAACAGCTCCTCTCTTTCCCACAGGTACAATGGCCTCATTGAGGTGAGAGAAGCCGCTGCCATCATTTATCTTCATTTCTGGGTTTTTCAGTTATGGCACTTTCATAAACAAGCCCAAGGAACCATGAAGACAAGAAATTCCCACATGACACCTCCACAATAGGTTGAAAAATCAAATTCTGGGGCTAGCAATGAACATCAACTGGAAGAAAACCACACGAAAGCTTCACAGCTCCAATACTGGCCAACGTCTGCATGAATACCTTGGGCAGTGGAGCAAACCCATGCAGCTCTTTCCAGCACCATGATTTGTGTTGACGATAGAGGGATGGTTCTGTTACTGCTGAGCAGGGGTGCATTAGAAGCTGGGAGGAGACACAGCCAGGACAGCTGACCCCAACTGACCCAAGAGGGATTCCAGACCATAGGATGTCATGCTCAGCATAAAGTTATGGGAAGAAGAAAGAGGTGTGTGTGTGGGGGGATATTGGGAGTGATGGTGCTTGTTTTCCCAAGTCAACATTACACATGATGGAGCCTGCTCTGGAGATGGCTGAACACCTGCCTGCAATGGGAACCAGTGGATTAATTCCTTATTTTGCTTTGCTTTACCTCAACCCATAAGTTTCTTAGTTCTTCTCTTCCAGTTCTCTCCCCCATCTCATTGAGCGGAGTGGGTGAGCTGCTGTGTAGGGCTCAGTAGCCAAATGGGGTTAAACTTATGGCAATGGGGAAAGGGAGAACTAAGAAAATCAAACACATTTCACAGTGACAGACTCAAAAGACTTCAGGAATTGGCAGGCAAGAGGCCACGAGGGGATGTCTGGGAGAAGAAGCAAGCTGGGAAGTCCTTGCAGACACCAATGCAGAAACGCCTCAGTGCAGAAGGAGGATCACGTTCAGTAGGTGCCCTAGGATGACAGAGTGATGCAACAGTAGGCATCCAAGGTCTCGCTCAGCCTGAAATCACTTCTGGGAGAATAATGAAAACGCTGATGTAATTCAAATCATAAAGAATTAAAGAACAGGAGTATAATTAGCAGCAGTCAACATACTTCGACAGGAAACAGGTCTTGTCAAACAAATCTGATTTCATTCTTCACTGAGATTACAAGTTTGATTGGTGAGAGTAACCGTGTACAAGGCTTTCTGCCTACTGGAAGCAGGAGGCGTGACGGCAGCACGGGGAGCAGAGCCAGCCCTGCCAGCCACAGCTCAGTGGCTGCTGGGACGTGCAACTCCCTGTCGCCCGAAACATGACAAAGGGATTAAGAGCTGATGAGCTGGCGGGTTCCAAGTAACAGTTCCCAGCGCTGGGTCTCAATAGGCTCTGCAGGAACCAGCCCCAGTTTCATTTCTGCCTTACAGTCAGCGTGATGGAGAGGGATGAAGGAAGCTGATGTTATCTTATGCTCTTCCAGGTTCGCAGAGCATCCTCCAGTAAAAGATATGGGATTCATCTCCCTTGGCATTCACCATACGTAAAAACAGTGCTCCCACTTTAATGCAGTTGTTAATTTTCTACAGATAGGAGCAGCAGAGAGAAAAGGGCCTCTGAGGACAAGGCAGATGATCTAAAACAGCCACTCCAGGCAGGTGGACCAAATTGCCCTCTGCAGGATGCTAAAGGAGGGGGTCTTGCTAAGAGCTTATATTAGAAACCCCCCTTTTGTGCTGGTGATTAAATTGACCAAATCATACTCGTATTGGGGGGTGGGAGGGGCAACAGTCCTTCCAGTAAATTAAAGTTTGCTGGGAAAAGCACTGGAAAGCCTGGCCTCCCCCACGAAACCCCTCTCGAGCTGGTGTGGCACCAGCCAGGAAGAACTCCAGATGGTCCCAGTGACACGGTGGCACTGATGGGGTGGGTGCCCTGGCACTGCAGCACAGATGCTGCTCCCACCCGGCAGATGCTCACTGTGCATGAAGCAATAGGACTGCCTCAAGGGTCATCAACAGGACTGCCATTCCCGCTCCTTGGGAGCCAGCAGGATTAGGGCTAAGTCTGGGTGGGCAAACAAACGCCAGCTTTACTCTTCCTTCTCCTCCAGAGCAGCAGAACAGTGGGTTTAAAGTTTCCAGGAGACAGATGATCATCCCATGCAGGAGCACCTACAATGTTCCATAGAGGAGCTGCCCCAAAACACAACGGAGGTGTGCGCAGACCTGCCTCAAGGAGGCACCAGCCAGGACAAGGAACACGCTCATCACCACCCACATCCATCCATCCATCCATCCATCCATCCATCCATCCATCCATCCATCCATCTATCCATCCATCCATCCCCTGCCACGAGACCCCCCAAAGGGTGAACAACAAAACTTGGAGTACCCCAAGAAAAGCCTCACAGTTGGGATCAAACCAGGAGCTCTTCCGCATGTGAAGGTAAAGGCGGCTAGAAAGAGACCACTCGATGCCCAGCCCAAGCTATAGGATTTTCAACAGCTTTTAGGAACTTGCTCACACCACAGCACAGACAAGACAAGGAGCTGCAGGACTCCCAGGTCCTTGCCTGTCCTGAGGCTCAGGAAACCTCTCCAGCACGCCAGCAAGTAGCAAATCCATCCAGGAACAGCCCTCAGCAATTGGGAGGGAGCAGCTGCTGTTGTCAGTGCTTTCTGGGCTTGTCACGCTGCCTCTTACCCCCTGCCTCCCCAGCCAGATCCTCTGACATCCAACACCGCCTCTGCCAAGCCAGACACTGGGTCCCCCCGACCAGTGCAAGCAGGAAAGCCATCCTCTGGGGGCTCCTCTAAAGCAGGGCCTCCCCCTACCCAAAGAAAAGACTTAGTCAAAGCAAATGCCAGACCCATTAAGAGCAAAGGACCTCACAGCCAACAGAGGAATGCCTGGGCCTGATGGACTGTTTATAGAGTCTTTTATAGGAAGGATGGGTAACCTAATCCCAACTACAACATTTTTTATGCTGCTCTATGAGGGTTCAGCTGTGATTAAACTGTTGGCACAGTCCCATGGCACATAAAACCATGGAGACCAGCAAGTCTCATCCCTGCCAGAGCCCTGCAAACGCAGGCAGCAAAAGTATGCTAAGCATTAAAGGCCAGTGAGCCTCACCACAGGCCATCCCCGCTTGCACCTCCAACAGGCTTTGCTGCTTTAAGAGACCCAAATAAAAGCAACTCAGCGCTGATCTCCATTGAGTATTTATCCCTGATGCAGTCCAGAGGAGGGCAAGGGATAACCACCCAGAAGCTGGATGCAGGAGAGGCAACTGCCCTTGTGAAAATGTGCTGTTAGCAGTGGGCTTCAGCATCCTTCTCTCCTAGAAGCAGTCCCAGGGCCAACACAGAGCCTCAGCCACCCTCCTAAGACACTGGGTGAACCCCACAGCAACATTTGCTGAGCAGTTAAAACACTGGATCTTGAGCCAAGTGCACTAAACTGAGATGATCCAAGGGGTTTGTCCCTGCTCTCCACACCAGACTGGAGCAGAAACCATGGTCCCCAGCACGGACAAGGTCCCCCCTTCCCAGGGGGCCAGCCTCTAGGCAGAGGATATCCAAACACCTTCCCCTGGTTCAAGCAGATGCTGACCCAGGAGTCACTGTCCTCCTGGGACAAAGCACTCCCAGGGTGCTCCAATTTGATTTGGAGGGAGAGAAATTGGAGGAGCCCAGGCTTGGCACAGAGTCACACCAAGCCCAGAGCAAAGCCCCCACTTCCAGACCCTCAGGTTAGCTGGAAAGGGGAAAAGAGTGAGGGATCTGGGGCAGGAACCCCTCTGCCGCAAGGCATCAATGGGGACAGTACATGGGATGTGCGGGGTCTTCCTCGGCACTGCTGGTGGATGGGATTTCTCCTGGCATTTTAAACGTGGTTGTTTCATTTTATTGTCACAGAATTGGAGCAGAACCAAGGCTTGGGTTTGGTTCTTTCTGTTGGCTCGGCTGACTCATCCATCACTGTGTCTTGTCGCTGTCATGATACATCCTGGCGTGACACATCATCCCCTCCACAGCCACACACACCCATTCCATATGGGCTCCCAACACTGACCATATGAGGTGGCCTTTCAGAGTTGAAGCTCTGGAGCACATCGAGCCCAAGAGCCTACCACCGATTTCAAACCCTTCTTCTGCATCAAACACCACCACCGCAGGAACCCTGCACGAAGCATCCCCAGCCACAGCAGCCAAGAGAGGGATGCATCCCTCTGCACAGCCGGGCTCTTTATGTGGGATGGGACTTTGCCAGCAGTTTTATTTTAGCCCTGTGTAAACGTACAGCACATTCCTGTCGCTGAAGGGAAGGAGATCCCGCAGCGCTTTAGGATGCCATCACCTGAGCCCATGCACCCGTAGTCCCTGATGTGCCACGTGCAGGGTGATGGGCACCCTGATGGAAACAAGCTGGGTGGGAATGCCACCACGGCTCAATGAGCACCCTGGGAGACCCACAGGCCGAGCCCTTCTCCACCCCTCTGGCCACTGAGCACTTCAAGGCTGCTGGACGACACACCCAGGGCTGACCTCCCGAATCCACTCTTTTCCCCTTTTCCCTCCGTAGCCCACACACCAAGGACCTCCCAAACACGCATTGAAACACTGGGTCGGCTTCTCAAGGGCTCAGCACCCACAGGGGAGCTCAAGACGTATTTGGCATCCCAAATTATAGGGAAGCACTTACCCTCGAGGGGGACCTGCCACACGTTCCCCAGCACAAAGCCACAGGGGCAGCCCTTGCTGTGCCATGGGGACACATGGGCTCCATCAGTCCCTCCTGTTGGTCCTCAAACGTGCCACTCCCAAGCCTACCGCAGTGCCTGGCAATGTCCCTCCACATCCCTTGCTTTCCAGTCCTAAATTCAAGCCCCCACCTCCCCACAGCCCCACCTTTTCCTACACAGAGACATATGGTAGAGGATGGGAACAGCAAAGCAGCACTGCGAGAGCCAGCCTGGAGAAGCTGCACTTCACCCCAGCCCCACCGATAAGCAAGGACAAGCTCCTGCAGCAATGCCAAGGGGTGAAAGCAAACACCAGGAAGGAATTGGTCTGCTCGGCTTCTGGGACATGCCCCTTTGTCCCCCATGTCCCACCAGGATGGGGACAGCCACTTGTTCTGCCCCACAGGTACCAGCCTGGATGCCCTCCATAGCAAAGCCTTACTTGCACGTGTCGGTACCTCCTGCCTGCCCCATGACTCACCATAGACCAACGGATGCCAGGAGACCCTCCCAGCCACTGCTCGACCCAAGGGGGAGCATCAGCCACCTCCTGGAGCGATGCAAGGTTTATCCAAAGCCAGGATCAGAGACCAGACGACAAATGGGAGCAGCTGCCAGTAAACGCAGCCTTTCCAGGGGATCTGTGTGTATCCAAAGCTGTCGCTCTCGAGCCAGAACAGGTGCCTGTCACAGCAGAACCATGGCAGCTATTCAATCTGAAGGCACAGACTTTAACATCAGACCCCATCCTTAGCAGCTTCTCTGCACTCCATTTTGCCTACAGCCTTGGAAAAAGGAAGGTGAAGAGTCAAAAGGAGGAGAAACCCAGGTATACGAGGCGCAGGCTCTGCAGCACAGCCACACCAGCAGGCATCTCCCCATCACCAGACGACGCTCAGAGAGGATCTGCCCCCCCCATGACAAAGCCACATCACCCACCATCACCCAGGGTGAGCTCCCAGCAGCACCCACCTACCCCAGGTCAGCTCCATCACCCACCTGAGCCAGGCTGAACCCCTCAGACACAGGGCAGACCCTGTGCTGCTGCTCAACACATCCCACCAGCCACACACCGACCCCTACCAGCGCTGCCAACATCCTAATTAGCACCTTCCCTGGGCCTGCCCTGCTCCCCACTGCTCTGCATCTGCCCAAGGACTGTCTCTGAGGTTGCCCTAAGGTAGAGCAGATGAATGGGGACAAGTCCTGGAGGTGCTTAGCACCCCTTCCTCTCAACGTGCTGCTCCAGCCCATGCCAGTGCTCACTGCCCTGCTGTGCCTGCTGTCAAAGGAGCTCCACGCAGCATCATCCACGCCTCTGGTTTTATCCTTTTTGAGCCTCCAGAGCAGTGCTAACACACAGCAAGGGTGGAAGAGCAGGAGGGTCCTTGTTATATGGGGATTATCCCTCCCCACTGCAAGGCAGGGAAATGGAGGGATAGTCCCCTCCTTTATCCCAGTTTTGGCATGGACAGGACAGCTCCAGGCTCTGCCCAGGGAATGCATCTGCCTAACCTGTCCCTGGTGGGGCTGCTCCATCCACCCCTTTGCTGCCACAGCATCACAGGCACCCCATGCCAGGCAGGAGCAAGCTCAAAGGGGCAGAGATCTGAATCCCACCACGTGACACACTCCAGCATCAGGTAATACCCTGACACCAGCCATTCCCCACAGCAGGTACCAGCAGCCACACTCTGCTCCATAGGGAAAGAAAACAATCTTATCATAGAATCACAAAATCATGGAATGGTTTGGGTTGGAAGGGACCTTAAAGCTCATCCAGTTCCAACCCCTGCCACGGGCAGGGACCCCTTCCACTAGAGCAGCTTGCTCCAAGCCCCTGTGTCCAACCTGCCCTTGAACACTGCCAGGGATGGGGCAGCCACAGCTTCTCTGGGCACCCTGGGCCAGCGCCTCAGCACCCTTACAGGGAAGAGCTTCTGCCTAAGAGCTCATCTCAGTCTCCCCTCGGGCAGGTTAAAGCCATTCCCCTTGGCCTGTCCCTACATCCCTTGTCCCAAGCCCCTCTCCAGCTTTCCTGCAGCCCCTTCAGGCACTGGAGCTGCTCTCAGGTCTCCCCTTCAGGAGCCTTCTCTTCTCCAGGCTGCCCCAGCCCAGCTCTCTCAGCCTGGCTCCAGAGCAGAGCTGCTCCAGCCCTCGCAGCATCTTCACACCATCACCACCTTCTCTCCCTCCCAGATCTGTGCCTGTTCCTGCACCAGAGCAGAGAAGCAGCCACATCCTCACTCACATTTAACACACAGGTTAGGGGGATGCACGCACCAACCCAGCGCTCCTCACCTGCAAGGGCACTCTGCAAGCAAACGGGAAGTGGTGGGAATCCTGCAGGAGGGATCCACAGGAAATGCTTTCCACAGCGCTGACACACTGCAATTAACTCCATGCAGCCTGGCCAGCCCCTTCTCTGCAGGCAAAACACGCGTACCCCTCGCTTTACTTCATTCCTGCTGCCCCCAGTTCATCCCTTTCTCCTGCTCGCTTTGTCCCCTGACACCAGACCGGCTTAAGAGAAACCAAAGGCACAGATTTATGACGTGGGGCTCACGGTGAAGGTTTCCGAGTTGCAGTTGTGGGGCCTGGAAATGGGATTTAGAAGCCAAACGAATCATGCAACACGACTGCGACCTCTGCGCGGCGAGACGTGACCCCTCACGTGCTCCAGCCCATCGCACACCCAAGCATGTGGCGTGCACTAGCTGGCTCCCCAGTAAGGGCCTGGGGCTTCTTCAACCTCCTTGCAGCTGCACCCAACTCATTCAGCAGTCCCAGCCCTAATACTTTCCACCATACCTTGCCTTAAACCAGCAGCACGTGGATTTGTCAGTCCAGAACATCCCTGTCTCTTACTCAAGACCACAAACAGCTTATTCAGACACATCCTCAGAAGAGGTGGTAGATACGGGTTAAAGCCACGGTCCTGGGCATGTCCTAGCACCAAGCCCTCTGTTTAGGTCATTCTGTGAAAGCAACACACACCTGGATGCATCTTAACAGCCCACCCCCGTCAAGGTTGTCCTCAGACACATCCCAGCCCTCTAGTCCCAGTGAGCAAGCCAAGCCAAAGCACTTGGGTCCAGTGGCCACCCTGCATGAATGAGTGGCCTCCTGGCTCAGAAAAGCAG
This sequence comes from Pezoporus wallicus, assembly GCF_028554395.1. NCBI lineage: Eukaryota > Metazoa > Chordata > Aves > Psittaciformes > Psittacidae > Pezoporus > Pezoporus wallicus. Next base: position 417,806 of record NW_026642504.1, on the reverse strand, counting down.
GACATCTTCTGGGGACCAAAAACGATCCAAGAACTCCTTGTCAGAGTGCCTTAATCAGTCCTCCCTTGCCCTGAGAGGCTCTGGGATAGGAAGAACCTGGAGTGCCACACCATGGTGCATGGGATGCTCCTCATCCACAGCCTCCCACAACCCCTATACACCAGGGCTGCAGAGGATGGAGATGCCATCTCTCCCCTGTATCCCTGTATCTGCTGAAGTTGTTCAGGCTCACAGAGGGTCTGGATACAAGGTCCAGGGGGTCCAGCCCCTGTTCCACCCTCCCTGCCTCTGCTCTCCCCCTCTTTTTCACCGCACCAACCCTGCAACGATGACCCCTGCAAGCCATGCCGAGGATGCGCAACCAGAGCTCACCAGGCTCCGGCACGGCCCCACACACTTTAGGAACGAGCTTTTGGGAGCTGGGGTGACACTTCCCGTGGAGCAGCACTCATTTCAGCCTGCTGCTGGGCACACACACCCCACAGAAGGCAGCTACAGGCAGCTTGCTGCCCCACATGCGACAGCCATCGCCTCTACACAGTTTGTCCGCTCTGAGCCCGGTGTCCCTTAAGCCCGGGTGGGAGCAGAGGGGAGCAGAGCCCTTCGCAGGCAGCCCCCGACCACCTCCCCCTCCTCTCCCATGGCAGGGGCTCGGCAGCCAGCACAGGCTGCCCAGGAGCCCGTCCCCGAAGCCCATTGTTCCCTTTGTCTGGCCCTTTGAGCACAAGCCGGCGCGACGAAGCATCCCCTCCGCCACGGGGACGTTCACACGCTCGGCCGCCCTCGCCACCCCCCGAACCCGGTGCTGAGCTCCCCTCCCTGATGCTCTCACCCTCCCAAAGGCAGAAAGGGCAAAGGGGAGCACCAACGGGCATCTTCCAGGGTTCCTTACCCTTGCCCAGTCACCCTGCTGAGCTAAAACCAGGAGCCTGCGGAAGGCTGGAAGGCATTCGCACACCCGGAGCTTCCATCATCACAGCCAAGGCTGTGAGCACGTGAAGCGATGCAGAACCCCACGGCACTTTGCCTCAGAAGCTGTGGATGGTGTGGAAAGCCAAGCTGGGAGTTGTGGGGGGACAGGGCCCCCCATCAAGCCCCCATCCAGCACTGGAACCTGGAGAAGGCACCTTTCCCTTCGGCACAGCCCTCCAATGACACATCTGTGACAGGAGGCTGAGCCAAAGGGATTCCTGGTTTCCCTCCCACCACAAGCAGCACACGAGGGGGATGCTCAGGGAGGAAGCACAGAAAGCACCCTGCTTTCTTCAGCCCAGCATCGAGGGCTTCCTGATGCACCCGGTGCCAGGGATACACAGGGGTAGGCTTCACCCTGCCCAAGGCACTCCTGCCTCCACCCTCCATTGCTCCTTGCTTTAAACCTGCTACTTCAGAACTCAAAAGCAAGTAAAAATACGATAAAAGAATGAACAGCCATCCCTCCATCACCCTCTTCCTCGCAGCTCCATGTCCTCCACAATCTGCATCTTCCCCGAAGCCCCCCCCAGCCCTGAACCTCTCCTGCACAAGTGTCTTGGCCCTCCTTTCCCAGCCTTTCCCAGTTCTCAGTTGATGCTTTCAAAGAGCCATCCACAATGACTTTAAGATCTCTTTCTTAAAATGCTAATAAGTAATTTAAAGACCGCCACTGTGCATGCATGGGTTTAGGGTAATTTTTTTCCTGTGAATCCCTTTCCATTCATCACTGACTACATTTAATCTGCCACTTTATAGCCCGGTTATCCAGTGTCATGAGATCCTTTTCCAATATTTTAAAGACAACTGTTGTTTTTACCATCCTGAATCATTCCGTATAATCTGCAAACTTTCTTGCCTCCGAGCTCCCACCCCTTCCCCACGCATTTATAAGTACATCGCACAGCACAAACCTCACGCTGACCCCCGTCCAGTGGGAAAACTGACTCCTTTGTTTGCCCCTCTTTAAGCAGATTTTAATCCATGAGAGCCCTTCCTCTAAACTTACAGGGCTGGAGTCTCCTGGATCACCCAAGGAGCTCCTCTTAAAGGATGCTCATCCCGATACTCATTGCACCAGTTTATTTTCACTTCGGCCATCACTTGAGGGCCATCTCTCAGCCCTGCCCTGGAGAGGAAAACTCCTTGGCAGGAGTGCCCTTGGCCATGGCCATCTGGGGAAGTGCACGGAAGCAGTTCCCATCTCCCCACTTGCTCCATGCTGGTTGGGTTTACCTTCCCAGTTCCCGTTTGTTGAAGTGGAATTTTGGGGTTGGGGATAATTAGTTTCTCCTCCCAAGTCATTTTCCGAACTCCTCTCAGCCTGACAGAGCTGGTTTCACACTCACTACACCACAGGCTCTGATTTTCTCTCTTGTTCTCCTCTTTTAATACAACTTCCAATAGCTGAAGAACTCTTTTTTACCTCCAGCAGCCTCCTTCCATTTGCCATTTCACCAAGATTTATGTACAAAAAACCCCAACCAAACCTCACACGTTAAATGGCCACATCCATTTATTCTGAGTTTTAATATCATTTCCTCCATCACGTGCAAGTACGTCCCTATTTCAGCTTCTCCCTTTGGCGACCTCCTTCATTTTGCCTTACTTGCAAAGCGTTACCATGCAGTATTTTTGCAGTCATTTTACAGTATGATGCTGCCATACAGAAAAGGGCTGGTCATTTTATGGATGCACTGATTGGCCTCTGAGCTAAAAACCTAATTTGTGATTAATTGATAAATTAATCTGATAAAACTCCACCAACTTCTGGAGCTCACCAGCCTCTTTATCTCCCTTAACGTCTAGCAATCAGTGCCACAATTCAGGGTAGAGGGGTAGCGGGGACCAAATGCTGCTCCCTTCATCCCTGAGCATGGAAACTCAGAGAGGGCAGACAGCACAGCACTCCTTCATAGAATCCCAGCCTGGTTTCTGTTGGAAGGGACCTCAAAGCTCATTCAAGTTCCAACCCCTGCCACGGGCAGGGACCCCTTCCACTGGAGCAGCTTGCTCCAAGCCCCTGTGTCCAACCTGGCCTTGAACACTGCCAGGGATGGGGCAGCCACAGCTTCTCTGGGCACCCTGTGCCAGCGCCTCAGCACCCTCACAGGGAAGAGCTTCTGCCTAAGAGCTCATCTCAGTCTCCCCTCTGGCAGGTTAAAGCCATTCCCCTTGGCCTGTCCCTACATCCCTTGTCCCAGGCCCCTCTCCAGGTTTCCTGCAGCCCCTTCAGGCACTGGAGCTGCTCTCAGGTCTCCCCTTCAGGAGCCTTCTCTTCTCCAGGCTGCCCCAGCCCAGCTCTCTCAGCCTGGCTCCAGAGCAGAGCTGCTCCAGCCCTCGCAGCATCTCCAAGGCCTCCTCTGGCCTCGCTCCAGCAGCTCCACATCCCTCTTGTGCTGCTGCCCCAGAGCTGGATCAGGGCTGCAGGGGGAGTCTCCCCAGAGCACAGCAGAGGGGCAGGATCCCCTCCCTGAGCTGCTGCTCACGCTCTAGGGCTGCAGCCCAGCACACAGGGGGTTCTGGTCTGGGCTACTCCATCCTGCTTTGCTTGCAGAGCCAGCACACCCTGCACAGCCACCCCCATGCTTGCACCCTGGCACAAAGTGCCATCCATTCATTCAACACATCCCTAAAACACCTGATACCGGTATGAAGTTGGTATTGATACATCCCTGCAACACACATGTGGGGCACCTCTGCTCCCTCCTGGCCCCCAAGGGGTCCCTGCCCGCCTCCAGCATCCCCAGCGATACTCGCTCCCTGTGCTGCCTGCATCCCCGGGTACCAGCCAGGGCAGAGCCTGCTCCTAACCCTCCCAGGCGCTGCCTCTCCCTCCCTCCTGCCTGGCTGCACGTCAGCACCTTATCGCAGGAGGCCCTGTGGTTACCCCCTTATCTAAGGCTGAACTTTTGCCTCCGAGGATCTCCCTGCTACCCCCATCCCCACACGATGCAACAGGCAGCCGCGCTTCATTCTGATGTCTCTGCAAGCCAGAAGCCAGGTTTGGGAGGGACTGCAAATCAGGATGGGTCTTTCCTGGTAAAATAAAGCCCTTTCTATGGAACAGGACCCCCATACCCGCTCCCAGACACAAGGATGCAGGGTCTGTGAGGGTGCTGGGACCAGAGCGGTCGGCTCAGGCTCCAGTTTAACACAGCTCCAGTTCAAGTCACACAAAGGCACTCAGGCCTTGGGAGCTATCACAGCATTCAGTATTTACTCAGCTCCTCAAGCAGGTTTCGCAGCCCCGCTGGTGCCCACCGCTCTTTGCAGCCAGCTCAGGTATGTGTACACAAAGGACTAGTGCAAGCAGATCCTTAGCCCGCCTGCAAAGGGGACCGCTGCTCCCACCCTTGGGGAACAGCCTCCAAGCCCCTTAGAAGCATCCCCAAGGCACCCTTCACATCCCCAGATCCCTCTGCAGAGAGCATCAGTGGTCACACCACCTCCAAGCCACGGTTCCCTACAGCCCTGTCCCCTTGGCATCGCCCTCCTGCTTTGATCACCCAGAGAAGCTGGAAATACAGCAGGGAGACGGGAGCAACTACTGCTTCAGCATGGGAAAAGCAGAGAAGCAGAGTGGCAATGGCAGCTCCACAGATGTTCAAATCAGGCACCAGTTCATTTGGTCTCTAAAAGGAGTTCTCCCTGTTGCTGCCCCGGTGTGACCTGCAACCCCAAAGATATGGCTCAAGTCTTTCTCCAGTGAGACCATGAACCTGGACCCAACAAGGCACAAGTCAAACCCTGTGGTCGCTCCAGCCCTGGGCCTGGAGAAGGCTATGGAGGTGCTCAGCAGCAAGTCATGACCATGTGTACAATAGAAGTAACCACGTTTTAACACTAAAGTATGTTACAGAATACATAAAATACAGTATACTGCATAGTATTGACATGCATGCAGGATAATAAATGTATATGTGTAAATGTGTATAATATGTGTATATTATAATACATTATTAACCACGCAGAAACACAAAGGTCCTGTCTCCAGCTTGCTCAGCGGATGGGGCACCCGTATTCATGCCCCAGAGATACCCGATGCAGGCGAGGACATTGTCCTGCCCCAGCACCCGACCCCAAGCCCATGGCCGAGCTCAGGATCACGACTGCTGGGCACAGAAGGACGATGAGCACTAGCCATGATGCTGCTTCCCAGCGCAATTCCCACCAGGCGATGCTCCCTCGCCCATCAGAGCCCACTGCTGCCTCCCAGGGCACCTGCACCCTCACAGATATCAGGGCCACCTTGTCCCTCCTTTCCCGTGTTTCGGCTCTCCTCCAGCCCTCGGGAATCCTGCCAATGCCACAGGGCTTATGGAAAGTTGACTCCAGCAGGGTGAGGAGCACCTCTGGGGGCTTGCTCCTGCCTCGCACACGAGTTACAGCCGGGCTGCTGGGTTTAAAATACCTTCAGTGCCCTTCCCAGCTCACCCCGAAAACACCTTGGAAGCATCAGTACTCTAGATACACGTGCAGCATACACCAGCAGGAATACAAAGAGGAGCCGTGAGTGAGAGTGGCACCATTACCAACCAGTGTGGGCTCCAGACCCTGCCCGGGCTCCTTTGTTCTTGACTTTCTGGTTTTAGTTTGGGGTGGGTTTTTTTTGTGTCTAAAAACACACTAAAAAAGAACTTTTCCTTTCAAAAGCCTGAACTTTCTCAGCTGCCGATACGTTACCTTGCAACAACTGCACGCAGTCCTTCACCTCTGCTTTATGTACATTGTCATCCGCCTCCCCGTTTTCCATATTGATTTATGGCTTACGTCCTTTTCACATTCCCTTTTAACAGCGCCGGTTTTAACCAAAGAGCCTTCCCTCCCGAGCCCAAGCCATGCATTCTGCCGGCCACTCGGTAATCAACTTCCAATTTTCATGCACATTCCTGTTTATATTTCCTTCCCTATCGGCTTTGTTTCTAATTAAGGTTTGTTAAATGCAAGTGAATATATAGCATACAGAGAAATATAAAGCATGTAGATAAATAAACACCCCACACACAGGCTCACTGACTAAAGGCTGCACTTTCAACCACGGATCCCAAAGCACTTTGTCATGTTCATTAACAAAACCTTGCGGCTCCCTTGGGAAAGATGCCGGTATTATTTTACGCCTTGTAATTAGGAAAACTGAGGCACAGAGGAGACAAGTGAAATTACCAGCATTAGAGAAAAGCTCCATAGCAGAGCTGAAAACAGGACGCAAGAGGCAGGATCCCCAGGCACATAACCAGGATGCGGTTTTCCCCCTTTTTTGCCCCCATTTTGGCTTTGGGAATCTGCTGGAGCTGGTGATGACAGCATGGAGAGCATCGCCACCATGGAAGTGCCTGTGGCCAGGGTGATGTGGTGGGGTGCAGCCCTCACCTCCTTGGCCAGTGGCTACCGGGTAAGTCTGCCTGCACCAACGGGGCCCAGGGCATCTGGAGATGCAGGCAGCCACTGCATCCAAGCATGCCATGGAGCTCCAGGAAGAGGCAACTCCCAAATGGGAGGAAGGAACAGTGGTGTTCCTAGGGAGAAGAGTCCCACACTCTTTTACCGTATCAACTCTCCAGAATCCTTTGCAAGTAGGGAAAGGCTGGGACATGGTAGGTGGTTGCCCGCACCAGCACTGCAAGCGACCACTGCAACCCCATGACACACATACCATACAACAGCAGGCAACAGCAGGGGCAAAGGGAGGACCCCACTGAGCCTGTCTCAACGCATTCAGCCCCAGATGGGGACAATCACTGGAAGCACAGGGCTTGGTCCTCCATTGACCATCTCCCTGGGAGCATCCCCATCCGTGGAGAAGCACACCTTCTGGTGATCATCTCAGGTGGATGAAAGCCCCCGCCAGTGCTGGCCGGCCCCTCATCCCCAGATGTATATCCCTCATCTCTTGGGAGGAGCCCAGGTGCTCCTGCATCCAGTCCCCGCTGCTACTGCCATGATGGTGGCAAAGTCACCCACTTCTCCACGCAAGCAGGCCAGTGTGCCAGGAGCGGGTCACCAACCCACAGCGCTGCCCGGCAGCTCCTCACAGGGTGCAGGAAGCGCAGGGTGGGGTGATGGTGTCACCCTGTCCCTGTACAAGGTGCCAGCTCCATCTCCTGCTGTAGTCAGCACCAATGGCTCTGCACAGCCCAGCCAGCTCGGCCCCGCTGGCCAGGCACAAACCCCATTGTCAGTGTCAGCCACACCAGCCGATGAGGCCAGATGTCCCACGTGGACATGTATGCTCCCACAAACACGCTCACCACCCCAACCCTTCCCCCCCACCATAATTAAAACCATACCAGGCTCATTTGAATAGCATAGCTGGCTAGCGCTCTCCGCTGCAACGTAAATAGTCCTATTTATGCCAAGCTCCCATATTGTAAATATCACGATGTATAGCTGGCCAACCTATGAGTCATCTCCCAAAACTCCAACTTAATAAATGGTGCCTCATCCATGTTCCAGACAAACATCGTCCGTGCGGCTCCCACCGGCCGGCGCCTCCACACCCCGGGCCAACGAACCGGGGGGACCACAGGGACCTCCCGCAGCGGGCAGCCACCCGTGGACCGCGCTGCTCCGGGATGAGCCGGGTTCTGACCGGACACGATGCCCTCACCCCTGCCCAGCCCCGCTCCCCGGCGCTGCCCGGGCTGCAGGCTCGGTCGGGGTGGGCTTGGGAGCGGGAGGACGAGTCCGTATCCCGTCCCCCCCTCCCCTTTCCTGGACCCCACGACCGGGCTCCCACCCAGGACCCTCCCCAGTGGAGCTCCCCACCTGCCGTTGCTTTGTCTGAGCACCGGGGGAAGGCGGCGGGGAGCCGCGAAAGCCACGCCGCCAGCAGGGAGCTGCCCGGGAGCTCGGGGATGCCGGCACGGCCTTGCTGAGCTGCGCCCAAAAGCTGCTTTCTACCCGCAGCGGGCACGGAGCGGCGGAGCCCGGGCATCCCTCAGAGCTCCCGGGGACCGGCCGAGCTGCCGGCGGGGGGATGCCCGCGTTAGCGAAGGGATGGCGAGGAGACGGGCTACGAGACCGAGGGGCTCTGGGGACGGCGCTGGGGGGGGGGGAGAGCGGCGGCGACACACAAGGGGCCCCTGGCTCGGCACCGGGCTCCGGCGGCGGCAGCACTTCCCAAACTTCACCTCCCTGCAGCGCTGGAGGGGTGCGGTGGGGACGGGGGGGGGACGGGGCACACACAAAGTGCAGCCCCCTCCCCTAAAAAAAGGGGGAAAAAACACGAAGTGGGGCTCGCCCGGCCCCACAGCGGCCCCTGCCTCTCCCCCCCCCCCCCACTTTTCCCTTACCTTCCACGGCGGCGAGCAGCGGCAGCAGGGCGAGGGGCAGGCAGCAGAGCCACAGCGGCCCCATGGTGCGCGCCGGGCCGGGCATCAGAGGCGGCGCGGCCGGCGCTCCATGGAGGCGGCGGCGGCGGGGGTGGGGGGGGGGAGGGGCGGGGGGGGGGGAAGCGGCGGAGCCGAACCGAGCCCCTCGCTGGGGCTGGGGCCGCCGCCGGCGCGGGCACGGCCGCGGGCACGGAGCGCACCGCCGGCCGGGCCGAGCCACCGCCGCCGCCGCGCGGGGGAGCTCCCAGCGCCGCCCGCCCCGCCCCGGGGAGCCGCTCGGCCGGCGGGGGCTGCGGCCGGCTGGGCGGCGGGCGGCGGCGGCGGCGCTGGGGAGGGGTGCGGAGGAGAGCGGAGGCAGAGCGGAGGAGGGCGGCGGGCGGAGGGCGGGCGGCGGCTCCCCCCGCGCCGCGATGGTTCCTCCCGGAGCTGTCGATCACCCGCAGAAAGCCGCGGGTTCACTCCAAATCTGCCCCGCCGGGGCGGGCCGCGAGCCGCAGGCACCGGGAAGGGGCGGGGGGGGAGCCGGGTCCGGGCTCCCCGAGGGGTGCCCCCGCCTCTGCCCGGCCCAGCGCCCGCGGCCCCGGGCTGAGCATCCCTAGAGCCGGGGAGAGAGGGAGGTGGAGGAGGGTGAGCTGGAGTGCGCTGCTGTGATTGCTGGTGTGTGCTGGGTATGAGCTGGTGTGTGCTTGAGTGCACTGGTGTGATTGCTGGTGTGTGCTGGCTATGAGCTGGTGTGTGCTGGGTATGAGCTGGTGTGTGCTTGTGTGCACTGCTGTGATTGCTGGTGTGTGCTGGGTATGAGCTGGTGTGTGCTTGTGTGCACTGCTGTGATTGCTGGTGTGTGCTGGGTATGAGCTGGTGTGTGCTGGCTATGAGCTGGTGTGTGCTTGTGTGCACTGATGTGATTGCTGGTGTGTGCTGGGTATGAGCTCATGAGTGCTAGTGTGTGCACTGGTGTGTGCTGGGTGTGAGTGCTGGTGCATGAGCTGGCTGCAGGCAGGGAAGGGGACATGACCAGCAGGAGACTTTTGGGGTTGTTCAGCCGGGAGAAGACTCCTTAAAGGGGAGAACTTAGAGCAGCTCCAGTGCCTAAAGGGGCTGCAGGAAAGCTGGAGAGGGGCTTGGGACAAGGGCCTGTAGGGACAGGCCAAGGGGAATGGCTTTAACCTGCCAGAGGGGAGACTGAGATGAGCTCTTAGGCAGAAGCTCTTCCCTGTGAGGATGCTGAGGTGCTGCCACAGGGTGCCCAGAGAAGACCTCTTAGAGTCAACCCAGGTGGGGCAGGAGCACAAGTTCACTCATATTCCCTCTGTGTGGGGCCATTGTGGGTTGGTCACAAACCCGGTTCACACCACACGAAGTCAAGCAGTACCCTCCTCCCTGAAGGTGCAAGCTGACCCAGCTCCACCTCTTCATCACACTCCAGATCTGACCCTTGTGCACTTCACAAGTCTTTGGAGGCGATCAAGGCTCCCTGATGGTATTGGCCATGTGCATGAGCCAAGTGGGCTTCCCCAACTCACTGTGGCCAGCTTCAGGCTCTGAGCACCTTTGGAAGCTCCTACCACAGCAGATGTTACTGGTCATACAAGTTGGCCACACATTCAATGCAGCAGCCTCCAGAGAATCCTATGCGCCACCTCCTTTCATCTTTAGTGCCTCATTAGGGTTCACTCTTGCATGGAGAGAGCTCAATTCATCATGGAAGGAGGCAGAAAGGCAAGGGACAAGCAGTGGTCTTGCTGCTATTGCCTCCAGATGTGTTCTTCTGTAGGACTAGAAGCCCAAGTATCAGGCTCCGTTATAGTCCCCTCCCGCCCCACTGCTCTGGAGCACTCAATATTTCCCATCAGATGTTAGAAAGCACTCTCCGTCCCCAACCTTCTCAAACCATCATTTCAGCCTTTCCAGATCCCCAGGCTCTTGTTGTGTCCTACAAGTGCCCTGGGCAGGTACATCCCAGAGGATCCGCAGAGTCCAAGAGGAAGCAGCAGCCATGTGTGTTTGCCAGTGCCCACCCAGACCCTCAGGATTTTCTTGCAGCTCTCCAGGGCTGCGTTGTAAGACACAGTGGGAATTTTGTCCTGAAGAGGGAACAGTCACTGCAGACCTTCCCTCTCCTTTGAGCATCCCCTTTGGCTGTTGCTGCTAGGGATGGGATCTTGGACTATGCAGGTTGTCTGACTGCTGCAGTGACTTTGGAGCTCTTACACAGTCCTTGGGGTAAAGTTTGTCCCCTGACGATGCTCTTCAGAGTAAGTCATGAACTGTGAGCTCTGTTCCCACCTCATGCCTTCACTCTGCTCCCAAGAAGGGCTTCCTATGCCAGTGGCAAACCAGCAAGTGCCACAAAGCATGACTCCATGATGAGTGATGCCGGACCTCCTCCAGTGTCCAGGTCTGCACCTTCCTCTTGCTCTGCACCAGTCAGTGGCCTCCATGTAAAATGGTCATGGACCAAGGAGCGCTGTACATCCTCACTGCTGTCCTCACCCAGGCAGGAGACGTGATGCTCTCCTTGTTGCCATCTGATGCCAAGTGGCCACAGCCATGTTGCAAGGACCGCGCAGTGGGTCCCACCGTGGGAGGCAAGGTCTATTGGGTTTACTGGTTGCTGCTGCCTACATCTGACCCTTGGGCAGTTCCATCATTGAACTCTCCAACCCTGCTGCAAAAAAAAAAGGGCTGCTTTTCCCAGATAAAGGAAAAGCAGCAGGACTGGGGTTCCAGAAATGGGACAGCCACCACTTTGGTTGCACCGACGTGTTAGTTTACATCAAACGATGGTTCCCAGGCAGACAGAGCCAAGAGAGATGACATCTAAAGGACATTAAAATGGGTTTGATGGTGACGCATTCACTGTAGCATTTTCAGTTCCTGGTGCAGGAAGAACAGGTTTCATTTGCACATGAAGCCTTTGGCTCATCACACCTGCAGGAGGTGGCTTCCTCTCGCCCGCTGCAAGGTTAAAGAGGTGCAGCGGGCAGCAATCAGGAGTCATGGCAGGCACAAAGGGAAGCAGCATGAGTGAAGCAGCATCTGTGCAACGGGTGGTGTAGAGCTGCCATGCACAGACTCCAGGCTCAGTGCAGCATCCTGGCGCCAGGGGCGAGAGGGAGCATCACCCAAGGAGCCTCAGCTACCACAAGGATCCAGGAGAAGCCTCTTGTAATTGGGGTCTAGGAAAGCTCCTTCTTCCAGAGCCACTTGCTTAAACTCAATCCCCTCATCAAGGGAGAGGGTAGTTAATTCTGGGTGTAAGGGATGGGGATTGAATCCCATGGTGGCACCTGGGGCAGTAAATCTGCCTGTAAAGACCCACGGAGAGCAGGCAGGCAGCAGGTCTAGAACCATGGAGAGACTCCCTACAAGGAGACCAGCACCCTTGCTCAATCTCTGCATACAAAAAGAAAGCTTTTCAGCTCCTGGCTGAATCCCTGGGGCTCCAAGGAGCCTCGAGCTTCCAGGGGCAGGTCAGGAGGAGGAAAACACGAGCATATTTTCGGAGAAATTGGAGTCTCCCTGCAGCAGCAAATCCCATAAAGCAAAACCCAAGTGAAAAGCAGCTTCAGCTGTTCTGGCTCTGGCTGTGACGGGCTTGGCCCCAGGCCAGTGTGTTAATTCTGCCTATTAACTAATAGTATGGTATTGTCGGTAAAGATTCATTGCTAAACTTATGTTTTTAAGATATCACTTATCATTTAAACACTTAACTCTTGATCCCCAAACATGTACAGGCACCATGTAGCCCTGCAGCCAGGCTGCAGATAACCAAAGCCACCTCTGGCTGTGGAGGCCGGGCAGCGTTTAACCCTTTTTCCCCTCTTTGTCTGAATGATAAATTGTCTCGAGTAGCACTTTCCAAAGGAGAGCAGGACCGCTTATTATCACCTACTTAATGTTCCCAAGCTCAGCAGGGATGGAGGAACTGTTCCCAATAGCAGGTTTTTCTAACCTCTGTGAAGGGTGTGTGAACAGCAAGAAACCCCATGGATATATGTGACTGCAGGTTGTCACGGAGAACAGCCTCCCCCTGTCCTGCCTTGCCTTTTCCTGTCACCCCAAACGCTCCATGATCCAGCAAGGAGCAGGTCTGGTCCTTTGGGAAGAAGGGTGGGAGCAGCAAGGGCTGAGCCCAGCGCCTCGCAGCTCAGGATGCTCAATCCCTCATCTGTGTGGTAAAGAGACGCTCTTCAGGGACCTCAGTGCTCCCTCACACCCTTCCCAGAGTGGACCAGCATCCTTACCAGTTTGACTGGTCTCCGGCCACCATTCACACAGGCATTGGCTGCAACCCACTGCCCTCCCCACTCCATTAGGGACATCGAGGTGAGGTTTCGCTGTGCAAAGTTAAATCAAGATAAGGCTTTTACATCCCTTTATGTTTGTGAGGGCACCTGGCCCTGGATGGCTTGTGCTGAAACGTGACACTGGAGAGGCAGGGTCCTCACTCAACCTGTTCGGCTTGTTGAGGGTCCTGCCCGGAGGGAGCTAATGGATGAACCAGCAGCTCCCTCTCCCCTTCAGCTCTTTCCTCCAGCATTTCTGAACTCATCTATTCCTAAACGAAAGATTCATGCGTGTGATGAAGACGCTACCTGGGACCAGAAGCAGAGATGAGACAGAGAGGAAAGGAGGAGGGTAAGAAGATGGCACAGGTCAACCAAGCATCATCCTGTGCTGGGACCCCAGGAACACAGCAGAGCCCCAGAAAAGCTTCAAGGGAGGATTTAATCTCTTTGGGGAGACAAGAGGGCTGCAGAGAGGAGTGAGGAGCAGAAGGCAGCCGTGTTTCTGTTGCCTTTGCAATGTCTGAAAGCAGGTTTTAGAGCCTCCAGCTAAATTAAGAAGCAGAAGTCAACTGGTAGATTGCACTGAAGATTTGAAATTGCACTCCTAAAATGAATGAAACTTCTGAATGGTATCCATGGGAACAAATTAAAGAGAAGAGGCACTTTTGAAGCATTTAAAATAGATTTAGAACTGCAGAATTGGGCAGGAAATTTTGGATGTTTTGTTCAACAGCTAATATGAACCCAGTCTATGATGAGAGAACTGAGCGCAGGCAGGTAAACCTTAGATGGAATGGGTAAACCTTGGACTAGACTGCAGAAACTATCCCTTGGTGGCTGTATGCTAATTGTAGAGTTGAAAGAAACTTTAGGAAAAGCAAACTTTATACAAGTATCTCCTTTGGGACTGGAAACGTGTCAGGTCTTCTTGAAAAAGCGAATGCTCATCATAAGCAGGACCTTGCGGAGATGGAAAGAAACCTGATGAAGGAATGCAAACGTGAATAAAACCATATAAATCACAAGGAACTCCCAATTCCCCAGAAAGTGGAGAAATGCAACAACCAAGAATATAAATTGTTAATCTATGTTATAAAAAAATACAGAAAGAAAAAAACCCCTTAGATACAGAGCAAAGAATGGGTGGAATCGTCACCACAATATCAAGTTCTGCATGCAAATCTAATCCAGAAGACTTTACAGCCTTGAGACATTGACTGGCAGAAGGTGGGCTTTGTATTCTGGAAACTATTTTCGTTTTAGCCCTTGATTCTTTTATGGTTAGGCAGAAATTGCAACGTTAGAGAATAAATCTGCCCAGTAGGTAACCTCTGATGAAAACCTGCCAGGCATTACATACTGACAGGGATAATGACATTAAAAGATGCGCAATTTAATTGCTTTGATTTTTAAAGACTTCTAAAAGAAAAGGATGTAACCCAAGATATCCCCAGTCCAGAAGGCTTCTGGAAAATAGTTTTAGACTTGTTCAAAGGAAGCTGGAAAAGTTGAAAATGTCAGACTCGGGTCTCTGCTTAATGCTACAAAATTACAGGGTGGCATCCTTGAAACTGAGAATGCTGAAATGGCATTTAATAGGAAGCTGGAGAGAAAACTACCTGGTTTTTGCCAACGCAAGTGTTAAAAATAGTTTTGCAGATGCTTATGAACGCTATGAGAAAATGCACCATTGTGCTCAGAGGCAGTCATGAGCAACATCCTCTGGTGCCCTGAGATGGTGCAGGGATACGAGAAGTCAAATACAGGATCAAAAGCGATGGGATGTTGTGAAATTGCTCTTTTCTCCTAAGAGGTGATTACTACAGAAAGACAGAGCTGAAGGAGGCAATCACATCTCCTTCCACAGCAGAAGGATGGAAGAGAAACCGGTTGTCCGGGTCTTTCCAAAGAGAAGCAAGCAAAGAGATATGAAGTGGAGCTGTGCTCCCCAAGGTCTGGAGATAAAAGGTCAGGAGTCAGTGAGAACTGTGCCGTGTGCTCTATGATGGGCATTTCACATTTCCTCCTTGGCTGTGGGAATATCCACTCCCTCAAGGTTTTAGCTAAAATGTGATTGAGGTGGAACAAGTACTGCAAATGAGAGCGCTGCTGGATGCTGGCAAATGCATGCGTAAGCTAATATTCACTTACTTACCTTTTCCTATTTGAAGACTCATCTAAGTAATAAACTCTAACACCAACTTATCCTCTGCTGCCTAGGGACCATAGGGGGACGATCATGGGGGTGATCATTGGAGAATCACACACGTGTACAGACAGGAGGGTGGTGGGATGGAATGGGGCAGCTTTAATGGTGCGCATGGGGTGGGCAGAGAGAGCCTAGAGGAAGGGGAAGCAGGGGAGGAAGGGCTGTTGCACAGGTCCCTGCCATGCACACTGAGCACAGGGGGACACAGTGGTCAGAAAGGTCCTTTCATTGAGCCCTTCAGTACTGTTGGAGAAGGCTCTTTTCATTTATCCATGCAGGACTTGGTCCCTGCAGCTACTGGCACATCCTCGGCCCATTGGCATCAGCAACCTGGCTGGCCTCTGAGAAACTTCTCCTTCAGAGGCCTCTCATGTGTACCCGTGCCCATGAGAGGTGTCCATGCTCCTGCATGGCCAGCGTGATGCCAGCCTTGTACAAGGGAGAAGGTGTATCAGTGGACAGAGGAGTCCTTCTCCAGAACTCTTTCAGAGTGGCCAAATCACACGTGGGTCAGTGCAGTCTGTTTGTGTCATCTGATGGGGTTTCCAAAGGCTTTGCACTGGGTCCCTTGCCAAAAGTATTTAAAGGAAGGCAAGCAGCCAGGGGGTACAAGGGAAGTTCCTTGTCTTTTTAAACACTTAAGAGATGGTAGCAAAGAGTAGTAAGCAGCGGGCACAGTGAGCAGAGGGAAATCACCAGTCAGTCCTGCAGGGTCCGAGCTGAGACCAACCTTCAACAGACCCAGAAATGGCAGGAAATGAAACGTGTGAAGTTCAGGGCCAGGGTTCAGGAATAGAGGAGGTGATTCTTCACATGGATGGGAGAGCTGCTGTGGTGCTCCTTGGCAGAGCTACACAAAACTCGCAGGGATTCAAGTGGAGACTGGGCAAGAGAGATACGGGAACATACAATACAGAGGGAAACCCATGAGAACAGTAGGGAAGCCTTCAATAAAAACCTTTCTGGGCTCATGCAGCGACCCCCCAGCCTCCTTTCTGCCATGAAAACCCTTCCTAGGCCCAGTGAAGCTGAGGTTTGCCCTATGGGCTACACCAACCTCTGTGGCATCAACATCGCGCATGTACGGGGACCACCAACCCAATCTTGCCAGTCCCATTCATTGCAAGCTCAGCTCCTGAGATAAAGGGTATCCCCCTGCCATACTCATCTTGAGGCTGCTACCAGAGAGTCTTCAATGTGGTTTTAATGTCAAACAACCCTTTGCTTTTTCCTTCCCCGGGAGGCACAGCAACCACTGAGGCCTCCAACCTTGGGCTATGGAGGCAGGGATGTGTCAGGCTGGCTCTGTGCTGAATGCCTTTCTCAGCAGGCATCCTAGGAAGGAAATAAATCAGGCCCTGATTTACCTGGGAGAACAGACACTTCTTCTCAACGGGTTTTTAATATGGAAGCATTTCCAGGAGCGGCTGTTCAGATGCCTGTGAGATGAGTGAGCTCTGTGCCTCTTGAGTCAAACAGGATTTCCCTTCTTTTCAGACCAGCAAAACTGTGCTCTGTAAGTGGATGTTCCAGCTAATGAGGTGTTAAGTGTAGAGAGAATCACAAGTACTTGAGGGCAGATCCAGCTGCTAGTAAAACCAACAGCTAACACCAGGATTGTCTTCAACTTCCAGGAACAGCTTCAGACAAAGAAACTGTCCTAGGGGCAGGATCAAGGGAAAAATAGGGGAAATACAACCACAAAAACATGCCTGTATTTCATGTTACAGCTGCGTTATGTGGTTGTGTATGCTCCCTTTCCTCCGCCAACAGAGGAGTCTGATGACAAGGGGCAAGCTTGGAACAGACACAGTGTTTTTTAGGGACCAACAGCCTCCGTAGTCCTGAAATACCCCAGTTTGCTGATGAAATGGCCACAGAAGATGTAGCAGATTATGCCAGGGAGGTTTATTTAGCACAGGTCTCTGCTCCCACAGGGAAGAGATGCAGTCTGGCTTTGAGCTGGGTCCCTTGCTTGGTCATCAACCCTGTCCTCAGGACACTTCCACATCCAAGAGTCAAAAATTCTTGATGGTATTTCCTGAACACCATGGACACAGGCTCAGCGGGCACATCAGGTGGGCAAAATGCTCCTGAGGAGGTTGAAGACGACCAGATAGGGCAGAACAGTGTGAATGTCCTGCAAATGCAATCTCGGGATGCATGGGACCCGAGTGTGGTGGAGGGAGGATCGGAAGCATGTAGGAGAAACACACCAGGTCCCCTCCAAAACACAACCTTTGGCAGATGCTGGCTGGATGTCACGGAGGGATGCTGAGAGTCCGCGGTACCCTCAGGGCAGATAATAGGACACCAACAGCCCGAAGACCCGCTCAAGGGCTGCAGCAACGTAAGGAAACCTGGAGGAAATCCCCTGAAGGGTTCCCAGGCCACATCCCTGTCTCCCTGACCTGGTGTTGGTGACAGTCCTGCTGCAAGCAGGAGGCTGGACCCCTGCGTGGGTTTCCACCATCACCGCTGGGATTTATGCCCTGGAAATAGCACAGAACTGGCAGAAGGCCAGCATCTCTTACAGTGCTGCGGTTTGTCTTTAAACATAACGATGACAGCAGCCCCTCTTTGCTAGAAAATACCTGCCCGGTGCCAGGATCCTGCATCCTTAGATGCCTAACTGACAGAACCGGGCATCCTTCGCGAGTCGAGCTGCGTTATCTGATGAAGGGGGATTATGCTGTGAAAACTGCTCGTTGGGGATTGTATATTAACAGGATATGCTCGGCTAGTTGACAGGAAGCAATAAAGTAATTTGAAGGAGACTGGGAGAGAGTGTGTGAGTTCCTGCGCCTGTGTTAAATCACGGCGCTAGATAAGCAAACAGCGCAGCCCTGGAGCGGGGAGGAGCTGCCAAGAGGGACTTGCCCAGCGCCAGAAACCTCCAGGAGCTGCCGTGAATCCAGCTCGACCGCAGCATGGAAAACACGGGGGCTGCAGCTGCAGCGATCCCAGCCTCTTGCGCAGCAGCTCGGCAGGTCCTGTCGCTTGTCTCCCCCGTGTCCGCATGCGGCAGGGGAAGCAGCATCCCTGGGCTGCTGGCAGACCCCGGTGCCTGCTCGCAGGAGCCCAGCCCACCAGGCTTTGAGGGGCTCCGTCAAGGAGCTGCTCCTCCCCGAGATCCAGGCCTGCGGAGGAAGGGGAGGAGACCCAGGACGAGGAATACGTGCAACTGCGAGAAATGAAGCTGCAGGAGCAAAGGGTGAGCCAGAGGCTGCCTGCAACCATGAGGGGAGCAAAGGGGGGCTGCTGACAAGCATCAGGCACTTCTTCAGCAGCCGGTGCCAGGTTTCAGTGCCCTGCTCGGATCCTGCCCCCCCCCATGTCAGCACGCACAGACCCTCATGGTGTCCCTTGCTCAGCCTCCCATATCCTGCCGGAATCCAATACAGTGAAAAACCAGCAGCATGTTCCACTCTCGAGAGGCTTTTCTGGTGTCCAGGAGGGGACATCTGCAGGCCTTCGGATGTGATCTGTGAGCCTTTTCATCAGGGAGATGCTTTCACACCCTGTGTGATTGCCCAGGGAGCTTGCTGCCATGGGATGTGAGCTCCACGGGAGCTATGAAAGCGTGTCTGCAGTTGGTGAACCCGGCGACACTCAGGCTGCTCTCTTCAGAATAACAAGTGAAAAAAGCCATATATGCTGCTTTCCACGGCAGCAACCACCCCACCACCACTTTTCATGGGCACATCGGTTGCATTTCATGAGGCATCACAAGTCCTCCCTGCTAAGAAGGCAGTGGTGAAGGGGACAAGGGAGGTGGATCGCTGGAGGCAGATGTGGTCAATTGAACAGTGAGGCCGGGCCATATCCATGTGTTCCTCTTCTGCTTTTTCAGCATTCCCTCCCTGATCCCTGCCCTGGCGCTGATCCCCAGTGGGAAGAGTCACCAGTGATGTTCTTGCACCCCTCCTTCCTCCCACGCGCCTCACACAGTCTTTGGAACAGCCAGGCAGGGCAAACACGACTTGTTCTCCTGCCTGTGGAAGAACTGCTCCAGCTGGCTCTTCCAAATGCACCCGGTCCAGCCACCACTCAAAGTTATCTGATGGTCATGATCAGCAGCTAAATGAGCCTCTACCTGTGAGGCTTTCTCCCAGGCTTTTCCTTTCACAACTGGAATGGAGCAGGCTGTGCTGGTGAGCTAGGTGTCTTACACAGGCTGTCCCCAGTCAGAGCTGACTCTACACGCTCAGGCTGTGTGTTGTGCAGCCCTTTGCATTGGCACCATTCACCATACTGGTGTGGATGGCCCTCCCTCACCTTCAGTCTGGTGCTGTTTGTGTCTCACACTCACCCTGGAGAGCCACGCACCCACTTCATCATGGACCTTCATCACCAGCTTGGCACCAGGACTTACCTGACCTGCTCGTGAGTCATTTCTGCACGCAGCAGAGAGCAGCATGCTCCGGATAATGGATGTGCCCACTGCTATCCACCTCTGATCACAGGGCTTAGGAGCTCCCCAGGTGGGAAGGAGCTGCCACCCTTCACCCCTGCACTCTTTCCTCAGCCACATCCTTGAAACCCTGATGGGACTGCCCAAAGCATCCACATCCCAACCTCAGCCCGACTCCTGCTCACATCTTTCTGCCCCGCTGCCTCCCAGTGAGGACTAACGCAGCCTGGGGCACCCTGATCCTCTTTGCTTCTCCAGCACTTTGTCCTCCTGCCCTGACATCCCCACCCAGCTGCAGGAAAGAGATGTTCTCCCAGTGCATGACCCAACCACATCACAGCAGAATTGGAAGTGCTCCTGGATCACTGGCTCCAGGCCACCCGAGAGGAAGGGCCACTCCCTGGACTGGACTGGAGCCAGGCTAGAAGGAGACACAAGCTGCCTTAGCTGCAGTAATTAAACCCCTAGCCTATATGGGAGAGAACATCGCATCTTCCCACTCTCTCCATACTGCTGCAGGATGTGCACGCCACTGGCATCACTTGTCAAGCACATCAGCTGTCCCCATGAGAGGTGGAAGACTTAGGCTGGGCTCAGGCTCCATTCCTTGCTGTGTCCAAGCCTAGGCAGGGCTCCCAGCTCCTCTGGGCCAGCTTTCCAAAAGCCCCCACATTTCCTGACCTTTCTGATCTGCTCACCCATGTCTGAGCATCTCAGAGTGGCTGCTGGGAGCCTGGGGAAGCAGAGAAACAGATTTCTGGTGCAGGCTGACCCTGTCCAAACACGTTCTTGTACTCATCAACGCCCAGTGCAAAGAGAGTTGAGGCTGCAGGACAGGCAGGAAGAAGAAGAGGCCTAATGAGTGCAAACCCATGGGAGACAGGATGTTTGCTGTTCTGCAGTACCTGGAAGTCGGTATCAGTGTTTGTTACTTACTAAGTCACCTTCATCATCTGCTTCTAAGGAGGGATAGATGGTTTCTCCACACCAGACCAGGAGTATCCCTGCCTTTCCCCTATCTTGGGCGGAAACTCAAGTTGTATTAGCTCTGCTTGGTGTCTGCAGGACCTGGAAGCCCTGGTGAACTACTGTGCTGCCTTGACAGATGGAGATTTCCTTCCCCTGCCTGGCTCCAGCCTCTGGAAGCTACTGCCCACCATCTGCTTTAGCCCCACTCATGGTTCCTCTGGTCCTGACAACTGCTGGTTTCAAAGAAGCATCAGGAAGGTGCTCGCACCCTGCCGGTGGGATGGAGGATCGGATCCCATCCTTCCAACCTCATCCACATGAAACGTGCCATTACTCTGGTTTCTGAGGGCTGTGTGCTGCTGGATGACCCTGAGCCTGCCTGGAGCCCCACGATGCCCTGGGAGCTGTACAGCAGGGATACGATCCCCCAGCACGGCTCAGCTTGTGTGGGACCAAGCACCACTACCACCACATTGGCTTCCCAGGGGGAGCAGGTCACCTCCACCACATCCCCAACACCATTAAACCCATGGAAGGTGTTTCCTATGCCCAGGGTGCCGGCACAGCTCTCCTGCTCAGAGGCACCACGCTCTCACCCTGCCCATCTCACTCCCCACAACGGCCCCCCCTGCTCCTGTCTCACCCTGGAGGACCAAGGGGGGCACGGTACTCACACAGCCCCCACCGCAGCCTCCCCTCCGCTGTGAACAAGGCCCTTTCTCCCCAAAGCATCCCCATTGCTGCATTTACCGCGGGGCTCCGCACCGGCGTGCCACGGCCTTTTCTTCCTTTTCATCCCTTTCTCACTCCCTGAATGCACTTTGCTTGCTTTGGCGGCGGAGGGCAGGGAGAGCCCCTCTGCCCCCCCCCCTCCTCGCTCCCGGGGATCCCCCCCGGCAGATGGGGCCGAGATATGAATGTGCACACAGTGAAGCCCCTAAGAGGATTTGCTGGTGCCCCTTTCATTGCGAGCCTTTGTGTGCTGCTCCGCTGCGGTGGGACGGCCCCGAGTTCTCCCCCGGCTTCTCTCTCTCTTCCACTCCAGAAGAAAAGAAAGTGCCTATAAAGGCCTTGTTTGTCCCGTTTGTTTGAAGGGACCATATTGCTGTAGGTGCTGTGGGTCCCGGCGTGACAGCATCTCTGTTTTGAGAAAGGGCGACGTGCGGCTCCCTCCTGGGAGGGTCTGAGCGGGCGGCTTAGGCAGGCGCTGGGAAAAAAAAAGGTTTCAGTTGCATTTCAATATCCATTGAAGCCTGAATCCCCAGAGATGGGTTTTCCAGGGGCTCTGCAGACAGACAAAGCCAACGGAGGTGGAGGCTGGGATGATGCTTCGGAGGCTGGGATGATGCTTTGGAGGCTGGGATGATGCTTCGGAGGCTGGGAAGATGCTTCGGAGGCTGGGAAGATGCTTCATCCAGTGATGAGAGAAGGACCCACAAGCCCCCCAAAATCCCATCTGGGAGAGCCGAACAGGGCTGGCAACGTTGCTTTTCCTATGACATCTAGTGGTAAAGCCACGGAAGGAGGAAAATGTCGGCAGGGTTTTCCCGGCTGGAGCACGGCCATCTCCTGCTGTGGCATTTTGCCCTTTGTATGGCAGCAGACAGTCCCCCCCCCAACCACGAGGGAAGCAAAAACGAGCTGCACAATAGCCTCAGCGGCTCAGAGATGTCAAACAGTCCACCCCGAAACGTGCGCTTGCCCCTGTGCCTTGTCTTGGATTTTCAGGGCCCCAAAGCAGACGCCTGGGCTGGAAATGGAAGCACTCACAAGCATGCCTACCACCCTTCCCACTCCAGTCCGTGCTCCGACATGTCCCCTCACTTGCCTGCCAGCTGCTCCAAGGCAGCTCTATGACATACATGGCAGGGCTGGGAAAATATCCAGTGCAAGTCATGCCCCATGTCTTGCAAAGCAGCAAAATGTTTGCAGCATTCAGAGGCGAAGTGACCCTGCACCACCAAGCGTGGCTCTAAGGATGCTCGCAGGGCATCTTGCCCCAGCTAAGGGGGCCTCCGAGGTCCTGGTAGGGGTGTGACAATCTGAGATTGAATAACAGCCTGGGCTGCTCACTGATTAACCAGACTGTGTTAAGGTGTTGGCAAGAGCTTCAATACCTTACTAGACACTGGAAAATCCACTTTGGAGAGCACACATTGAACAGGTTAATCATTAATGTCTCCACTATAGGGTTTCAGTGCAATTTCTGATGCAAGAGCATCCCTATTGCTGGACCATGAGCTGCCAACAGTGGATGGACATTGTCCCAGAGCAAAAGGGACCACTAAATCCTCTTCTGCACAGCCTATCTCCTGCAGCAGATCCCCTTTACCTGGGGCATGCAGGAAGGGTGCTGTAGGTGCAGCGGCTTTGAGGACTTCAGGAGCACATTGGCAGTGGGATGAAGACAGCAGGATGAGGAATGAGGGTGCTTAGGTGGTCCTGCACGTAGGCAGAGCAGCTGTAACCACCACTGAACCTCAGGCTGTGCTGAGGGGCTGTGCCAAGTGGTTGTGCTACACCATGAGCAGCCAGACGCACAGCTCTAGCAGACCCTCTGGGGCTGGGAAGGGCCGGCTGATCCTTGATTTTCTCCAGGAAGCTTTTAAATGTGCAGGGCCAGCACCCAGGCTCAGGGGGAGGCACCCAGCACTGCACCCAGGGTGGCTCTGCATCCTGAGGGACACTCTCCTGCAGGACTGTGCTCCATGCAGGCAGCTGGTGGCACTGGCAGGACCACCCTAGCAATGGGCAGAGCTCAGGTGCCATCATAGGAGCAGAGTCAAGGGCTTGGTGGCTGCTGGGAGCTCCCCAATGCTGGTGCCTGGTGCTGTGGGCAGTCCAAGAGCTGAAAATGTGCAAAGCCCTCATGTTGCCAGAGCCTGACCCTCCATTCAGCCCTCTTGGGCATCCCCAGGCTGCAGCGCTGGATCCATGGCGTAGGCTCAGCCTTGCACAGTAGAGGACACCAGGCTGTGCAGTCCACACAGGGTGTGCATCTCCAGGTCCACAGTGGGATTGCATCTCCAGGTCCATGGTGGATGTGCATCTCCAGGTCAATGGCAGGAGTGCATCTCCATGTCCATGGTGGGTATGCATCTCCAGGCCCATGATGGGTATGAATCTCCAGGTCCATTGTGGATGTGCATCTCCAGGTCCATAGTGGGATTGCATCTCCAGGTCCATGATTAGTTTGCATCTCCAGGTCCATGCTGGATGTGCATCTCCATGTCCATTGTGGATGTGCATCTCCATGTCCATTGTGGATGTGCATCTCCAGGTCCATGATTAGTTTGCATCTCCATGTCCATGGTGGGCGTGCATCTCCATGTCCATGGTGGGTGTGCATCTCCATGTCCATGGTGAGTGTGCATCTCCAGCCCAGCACTACTGGCAGGAGCAGCTCCCTTAGGGATGTGCAGGGCTGTCCGGCTCCCTCCCAGCTGTCTGGAAGTGCTGCTGCTGACCCGTCCTGTTCTGTCTCCTTGGTGACTGCACATGCCAGCATCCCCAGACAAAAGCTCTCCTGGCATATAATGGGAACAGAAGGCAGCACTGGGCAGTGCATTCAGGACTCCAGCCCCTGCTCTTTCCGAGTCAGGCAGGGCTGCAGACTCCCAGATAATCCCCATTCAAACACCAGATGGGTATTCCAGGTATGTGTCCATGCGTGTTGCACACATTTCCCTAGGGACTCTTCTGCAGTGTAGCAGCCCTTGTGAGGCTGCACATGGCAGCCTGGATGCGCTGTGGGCTCCTAGCTGTCTTACTTGATTTGTGCTTTCCTTCTCCATGTAAATGGAAGATTTAGGGCAGCAGGAGGCTGTTGGGAACAATCCTGGACTTCACCATCCGGGTACTGACTGCCCAGCCTGCTCATGCACTGCTCTCATGCTGCAGGATGGGGTTGTGCTCAGGATGGATTGTGCTTTGCGTGGTGCTTGTGTGGTTTGCATCAGTGCGGATGCCTGCTACGTGCCATGTGTATTCATTCACATGAGCCTCTGACTTGCCTCATGTGAGGCACATGGCTGCATATGTGGCAAGGACTGGGCTTGGGGCTTGTCTCACAGCCTCACACAGGTGGACATCATGACATGTACTGCAAAATGAGGGCTGAAAACCCCACGTACCTCTCCAGCAGGGCTGGTAGGATGCTGTGTGTAACTCAGAAGGGTCAGTTCCTCCCTATGGGGAAACTGAGGCATCTGGGGGGACTGTCATTGATTCGCCCCCAGTCACTCACCGGAGCCAGGAGTGGAAGGAAGAAGAGCTCTGCCTTTCCTTTTTGTTGCAAACCACAGAAAACCTCAGGGGAGGAGAGCAGGGCTATGTGGGGCTCTCCCAGACCCACGTTGTCACATCCCCAGTGCTGGTTTGGGGGTTTTGCCAACAGAGGCAGAGAGGATCCCCAGCGCAGCAACTGGTCTGAGCTCAGGAACCATGAGACATCTGCATGCGTGGCATGGGGGGAAACCCCATCTCATTGAGGTGCATCCCTAAGGAGTTAAGGACATGCATGGAGACAGGCAGGACCAAGCCGTGCTCACAGCAGGCTCTCCTGCATCCCCTTCTGCTGCTGCTCCGTGTAGTGGCAGAGACTGGCGGGGAGGGGATGCTGCTGATGTGGAGATGCAGGAGGGTGGGAGGCAGCAGGAAGCGGAGCGGAAGGAGCCGAGCTCGACGTTGAGCTGTGCCTGGAGCTGAACGCTGGCCAGGTTCTCCATCCCCGCACATCCCCATGGAAACCTCGGCCTTGTAGGTCACTGATGGCCACGCTGGTCCAAGCAGCCTCCGACGTGGACGAAGCCGCTCTCCATCATCCAAAGCTGCAAAAGGGTGAGGGATGGAGCCCTTCCCAACCCCTGCACCCCACACCCCAGGGTCAGGGATGCCTGAGCATCCTCTCCGCCGGCAGCATCCCTGCCTCCCCTGGGGCTGTGTGGGGTGCTCCAGCAGCAGCATCGCACCACCCAGTTCTGCTAGCCCTTCCCCTCCTTCGCTCCCTTCGCAGCGCAAGTGCCCTGAATGCTCCATTTGAAGCTAATTTCGGCTGAAATCTGGTTTGCTTTCCAGCGTTGCTGCTTTAAATTGGAGAGATTGACCTTGTAGCAGGAGGTGACATGCAGATGCACATCAGCAGCCCGTCAGAGCGGGCAGCGGGGGCCGGGGGGGGGCTGCAGAGCTGCCTCGGGGACAGGCCAACTATTTTATGAGTAATTTAATATCTGGAACACAGACTTCATTCCCAGAGATCTGCTGGGGAAAGAAAGAGCCTTTCTGCAGCCCTGTAA
Organism: Pezoporus wallicus; assembly: GCF_028554395.1. NCBI lineage: Eukaryota > Metazoa > Chordata > Aves > Psittaciformes > Psittacidae > Pezoporus > Pezoporus wallicus. The sequence goes on along the minus strand of NW_026642504.1, from coordinate 392,322 downwards.
AGGCTGCTCCTCATAAGGAGGCAGAGCAGGAAAAAAGGGCTGGGACTTAACCCCTTGGTGGCCAGCCCAGAGCAGCGCCTCCACAGCTCCCAGTGCTTGCAGAGAGGCCAGGGAAAAGGAATTCCCTGTGCAGCTCAAGGTGGGAGACGAGCCAGTCCCTATTGCTCCAGGGAGAAGAAGCGATTGCTTCTTACCGTTCAAATTCAGATCCAAGCCTGCGTAAGGATGGGGGAAATAAACTTATCAGGAGCCCTGAGGTTAGATCTGGGGTAGCAGGTACCAAGAACTGATGGGGCTCAGCACAAACAGGTCAACACCTCTGCAAATGCCACAGTGTTTGCTGGTGATGTGAGACCCGGCCGTGGGACCATCATCATGCCTGATACACAACACTGTGGGGCTTTGATCTCCCCGGTTCAGCTTCACTTCCCATGGGACTCGAGAGGCACCTTGCACGCTCCAGCTCATCAGATCCTGCCAGAGCCCTGCTTCTGCCTGCACTGGAGCTTTGACACAGAGACAATCTCCAAAACCCAGGTAGATGATGCAAGGGAAACCCCCATGTGATGGTGTTCTTGCCGATCCCTGGCGCCGGGTGACAGGAAGGGTTGATTTTAGGATCCTCACATCTATCGGTGTCTTGGCACATCAGTGGGTTTGCTCCCAAGTGTGCCTGGTTGGTGGGGTCCCCATAGAGTGTGCTGCTGTTTGGTGTGAACTGGTACATGATGGGGCAGGGTGAGGGGTGACATGGCCGTGGTGCTCCTGGTTAGCTCTGTCCCACTCAGCCAGACCTCCAAGCACCCCATGTCTGCTTAGGGCAAAATGCTTGCACCCCCAAACCTCCTGCTCTGAAATCCCCTCAAAGCACCACCCGCCTCCACATCTGCTCAGCATCTGGTGGCCTCTGCATCTTGGTGGAGGCCCGACGCCACCGGCGAGGGTCGCAGCACCACCTGGTGAAGCTCCACGGCTTAGCTCTGGTGGGACGGCGAGGAAGAGCCGGGCTCACCATGGAATGGGAAGAAAAGCCCAAAGGGAGGGAAGGGGAGCAGAATGTGTGTGTCAGGGCAGCTCTGCAGGGAGCAGGGTGAGCGTGCACGGGTGGGAGCACGCACATGCACTGGTGCAAGTGAGCGCAAAGGCAGCACGCACAGGGAGCATGCACAGAGCACTGGGACACCTCTGTTATGTCCTGGGTGAGAGCAAAGCCTGCAGCTCTTGCAATGGGTGCAGTCATGGCCAGCTTAAAGTTTAGAGGGCGGCAGGAGCCCATGGGTGAGATGTAAAGGATTAACTAAAGGGGCAAATCAGTCCTTTCCCTGAGACAGTGAACGTGGAGCCCTGTGATACAGGCTTCTCCTGTGGGTGACCCCCTGGGAAGGGGCATCTGCATTTTGGCTCTGGTCTCGGTGTGTGCTGTAATAGCTTGGGAGAAGGGGTCCTCTTCATGGTGAGGTGGAGACCTCAAGTCTTCCTGCAGGGGCAGAAGCACACTGCCCACGCTGAGTGGCCATGGGTGAACTGAACAGGGACGCTGCAGGGACCGCCACCCTCTGTTCTCATCTCCTCATCCATTCTGGATACCTGAGAGGTTGTGCTGCTCCATGGCCCGTGCAGTGGCAGCTTCCAAGGAGCAGACAGCTGCCATCCCATGGAGCTCATGCCTGCGGTGGCATTAGGGGTGCTGGCTGAGACCCATGGCAGGAGCTGTGGACCTCTGTGTTCCAGCTGCATAAGTGAGGTGCACTTCAGACACGGTACCTGCATCGCCCTCTGACTCTCCAGGTACAGCCAAGACCCTGGAAGCCCTTTGGCTTGTGCTGGTGTTAGGTCACACATCAGTTTTACAAATCAAAGCAGCTCCACTCCAGAGGGGTCCTGACAAAGACCTTTTCAAAAGTCCAAAATGATTACATCCATTACTCAGAAAGGCAGAAAGCTTTGACATGCTCTCCACCAACATCCCAGATCCCTTCCTGCTTCAGGTTCCTCCTGCCCCCGCCTGCCCTATTGCATGGGGTTAACCCATGCCAGAGGAAGGACTTTGCATTTGTCTCCATCAAATGTCAGTAGGATCCTGCCAGCTCGTCTCTCCAGCCTGCCAAGGCTCTTTCATTGTCAGCCCTGTCCTCCTTGGCTCACTGACTGCTGCAGACCTGCTGAGGGCTCAGGAGACTGAGCTGGTGTTTGCTGCCCAGCCTGGTTTTGGGGTCAAAACTCTTTCTCTTCCCCTGCCCTGCTGACCCGGTTGCAGTTGGGACTCTGCATCTCCACCTGCAGAACGGCACAAGTGATGCAGCTGCATTTTAGGAGCATCCCGGTGCACCCACACCGGGGGATCTTTGGGATGCAATTGCCAAGCATCTCTTCTGATGCGGGGCAGAGCTCTGGGGACACGGGGAGGCTGCACCCCAGGGGACAGAAGCCGCAGGTTTTGCTGGGGGAGGCAGGCAGCGGAGATGGTGCAGGAGGAAGCATCACCCCTGCCCGGTGCCTCCTCGAAGGCAAAGCTTCGCCTCACCTCCGGCCCGGTCCCTGCGAGCGCTGCTCTCCCAGCATGGACAGGGATGCGAGGGCTGATCCAGTCTCCAGTGCCATCTGCCGGCCATTTACCCCGGACCAACTGGAGCCTTCAAACTGGTCACTGCCCTGTGCAGGCCGGTAACGTGGGGCCCTGGACCCACAAGCAGACCCCGAGAGTTCAGTGGCAATGCTCCATAAAATCCAGCCCATATCCGACCCCCAAACCCCTTTATCATCCCCTTCATCAAGCCCCTTTCACATCCCAGACCCCCACAAATATTCTCCTCTTCTATGTAGTGAGTGCCCTATGGATACCACAACAGGCTTCACAACCCAGCACATCTGGGCTGGAGGCTGCAAGCAACCTGCCCACGCAGGTACGATGCTGGATTGTCACCTTCCCCAGGGATGGGGACATTCCTGGGGTCCTCAGCTCTGTAGTTCCTTGGGTCCATCAGCTCTACTGTTAGTAAAGACACCCTGAGAGGGCTTCTTTGTGCTTTAGGACTTCATAGAATCATAGAATCCCAGCCTGGTTTGGGTTGGAAGGGACCTTAAAGCTCATCCAGTTCCAACCCCTGCCACGGGTTGTGTGTCCCACCTCCTGCTAGAGACCGTGTTTTCCTCTCTGTTTTCCTAACCCTTCATTGAGACCTTCGCTATGTGGCTCTCTGACAGTGATCTGCAGCAGGAACCGCATGAGTCATCTGGCTCTGCTCAGCACCAACGAGCCCAGGCTGCACCCAGGGATGTGAGAAGCAGTGCCCTGCATATCTGAGCAGTATTTTGGGGGAAAGAGGCAAATCCCAGGCAGGAAGGAATCAGCAGCACAAAGAGCTGTCATTTAATGTGCAAGAGCAGCAGCTACGTACTTTAAGGCCCTAAATCTGGAGCAAAGATTCAGATTTCCAGGGGAGTCCTGAGCCCTGCAGGGATCAGCCAGCTACAGGAGAAAGGATGCAGAGCACCTTCAAGAGGCTAAGCATCGGGGAAGATGAGGAAGCCAGAGAAGATGCTGTCGGAGCCTTCTATCCCCACCAGGGAGTTCTTCTCCATTGGCTCCAGCCAGACGGACTCGTTGGCTGCCAACTTGAGGACCACAGCACCCGTGGTGACCTGGTAGCTGCTCTGCACGTAGTCACAGAAGGTCACCACCTTCTCGCCCCTGCTGCCACCCCGGCCCCTTTTCACGCTGAGGCACAGGTTGCCCCTGGACGTGACGTGGTAGGTGAAGTAGTAGATGCCGGGGATGCGGCAGAGGAAGCGGCCGTACCGGTTCTCGTAGTGGCCCTTCTCGTTGGTGATGATGCGGTCGAAGCGGATGGGCTGCTCCCGGCGTGGGTAGGGACTGATGGTCCTGGCAGCTGAGAAGGCGGACTTGAGGGTGGCCTTGTAGTCACCAGCATCCCCCTGAAGGCCAGGGAGTCCCATAGGACCTGGTAATCCCTTTGAACCAGGGGGGCCCTTGGGGCCAACCTTCCCAGGGTACCCTGGTAGTCCTGGGTCTCCTTTCTCCCCCATGTCTCCTTCGTGATCCACCTGGCCGGGGGGACCTAGAGAGCGGAAGGAAGAGTCATGGTGGTCTCAGCTGATCCCCATGGGTCTGCAAAGGGCACTGAGAAGGAAACCACCAGTACCTGCACGGAGTGAGGGTCAATGAAGAGCCCTACCTGCCTGGCATCAGTGACGCACCCTGCTTTCGTTCCTCCGGTCTGTCCCCTTTTGGCCCTGAGCATCACCCCCACCTGATAACCCCTATAGTCACTGATGGAAAATAGATTGCTTTCCCAGGAGCATGCACCCAACACTGCCTTTTCCTGCTCTTGGCATTCCCAAGATGACATTTTCCCCAACTGCAACCTCTCCTCCTTACCTCGGTCACCCTTCAGGCCATTCTCCCCATCTCTGCCGTTGCTTCCAGGCCGTCCTGGTGACCCTGGGATGCCTGGGATGCTGCCATAGGTGTTGCAGAGGGTGGAACTTGCAAGCTGCCCTCCGGCCAGACAGATCAGCATCGCCCACAGGGTCTGCATCTGCTGGAACACAGAAGGACATTGAGGGGCTTGGCTTGTGCAATGGGAGGGATGGGGCAGGCGCTCTGTGCTGCTCCAGAGGACCATGGCTAGAAGCACATGGGTAATGCCATCAGGAAGGGAAAACATCCTGCTGCAGAGCCAAATCCACTCTCCTGATGGCCTTGGAGGGACCAGCCCCTTTGGGCATGGGAGGGTTTGTCAGTCTCTTCTCTCTTTTATATGACCAGTATACAAGTGCCCAGTGCTTCAGCCACATGAATATCTGGGGACAGCTGAGCCTGGCCCAGGGGTCTGATGCCAGCCACAGGCATGTGCTGCAGATCCCCATTGCTCCCTCAGAGGAGAAATTCTCCACCCCACCTTAGGCTCACACTGCAGGTTAAATCCTTCCCCAGGTGGGAACAGTTTCTCATCTACAAGCTCTTGCTTCCCACCAGCACATCTGAGGGACAGCAACGCTTGCAGGTTGCAATGAGATCCCCAAACCTGCCCTCCAACCCCCCTGCACACTCCTGTTGTGTTCTGCCACACGCCTGCTTCATCCCAGGAGCATTTCTGTATCTAAGCAGCCTTACTGGGACAGTCATATGGGCTGCTGGTCCCTGGGGTCCCATCCTCCTTCTGCCCTGCCTGCATCCCACAGCTTGGCTCCTTTCCCCAGCTCCTGGTGCAGCTGTGTGTGTGGTGAGCACTGCCCGTTCCAGGGCTGTATCTGGACACCACATCACCCCAGGCACACTCCGGGGCCTCAGGTAGGATTTCCCATCCCCTTTCAGACCGATGCTCAAGTCGCTGATCTCCCTGCTGGGCCTTTGCCATCTCCCCTTCCATCTCCCCCTTCCCCAGGTGGAGCAGGAGGGGTTGAGGTCCCAGCAGGGCTATCCACCACCTCCAGCCCAGCATCCTCCTTTCTCTTCTGCTCCATGCAAGGCATCAAGCACCAGGATCCTGATGCTTCCAGGTTCCCCACGTGCTCCTACCTGGAGGCCTTGCCCATGTCTTGCTCTTACCTTGAGGTTCTCGTTGCACAGATGGGGAGATGGGGCAGGACACACCAGCGTCCTGCTTGGAAATGCCTAGGAGGAGAAGCAGAAGTTTGCTGGAAGGGTTATTGCAAAAGGATCTGGGCCACATCCCTTTTTTATCTTTAGCTCCTACCCTTTTTGCAGCGGCACTTTCAGATCCGCCGCAGATGCTGTCCATCAGCTCAGCGGAACACGCCATCCCCAAGCAGCACCCTGTGCCATGCAGCTCTGGCCTTGGGGAGCAGAGGGGTGTCTGCTCTGCCCTGCAGGCTCCCTGGGTCATGCTTGCTATGGGGAACGCTGCCATGGGCTCCAGACAGGTTTGGGGTAACCCCTCAGGACTGCAAAGATGTGCATCCATTGAGCTATCATCCCCCAGGCTTCTCTGCACATACCCAGCTCAGACCAGAGGATGCTACAGGGTCATCCATCACCTTGAATCTGTTCCCCAGGCTCTCCTAAATGCTGAGGATGGGAAGCGATTCCATCCTGTGGTAAAAGCATTTCCAGTCCTGCTTTCTGCTGATGCTTGTGGTAGTGAAGCACAGGATGTTCATGGGTGATGACCTCCTTTTCCACTACACAAAGTGTGCCACCAGGAGGACTCTTCTGGTGGGCTTTGGTGGGCTTTCTAGCCTCCAAAGCCACAAAGGCCATAGGCTCAGGGAAACCAGTGCTTCCCCTGCCCCGAACCTGTTAAGGCTGGGATGTCCCAGCCACCAGAGGCATGGCTATGAGGTGTTCTGCATGCTCTGTGGCCCTCTGCAATTGAACTGGAGGGGAACAAGAGTACGAGGGCCCCTACCTGGAGGAGTCTCGGTCCCCCCTGACCTAGGGGCATGGGCACACGAACCACCCCTTTCCTGCAATCAGTGTGGCTGTGAGTGCTACCCCACCGAGCAAAGCCAGGGTTGTGAATGCTGTGTGATGCCCTGATGCTGAACATGGACAAGCCAGGGAGCATCTGGGGCTGTTCTGATGCCACACATGCACACAACATTCACCCAGACATACGTGGGCTCTGCCTACAAGTCACGGAGGAGCAAACAGGCTGGGCCACATGCGCTGGGGAAAGTTTTATTGACACTTTCCATAGCTGGGTGATGGCAAAGGCACTGCTGCAGACCTGCTCCAAGACACACGGCTGTCCTGCTGGGAAGGGGAATGGTGCAGAGAGACCTCTGCCTCAGTCAGGTTATCTGGGCTTCTCAGCAGGGATGCACGTGGCAGCGCCAGCAGCACCATCACTCTGGGTGCAGATGCATCCAGATGTGCCTGTTTGCCCCATTCAGCAGCTGCCTGTGCGCGGTCCCCAGGCCAGGCCATTGTGTCTGGGGCTAGGGCTGACCTCTTCCCTGGGGCTTCCCAGCCAGCAGAGAAACCTGGAGCATCAGCAAAGGCCTGGCACGAGCAGCAGTGTTTGCAGGGCAGGGCGAAGAGGCCAGCATGCTGGGGTGGGCTCTGGTGGTCCTCTAGTCCGGGAAAAGCAGGAAGCCAGAGAAGATGCTGTCAGAGTTGCCAATGCCCACCATGCCATTGTAGTCATTCACTGTCAGCCAGACCTGGTTCCCAGCGTCCAGGTGGAGGAGGATCCCACCAGAGCTGACCTGCATGCTGTTGGTCTTGTGGTCACAGAAGCTGGCCATCCTGAGCTCATCCTTGTGCAGGATGACACAGAGGTTGGCTGTCTGCGAGGTGTGGAAGACAAAGTAGTAGAGGCCGGGGATCCTGCAGGTGAACTTGCCCGTGGTGGTGTTGTAGTCGTGGTTGGTGTTGGTGATGATGTGGTTGAACACCACGGGGATGTTCTTCAAGGGGTGCTCACCGGTCTGCCTCGTCACTGAAAATGCTGACTGGTGCTTCTGCTTGTAGCTGCCCGGCATTCCCGGCTCTCCAGCCATGCCAGGGGCTCCAGGGGCTCCAGGGACACCAGGGGGACCCATGGGGCCATTCTTGCCTGGCAAGCCAGGGCTGCCTGGCTCCCCTTTCATGCCCTTGGGCCCTCGCATTGCAGGAGTGGCCGGGATTCCTGTGGGGTGGTGAAAGGGAGTGAGTGTCAATGGCAGGATGTGGGGAGAGGCTCCTCCAGCCCCTTCCCTCAGGCAGGACAGGGTTGTCTCTCTCCAGCTGCCTTTCCTCCTGCCCTGTCCACAGAGGATGCTCTCCTTATGCCTGCAAACCAAGGCAAAGCAGCCATAGAGGACCCGATGGCCCCCATTCAACAGCCTGTGTGGTTCCCCTCCTTGTTTACTCACCTGGCTCGCCTTTGGCTCCCTTCAGCCCATCCCGGCCATCCTTGCCTGGCAGACCTGGCATACCTGGCAGGCCTGGAACCCCATAGCAGCTGTGATGGGCATCTCCAGTCACAGCAGACCCCAGGTTCAGGAGCAGGAGGGCGAGGACCAGATGGAGCTGCTCCCAGAAGCTCTGCCCCATTTCGGTGCTCTGGAGCTTGGAAAGGGAAAGAAAGGCTGGTGGCTTCCAGGCCATGGGACAAAGGAGGTGCTATGAGGTTGACTGCACCAGGAGCTCCTGGCTGTGATGGCTGAGCCCTCAATGTCCCCCTCATTCCAAGTGCCAGGTGGTGGACCCGAGTGATCCCAGCCCTCCTCTGGCAGCATCCTCACTTCCCTAGCTCTGCCCCTCAGGTTCAAGCCCCCATCACCTGGGGATCTCCCAGGACAATCCTTGGCCCATAGGAACAGGTCTTCCCCCAGCAAGACCAGCGTGCATCTCCTCCCCATGACATGTGTGCAGCCTCTGTCTCCTTCTCCGCCTCCTCTCACATAGCCCAGCGCTGTGCCACACTGATGGACTCCCAGCACCCATGCAGCCCCCCCCCCCCCGAAGAGATGGACCCTGCAGCACCTCTTACCTCTGATGGGGGCTTCAGTGCTGCTGAGCCCTCTGTCTGCTGTGGGCGCTGCTGCCGGCACAGCAAAGGGTGTGTGAGTCCGTGACAGCCTCCCTGAGGAAGTCTAAGAGTTAGGAAAGGGCCCTTGGGGATCCAGAAGCCCCAGATGAGTTTCACATCCTCCTGACCGGTTGCTTCCTCTGAGCAAGCACTTTCCTGTCCATCCAGTGAGATCTGCACTTGTGCAGCACGTCCTGGACTGATTTCTGAGCAGAAAGGCAGCGAATGGATGGGGAGCAGAGCCCCAGGTAGCCAGAGACATGAGTGTAATGAAGGGGTTGTGCAAGGTCATTGCCTGGCTCTGATGGGACCAGCTGCACCCTCAGGCAATGGCACTGGAGGATGTTTCTCCTCCTTTCTGACCCGCAGGCCATCTGTCCTCCCTGCACCTTGCGTGTGCTCCACCACCTCTGCTGGGTTCTGGGTTCGCTATGAACCCCGAAACCCTGGTCAGGATATTGCTCCTTACTGCTGAGCTGACCTCCTCCTCACTACTCCAGCAATGGGGACATCTGACCCTCCAACATGGGAGTAGCATCCCCAGGGTATGGCACATGCAGGGATTCTTGTTCTTGTGGTTTAAGCCCAAACAGCAACTAAGAACCACAGAGCTGCTCAGTCACAGCCCCCTGCCATGGTGGGATGGGGAGAGTCAGAGAACAGGTAAAACTGATGGGTTGGAATGAGAAGGGTTCAATAATTAAGATAAAGTACAATATAATACTAATGCTGATGCTAATACCAATGAAAAGGGAGATAACAAAGAGTCAGAGATCAAACAAAAAAATACAACCAGCGAACAACACTGATGCACAATGCAACTGCTCACTACCCATGGATGGATGCCCATCCCAATCCCAAGCAGTGATGAGCCCTTCCTGGCCAACTCCCCCCAGTTTCTATACTGGGCATGATGTGCTGTGGTGTGGAATACATGGGAGACTGAAAAAGTCCTTGATCAGGGTAAGTGCTACTGAGCACCAACTAAACCATCAGTGCGTTGTCAGCATTGTTCTCAGACCAGGGCTGAAACACAGCACTGCACCAGCTACTTGCTGAAAGGCTGGAGGATCACAGCTGCTTTTCCCCTTCCTTGGAGAGTCTGGGTACCAAAGAGTGCCATGTGGGTGAAGTGCATGGTCTTCCTCTATTTGCCCCTGTATTTGTACAGGACAGCTACCTTCGACTCATCCAAGAAAGGACAGACACGGGCTAGTCCCAGACATTTCCTGCTCCTCCCTATAACTGTTCTGCTCGTACATTCAGTCTCTCCTGTCCCTCTGCCTTTGCAATTGGGGTCTGTGATCGGCCAGGGGCAAGCTGGGATCGCTTCTCCCACTGGGCGCCTTGGGAAGGGGCCCAGGACAACGATGGTTTGGGGAAGAATCACGAATAGGAAAGAAAAGCCAAGCAGTTGTTGTGGAAGAAGGGTTTATTTATGCAGATGGAGAAGGGTGTGAGAAGCAGCAGTGGCTGCGTGCCAGAAAGGCGTTTGCAATGGTTGGTGTAGCAGAAGCAGTGGCATGCAGTGATTTCCCACTCAGGAGCAAAGAACTGTAGCTGGTAAAGTTGTCTCCAGGGACAACTGGACCTCTCCAGTGTGGGGTCTGAATGCCCTCTGCCTCCAGGATGGAGTGGGAAGGCTCAGCATGGAGGTAACTGCTCCAGTGCTGACCCACAGCCTGGCCACTGTATGGCACTTATGGAACCACAGGACCCATCTGGTGACTCAGTTTGCAGCCGTGTTTGCTGCAGTACTGAACCATCCCATGCACTCACAGGGGGGGAAACACCATGCAGACAGGTAGGTCTGGGCTGGTGGATGGACCCATCAGCTCGTCAGTGGGTAGAGCATGAAGCCACTGAAGACGCTGTCTGCCTCGGAGCCGCTGTAGATCATGCTGCCCCGGGCAGCGTCGGTGCTGAGGGAGACCCGGTCCCCCTGCTCCAGGCTGAGCACACTGCTGCCCGAGTTCACCTGCAGCACTTGGCGGCTGTTGGAGTCGCAGAAGCTGACCACGTTCTCTCTGTTTTTGGTGATGCTCAGGCAGAGGTCACCGCTGGAGATCACCTGGTAGGAGAAGTAGTAGATCCCGGGGATGCGGCAGGTGAACTCCCCGGTCTGGGGGCTGTAGGAGCTCTCCTCGTTGGTGATGATGTTGTCGAACACCACGGTGCTGCCCCTGGACGGTGGGGACCTCCGCGAGGCAGAGAAGGCAGGATGCGGCTGCTCCACGACATTGCCAGCTTTCCCCTTGGGCCCCTTTGGCCCTGGCTGCCCAGCTAACCCAGGGGGACCGGGCAGGCCATGGTAACCCCTGTTCCCTGGGATGCCAGGAGGCCCTGGCTCACCTGCATCCCCTTTCAGTCCCTGGATGCCCGTCCTCTGTGCTGATCTCCCTGCAGAGAGGTGGTGAGGGGGAGAAGTCCATGCATGGCTGTCATAACCTGAGCTACTCCCACAGCCCATGATGCTGCTACCAAGGGGCCTGGGGCTCCCAGGTCCCCTGCACCGCACATCCCTGGATCCCACTTACCCGGCTCTCCCATGTCACCCTTCTGCCCCGGCCTCCCATCAAGGCCAGGGACACCAGGGAAGCCGTCCTTGCCGTCCGGTGCCCGGCACACACCGTCCTCCATCAGGGCCATGCCCAGCAGCACTGCCAGGGTGCTGGTCGCCAGCCAAAGCCCAGGGTGCATCCTGCCTCCCTATAGACACAGGGGTGAGGGAACTGGGGATGGAGGCAAGCACACAGCAAACACACCTTGGATGCAAACACATCAGGTGCATCCACAGGTCTACCACGGCACCCGTGTGTTGTCCAATACAGACAGAACACTGCATGCAGTAATGAAAATAACTTCACAGAAGGATTTTAAGGGTGTTTCCTTATGTGATCTGAAATCACTGATATTACAGAAAATCTGATGTGTGGCCAAGGCAGGACTGTGGGGTTGGAAAGCACGGGACATGAAGCACAGCATAAACCCTTTGCCTGCCCTTGGGATGGGTGGTTGCATGTCAGATGCATGCAGAGAAGTGTTGAAGCACTGAGATACTGGCAGTGGTCCCATGGGATAGAGATCACAAGTGAGGAAGGGGTACAAAAAGACACAACAGAGGAGGGATAAACAAAGGGTAAACAGGCAGAAAGAGATCCATCTGTCCAACACATAGAGCTGGGAGAGAGAAGGGCTGTCCTGAGCACACAGACCTGCCCCAAAACCTGGGGTGCTCAGCCTGGAACAAGCCTGCAGAACCCAGCGATGTTCCCAACCGCATGGAGCAAGGACAGATTACTGTGGCCCTCGCTTCCCCCTGGCATCGTATTCTCCTCCTTTTCCTACTTGTGGAGGAGGCAAGTGGGACAGGGAGCAAGGACCGGTGAGTGTCAGCAGAGGAGGCACGTGTCCCTTGCTCTTGGGGGTGACTTACCTCCTTGCTGGGGTGAGTGAAGACAGAGCAGTCTGAGCAGCAGCTCTCCTCGCTAGAAGCTGGGAGCAGGGAGGAAGAGAAGCAGGGCGAGGGGATGTACTTGCATGCACGGTGGTTTGCCTGGTTGGGGGAAGAGGAGTGCCAAGTTTCGCTTTCTTTGCACGAGAAACTTGTTCCCTTTCCTGCTGTGCCGGGCACAGTCAGGGAACAGCTTGGTCAGCAGAAGTGCAGGACCACAGCTCCCAGCCTAGCCCAAGGCACCGTCCCTGCATCAGGACCAGCGGTGGCTGGGCACAAAGCAACAGGAAGGTGGAGGCTGCCCAAAGGCATCCCAGAGCTCTGTTACCGCAGGAGGGGACAGGAGGTGTGAGCACGAGGTGGCATCCAAGGGATGCTCGCTGTGGGGATCACTCCGGATGGCTTCTGGTCTGGGTGATGGGCAGAGTGTGATTGCCACTGGTACCCAGCCTTGTCATCGCTGCTGCTGAGGGCTGACCCCTTCAGAAGCCCACCTTAGGGCTGCTCCCTGATGAAGCAGGGCTCCAGCAGAGTCAGCTCTGCTACAGGATTGCCCCCAGATGCCACCAGTACTCAGGCGCCACTGCAGCAGGGAGCAGGGGGATGAGGTATGCCTCAATGAGTGCAGCAGGTCCTTGGGGATGCTGGGGACCAGCCAGGCCACCTCTCACAGTCCCAAGGAAGGTGCTGTATTGTTTCCAAAAGAGCTCAAAAAGGAAATGACTGATGTGAAACCAAAAGTGAGCCCAGAGACCCTTTCCAGACAGAACTTTGCTCATGGATGCATCTCCATTAATAATGACCTTTGGAGATCTATCACTGAGCTGAGCGTGCACCCTCTTAATGCAATATAATACATGTTTTTGATCCAAATGTCACCCTGTAATAAATCAGATGCCCAGAAGAAATGCAGTTTTATTTAATCAGAGTTCCTCTATCAACCAGACCTGTATTTGTGTCAAGAAGAGATGACGGGTGAGTTTGAAAAGACCTTCTGCAAAACAGGGCTTCTGGGCAGTAATTGTGTTTCTGCCCTACTGCCCTTCCTTAACATAGTCAAAATATGATCACTCTGTCATTTCACCTAGGATTGATGAATGGCCTCATGCTCCTGTGTCCTTTGTCTCTGTTTGTCCCCCTAACCCCACTGAAATGCTGGATTACAGGGGGATGGTTACAGGTTTCCAGCATCCCCTGGAAGATGGTGCTGGTCCAGGTGGCACCTCCTCCAGGTTCTTTAGGCTCCTTGTCAGTGCTTAGCTCCACTTGCTTGACTTTCAGTGCTGCTGTGTTCAAGCCGACCTTCCTCCTCCATCCTCCTCCTGATCTGCAGCTGCGACATCGGTGGCTCCAGAAGACGGATGGATGGATGGATGGATGGATGGATGGATGGATGGATGGATGGATGGATGGATGGATGGACGGATGGATGATGTATGAAGGGAGGGAGGGAGGGAGGGATGGGTGAAGGGATAGATGGATTGATGAAGGGTGGATGGATGGATCATGGATGGAGGGAGGGAGGGAGGGATAGATGGATGGCTGAAGGGATGGACGGATGGATGGATGGGTGGATGAATTGATGGATGAATTGATTGATGGATGGATGGGGGGATGGATGAATTGATGGAGGGATGGGTGGATGGAGGTAGGGAGGGAGGGATGGATGGATGGATGGATGGATGAATTGATGGATGGATGGATGGATGGATGGATGGATGGATGGATGGATGGATGGATGGATGGATGGATGGCTGCGGGGAGCCATCCTGGAGGCTCCTGCAGACCACATCTGTCAACCCAAACATAGCCCCAGCCTGGCACACTCCGGCCCCTTGCCTCCGGGTGTCTCTGGGATGCGGTGGGGGCCTCGCCGGGCAGTGGCAGTGGGGAGACATACCGCGAGGTGGCAGTGCTGCCTCAGCCATTCCCGGTGACAGCCGCTCCTCCTCCGCGTCAGGCAGAGGCAGGGGGGACCCCCCCTTAGCATCCCCGTGTGCCCCGAGCGATATAGCGGGGTGTCCCGCTGCAGAGTGAGCGCACGGGCAGCCCTGCCCCGGCACGGAGCCACCACGCATCGGGATCCGGAATGGAATCACAGGATCGCAGAATGGGTTGGGTTGAAGGGACCTTCAAAGCTCACACAGTCCGACCCCCCTGCAGCGAGCAGGGACATCTTCATCTAGAACAGGTTGCTCAGAGCCACATCCAGCCTGGCTTGGAATGTCTCTAGGGATGGGGCATCCACCACCTCTCCGGGCAACTTGAACTCGGGCCAGTGTTTTACCACCTTCATTGTAAGAAATTCCTTCCTCCATCCAGCCTGAATCTCCCTCTTTTAGTTTAAAACCATCACCCCACATCCTGTCGCAACAGGTGCTGCTAAAAAGTCTCTCCCTATCGTTCTTATAGGCTCCTTTTAAGTACTGAAACGCTGCAGTAAGGTCTCCCTGAAGTCTTCTCTTCTCCAGGCCCCAGCTCCCTCCTGCAAGCTGCCCCAGTGAGGCCACAAATGCCCTTCCCCAAGCTGGGAGCAGTTTGGCACCCCCTGAGGCTGGGGCAGAAGTGGTGTTTCCTCAGTAAGGATGGTTGTGAAGCCCTGGCAGGTTGTCCCTGCTGATGTGGGTCCAGCAGCGTCCCACCAGCACCACCCCCAGCAGGGTCCAGCATGGAACAGGGACAAGGATGATGAGGAGACCCGCAGATGATGTGGAACGGGGTCAAGTCCAAAGCAGAGGGGAAGGTGTACACTTGTACACTGGGGTATCCAGTGGTTGTAGATACTCTGTAGAGCCCCCCAAAACCTGCCCCAAAGAGGACAGCCCCGAGTCCAGGGGAACCTGGCCACTCTAGTGAGCATCCACAACATTTAAGACAGCCCTCATGGCCTCCTGACTCTGATGTAGACACAGGATCAGTGTCTCTTCAGATGGATTTTACCCTGAGAAACCCTCCTCAATCCAGGATGGGCCATGGGGCAGCTCCTTCACGTCACCTGGCAGGATGTGTCAGAGCCACCCCAGCACTCCACCCCTCCATGGGGGAAAACTGACCCCTGAAACATCTCCTCCCTGCATCCGCAGTGCCTGCAGGCACACATGAGCTGCCTGACAGCAGACAACAGGGAGAGATGCTCCTCACTGCCTCCCCTGCTGGGATCCCCTGGGGCGCCTAGCAGTGACAGGCAGGAGCTGTCAGAGGAGGATAAATCAGGCAGCTGACTCCTTCCTGTCACTGCATAGGAGACAGCACGAAGGGAGGTGGTGGGAGATCAGCAATGCACCACACACCTCACCAGCACCCCGGTCTGCACCCACACCCACCAGGACAGGACAGCAAGGAGGTGAAGGAGCTGCCCCATCCTGAAAGGGTAAAATCCATCCAGAGTGATGCTGATCCCGGGTCTGCAGCAGAGCCAGGAGGCCGTGAGAGCTGTCCTAAATGATGTGGATGCTCACCAAAGTGGTGGGGTTCCCCCACACCCAGCACAGCTCAGAGCAGCTGTGCTTCTGCGGTCACTGTTGGCTTAATGACGCCCAAGGACCCACACAGACTGGTCCTGCAGCTGGTGAGCTGGCCTGTCCCAAAATGCTGCTGATGACCAGAAAAGCAAGGTTTGCATGAATGTGCAAGTCTCTCATGCTTCAATCAATGGGACAAGGAGCTGGGATGGTTCAGGTGCCCTGGAAGGATTTCCTGCGATGTCAGCTGGAAATCAGGCTGAAAGGCCACTTGCCATTGTCTAAGATGTTTGAATTCCTGTCACGGGGGACTTGTTATTCCTATGGCAGAGCAGGTGTGAGGGACAAGGGCAGGTATGTGCTTTAAAAGCCAGGATTTCATCCTCCAGTCTTTGCTCGCTGGAACCTGGCATCGATGCACACCCCTGTTGCCTTGGGGGATGAGAGGAGATAGGTGAAGGCTGAGCAGCCCTGGGCAAGCTTGTCCTATCCGTTCTCCTCTTGTTCTCTGTTCAGGATGTCAGGGCTTGTCACTATTTGACATGTATTGGTTAGTCGGGCTGCTTGTTTCCCTTTCTTTGGTGTATCTGTTATTTATTTATTCGTGTGTGTAACAAGCAGTTCCGGATTGATCACTTTGGCATGTAAATGAGCTGCTCTAGAGCTTGTCACTGGAATTTGTAGATTGGGAGAGTTTGCAATCAAACACAGCCGGAATCTAAATTACAACATTTCAGGCAGTAACAGCAGGGAGAAGACAGGAAGGATGTGCCATAAATAAGAAGGGATCAGAGCAGGGTGCCCAGGGCTATACTGACAACGTGCCAGGAGCCCTGAGGCTTGCAACAGGAGTCCGTTCAAGGCTGGTACTGCCCTGCACTGATTTTCCCAGGGGAGAGGGGCAAACAGAGGAAGCAAAAGGCTTTTGGGGTATGGTAGGACCTGGCCTGTGGCCAAGGGCTACTCACACTGGTCTCTGAAGGGGGCTGGTTAGCCTAGCATGGGGAAAAGCATGCAGACACAGGGCTATGTGCTGCAAGGAGCATCTGCCCACTGTACGGGATACTGATTTGCTTGCCACCACGGCTCGTGTTCGGCTTCTTCACACCACTCAGGGCTCCATCAAAAGTCAATGGATGTGTCCCAGGTGCAGTTCTGTCCATCTCAAGGTCAGTAGAAGAGATCACTCAAGATCACTCAAGAGATCAAAGTGCCATAAGCCTGCAGGCAACAGACACTGCGTCTGGGCTGAGGAGCAGGGAGCCAAGCAGGACCTCTGCAAAGCCACACCATGGCAGGGCATCCCTGGGCTGGAGCCCAGCCAGGAGCACAGTGATGTTCAGCAGGTACAGTGCTGTGAATCCTAGCAGGGCTGGCATCTCTGCCCAGCTGTTTGGTCATGGCAGGACAAGGCAGGACTATTCCCAACACCAGATCAGAGTGCCTGTGGCTTTGGCTACCTTAGCGTTGAAACTCCCCCAAGGACAGAGCTCTCCCATCGCTGCATCAGGGCTACATCAGGACTGCATCACATCCATCCATAGGAAGAAGCATTTCCTAATGTCCACCCTGAATATTTGAGGGTCTGCTCTGTGACCACTGCCCCTTGTCACATCACTTGGCACTAGTGAGACTGTTTGGCTCTGTCTTCCTTGCAATTACCCCCAGGGAGCTGAAGCTGTGGTTAGATCTGACCTCATCCTCCTATTCCCATGGCTAACCACAGCCCAGCACAGGGGCCTTCCCACTGCTCATCCTGAGGATGAATAATTTCCCTTGGCCTTGGCCACAATGCCCCTAAGGCAGCAGTTTATCTCACCTGTGATTGGCTCGCATTCAGCCTGATCTCCACTGGTCCCCAGACAAGCCCTTTGCTGACTCAGCAGTGAGTCCCCAGCCAGATCCTGGTCCTTCCTGCCTCCACCCCTTGGCTCTATGCTATGGGCTCAGGAGATGAGGCTCTGAGGGACACCCTGGACAGCATGAGATTCCCTTCCAACCCCAAAGTGATGGCTATGCTGTGGGTGAGGCATGTGGTCCTCCTCTCTGGGTTTTGTGTTTCGATGCGTTCTGGGTACGTGAGATTTGCACTCTTCGGGCCATGGCATGACCATCTGGAATCCCTCCACCAGACAGTGGTGCGCTCATCCCAGTGGATGGGATCACTGTGCACTTGTTCATAACAGTGTTAAGCTTTCCACTGGGCTGAGATAACCGGCATGAGCCCGCTGTGCACCCTGTGCACAGCCACATCCTGGCAGCTGCCAGAGCATCCCATGCCCTTCCCAAGCACATCTCCATGCCAGGGTCTGGTTTCCCTGACAGAACGCCTCAAAACTGGAGTGGAAGTTTCCTGCAGGTGAGTGCTGTTGTTAACTGGGTCAGCAGCAGCTGGAGGTCTGTGCTGGCTGCAGACTATTACAACTTATTTCTATTACAACTTGCTTTCCACAGTGGCTCCTCCAGGAACCCGGCTTTACTCTGACTGACCTTGGCTGCGGATCGATCCAGAGCTGCAAACTCCCTTCTCACATTGGCTCCATTTAGAGGGGTCTGATTGCTGCTTCAGAGGCTTTGATTGCCTTTGCTGCTGGCTGCCAGGACCCTGGCTGTGTCCTGCAGGCACCGTCAGCCAATCTCCAGGTTAGTGGATTTGCTGAGGAACATCCCAGCCCCGCTGCAGTGATGCTGTGCAGAGCCAGGCCTGATGTTTTCAAGGCAGGGGTGGATTCAGCCTGCGATAGGAGGGAGGTCACGAAGCCTCCTTGTCCCTCTGGCCCACGCTTGAGCTCTTCAGCACTAGAAGTAAGGCTTTGACTTTGGTAGGGCTCAGGTTCCCCAGCAGGCAGAGGGCAGCAGCACAGGTCCATCCTCAGCACTCTGTGGTCCATACGCATACAGCATCCTCTCAGGCACTTTCATTAGCTACCCTGCACGGGCAGATCCCAACCTCTCCTATGAGGCTGTGCTCCCTCTGAGCTCACCCTCCTCAACCACTTCCAGTGTTTTCCAATGAGGAGACAGCCCCTTCCCAGCTTTAGCAGGCGCTTTTCCCCTTGCAGTGACTCAGGATCTCCTTCCGCAGGCGCTGCCTGAAGTCCTCTCTCTGCTCTCCACAGGCAGAGGTCAAACCCATGTCCTTGCTGCCAACTCAGCAGCAGATCGATCAACATCTAGGAGGCAATTGCAGTTCTCTGTGTGGGGGGCAATTGTGTGGCAGCCCCAGCACTGACTCTCTGGCCTGGAAGTTATTCTTCACTCAGACTCTTAATTTCAGAGCTGCACTGAGGGATGGGAAGGCTCCCAGCTTCTAATTAATTACTGAGTTCCCTGTAATTGAGGCAATTTACTGCCAATGTGTCTGTCTTCTTGCGCCGTGGAGAAGGTCATTCTGTAACACTGTCTTTTTCCAACACCCTAGTGAGTGGCCAGAAGCCAGGCCCTGAAACTCATCTCCAAACTCCCAAATCCACAGGGAAGTTTGCACTGGGAGGCACAAGGCAACTGTGGTCCTGTGCCGGTCATCAGAGATGCTCACCCAGGAGGTCCATGGGGAGCCACACAAGGCATCGGAGGAGCACAGCATGGTGGAAGGGGGCTGCCTCTGGACAGTGGGTTCTGGTCCTCTGGGTCTGGGTCTGGGTTGCACAGATGTCCTGGTGTGAGGATGAGCACAAACTGACACATGCAGGACCCTACAGCTGGGCTTCACGTGGCATTTCACGTTACACTACTGGGCATTCTTAATTCCAGTTCAGATTAATCCTGTAATGGGACATATTTGTTTGCATTAATCTTCATAAGGAGGCTTCAGAAGCCTTGGGATGGGCAGATCATGCAGGGGGATTTCTAGGGAGCTCTAATCCTTCCAGTAATCCCCAAGCTTTTCAAATTAATTTATTTGGGGAAGCCACAATGGTACAAGAAGATTAGAAGGTTCTGTCTCCTGTTCTCAGTCCTGAGCTGGATGGACCTCCCTAATCCCCTAAAAGCCCATATTGATGGGACCATGCAGCTGTGTCTCTTCTCGAGTGTCACCTATCCTGTGCTGGTGTAGCATCCCCTGGGTAGGGCCATATCCTTCCACTTGAAGCCATGCTGATGAGCCTTGCTTGGGCTTAAGAGAGGATTTTACTGATACAGCCCTTGTCTCACTCACTAACTAATGACCTGGTTTCAGTTTTGGAACATGCACTTGGATAAACTGCAAAAGTGTATTTCATTAATCTTAATTAATGATTTAAATACTCAGAAGCCTCTGCTAAGGCCCTGTGATTGATGGCAGCTAGCTGGCTGTATCACTGTACTTTGGTCCCGTTGGCATCCCTGACTGTACAGTGGGGATGTGGGCACTGACCCTCCTTGCTTTCCCTTTGCCTGCTGCCCTGAGGCAGCATCCATTAGATGCACAGAGGCAGCTGTGCAATTGCTCTTGGAAACATGAACTAAGGGAGCGAGAGGACATTCCTGCGCTGCCAAAAACCTGCTGCTGAGCCTGAACCTGGAGACAGGGCCTGCCTGCACCCTGCCTGCACCCTGGACCTGCAGCCTGCCTGCTCTGCACAAGCTGGTCCTTCCCATGCTCCTGGCTCTTAACTAGGAGGGGTTAAGCTAGAGGTATCTGTCACACTTAGAGATGAGAGTATGTGACAAAAGCTCATCTGCACCCCACAAAGGAGCACAAGGAAGGGAGCCCAAACAATACCCTGGGGCTACTTCCACACTCATCCCAGAACCCTCAGCCCTTCAGTGGCCAATGTCCACAAGCCCAGAGGAGCAGAGAGACAACAGTGCCAGGTAGGGACCCAAATTACAGACACCCAAGGAACAATTCCTTGTCCAGGGCCCCTCCATCAGTCCCAGTGTTGAGGTGTGACATCCATCACCGTGAGTCACTGGGAGCAGCTTCCCAGGTCACCTTTCAGACCAAGGGGGCTGCTGCCTAGCGGTGCGATGCAGGGGGATCATGGGATGCAGGGGAAAAGCATTTTTGGAGTTGTTATGGGCAAGCTGGGTGTCTGAACCCAGATGCTGGAGGGATCCACATTGCACGTATGTATATATATTGAATATATATATATAATAATAATAATAATATCATGTATTGTATGCCTGCTGGGAGCACACATCTTTATCCTCACTACTGGCTGGCCCTGGGGATGGGGAGCTGCATCAGCCTCACCTCTCTCAGCTGCTGGATCCAGCATCGTGTTTCCCACCAACAATAAATACTGAAACTAGCAATTTTATGCCAAAGAGGTTGGGAATGAGCATAGGAACTACCTGCACTTATGTCTTCTGTGGTTACAGGGTTCCCACTGCTGTTGTTGAGTGCTGCATCCTCTGGATATGCAGACAGGCAGGGAAAAATCCCCTTTTTGGAGTGAAGACCAAGAAACTCTCCCCATGATGTTGCTCCTCCAGGAGATGAGCATCCTTCTGCTCCTCAGGGATCTCACTAGCTCAGTGCGTGACACGCAAAGCCTCTCCTTCAGCATCCCGGTGACTTTGTGGTTTGGATGTGGAGGTGACAGACAGTTCTCTGCAGCCGTGTGGTGATACCTGCTTGACTATTCATTGAGCCCTGGCTCCTCAACAGCAAAGTCATTGTTCAACCTCTGGCCATGCCCCTCTCAGAGAAAAATCATGCTCTTTTTCTTCCAGGTCTTCTGATAAAGGCATATTTCTCAAAGCCCCACTTCCTTAAATCATGAGATTAAGTGTAAAACTCAGTTCCCACTTAAAGCTAGTTCCTTTTTTGCCCATCTGGTGAAGAAAGAGCCCCAAAACAGCATTAAAATGCTGCTGCCAGTTCAGCCATCGAAAGCTGAGGATGAGAATTCAAAATCAATCACGTTTTTTAAGCTAGGATTGATGTAGGGGTGTGGAATAGGTTTGGGGCAGAGCAGGGGGTCCACCAGCACCCCCAGGGTGACACTGAGGAGCATTGGAGACTTCGGGACATAGGCAATAGATGTCACTTAGGGTGGCAGCATCCTGTGCCTCTGAGCTCCAGATGTGTGCTGAGCAGCAGCTCTCACCTCCTGCATGCCCTATGCACAGTGTTAAGAGACTTCCCTTGTGCTGGGCAGGCTGTGGAGCTGACAGCCTGGCCCTGGGGCTGCACTGCATCTTGTCACCCTTTATAAAGTATCCTTGCTTTGGATGCTGCTTAATTTGCCATCAAAACTGTTTGCCAGCGGTGGTACCCAAGTCCCCCGGGCAGTGCTGCTGAGGGCTCCTGTGTTTCTGGCAGCATTTCTCCCGTGCTTTTCTGCCTCAGCAGAGCTGAATGTAGCTCCTCTTACATCCCACTCTACAGGGTCTTTGAAGGGAGGCAAAGACGAGGACCACCAGCAGGACGTCCACCCCAAGGGAAAGCTGTCAGGGCAGCGAGCTGGAGAGAAGCACTCAGGGGCATCCATCCTAACCAGACATCTCCCTGGTGATAAATTCGCACCAGTGCCCTTCACTGCACCCACTGATGGCTGAGCCCTGCTGCCAGCCCCACAGCCCTGCAGGGAGGATGCAGCTGGTCCTAAATGGTCCTGTTGACCCCTGTGTGTGCAAACTCCCACTCCAGGGTCCTAAAACCCGGCTCTGGAAGGAGGAGCTGCTTCTGTCTGATTGTGCTTAGGGAGCGTTACTTGGATCAGATGGAGGACAGATAAATAATCTGCATGCAAAGTGCCTCCCTCACGCACAGCTGGCTCACATGGCAGATACAGGAACCAGGGAGCCGGGGGAGGTTTATTATACCTGGGATTATAGAAGTGTTTGACAACTGCTTACTGTAAGGCAGCCAGAAGGGAAGGAACCCTGCATGAGTGAGCAGCAGCAGCAGCAGGAGCCAGGGAAAGGCACGCTTTCCTGGTGAGGGATGGGGATGGTGCCGGCACAAACCTCCCAGCCTGGACGGGCTGTGTTGGCGATGCTATTTGGAGATGGGGTTGCCGTGTCTGTCCCCTGTCAGCGCCTGGTGCATGAGCACTGCGGCACACGGCTGCAGCCCTTTTTCTGGCTCTCCCAAACCTCCTCCCTGCTGCCCGCATCCTCCCTGCCTCCTTTCTCCGCATCCCTCCTGCGACGGATGCAGATGCATCTTTGGCGATGACAACAGGCAGGGAGCAGAGCCAGCTCCAGCTGGGTGGAGTAGCTGGAAATAG
This sequence comes from Pezoporus wallicus, assembly GCF_028554395.1. Lineage (NCBI taxonomy): Eukaryota > Metazoa > Chordata > Aves > Psittaciformes > Psittacidae > Pezoporus > Pezoporus wallicus. The sequence continues at coordinate 369,740 of NW_026642504.1, read as the reverse complement.
CCTTTTGTGAAGCACTTTTAGCAGTTCATTTGGAGTTGTGTTTTGCCAGCAAAACTTCTGCAAGCTGTTTATTTCTCTTAGTGGAAGGCTGTTATTACTGCAAAATGAAGCAGCATGTATGCAGCTCCCTGGCAGCACAGAGCCGGTTATGCAGCAGGAGGGATGCAGGCAAGCTCAGAGAGTGGCTTCGAAGTGCCATTATTAATTCACGCTCACATTCATTGTAATAACACCTTGAATCGTGGCGAATTCGGCTGGTGTTAACTGCAAGCAAGGGCCCTGCCAGGGAAGAGGCTTGTGCAAAGGAGCACTCTGGTTTTGCAAGCGCAGCTCCAGGCTTGCCCAGCAAAGCGAGAGCGGAATAGTAATGGTTTGACTGTGATCCTGGCAGTGAAGGTGGCTTTGCTTGTCATCAGCAGCCTTCTCATCCCTTCCTCCTAGTGGGCACAGAGGTGGAGTCATTGTGGTGCTGCAGACAGAGATGCCTTGTGGACATGGATCCTTGCTGAATGTCTCAGAGCATCTCTTCCTCCTTGATCTGTGGCTGCTCTGCCAACGGGAGAGGCTGAGGAGAGCAAGTCTTGATGGCCACTGGAAGTCTCAGAGAGACGTAATGTCAACCCCAAGGGCTTCTGACCAGGAATTCCTGGTGCTGGGAGTGTTCCTTGCCTGCTGCTGGGGCAGGATTATGGATAATAGCATTAATAGCATGAGGGTGTTGGTGCCCACCCTCTCCAGGCCAGCGTGGAGGACATCCCCTTGCACACCTTACTCTTTTTTGCCCCGAGTATCAGCCAGCAGCGCTGGGGATGACCTGACCCAGTCTCCCATTTGCAGCAGCAAGATCAGCGTTGCAAATGGAAAGGGAGCAGTTCCTAGTAGATCTCCCAAACTGGTGGTTCCCAACCGGATCAGGATTGGTGATCGTGACCAGAGCTGTCACAGGGAAGGAGAGGATGTCCCAGGCAAATGATGCAGCTTAGAAGAGGGGTAGAGAGGAAGGGGGTTAAACCTGCAGTCACAAGGACACAGTGGCTTGGGAGCACCCATGAGCACGTTACGGGGCTTGCAAAGATGGGGGGAGCTGGGCAGAGGACCCAGAAAAGCTGCAGTGGAGCTGGGTGCAAGGTGTCTGGACCTGTCAGAGCCAGGCGGGGACAATAAATCCTTCCCAAAGCACCTCACAAGATTTGTATGGTTTCTCTGGCATTTTCTGCTGTACTAATGAAGTGCTTCGAGGCATAGCAGGAACGAAGGCTCTTCCTCAGCACAGCTACTCTGGGCAACGTCTGTTCAAGGGATCCTGCTCTGCATGCTTGGTTATTAAGGTACATTAGAGAGACAAAGTAAGATGTGCAAGCAGTAGTGATGTGTGATGCAGCATCCTGGCTAAGGGGGGGGGTCCTTTCAGAGACATGCATTTTAACAAGGCCAGAGGCAAGGTCACACATCAAAGGCTGAGGAGGGTTGGTCACACTTATCAGACAAGGGCTGTGTCCTGGAAAGCAGTGCCCTTAAGAGAGGATTGCGGGTTGCAGCAGCCAAAGGCGTTATTGGATGTGACTAATGGGACAAATGCAGTGCTTGTGTGAGCAAGAGGTGTCACAGAGGGAGATGACCTCCCTGCCCACGTGCCCAAGCCCTTGCAAAGCTGTAATGTGGCCACTGGCTTTCGCAGTGTCAAGAAGAGGATGTTTATGGTGTGGGAGAGCAAAGGGGTGCCTGTGTCTGAGCACCGTATGCAGATGTGCTGGCACAACTGGCTTTGCGAAGGGAAGGCAAAGACAAACCCTCTGGACCCAGGCAGATGCCTTGCACTGTCTGAAGCACCATTTAGACATCAGGTCCTCAGAGGTACGATCTGAGACCCACTGCCCCTGTGCAGTCCCATCATCTCCATCACTTTGCCCCACAGCACAGCCAGAGCATTTCTTTGTAAAGCAAAGCAGATGCTCAGTGATCAAAGCTGTAGCAAAAAGGCAGTCAGGAAGAGACACAAGGACCAAACGTGCTCAGGAGAGCAAAATATACAGTACAAATATGGATATATCTGTTGTTAGATACAAACCACTGTGTGTTCATCACCTATTGCCACATGTGGACATGCTGCCCTCCTAATCCCACCAGCCCTGCTCCGTGTGCTACCACCATTACTGCTCCAGGTCAAAACACAGGGTGGACAGGATGGGTGACGGGAGGACAAAGAGGCAGGAGTGAGGGCAGGGAATAAGGGCATCGCTTGATCCCTGTGGGCAGGTGGATGCAGGGATGCAGGGAAACACCTTCCTAATCCTTTACATTTCCTGTGCACATGGAGCCCATGTGCTGAGTGAACCCTGTGGCCATTTGAGCACAGAGCCAGCATTCAGCTTCAGGTTGGCCGCTTCAGGGGGAATGGGGGTGATGCTGATCAGTGACCACGAAGCTCTGCCTTGGCTTGAGATACCTGGAGCTGCAAGAATCTGTTTGTATAGAGGTTCTGCACTGTGGCAGGGTCCTTCCTCTGACAACAAGGAGGTTCTGCATCCCTTCCCTCATGCGGCATCCATGCGTAAGTCACTCCTCTCTCAGAGCTCAGCCTCTTGCTGCATGAAGGCTGCAGAGGTCCAGTTCTTGCTGTACGGTGAGAGGGCAGAGCTCCGCTGCTGCACCAGAGCCGGCTTTCACGGCGAGCTAATTCCAGAGTGACTAATTTAATGATGATTAATGACAGGCACACCACCCTTCCCTTCCTCCTTTTATCGATTGGGGGGGGGGGGGGGAACCCACAACATAGCGGAACCGGAGATTAATTAATTCACTCAAGAGGAGGGGAAAGCAATCAGGGTGAAATCAGATCGAATGTGGGACTCAGGGGTGAGCAGGAGGATGTGCTGAGTGACACGTAAATAAATGAGAGGTGCCCCAGCCCAGGTTGGGTCTGGAGGGACACAGCAAATGGGAGCACTTTCAGCAGACAGGAGGTAGGCGTGAAGGTGAGAAGAGCGGTGTAGCATGTTGTAGGTCCAAGCCAGACCCCTTATGTCGCATCATTCGCTTTGCCACCCTCAGAGAACGGCACAATATTTAACACATCATTTTCTCCCCTGTTTTGAGGAAAGGGCAGAGCGAGCTCAGCCCCTGAGCCAGATGCTGCTCTCCAGTCCCCAGCCTGGCTCCGGGGGATGCTCAGGGGCAGTGAACGACGGAGGATTGCCACAGCATCCCTGCCCTGCTCACTGCTGGCACGACTGGCATCTCCCGTGATGGGCTGAGGAGGGAACAGAGGGGAGGGTGGAATGAAGCTGGGCAGGTGGAGAGAAGGAAGGCAGGACCGTCCCTGGTTCTTGCCTGACAGCCAAGCCTCAGGCTGAGGGATGGATGTCACTGGAGTCATGGTGCAAAACCAAGAGTCCTCCTGCTTGCCTCCTGCATCCCTGGCCCGGTTAGAGGCAATGCATACCTTGGCAAGGCTAGCAAGGGGGAATGTGTCTGACTCTGCTTGAAACCCACCTCCAAGAGCCAGTCTAAACCCAGCTGAGACCAGTGAAGCTCCCTGAGCCGGACCAGCTCCTCCCCGGGCAGCCTGCACTGCTTTCTCTGCCCGCAGCATCCGTTTCAGCACACTGCTCTGAGCCTGTGGAAGCAGGGCTGCCTTCCACCCCAGGCTCAGGACAGGAATAGCAATGAGCTGTCCCCGGCACCCGCAGCGCAGCCCCTGCCTGCAAGAGCTGCCAGCACAGTGGGGTGCAGGCAGGGCTGAGCAGCAGCTTCCCAGCTCCCATCAGGAGCGAGCGCTGCCCATCCAAGCAGCCCAGATGCTCTCTTCTCAGGGTTCAGTTCCCTGGGGGCTTGGCACGGGAGCCTTGGCCCTGCTCGGAAGGAGGAGGATGTGTGCCTCGTTTATTATTGATGGTCAGGAGTGGGGAGCACCCGGCACGACATGGAGGGCACACACAGCCTCTCCCAGGGCTTCTGCAGCGCTGCTGCCTTGTGATAAAAGTTTAATAAATAGAAAGACAGTTTCCATTTCATTGGTAATTAACTTCTGTTGCTGTGTTCCCTCCTAATTGTCTCTATTACTCCAGATAAAACCGAGATCAATAGAAACCAAAGTCTGGAGGCTGGGAAAGTCACAATTAATTAATTATCTCTCTCTTGCGTGCATCCTCCATCTGCCGGTAACCAAAGGAGACTGGCTGGTCCTCACCCAGGTCCTGGGCTCTCCGCGGGTGCTGGTGTGCTATGGGGATTTTGCAGTGGGCTGAGCAGTGCATCTGGGAGCAGAGGAGGGGAAGGGACAGCCCTTATTGCACCACTGCCTCCCTCCCAGGTGCTTTGCTTCTCCAGAATGGTCCAGGATGGATTCCGTGATGGACCACTTCTCCCCGAGTGGTGACTGCATGTCCATCCCTTCGGCTCGGCAGTTTGTGTTGGGACACAAGCACAAGGAAACACCTGGGAGGCAAAAATGCTGACGTGTCTCCTGTCAAGACCCATCACTGCCCCTTGGCTGTGGCTGTGAACAAGGCTGAGAAGAGCCAGAAAGTCTGCATGCAGCTTCTGTGAGCCTCCGTTGGTCTCCAGCATGCTCCATCACACACGGACTAAACCCCAACGTCCCATCTGTATTCCCCTTGCAGAGCTGCTCTCTTGGGGTTGATATCATTTGCTAGGATGTGGGTGCTGCTAAATTGAGAATTTACAAAGAAACACTCAGGTGTGCTGTGCTGAATTTCAACACATCCTTCCCCTTCCATCGGGTGCCAAGGACGTGCCTCAGCCCCCGCTCAGGCATTCTCCATCAGAGGCCTTAGCAGGATGTGGCTGGCACAAAGCTGCCCTATGGGACCCTTCCCAGCCCAGCAGCTCCGTGCCTGACCATACCCATGTGTGAGGAGAAAGGTAATCCCTGGCTTCCAGCAGTCTTCATGGACACAGTCTGTGGCCTTGTCCCATGTTTGATGAAGATGCTTTTAGACAAAGCAAGTCTTTGGGTCACCCCAACAATACCTTTTTCCCTTGGCAAGGCTTCCCCAGCAGTATCAAGGTGATCTTTTGTGCCTGTTTTGGTGTCGTGAAGATGTGGGACTGGACCACATGAGTCAAGGCCATCTCTCCACGCTCATGGTAATCACAGATGTTTGCTCCAAAACCGCATACGCTGCACATTCCCAAGACTTGTGAAAGATTAAGGCAAAGGCAGGATGCTTTTTGCAATGCTAGACAGGTATCAAAGAAGAGAACTGACAGCAGGCAATCTCGCTGCGAAGATTCCAGTTAATCCTAAGAGAAAGCTCACAAAACCTACAGTGGGGGGAAAATAACAGCATCTCCACCTGTCTGGCTGGGGGAGCTTCCTTTCTGACCTCGGTTATGGTGACAGATGTGTCAGGCTGGTCTTATCCTGTACATTATTCCAGCTGTTTCAGTGCTCCAGCAGGGAAGAGAACCAAGAGGCTGAGTTATGGAGAAAGAAAAAATGACTAAGGAGCAAAATGTTTTCTGGCCCTGCAGGTGGTCAGCAGGACCTGACAAAGAGATGCTCGCAGGCAACGATGGACCATCCTTTTCAGCCTCGCTGGGGGATGCTGTTATTCTTGCTGCAGGAATACTCCTGGTGCAGACCAGGCTCACTCCTCCCTTGACCCTTTTGCTCCAGTATTAATCCCAAGCCTCTTTTTTGTCCCCTTTCTCCCTGCTTGGGAAATCCTTCCCCTTTGTGTGTTTATGAATCTCTTGATTTTCCGCGTCAGCGTGGTCACAGGCAGTTTATGCAGATTTTATGTGCTAACAGAATTGTCACTGAAATCGCATAATCCCTTTCCATATTTAAAAGACCACGATCCCCTTTCTTGACCCCAGTTGCGTCAGGCCAAGGTCTCTATGCTCCTCTGCTCCCCAGATCCTCCCAGCACTGCTGGCAGCAGCCGTAGCTGTAGATAATACCGTAAGTAAGATCTTAACACCGCCTTGTACGTTCCTGTCTCTGCTGCAAATGCTCTGTCTGGTGCATTGTGTGCCCGCATTAGCCACAGACTGTTGGGAATCAAATTAGATTAGAGGGAAAAAGAGATATCAACTACCCTTGATCTCTGAGGTTTGAGACCAATTGTTTGCGACTCAGATCTTCACTAAGCTTGAATTGAGAGGCACATATAATTTGCCTGGAGTGAAACAAATTAATGGAAAAGCCTCTCAAATGAGGTAAATCCATTTTGGGGTCTTGGTCATGCTTGTTAGTCCATAACTGCCTCTCCTATCTTCCAGTGTGATAAGCCATACTTTTAGGGCAGTACTAGACCCACTGTGCAGAAACCTAAAACTGTAAGTAAGTAGTGTTTAAAAATAAGTAAAGCTTCTGCATTGCCATCAGCTGTGTATTGAGCTGGAGAAATGCTCTCTTAAGAACTGGGCAACAACACTGTTAGTGTTTAAAAGCTTACTACGGTTAAACTGATCCAGCTCCTTAGAAACAAAAATAGAGCAGTGTCCAAATACAGGAAACAGAAATGCGCCCAGATTTGGTGAATGAAGAGCCAAACCATAAAGGTTAAATAGTTTTAAGCACTACTTGCTAGCAGTTTAAAAGCAAAGAGTGCAGCTTTTTGCCACTGAATCATCAGGAGGCTGTCACCTCTCATAGACTGGAGCGGGACAGGAGGAGCACACAGCTCCACGGTTAAAACAGAGCTAAACCTTTGCAGTGGCATTTTGCACGTGTAAAATCAAGAAGGTTGCCACAGCAGAAGGGCTTTTCCAGGGGATAAATAACCCTGAGGAACTGCCTCAAAGAGAGCTGTCAGAGGAGGCGATGGAGCAAAGTGAGTGCCTGAAGAGTCGCAGCCAGGCTCCACTGTGGGTAATGTTGGGGGTTCCTTGGCATCTCACCCTGGACCGGCAAGTGATTGGAGCTGCCAATGGTCTGTACAAACCTGCCCTCATCCTGTCCCTGGCTCTGGCGCAGCCACGTGGAGGGCAGCTCCAGCTAAGAAATAGCAATCACACATTTAAAACACAGTGGCTTATTTTCTTTCCTAACTTGAAAGCTTCTAGCTTTTGTCCTCCTCATTTCCATCACTTCTACCAACTGGACCACATCATCACTGCCTTTCTGCCCTCCCAAATATGACACAGGTGATATTATGTATGCTTGTGTCCATGTCCTTGGTTTACATTATCCAGCACCCTATATCACCCTTCTCCATCCTTCTCCACCTTCTCCAAGGAAGACAGTCACAGCCATTTGCAAGCCTTCCATACCTTCTATACCTTTGCTCATGCTTTAGCTCTTCTGTCCCTGCATTTGCACTGAACCCCTCCTGCCCGTCTGCTACCAGACTGAATTCCTCCTTGTTCTCCATCTCCTCTACCCCTATGATGCTCCCATCCTTTAGCCTCACACCTGCATCATGACACCCTAATTGCTCCCACTGTGCTCCTGGCCTCTGATGTCTCTGTCAACCCCCCTACCCATGTCTTCTCTTTCTTCCTAACACTTTTCCCCTCACTTCTCATATCTTTTCTCCCCAGTGCCCCTGAAGAATATTCCCTTCAGACCCTGCAGGTTTTGAAGGCTTTGCTTGGCCTTGACTCTGCCATCCTCCCCAGCTCCTGGCTGTGTGCATCTCTTTGGGGCCATCCTCCCGCCCAGCTGCCCCATCAGTAATGGGGCTGTTGCTCATTAAAGATGCAGAGACACAGCCCTGTCAAGAAATACCATGTAAAGAACAGGCCAAACTCTAGGCAATTGATCTGCTGGCAAATGCACAGTGGATTTTGGAAACAGCAAAGTCCTTTGTTTCATTTCTATGCCATAAATTGATTCCAGACAGGAACCTCCTGCACTGTTCCCACTTCTCCACCACCCAGCCAGCATCTCCCACAGTGCTTGTGGCACTGGTACATGGAGTCCTGTAGCATAACGTGGCCACTGATGTGCAAGGGGAATGCCGCATCCCCCCATGAGGACCCTACGCCACAGGGCTTGGTGCTAGCTTAAAATGAAGTGATTCATTTTCACAGCTGAAAACCCTCCACATTTCATCTCATTTTGCAGGAAAACGCTGATGAAGCCACAAATCCATAAGGAAAAGGGTTATCTTGACAGTCAGCCTCATTCCCTCCCCTCCCAAGCAAACCCTGCAGGTCTCTGGCAGGGCAGAGCTGCATCTCCCCTGGCACAGACATTCCCAGCCCAGAAGATGCTGGGGATGCTTCCATGGGAAGTGGGTGCCTGGTCCCGCTGTACCCTGACAATGGGGTGACCCCAGTGCTGGGCAAGGCTGGAGCCCTGCGACTGCACCCTCCTGTGCTGGCAGGGAAAAGGAAAACCTCTGCAGCAGGAGCGGGGTTGTTTGTTCACAAATATCCTCTTTTGCAAAGGAGCTGAGAGGAGGGTGGGGGTGGGAGTACTTGAAAAGCAAATGAACTTGTGTTTTATGCTTTTTAAGATGTCTAACAGAGTACAAAAGTTCATCTTTAATAGGAGGGCAGCACAGAGCGCTTAGAGCTGCGGTTTGACACAGATACAGAGCTCAAATGCCTTTGAAGTTATCTTCTGATTCCCCATTCTGCCTGAAGTAACTTCAGATTTATGCAGCAGATGGGAAATAGTCCCTCGTTACGTGGCTCTACTTCAGCGCTGACTCCAAGATAAGGCAGCCTCATTGCATCTGCACTGCTTAGAAGAGCTCTTAGCGCTTCAGTCTTCAGGGGCCTGAGCCTGTAGTTTGCATATTTTCCCCCGTTTTCCTCTAAAATTACTCTTGATAAGTCCAGCGTGTTGCGAGCATCTTCAAAGGAGAGCGAGGGGGAGAGAAGTTTGTCTGTGGAGTAGAGGTGCTTCGTTTCCATGCGTTTGAAAACAGCTTCATGTGTTTGTGGAGGGAGGGAGGGAGGGAAAGGGGGGGAAGAACTCATGGAGAAGCGACAGGGAACGGCCTCGTGCTGACCCCAGCCTCAAAAGCGATGGTGGCTTTGAAGAAGCTGCTGAAAAAGCTTCATTGAGGCTGCAATCCCCACCCTGAGCTGCAGCGGGGTCCCTCCGAGGGGGAACGCTCCCCGAGGGGGCTGCAGGGAGAGGCCAGCATGTGCTGCACGTGATGGGGATGGAGATGGGTCGGGCAAGCGGAGGAGATGATGTTTGCAGCTTCCATCAGCTGCACGCTCAGCTGCCGGCAGGCAGAGCCACGCTGCCTGCACGCAGGGGCTGCTGGCACGGAGCTGTGAGCACCGCAGGGCCAAAATCATCGTCCCTCTCCTCTGCAAGGGCAGGTGAGGAGAAGCTGATATTGAGTCATAGAATCCCAGCCTGGTTTGGGCTGGAAGGGACCTTAAGATGATCCAGCTCCAACCCCTGCCACGGGCAGGGACCCCTTCCACTAGAGCAGCTTGCTCCAAGCCCCTGTGTCCAACCTGGCCTTGAACACTGCCAGGGATGGGGCAGCCACAGCTTCTCTGGGCACCCTGGGCCAGTGCCTCAGCACCCTCACAGGGAAGAGCTTCTGCCTTATCTCCAACCTGAACTTCTCCTGTTTAAGCATAAACCCCTTTCCCCTGGTCCTATCTCTACAGTCCCTGATGAAGAGCCCCTCTCCAGCATCCTTGTAGGCCCCCTTCAGATACTGGAAGGCTGCTCTGAGGTCTCCGAGTGCTTACCAGCCTTTCCTCTGTGGACTTCCACTCTCCCAGCTCCACATCTCTTCCTTGCAAGGTGAGATCATAGAATCATAGAATCGTTTGGGTTGAAGGGACCTTCAAAGCTCATTTAGTCCTACCCACTGCAACGGGCAGGGACATCTTCAATGAGAACATGTTGCTCAGAACCACATACAACCTGGCCTTGAACACCTCCAGGGATGGAGCATCCATCACTTCTCTGTGCAACCTGTGCCGGTGTTTTACCACCCTCACGGTAAAAATTCTTCCTCAGACCCAGCCTGAATTTCCCTGTTTCAGTTTAAAACCATCACCCGTCGTCTGGATGTGTTTCTGAGCAATCTCATCTAAAAGGATGACAAAAGATGAAGCCTTGAATCCCCATGGCACACTGCACATGCTTGTCCCAGCAAAGCACAAGCTCCCAGGGATGGTCTGAGCCACCCCTGGGCTTGGATCGGATCATGGCTGATGGGTGCTGGATGGGGCAGAGCGACGGTGCCATGGCAGTTGTCACCAGGAGACGTTGTACGTTATATCACAAGTCAACTGACGTGATTGAGGTAGTGCAAACACAATTTATCCTAGCAGGATCCACAGCTGTGACTGAACTGGCTTTGGTTTCAGCTTTGAAGTTTTCCCCGCTGACCAGATGCTAAGGGTTGTGTTGTTCACCCTCCTGCAGGAAGGCATCGTTTTGCAGACAGCTTAGCATTCCTTTTCCTTGCAAGCTCCTCTGGAATATGCCATGCTGAGCATCACCCTCCTCAGGTCCTGCCCCAGCCTCCTCTAGGCCCCTTACCCTTGTAGGCTCACATCCATCCAGGTACATAAGTCCTGCTCCTGGGATGGTGCTGATGAAGCAACTCAGCCTTGTCAGACAAAGGTGTCTCACCTTTAGGCTGCTATCACTGCAGAAGGCAACTGGTGATGTCTGGGAGGTACCACTGCTCTGGGGCATCCACTGGGGCATCTGCCTTGCAAAAGCTCCCCTATATTTGACATGACATGATATAGCATTCATTGAGCATTCGTTGCTGCCCTGTTGGTGCCTTCTTGCTATGGAGCTGCTCAGACCACAGGTATCCCACAGGCATCCCTGAAATTACTTCTGTGGGGAGGAAAGGATAGGGGCTCACATAATTGAAACAATCCTCCCCTCAATCCATCCATCTTCTGTGCTGTTTGTGCCTTGTGCTTTATCTCTGATGTTCAGAGCAAGCCGATAGCCACAGTATTTACAAGTTGCTTGTACCATAACTGCTGCTTAAGATAAATGATTCATAAAGTCCTACCGCAGCCTTGGAAATGCTGCAAACAGGGAAAGCAGCTGGAGGACAGCAGTGGGATGCTAATGAGGGACCACCCTAGGGGAGTAAGTGTATGAAGACTGGGGAGGAGGGGGATTAATCCAGCCCTTGAGGCTGGGAAGCATCCTGCTTCCAGTGCTCACCTGCAGCCCAGGCACAGACCTGTCCAGCCAAGCAGAGCATCAGTCCTGAAACAGGCAGTCTCGAGAGTCACTATAAATCATGAGGGGCAGGAAGAACACGAATACTAGAGCCAGGAGACAGCATGAGCAGCTCTGAAATCTCAGGGTAAGGAAGGAGACAGAGGGGACAGGGTTGGACATCCAGGTCCCTGGTGAGTGGCAGCTCTAACGCAGATGGCACTCCATAGAAAGGCAATGGGCTGCTTCTGCTCACTGCTCTCCAGGTGCTGTAAGGTCCCCTCCGACCCAAACCAGCCTGTGATGCTGTGATTCTGTGATTCCATGACAATAAGTGGCAGCAGCCCTCACCACTGCCAGCATCCCTGTGGAAAAACCAGGCATCCCAGCCCCATCCAGACTAAGGTAAATGTGGGTGCCTGTGGAGAGGGGATTTGATGCTGGGGGAGGCACTGTTGGCACTGGTGCAGCTTCGTGTCCCTGTGCCTAGTGCAGGGTCTCCTTTGAAGGACTGGACCTAGAGGAGCATCCATTATCCTGGAGCAGTACTGGCCTTGTGCAAGCCTGGGATCTAACTGAGCCTAGGGGACCTGGAAAGCCAAGTGCCCAGCCAGCCATGGGGATTTGGGCTGAGGAGAAGGGACTGAGCACTGTGCCCAGCGCTGGCTCTGCTGCACCCCAGGAGCCTTGGCACAAATGAAGAAAATGAGAGACTAGAGGGAAATTAATAGAGCAGAAAATCTGAAATGATGTGGAAATAATTCCCGTAGCTTAAGGAGAGCTCCTTGTATGCTTAATTTCAGAACACAACTGGGTTTGGGTTGCTAAATTACAGTATCAAAACGAAGGGCTCGGACTGGAGCTTATGGGACATGGGGACGTTTCCATGCATGCAATGAGCTGTCCCATCTGGAGCAAGGCAAGGGCTGGTGTGACATTAATTTGCCACAGGGTTGGTGGTGGCTTGGAGAACCAAAGTGTTGCTTGTTCCCTTCATGAACATTTGGCCCTAAAGGGCTTTCATCCCTAATTGGGGCCTGCCATAAGCAGCTGGGGGAAAGACAAAGGGATGGAGGGGGATCTGTGAGGTGTCTTCTGGCCCCTCAACTCTTCTCCCCCTTTCTCATGGGGGCTTCTGTCCTTTCTGCTGTGCCAAGCAAAGAAGCTGAGGCACAATGAGGCTTGGGAAATGGGTGATCCTGGAGGGAGGAAAGGAGCAGCCACAATGGGAAGGCCTTTAAGGGACACTCCCATTTCATGGGAACCTCCTGCATCCAAGCACTGCGCAGGACCTGGCCCCAGCTGCAGGGATGCCACTGGTGTCCTGACTTGGTCCTCAGCCCTGACATTTCCTCTGCTGACAGCAAGGGCTGAGCTGACCCTGCAGGGTGTCCCATTGTTGCAGCCAAAGAATTATGGAACCATGGAATGGTCTGGCTTGGAAGGGATCTTGAGGCTCATCCAGCTCCAAGCCCCTTCCATTAGAGCAGGTTTTGGGGCTTCTCTTCTCCAGGCTGCCCCAGCCCAGCTCTCCCACCCTGACTCCAGAGCAGAGCTGCTCCAGCCCTCGCAGCATCTCCATGGCCTCCTCTGGACTGGCTCCAACAGCTGTAGGGAGTGAGCACTGGAGACACAACTCTGTCCCTGTGCCAGGATGTGTAGGACTGGAATAGAATATCTCTCCTCCTGCACGTTCTTCCTCATGGGGTTTGAGCCTCTTGGGCAGATGCCCCAGAGGGCAGAGACTGCAGTGAGCCTGGGGAGAAACATGCAGCTATGAAATGGGGCCCCTGCATCCCATCTCATTCCAGGATCCCCTGCTCTGGGCTCATTTGCAGCCTGTGGGCATGCTGTGCCGATGGGTGTCAGAGAAGTAGGCAAAGGGAGGATGCTCTCTCAGATGCTGGAAATCTGTTGGGAAGCCCCCAAGGAGTTGCGGGGACAGAGAAATTATCTTCTTTCCTGACAAAAGACGTTTTCAAGGTGTCCTTTAGGCTTCACAGCGCACAGTGAGATTGATCTGTGCTCAGCCCCCCCGAGGACATCACCAGTCTGTGTTCTCTCTTTCCTCACACATAAATGGACAGGAGCTGCCCACATGTCCCTGCCCACAGAGCCAGGAGCAGGCACCCCGGGGAGGGGAGGCAGCAGGGCCAGCATGGGTCCCATCCATGGAGCTGCCTCCAGCCCTTCCCTGAAATGAGGGCTTGGTTTCCCTCTCTCTATAGCAAAAAGCCTGGCTGCTGACTGCTGATGTGCAGGGTGTGAGGGGAGAGGCACAGCCTGGGTTGTGGGAGGGTTGTCCCGTTGGAGACATGGCCCCAGACTGCTCCAGGAGAGAGCAAGGAAGAAGGAAAGCAGCTTTTTGCTTCTAGAGCACTGCAGACCTGTCCCGTGCAGGCTGCACTGCTCCCATGCAGACCTGCATCCCTGATGGGACAGTCCCAGTTAGGAATCTGGGCCGGCAGCTCCTCTGCTCCACAGCACTGGGCATAGGAACAGAAACCTCCATGTACCACAGGGATGCTGCCAGAGCCCTGACTCACGTGAGCAGTGCTGGGGTGGCTTCTGTCCTCTTTCTGCTGAGCTAGACTGCTCCTGGTGCTTTTGTTAATGAAGCTGAAAGGAGGTTTCAGCCTTCCTGGGAAATAACCGGGCTTCCCAAGGCTGCATCCACAGCCCGGTTCATCCCTGCCTGTCCTAGTTTCCTGCTCGCTGCTGAGCACCGACAGTGCTGCAAGCAGGGGAAATTCCACTTTTGTTACAGCAGATGGAGTCCGAAGCCTGACGTCCAGGAGAAGAGGAGCACAAGAACCATTCTCTGCAGCCACAGCCTGCACGGGGCTTGCCATCCACCCCACCGGCTCACACCAGCACACAGAGCACCTCTGGGCAGGGACTGTCCTTCTGTGTGCATCCAGGGTCAGCATCTCTGCTCTGATAAGCTTGACCCAGAGGTCTGCCCTAATCGTCCAGCTTTGGTACCCAAATCTCACAGCACAGAATAGCCCTTCCTGTTTGGTTAGGAACATTCCCACTTCTAGAAACTCTGAATTTCCCACATGAACTAGACCCTATGGGGCATCTCCTGTGCTTGGTGGCCACCGATGGCATTGCCTCAGCAATGTGTCTACCGTCCTTCCCTTCCAGTGCTTGTAGTGATGGTCTGCTAGCAGAGTCATTTGCTTTGCCCCCACGGCCCCCACCCCTCTTTCCTGGAGCTTTTCCATGAGCACCAGATTAAGCTTCTTGGGGTGACCTGGCTGAGTGGGATGCAAGGCCGAAGCAACAGCAGATTAACTGCACCACAGGCAGATGCATGGAGAAAAACACATACCGAACCCTCTGTGCATGTAAATGGCTCCAAACTGAAGTGCAAGAAATGGAGAAATGGCCCAGGATTTAGGCACGTCTGGAGGTGTTATCACCCCGTGGTAGACACAGAGTCTTGTCACCCCTCTGAACATGTGTGGGATGGAGAGGAGCAGAGACCTTCCAGGGCAGGACCACTGTAACCAGCACGGGTTTGAACCACTAAGTTTGGTCAACCAGTGTCAGGTGGAGCTGGGAGAAAACTCAGACTGTGAAACCCATCTGAAAGAGGCAAGAATGACAAATTCAAATTGAAATATAATCTATCAACCATACTGAATTGCAGGGGTGGCTAATTGCTTGCTATGGCTGGCGTGGCTATCTCCCACCATGACTCCAGTTGGGTGGATGCAGCAGGGAGAAAGCCATCTCCATCCCCATCAAAGCTTCACGGATGGCCTGGGGCAGCCAGGCAGTGAGGAGTGGAGGGGCAGAGGAAGGCAGAGCAAAGGGAGCGGAGGCAGAATAACGAGCCCGTGTTTCCCCCGGGCTCTGATGAGCAGAGACCGCTCCCGCTGGCCAAGCAGCACCCGGTGGCTTTGGTGTGATGGCTGAGAGCAAGGCGAGCCCGGGAGGCTGCGGAGGGGAGCGTGTGTGTCAGAGGCACCGCTGGCCGCTCGCTGTTGTGCCAGCAATAGCGTGTAAAGCGCTGTCTGTGAGAGAGGAATCGCGTGTCAAGTGCTCCCCAGGGCTGCGGGATCGCTGCCTGCCTCCATCCCTGCCCTCCCCGTGCGGGAGCCAAGGGCAGAGCAGCGGGAAGCGTCTGGAAGCGGCATCCCAGCAGGCAGCTCCCCCGCCGGGCAGGGAGGCAGCGCAGGCTGCATCCCTCGGCACAACCCAGGCTCTCCTCAACTGGGGATGTGCTTCCCAAACCAGCCACCCCAGGAGAGGTGGGACTGGGGGCAAGAACTGGGTCAGTCCTTTGGAGGGTGAAAAGCCGCAGTCAGTGCGTTTAGGATGCTTTACAGCATCTCAGCTCAGGGCTTTGAGCAAGCTGGTGTAGCGGAAGATGGTTGGAAGTGGATGAGCTTTAAGGTCCCTTCCAACCCAAACCAGTCTGGGATTCTATAACTTCTTTCAGCAGACTGACTTACAGCTGGAGTCTCTGCTCCATCACTTTGCCTCCCCTCGGAACACAGGCAGGAGAGCATGAAAACCCCTGTGCCTTGGCTAAGGGGCAGCACAGGGGAGGCACAGGGAGCTGTGTGCCATCCACCCGCATTAACGGTGCCTCTACCAGCTCTCAAACTGCACCCATGAAGTCACACCACATGTGGGCAGCCAGAAAAATGAGCTCTGGATCTCATTGCACCGTCTCCTGCACTGCTCCTGTTGAAGGTCAGTGAGTCTCTGCCTGGGAGATTTTATGCATGGCCGTGATTAACAGCACAGGTACAATTCAGGGATGCAGAAAGGCAAAGGGAAAGTTTCTTTACCCGGCCCTTTTCAGACACTAAAGCATTCAGTTCTGTGCAAAGTTCCGGTGCCTTTGATGCCTCCTGCAGCTGGTTGTGTGGGAAAGAGACAACCAAGATCCTGCCGGGCATAAGCCACGTGCTCGTGTGTGCGGATGGAGCCGGGGAGGAATGGCTTTTCTTGAACAAAGAAAGATGAGGCAAGTTGGGATGCACAAAGTCTTAAAGCCGATATCAGCTTCAAGGTTACCTTACAAAAGCACAGGGACAGAGGGAGAGGTAGGTGCACCACGATCTTTGCCGTGTCCCCTTCTCCCTGCCCCACGGAGCAGCTCTGGGGAAGCCCGTTAGCGCTCACGTTGTCCCAGATAACTGAAGAATTTGAACAGCAGGAACGTCCTTGCTAGGTACAATTAGCTGCCTGAAATAACTCAGCTGAATTCTCAGGAGCCAAGCTATTTTGCAGGTCTGGTCATCAGGAAAATCATCAGGATCTTGCTGAAGAGTGAGCGTTTATCAGCCTCTTCAGGAGCCCACCCTGTGCAGAAGCAGGAGCTGTGTCCTTCTTGCAGGAGGTACCCGGTCACACACCTTGAACTGTAGCTTCCACACCGAGCAGGTCTGACCACGTCTTCCCTTAGCAGCGCTGCTCCATGTCCGGCTGTACCCAGCCCCATCACATCATGAAAACAGCCCCGTGTTTGCCATAGGAAAGACCCATCCTTCCATGTGCTCTCCAGACAACGTCCATAGAAAGGATCCCAACACAAGAGGGACAACGGACCTGCTGGAGTGAGTCCAGAGCAGGCCATGGAGATGCTGCGAGGGCTGGAGCAGCTCTGCTCTGGAGCCAGGCTGAGAGAGCTGGGCTGGGGCAGCCTGGACAAGAGAAGGCTCCTGAAGGGGAGACCTGAGAGCAGCTCCAGTGCCTGAAGGGGCTGCAGGAAAGCTGGAGAGGGGCTTGGGACAAGGGATGTAGGGACAGGCCAAGGGGAATGGCTTTAACCTGCCAGAGGGGAGACTGAGATGAGCTCTTAGGCAGAAGCTCTTCCCTGTGAGGGTGCTGAGGCGCTGGCACAGGGTGCCCAGAGAAGCTGTGGCTGCCCCATCCCTGGCAGTGTTCAAGGCCAGGTTGGACACAGGGGCTTGGAGCAAGCTGCTCTAGTGGAAGGGGTCCCTGCCCGTGGCAGGGGTTGGAGCTGGATGAGCTTTAAGGTCCCTTCCAACAGAAACCAGGCTGGGATTCTGTGATTCTATGAATGCCAGCCGAGCAAGAGGGAGAAAGCCAGACGCTGGCAGCAGCATCAGCAAGAGCAGCCTTGCTCCAGAGCCGCAGGAGGTGGTAGGGGACAGCAGTGGACAGGCACGGGGACAGGAGGCAGGGAGTGGAGGGCCAGCAGGCAGGCAGGAGCAGCAGGCAGGAGCAGCGGCAGGCAGCGGGTGGTTAATCAGCCGTCTGCTTCCGTGACTGAGCTCGGCGTTCGGAGCGAGGAGCTCCGGAGAGGAGAAAGCCTCTCGCTCATGAAAGAAACATCAGTGCTAATCGAATCAGGGTCCGGCCCAGCAGCACGCGACAGGCCACGGCGCCTCATTCATATTTCATGCGTTGCTCTACTTGAGCAAGATAAAGGCCAGTGCGGAAGATGGGGGACCCCTGCCTGGCATGGGGAGGACCCTGGACCACAGAGGGAGGCCAGGAGGAGAGAAGGACCCAAGGGTTGAGATTGCACATGGGCTGGGGGTGGGTGGCACTTGCCAGTGAGTCAGTGATGTCCCAGGTAGCTCAAGTCAGTGCTTTCAGGTTGGGGCCTCTGGTCAGCAAAGGAAGTGGGGTGCATGGAGCTTTGCTCCATCTCTTCCATTGCTGCTCGAGGCTTTTCTTAAGCCCTGGCTGTGGGGCAGCTCTTCCTCAGTGCTGCTGGTGGTGGTGACACCCCAGAGAAGCCCAAGCTGGTCATGACCATCGGGACAGAACGTATGGCAGACAGTGACCAGGCTCTGGTTGCACCCCAAAAGCTGCCCTACCCCAGGAAGATGTGAGTGCAGGAGTGTGGCTAATCCAGGCTCTGGGGTAAACAAGCCATGCAGAAGAGGAGCAATGCCATCATGGATGAAGAGGGAATGAGGAGCAGGCTGCCTCATCCATGGGTATGTTCAAGGCCAGGTTGGACACAGAGGCTTGGAGCAAGCTGCTCTAGTGAAAGGGGTCCCTGCCCGTGGCAGGGGTTGGAACTGGGTGAGCTTTAAGGTCCCTTCCAACCTAAACCCTTCTGTGATTCCATGATTCTGTAGCAGGCTGCAAGGCTGGGATGTGATGCACATCCTGCACCTCTTAGGTGGTGGCTGGACCTGAGGACCACATCCCCGCACCTAGCTTACCACAGCAAGGGGCTCACTGAGGACAAACCCAGCCTCCAGGGCAGGATGTACCTGTCCTGTCCCTCAAAAGCAGCAGGTTTGCATCCCCACCTCTAATCCACAAGGGAAGAAGCTGAAACAGCAACAGAGAAAAGAAGGGCTTGGGGTACACAAGCAGAAACGCTATCCATTTCCTGCACAGCATCTCCAGATGGAGCCTGGCCTATCTCCTGTTTCCATCAAGCTCACAACATATCTGCCTGCATCTGCTCTCTTGTCCTACGCTCTAGCTCCAAACACCTACAGAGACTCAGTGGGGGACAGCTACCGGGCAGAAGCAAGAGCTATGGGCAGTCATCACAAGTGCCTCCCACAGAAGAAATGGGGAATCTCACCCCAGGTGTAATGGTGGCCCTTGAAAAGCAGTCCCAGTACCTCTAGCAGCATGTGCTGTTGAATCCCTTTTATTGGGTGCTCTTGAATTCCCCACTTGGGTTTTTAGAGAGGCTTGAAAAGTGAATGTGAATATAGGCATGATACAGGCTTGGAAAACCAAGTGAGAACAAGAGGGTGCAGAACATGGGAGAGAAGCAGCTGGCACCGACCCACTCAGCTTGAGAACGTTTCACCAGGCTGGTGGGGAGCTGGGGGTGGACCATGAGGCCCAGCTCATCCTTGAGCTGCTTCATTCATCAGCCCCAGCCCTTCTCCCACAGTTACAGGCTGTGAAAGTCAAGGTTTTGCCAGGCTGCACCGGAGCCCTGAGAGGGAGCAGGGGCAGCAGCCTGGGGATGCTCAACAAGAGCAGGGTGGGCAAGGAGGGCTGAGTTCCCCTGCCAAAGGAAGGGGTTTGGCTGCTGAAATGAGGATGTGTGAAAGCTGAGGGAGAGATTTTGTCCGTGGTGGGAGCAGTCCTAGGAGAGGATCAAACCGAAGGCGCTGCTTTGTGAGGGCAGAGAGTGACTGCGGCTGTCAGCGCGGATGCTGGAGGGCTTGTCAAAGCACGGGGAGCTCCCAGCAGCCCTCCGCGAGCATTGCTCAGCCCAGCCACGTCCATCTGTCCATCCTGCCCTCCCAGAGGTGGGCAGCTCTGACAGGCACTCCGCAGAGAGAAAACAAAAGCCCAGGCTCCCCCCAGCTCCGAGACCCCCCCCCCCGACTCCCAGGAATGTGTGTGCAGGGAATCTCAAAGAGGCTGCAACTCTGCTCTTAGAATCACAGAACCATGGAATCAGCCAGGTTAGAAAACACCTTTAAGCTCACCCAGTCCAACCATTCCCAGCACTGCCAAGGGCACCACTGCCCCATGGCACTGAGGGTGTGTGAACACTTGCAGGGACGGTGACTGCAGCCCTGCCCTGGGCAGCCTGTTCCAATGCCTGAGCACCCTCTGGGGCAGGAATTGTTCCTCAGCTCCATCTAAACCTGCCCTGGTGCAACTTGAGGCCGGTTCCTCTTGTCCCATCCCTTGTTCCTTGGGAGCAGAGCCCAGCCCCTCCTGGCTCCATCCTCCTCTCAGGCAGTTGTAGGGAGCCATCAGGTCCCCCCTGAGCCTTCTCTTCTCCAGACTGAACCCCCCAGGTCCCTCAGCCCTTCCCCATCACACTTGTGCTCCAGGCCCTGCTCCAGCTCCATTCCCTTCTCTGGCCCCACTCAGCACCTCAATGTCTCTCTTGTAGTGAGGGGCCCAGAGCTGAACACAGGATTTGAGGTGTGGAGCTCTCTTGCAGACAATGCACCATCCCCATTGCAGATGTCCCCCTCGGGCACTGCCCTGCTCAAAGGACAGGCAGGGAGGTGAAACCTGGGGTAATCCCTGGTTATGAGAACCACAAGACCACCAAGGATGCTTCACCCTGCCCTATTGCCCTCAGCAGGAGGAAGGAAACCTGTTAGAGTGCTCTTTGGGAGCAGCTGAAGACACTGTGAGGAGAGCAGAGGACAAGGGTAAAATGTGGAAACCCAGAGCTCCTGAGCTACAAGCAATCCTGAGAGCAGCTTCCTTAAAGACAATGTCTCAGGGCTCATTGCAAGCTTGAAGCAAAGCTTTACCTACAGGGAGCTCCCATAGGTCCCTCTTTCATGGACACTTGTAGGCAGAAACTGAGGCTGGCAGTGTCTTGTGTGCAGGGGCACTGCTGCATCACACACTCCTCTTGCTGCCATCTATTTCCATAAAGCCTGTACAAACATGAGCTCCTCTGTGCTGCTGACCTCTGCCACATTTGGCTGAAGCCCGCTGCTGCTCCAGGACAGGGAGAGAGATGCAGGACAGGGGGGATGCTGCCTATGACTGCAATGTCAAGCCTTTGGTAAAAAAAAGGTGAAAGCCTTGGAAATGTCTTGGGAAGTTGTATCATAGCATTTGGGAGCTTTATGTAGAGCACTTATTGATGAGGAGTGCTGCTTAGAGGTATTTCAGCACCTGGAAATTTCCCAGGACCCAGCAGGGCTGCTGAAAGGGACCTCTGGGTTCTCCTGTCCAGCATCATAGAATCACAGAATGGTTTGGGTTGGAAAGGACCTTAAGCTCATCCAGTTCCAAACCCCTGCCATGGGCAGGGACATCTCACACTAGATCAGGTTGTCCAAGGCTCTGTCCGGCCTGGCCTTGAACCCTGCCAGGGATGGAGCATTCACAGCTTCTTTGGGCAACCCATTCCAGTGCCACACCACCCTCACAGGGAAGAGCTTCTGCCTTATCTCCAACCTGAACTTCCCCTGTTTAAGTTTGAACCCGTTACCCCTTGTCCTGTCACTACAGTCCCTGTTGAAGGGTCCCTCCCCAGCAACCCTATAGCCCCCTTCAGACACTGGAAGCTGCTCTGAGGTCTCCATGCAGCTTCTCTTCTCCAGGCTGAACAGCCCCAACTTTCTCAGCCTGGCTCCATACAGGAGGTGCTCCAGCCCCTGAGCATCCTCGTGGCCTCCTCTGGGCTTGCTCCAACAGCTCCATGTCCTTTTTATGCTGAGCACACCAGAACTGCACACAGTGCTGCAAGAGGGCTCTTATGAGAGCAGAGCAGAGGGGCAGGAGAAGTGAACTCAAATCAAAGTGCCTGGAAAAGTGAGGACACAGGAAACAAGGTCAAATACCTATAGGGGTAAGGGATGGGGCTTTGTTTTTGCATGCTATATGGCCAAGAAGTGGTCATATACCAGCAAGTCCCATCCTGTTTTCATCTCTCTGAGCAGATGAGCCAAAGATTTTGTTAGAGCTTTTTTTCCTTTGCAAAGCTTATACTCAATAATCATTGCCTCTAGTTATGAAAACCCCTTGTTCACACCAGGCTTGCCCTGGCCTCTTATTTCAGCTCCTGCCCCACTCAGACTTACCTTGACTCCCCAGTGCTTTTCAGCTCATCCCAGTTCCTCCTCCCCTTTCCAAGCCTCTCAGCCACATCCTGGTTCACCCGACTCTGTCCTAGTGACCCTCCTTTTCCTACCACCCATCCCTCCATTCTCTCTTGAAGGGCCACATCACTTGCACAGGATGCTTTTGTACAATGCTAGAGCCTCTCAGCAGGGCTCAGCAACGGAAAAGCATCGATGGAGCCGTCAGGACTCCATGTGGAGCATCTGGAGTCAAGGAGGCTGTTGCTCCACTCCCGAGACCCTGCAGAGCCCAGGGATCTCCAGCTCCTCCCCGCACTCCAGCAGTCACATCAAAGAGCACAGCCTTTTGTTTCAGCCCTGTTTGAAGTTTGCTGCTCATTTTTGGTATGCATGCAGCGGTGCTTGGCTCGTGCTTGCTCCTGGACTAAAGGCTCGTTGCATTGCTCCTAAATGATTGGAGAATTCCAATTTTAATCTTTTATTCATCGTCTCCTTCCAGCTCAGACGCAGGAAGAAAATCCACGTAAACTCAAAACCTGTGAGAATTGAAAATTTCATAAGAACTGCTGACCCTTCGCTGGCAGCTCGGAATGTGAAAGCAATCAACAACTGTAATGAGGAGCCTCGTCTTCTGACAACAGGTTCAGAGCAGCCCAGCACCAAATGGGGTTTCATCCCTCCCTGCCTTGTGTCCATGCAGGATGGGGTCAGTCGCACCGTGCAGGGAGGCTCCTGCTGCTCCATCACCTCCTGTATCCCCGTCTCCTGCATCTCTGCACTGAGAGCTCTAAGCTCACCCGGTGCCTTTGGAGCATGCCCTGCAGCACCAAGGTCTTGCCCCATCGATCCACCAAAACACATCCACCCAAACTGCCTCTGTCACCCCACACTCCCTCAGCTCCAGGCACGAAGACCACTGCTCACCGTAGTCTGCGTCACGTACACTCACCTCTCCTTCTTGGTGCACCCAGGTTATTTGCACCCTTCTCTGTGTTTGGAAAGGACGCTGCATCTGCTGAACGCCACCCCACCGCTTCCTACAAGAGCCACTTTTCAGGACAACTTTGTGAGGGGGAAGATAAGCAGTCTTAAAAGGATGAGTGATAATCAATCTACATGAACGAAAGAGTCGGGGGTACAGAAAACATCAGCGAGTGCCTGGGAACAGCTTCACCTTTTTTCAGCATCATCAGAATGAAAATCTGTGGCTGGGAGTCTAGGTCAACAGGTTTCTATCTTACATCAGGTTATCCTGAGTAATTTCCTTGGACACAACGCTAAGTGACTGTGCTAAAAGCAGAGAGGGAAGGTGCCTTGCGAATACAGCCTTCTTGGCAGACTAAGCTGGTATGTGATCAGACAGGAGTCACATCAGTAAATAGGAAGCAGGGTTCACCATCTGTTAGCACCATCCACAGAGTGCATCTGAACCCTTGCAAACCTGCATCTCTTCGGCACGGGCGGAGCACGGGTGCAGAGCTAAGACGGGTGGCTCCACGCAGGGCTCTGCGGGTGCTCTGCAAGTCCAGACTGCCACCTCCAGGCGCACACAGCTCACGGAGCCAAGCTTGCTAACGGCACAGACAAATCTGGCCTGGGCAGCTGTAAACGGGATGCTTCGGAGATGACTTATTGATAGCTCGGGGTGATGCTGGGTGTGATTAGGGAAGAAAAGCTGCTTTACTCAGGGAAGTGCAATTAAAGTCTCTTGGGGGACATTCAAGAAGATGTGAAAATCCTGAGGGCTCTTTTGATGCATGAAGGGGTTTATTTGCTGTCATACGTAAGCCAGAGTTCCCATCGCCTCCCCTCGAATGGAAGAGTTTGCCTCTTGACCAGCTCCTTCCTTGGAGAGGTCCCTGAAATCCTCTCCACAAGGGGTTTGCTGCTGAGCTGGTTCCCCTTTCAGCCATCAGATCCCCTTGTGCCAGCCTCGTCCCCAGCCTGGCTGGACCGGATACCCACTGCTGGCAGTGCTTTGGGAACATGTAGCTCTGTGTCCTGGAGAGGAGCCCCCAGTGACTGGGCCTTGCCAGGAATGCAATTCCATGGCAGTTGCTTCCAGAAGGGGAAGAAATGACGTGTTAAAAATGACACAACAGTGCCTTGCATTCCTGAGGGTTGTGAGTGGGGTGATTCCCTGGGCATGGTCATCACCATCAAAGTGATGCTGGCGTGGTCCTCACCACCAAAGTGATGCTGTAATAGCTGAGTGTACCTATCCCTTCCCACACCTGAGGGGAGGAATCAGGCGCCAGCATCATCCATGGATCAAGTATTTGCTCTGGGTCTGAGAAATGTAAGAAAACTTTGTACACCTTGCACAATGTTGATACTGGCTTTATTCACAACTGAAATGTGGGTCCTTGGTGAGCACTGACCTGTCCCAGCATTCCCAGGGTGCCCCGTTGTGCCCAGTGCCAGCAGTGTGCTGTGAGCAAGGTGTGACACGGTGGCTGTCCCTGTCTGTGTGAGGGGTGAGGGTCTGAGCAGGACTTGCACAGCTTTGAGCACTGAACATGCACATGGACCAGTGGGATGAGGTGACCTTCAGAGGTCCCTGCAAGTGATGGAGCCGCTCTGTGCAGCACAGTGACAATAACAGGCAAGGGGATGGCCCATGGGAAGAAGGAATTTTATTGTTCAGGAGGAGGTGCACACTCTGAACACAAAAGGCAAACCCTGCCCCACCATCCCTGCAGCCCAGAGCAGCCCAACGACCCCAGGCTGCAGGATCTGACTCATGGACTACCTTGGAAAGGGGCATCCGGCAGCTCCCAACCTCAGATCCTGCAGCCACGTCACTGGGGTTGCCCAGCAAACCCCAAATTTACAGGCCTGTGGCACTGGCCTCCCCTCTGCTCTCCCCTGTTCACCCATGGTGGACTCACCCTCCGGGGAGTCCCAGATGTTGGGAAGAGAGGACATGGCCAGTACCTAGCATCTTGTGCCGCAGGACACGGACTACCCTCCGTCATGATGCTGACTGCAGGGTGGGTGTGAAGGTCTGAGTGCAGGACACAGGGTGCAATACAAATTAAACAACACATTGCATCTGTCCCCCATTACAAAAAGCTTCCATAGGAAGAAGTAAAGTGCCCGCCACAGTCAGAGAATCCATCAGGACGTAACCACCCTGGATGGAAAGCTAAATGAGCCCCAGAAAGGCCAGTTTAGCCAGGATTATTGCAGCTGAGAAATGGCTTTAACCCTCCCCCCCAAACCCCGTTGTGCCCAAACAGCACTGGGAGGAGCAGACCTCAGGCCACGTCCTACCAGTACCTGCATTCGAGTGGTGCTGGATTCACTGTGCCAGAGCTAAGGACACGATGCTGTGGGCCAGGCTGGCCCCTGGCAGTCACTGTCAGTCCCCTCCAGCACTCCCCCCCTCCCCAGCCATGCTCCCAGTAGGTATTTTTTGCAGTGAGTTCAGCCCCGGGACCGAGGCTTCTGTGCTTTGAGACCATTCTTGTGTACTTAACATCGTGTTTCAGTAAAACAGTTCCCAAACCCTTAGAAAATTGTATTTACACCCAAGAGAAACCTTCTCAGACCACAGCCTGCCCCCCATCTGCATCTGCAGCCGGCTCAGCCTCTTAGACCAGCTCTTTGGAGGCCACTGCTCCGCCAGAAGAGATGCTCCTGTGGAAGAGAGGAGAGCTGGGGAGGGAAGTCCAAGCTCCCAGCCACCAGGCTCACCAGCTGGGTCGTGCTGAAGACCCTCTTTTCCCAGACCTGCTGTCCTCAGCCACGTGGGGTTGCATCTGGAAGCATTGCTCAGAACCCTCCTTTGCAGCTGACATGGCAGGCAGGAGGTGGAGAGCCTCCCGCAGCATCCTGGAGCTTCTTGAAGGTCCAGATAGCAGACCCTGGCCCACGCTGGGGAAGTTTCCTCTGCTTTTCCTGGTGCTGCCACCAGGTTCCCCGTCCTCCTGGGCTCGGTAGAAGTGGACCATGAAGGCACCTGCAGGCTGGTGCAGTTCAGGAGGTCCAGGCTGGAGTGCGCTGGAACTGGGAGGTAGTGGGAGCAGGGTTGTCTCTGATGGGTGGCAGCCCGTGGAGCCCCCCTCAATTCAGAGAGCCAAGAAACTCCCCACTTGTCAGGTCCAAAGGAGCTGGGTGCCATGACAAGCATAGTCCCACTGCTCCTGGTATTGCTGTTGTGTCTGATACCCCTCCATCTGCTGGGGCCATTCTGCTGTGTTGAAAGGGTTACCCCCTGTCCTGCATAGTTGTGTGGGAACCCCCAGTGCCAGAGAGACACAGTAGAAGATGGGGAGAGGCATGGCATGTCCCTTGCCTGCTTGGAAGTCTGCTCCCCCCTTCAGATGGGGGAAGGAGGCAGCAGGACCATCGAGGTATCTGGAAAGCACATTTCCACTGATGCTGAAATCGAAGAGATGCTGGTGGGGTTCCAGGTCCTGATCTGGTGCCCCTTTTCCTGCTCACCACCCTGCTGCCCCTTTGCCAGGGTAAGTGTTAAGGAATGCCCATTGCAGGTCTGCAAATCTGGTGATCAGAGATGCCTCCTGGGGCCGTTTGTGTTCAGCAGCTGGGATCTCATGGCCTGGATGCTGCTCAAGATCTTCTTCTGGTGGCCCATCATGGTGATGCCCAGACTCCGAATGTCCCTGGAGAACAAAGACACTGTCAGACACCCCAAGGGCTGGACCTGGACAGAGGCACTGCTCCTCCCCATGCATGCACCCCATGGACCAGCCCAGGACCTCGCGTCTGGCTCCTCTCCACTTGCCCGTTAGCACAAGTCTGCTACTGCTGAGGGTCCATGAGCATCCTCCCAGGGACACAAAGGCTGCCATTCCCTTGGCCGTATCCTCCTGACAGGAGTGCTGTGACAGCTCCAGGGGGAGCAGGAGAGGGATCACTCCTGACAAGCTAGCAGGTGACAAGATCAATGGTCTGAAATTGGATTCAGTTTTAGTGCGATGCCCTCAGATAACCCAGTCAGAAAGACAGATGGATGATGAGCCTTCCCCACTGTAGAGCTTCCCTGATGTGCATGAGAAACAAGGATCAGTATCAGCTCAATCCCACAGCAAAGGCCCCAAGTACAGCCTCCAATCAATGCATGACAACCCTCTGTCTGTGCCTCTCCATCTTCCCTTTCACTGGCTCCTTCCCAACCTGCTGCACCTCGACCGAGGTGTGCACTGTCACATCCTTCCCGAGCCACAGGAACTGTCTGGCAGCTCCATGCCTTTTGGGAGTGAAAAAGTCTTCTCAGAGGCAGGAGAGGCTGTTGTCAGCCCTGGCACTAATGCTAATACCAAGGGATAGGGAATGTAAGCCCAGGATAGGAGCAAGTATAGTCACTACCTTTTCCAGTACTGCTTGGAGCACAAGCAAACTTGGAGACCCCTGTACAGGTGGCAGCTCCTTACAGCAAGAGGAGGATGGGACAGACACATCTTCCCCAGCTCTCCTCACTAAACCCAGCCTTGGTCACTTGGCTGTGACCCTGCACTCACACCAAGGTGCTATATGGTTCCTCCCTGCCCAGCTGTGCTGAGCAAGGAGCCAGTCCAGTGCTCTGGGGTCTGAAGAAGCTCTGAGGTGCCCCCAGCTCTGTTTGTTTGCAGTGATCCCAGAGAAGCTGTGCAGTATGGCACAGCCATGCTCTGGTCCAGACAAACCTTTTGCCAGGGAAACAAAGGTGAGAAGAGCAAGGAGACAGCAATCTGGTATCTATCATATAATCTGGATTGTACGACCTCATGAGGCACTTTACAACCCAAATTACCAATGAATCTATGATGACATTGGAGAGAAATCACAGAGGTGACCTGGTGTTCACACCCTTTCAAGAACAACTCCCAGACCTTCTCCAAAAGGTCAGCACTGCCTTGGACATCATCCCAGATCCCAACACCTTTTCCTTAGGGTTGTATCTCTGGCATCAACGACCGACTAGATGGAGCAAACCAAGGCAGGACGGTCACTGTTAGAGGGCAGTGGGAAGGTGCAGGGCAACCCAACCAGTGCTGTTTGTTCTCTGGTACTCACTCGATGTTCATGCGCATCACCATGCCCAGGGAGGAGTACCCTGCCATGGCAAAGTTGTCCCGGTAGTGCCCCAGTCGGATGGAGTCCAGCCAGTCCTCCACAGTCAGGCAGGTGGCCAGGTCCAGGAGGCCCCTGTCAAAGGGTGTTTGGGTGAACCTGGGAGCAGGAGAAAAACGGGTTAGACCGGGAGGTGCTGGTCCTCGCTGGCCAGGCTGTGAGGTCCAGCTTGAAGAGCCTGAGGTGAGCTGAGGGCAGGAATCACTGCTCTACGGGCACCACTACCCCAGACCACGGAGCAAGGCAGTGATGCGCCCACCCTAATCCGTGCCCATGAGCCCTGTGCATGACCGTGGTCACAAGGGAACACACTGCTGCTAGAGCTGGACAGAAACACCCCTCATTCGCTGCAACCCACATGCTCTGC
Source organism: Pezoporus wallicus (assembly GCF_028554395.1). Classification (NCBI taxonomy): domain Eukaryota; kingdom Metazoa; phylum Chordata; class Aves; order Psittaciformes; family Psittacidae; genus Pezoporus; species Pezoporus wallicus. The sequence continues at coordinate 341,722 of NW_026642504.1, read as the reverse complement.
CCAGCACCAGCCCATCACGCAGCCCTTACCGGTTCACGGTGGCCGTGCACTTCAAGTTGTCCGGGTTGCGGATCAGCTTGTCCAGGATGCCAACGATCTGGGAGAAGCGTGGCCTCTCGCTGCGGTCCTTCTGCCAGCAATCCAGCATAAGCTGGTGCAGGGTCGTGGGGCAGCCCATGGGGGCAGGCAGGCGGTAGCCTTCCTCCACCGAGTTAATGACCTGGGAGGAAGGCAGGAGTTAGGAGCTGGACCCTAAGGGAGTCCCAGCAGCCTGGATAATGGCACACAAGGGTGATCCCTGGTGTGTGAGCTGCTGGTACCATCAGATGGGGAAGCAGGGGTGAGGTGTACACAAGATTCATGCTAAACAAAAGGATTTCCAGCAGGCCACGAGAAGCCTCTGGAGAGCTGGGAGCAGGCTGGATACCAAACACATACAGAAATCACTGCTATGAGAGCGGATTTATTATGGGGTCCAATAGGCCTAAAATATTGCAGCTTCCCTCCAGCAGACAAGCCATGAGACCCTCACTCACATTCAGTCATTCTGGGCTTACTGCCGCTCAGAGGAAACCCTGCTTGAAGGGTGCAAGCACTGCATCCATTCCTTGTTGTCACCAAGGCCACTTTGAAGGGATGCAAGCGCTGCATCCATTCCTTGTTGTCACCAAGGCCACTTTGAAGGGATGCAAGCACTGCACCCATTCCTTGTTGTCACCAAGGCCACTTTGAAGGGTGCAAGCACTGCACCCATTCCTTGTTGTCACCAAGGCCACTTTGAAGGGATGCAAGCACTGCATCCATTCCTTGTTGTCACCAAGGCCACTTTCTAAAACACTAAAACCACTTGGGAGAGGGTATTCTCAGGACTCCCACAGCAGGGAGAAGGCAAATGGGTTTATAGTCCCTGTAGGTGAAAGTAAAAAGGAAGTTCTGTGGTTCTGTAGTCAAAATACTCATTTTATCACCTCCTTTTGGAGCTGTTTCTCCCAGGTTATAATCAGGAACACAACCTACGTTTGCCTATAGTTTTTATGCCACTCGAGGTAAGAGCAGCTCCACATAATTCTGACAAGCCCAAAGCCAGGTGATGCAAGCCTGGTGCTCTCAGCAGCCTCCCATGGGCAGTAGAAATGATGGAGCCCCAGCCCTGGGTGCAGAATGGAACAATCAGGCTAATACAGTGGGGCTGCCGTGCTCCTAGGGAAGCTCTGACCCCTTCCAGGGAATGGGAAAGGTGGCACATGCGCTGAAGCACTCCAAGCAGCACAAAGTCTTGTACAGAGCAACAGATGGGGATGGGGAGACCCACAGTGCACACAACCAGGCACAGCTAGGAGCCATGGTGCTGCAAAGGGAAATCAGTGCAGTGCAGTGACGGGCATCACACCGATGCCCCCACTGAGGGGATAAGCACAGTGTGCGCAGCCCCATGGGGAGGTGGGGAGAGGCAAGGGCTGCTCTTTGGGTCCCTTCTCCCCATCCCTCCATGGGAGGGAGCCGGGGGAGACGCAAGGGCTGCACCGTGCTGCCCCATGCCCCCCATGCACTCACATCCCGGTTGGTCATGTTCCAGTACGGGCGCTCGCCGTAGGCCAGCACCTCCCACATGACGATGCCGTAGCTCCACACGTCGCTGGCCGAGGAGAACTTGCGGAATGCGATGGCCTCCGGAGCCGTCCAGCGAATGGGGATCTTCCCCCCCTGAAAATGGGAGGAACAGTGGAGGAAAAGGTCAAAGACCGGCTTAATGGGGGGGAGGCCAGGCTGTGTGTGTCTGCATGCCACAGAGCACGGGGGCTGCTCTGACACCGGGGAGCCCTAGCTGATCTTGTGCCTCTTCTGACCCTTCCTCTGGGAGTCCCAACGCCAAGATGCAGAGGATGCTGTACTTGAACCAAGCAGCAGGAGCTTTCCCCAGGATTAAAGGATCTGCAATGTCACAAAAAGTATCTGCTTCTGAGATACCAAAGGGAGCAGCTGAATACAAAGACACACAGAGGACACATTCCGGCTCAATTCTTCTCTTGGCTGAAGCCAAGTGAAAAGCATGAAGGCCATGGTTTCCGGGATAGGCCACTGTGCACTCATCCCTCAGAGCTGCAACTGCTTTGGGCATTGCCATCAGCTAACCCAAAGCAACTTGAAGCTCTTTCTGCTTCTTTAGTCTTCGTCCTTCTGAAAAAGGATGCTCAGACTCCTCAGCTGCAGCTCCAACCTGGCCTCCATCAGGAGCTGTCTATCCACATTTTCCCAGCCAGAGGCGTGCCTGGGGAGCACACTAATTCCTCTTTTCATGGCCAGAGAAGAACTAAAAGAGCACATTGCCTCAATATACTTTATTTCACCTCTGGTGACCTCCAGTGGAGCAGCACATCAAACTCCAGAGCTGTCAGGTTGGCCAGAAAAGTCTTAAAATGGCTTCACAGACAGAAGTGTCTTCATCAAACCAAAATTACCTGGGCTGCAAAGCCAATTCCCACCCTTTCCACACCCCTGAATAAGGCAGAGTCACATGGAAAAACTATTGTGTGGCCACGCTGCTGCTGAGTCTACCGTAACACCCACTGACCCATGGCTCTGGAGCAACTGAGGAAGTGGATGGAGCTACAGTGGATGGAAAGACTCCAGCAGGGACATGGGACTGTCCCTGTGCAATGAGCCATGTGCACCCACAGGAGCTGTTCCTTTGGAGAGGTTTGATCATCTCCCTGCTCTGTTCACTGCACACCTCAGTTCTGGGATGTCCCTGTATGAAGGAAAATACTCAAAAGCTCTTTGGGTTCATGTTCTTGGTCCAGATACCGGCAGTGAGGCGACTGCCTCCAGTCCTACCCTGCCTATCTTCACTTGAGAGCATCCGACTTCTCCATCTGTCAGTGGCCTGGGCGATGACCACTGGTAAGGCTCAGTAAGACATTACAGCTCTAGGAGCCACGCACCGTGGTGGTGTAGGCAGCATCGGGGTCATCCTCCAGGATGCGAGAGAGCCCAAAGTCAGACACTTTGCAGACCAGGTTGCTGTTCACCAGGATGTTGCGGGCAGCCAGGTCCCGGTGCACGTAGCCCAGGTCAGACAGGTACCTCATGCCCGCTCCGATGCCACGCAGCATGCCCACCAGCTGGATGATGGTGAACTGCCCATCGTGTTTCTGGAAAGGAAATATCCCAGAGTTAATCCGTGGGTTCTGCTAGCATCCTATTGATGCTGCTTTCATTACACTAACCCCCTAGGACCTCTTGTATTTGACTTAGTACCTCTTCTAGCCCCAGTGCCTCTGTCATGTCCCAGGGCCTGCTTCCTGCCCTCCCAGCACCTCTGACATGCAGCTCAGGCTGTTGTCCCTGCCTTTCCCCATGGAGCTGGGCACAATGCCCTGGTGCTGATGTCTGTTGTAGAGCTGAGAGCCCAGAGCACACCCCTCTCTTGCAGGGGTTGCAGTGGCCATGAGGCTGAGGAGCAGGAGCCAGCTTCCTCCAGTCACTCAGCCCAGGGGGATGTGCAATGAATGAAAATACAGAAGAGCTCCTTACCCTGAGGAAGGTGTCTAGCGAGCCATTCTCCATGTACTCTGTAACAATCATTACCAATTTGCCTGCAGAAGACAAGGGAGGTCAAGTTAGCAGAGAAGTCACCTTCCTCTGGGAAGCCCAATGCCAGGCTTTTACTGGAAGAGACGTGAATCCATCCTCCTGCATCCCGCAGAGCGGTCTCACCCCTGCACCACACAGAACGGGCACAGCACTGGGGATGTGGCTGTAACCCAGACACTTACCCCTCCCTCCCGGTGCTATTGATGTGTCTAGGTCAGCTTCCTTATCCTGCTGAAATCTACATGCCATTAGCATAACGCTTTGCATCAGAATGTGCTTTTTGAAGGAAGACTTCAAATTATGATGCAACAGAGGCAGCCTTTAAAGTAAACACTAATGGGCAGAACATCTCCTAAACCAATAACCCTGACCTGGGGCCGCTGCAGAGCAAGGTGAAGAACTGCCACATAGGAAGTCTGTCCTGCAAGAGAAGGCAAGGGGGTGCGATGGAAGGGACCCCAGTAAATGGATATCTGAGAAGTGGGCATCTGGGGCAGCCAGAGGAATGAATACACCCAAAGTGAGCCCTGACCCCCATCTCCCAGGGTGCCCAGAGGGAGATACATCCCAGTTCTGCCCACCAGCATCCCGTCCCCACCAGCAACATACTCCTGGTCACCACCCCCTCCAGGTGGATGATGTTGGGGTGGTCAAACTGTGCCATGATGCTGGCCTCGCTCAGGAAGTCCCGTCTCTGCTTCTCCGTGTAGCCGGCTTTCAGGGCCTTGATGGCCACAGGAATCTCCCTCTTCCCTGGCAGCTTCAGGCGGCCATAGCACACCTCTCCAGACTCCCCTGCAAGGCAAGGGAAGGGCATGGGAAGCTCCTGAGCGTGTTGCAGTGACCCACCAGCACCATGGATCACCCCGTCTGCTGTGATCAATCCCCTCGGGACTCCCGGGCTCTTTGTGCATCGCTGCCTCTGAGCACAGGGAGGATTTCCCATCTCCAGCAACCGGTGCCACCTCTGGCAACCAGGCAGGAATCTCAGGTACCACCTCCCTCTGATGCCTTACGCTGAAAGTGATGGGCCAGTAATAGTGATTACAGTGGCACTTGCTTTACTGCTTTTAATGAACAAATTTGGATATCTCTTAGAGCAGCAGGATGTCTTTCAGCCAGGCTTCCCAATGCTGTTTTGGGGTAAGCTGCTGCTGAAGCTCCATTGCCATCGCTGCCCTGTGCTTCCCTGCAAAAAAAAAAAACCCTTTCTGTGTTGAAAACGTGCCATTTTGCTACGATTTCATTTGCATTTTGTCACTGTAGATGCTTGCTCCGAGGTTTCAAAGCAGGGTGGCCACGTTGGGGCACCCACACAAGACAGGCTGAGCCATCTGCTGTGTCAGCCTGAGCTGTCGGTGCCACACCAGCAGCCTCCTGCACTGGGCTGCCTCCAAGGAGCTTATTTCATGCATCAGAAAAGCTCCCACTCTCCCCCTGATTTTGGTCTCTAACAGGATATGGAGCAGATGAAGCCCTGGGTGAGCACCGTGCTGGTGCTGTGCAGCTGCTGCGGTCCCAGCGCAACCTCAGGCTGAATTTCCCTCATCAGATGTGATGCTAAGAGGCAGCCTGGCCCAGGGACTCACCAGACCCAATGACCTTCTCGATCTTGATCCGGGAGGCCTCAATTTCACGGGTGAGCTCATGCACAGCTTGGCAGGGGTCCTCATACGTGTGAGGGTCCACATAGAACTTGGACTCGGGGAACTTCACTGCCAGGTTTCAAAGGGGAGAAAGGAGATAAGCTCTTTCAGGCAGCTCTGCTAAGAAGTAGGGGCACCCAGAAGCTGGGTAGGGGATGTGCAAGGGCAGGACTCTTGGGTTGACATGCTGAGGAGCCACAGAGGTTGCAGCCACAAGGGAACTTAAGGCACTCTTTGGCACAGCAGTGTCCTCAGAGCAGTGCAGAACCCAGCTGCCCAGGTCTCCTCAATGTGATTGTCCCCCTCCATCAAGCCACCACTCTTCTGGCCTGCTGCTATTTGGGATGAGCCACCACAGTCCCATCTCACGCTGTGCAACCCCTCAAACCCCATCACCAGGGTGTCCCTGGGATCAGAGCCCCTGTTTAGCTCTCTTAGACACATCCCCAGAAGCAGTCAGTGGTCAAAACCCTTCCCCCTGGGAACCACAGCAGTTCCAGGGGGTATGGTCCAGACCACTGCCCATCCACAGGGTCCTTCACGCCCCAGAGGCAGCAGCGGGGAGGGTCCTACCTTGCCCATTCTGATAATGCATCTTCTCCTCATCGGAGTCCTGGAAAGCCTTGCTGTACCCGCAGTGCCTGCCATGGGGACACACAGGTCAGAAGAGGTGCTCTTGTCCCTTGCTCCCACCAGCAGCCCAAAGGCAGGGTGGAAGGCAGTGTGGGCCAGGATTGTAGGCAGCCTGGGAGGATCTACCCTAAGCCCATCCAGTCAGCCCTCGTACTGGCAGTGGTACTGGTTCTGCTATTGCTGTGGTTATTGCTGTCACTACTGCTACTCAGTCTGCTGACATGGAATCATAGAATCAACCAGGTTGGAAAAGATCTTTATCCCAGGATTGCCAATGAGGGGAAGGTCTGGAGACTGGCTCTGCCTCAGGGAACGTGGAGGCAGGGTGACCCCTAAATGAAGTCTCTTGGTTGCTTATTAACTCCTGAGCTATGGATGCTCTGGACAAGTTGAGAAGAGAAAAGCTGTGCTCAAGATCCCCCACAGCTCCAGCCCTGCTTGGTGACAAGCCACACTGACCTCCAGAAAACACTTACCTCTTCTTGCAGATTAAGACCACCAGCAATGCGACAAGGCCAGTGATGAGCGTGAGGCAGATCCAGACAATTGTCATCGTGTCGTACCGGAGAGAAACTGGAAGAAGCAGGGTGGGAAGGAGGTGAGCTAGAGTGTGAAGACTCTACTGGGCTCAGGAACCTACTTAACCCAACGGGGTTCTAGTCTTCATCATCCATGCAACCCCAGCTTTGGGGCTGTCTCAGTGTACAGGGACCATTTACACATGGGAAAACCAAGCATAGACGTGGGGAAGCCATGGTGATACAGCAAACCAGCACAGAGTGGGGTCTGGAGCCTCAGGACCTCACCATGTCTTCCTTGCCTTAATTGCTATGTCCTTCTTTCTTATATATAAGCACATCTCAGCAGGGCAACCTCAAGCGAGCCCTGCAAGCTCCAACCACAGATGTGCATCCTGCCTTCCTCCCTATGCGGCAGAGGCACAGTGGCCATGGAGAAGGTCATCGCCGTTCCCCAAGCTCCCTGCCCCACATTTCCCACACCCCACAAGCGCAGTCGCTCACCTGGCTTCCCCGTCTCCACCTCCACGGTCTGACTGAACCTCCCGCAGCCCGCGGACGTGCGAGCCCGAACCTGGAAGATGTAGCGGGTTGCAGGCTTGAGCCCAGAGATGGTGGCAGTGGTACCCTTGGATTTCAGAGTCGAGTAGCTCTGCATTTCCTTGTCCTGGTGAAAAACAACCCCCCAAAACCTTACTGCATCAACACAGCAACCACAAAGCCTTCCAAAACAGTCCTTTGCGCAAGGCTGGCTGACAGCAGCAATCGCTATCAGGATTTAAACCAAGCCCCTGTCTGAACCGTGATGGAACGGGTTTGTGGCAGCAAGTTCTGCGTTACCTTCTCATAGTACTTGATCTCATACTCCAGGATGATGCCGTTGGGCTGGTCTGGCTCTTGCCACAGCAGCGTGACGCTGTTCTGGCCTGTGCTCTCCTGGTGGACCACCATGACCTGGGATGGGGCTGGGGATGCAGATGGCAGGGTGTTAGGTGCCTACTGGCTGGGCATGGTGGGGGCGGCCAGACACAACTGCAGGAGCCCCATGCAGGACCCCTGGTTTAAGCCATATTTCTGTTTTAATTAAAGCCATAGAATGATAAATTGCAGAATCAAGCAGATTGGAAAAGACCTTTAAGATCATCAAGTCCAACATCACCCCAGGGCTGCCAAGACCACCAAAAGACCAAAAGAGGCCACAGGGTCTGCAGTGGGGTACTCAGGGACTGAAAGGCAGCAGCTGTAGCCCTTTGGGCTGCCTCCTGTGAAGAGCAGAAATCACCATTGGGACACAAGACCCCAGGGAGCTGGGACAGGGTGGGATGATGGGAATCTGCCCCAGAGCATCACTGCTGCACCCACTCCTGTCCTGCTCAGGGGCTGGGTGACAAGGGTGCTCAGCACCAGCATGGGCAGGGCGCCCCATGCAGCATGGCTGGGTCCCTCACCCCCTCAAGGTGGGCAGGATGCTCTGTGGTGTGGAGCTGGAGCAGGCACAAACCTCAACTTCAATCACTACCAAATTCCCAACCCCGCTGCTTTTGCAGTGTCTGCTCAGCATCCACTTCCCAGCAGAGAGGCTGAAATCATAGAACCACAGAACCATAGAATGGTTTGGATGGGAAGGGACCTTCAAAGCTCATCTAGTTCCAACCCCCCTGCAATGACAGGGACATCTAGATCAGGTTGTCCAGAACCACATCCACCCTGGCCTCAAATGTCTGCAGGGGTGGAGCATCATCACCTCTCTGGGCATCCTGTGCCCGTTTTTTACCACCCTCACTGTAAAGAATTTCTTCCCCACATCCAACCTGAATCTCTCTTTTTCAGTCTAAAACCAACACCCCTCATTCTATTACAACAGGCCTCTCTCTCTTCTTTGAAGACCTCGGAATGTGCCTTCCACCTCAAACTATTCTATGATTTCCTGGGGAAAAAGCAATTCAAATCAAGGGCTTTGCAAAGATGAGACAGGCATGAGAGAGACTTTCCCCAGCCGCTGTCACCTGCCAAGGCCTGGCGCTGGTGTGAGCTAAGAGCAGAGCATGAACTGCTGCTTGGCCCTTTGGGAAGGGACAGAAGGCTGGAGGAACAGCCTGAAAGATTCATGCTCCACTTAATGTTCCTGTCAACAAACAAGTGTTCTCCGTGCCCCCTGTCTCCTGCAGAAAAGGAGCCTCTACCAGCAGCCGCAGGCTGAAGTGGAGGGAAAGGAGGATGAAAAGGGATCCTGTGAAGCAGAGAACCACTGCTGCCTTGGGCAGCAGCTTGTCTCCAGCCCATCCTGGCTCCCTGAATCCACCTCCTGCAGCAGAAAGGATAGGACGCTCATCTCTAGGGTGTCCCTTGCCCATCACCAAACCAGCCCTTGGCAGGTACCGGTGGGAGCAGCATCAGAGCAACATCATCAGCATCACCCACAAAGGTGGAGGCGAAGCCTCGGCTCCTCCTACCTGCCTGGTTTGTCGTGATGTTGGCAACTGCAGCTCTCCTGGACTCCAGGCTGAGGTCAGAGACGCCGTTGACGGCCTCCACCCAAAAGGAGTAGTTGGTGTGGGCCAGGAGGTTGGTCACGGTCAGCGCGCCCTTCACCAGGCTCATCTGCTGGGGCACGAAGCGGATCCCGCTGCCGCACGCCTCGCACTGCCCGGCATGGCCCGCGCAGCGCCTGCAGACCACGTTGTACACGATGTCAGCGCGGCCCCCCTTGTCCAGGGGGGGCCCCCACTCCAGTGTCACCGAGGTGCCGTTGACGCTGGAGATCAGGTTCACGGGAGCAGAGGGGGGGCCTGGGGAAGAAGCGGAGGTTCAGGCGGAGTGGGGGCTGCAAAGCATGGGACCAATGGAGGGATGCGCCTTGGGCGTGATGCTGCTGTCGTGGGCACGTTGCAAAGGTGCTGGCGTTTGGACCAAATGATGCTGCAGGGGAGTGCTGCCCAGAGTGGGGAATGCTCCACAGACAGGTCTCAGGTTAAAGTGCCATGGAAGTGAGATGCTCTGGATCATGATGCCAAATGACAGGCAGGAAAGAGCTGATGTTTGTCTGGGGGGAAGCAGGAAGCAGTGGGGATGCATGAAGCCTTTTGGGGGGAGAGCCAAGGTGTGGATGGGCTGAACAGTGGAGAGCAGGACCTGCTCATCTAAAGGGAAGGGTAAACTGGTATTTCCTGGGGAGTTTAACAACCTTGGGCGGGTATTCCCTAGGGAAACACAAGTGAGATGTCGCTGACATGTCTTTCACCCTGGCATCAGCTAGTAGCCATCCACCCTTCTTCCCTCCTGGACCAGCTACAGAGAGGAGGAGGGCTCCTGGGATGTTCTTGTCCCTTTTTAACAGTACTGAACCCCTTAAAGCAGCCCATTGCAGAGACTTGAGCTGAAACCATACAACACACCTTAGTGCCAGTGTCCAGGAGAGCACAGCAACAATTGTGCTGTCCTTTGGGTCTGATCGCCCTCACCATTTGTGCAAAGGAGAGCAGCCAGCAAGTGGCTGGTGTGTGAGCAGGGCCAGCTTGCTGGCGGAGCCATGGTCTCACCCTACTCCATCACAGGGGAGACCCTTGGGAAAGGAGCAGGGGTGTTTGGAGAGCAGCAGGATGAGGATGAGACACAGGGCACTGAGGGAGTGTAGCAAAGGGGGTCTCAGCTCACGTGTCAAGGGGAGACCCAGTGCTGAGTGGCTGCCACAGTGCCTTGTGCGGCACGCACAGGGGCAGGGGGGCATCATCTGCAGGGTCTGCGCCTCCCCATGGGTGGTTCATGTTGGGGTACTCACGTGTGCAGGCAGCCGAGGGGGGGTCCTGCAGGGCCCGGTAGAAGCTGCTGTCGCAGCGGCACACGCGGGCGGCCCTGCTCTCCGAGTGGCTGTGCAAGGGGCACTTGGCACAGAGCTGGTCCCCGGGGGATGACTTGTAGAACCCCAGCTGGCAGGCTGCGGAGGAGGGAAGGGTCAGGGGGATGCGCCTGCACGAGGAGCATCCCCCAGCTCAGCACATCCCAGCAGCACGAACCTGGACCGGGCTCTCACCCCCATCCAGTGCATGGGAAACCAGCCCTGTGAAGACTGCTCTTGTCTCTCTCCCAGGCTGTGCTACTGCCATCCTGGTACCGGTTCCCCACTGTTTCACAGGCAGACCCGGGTGTCTTTGCTTTGGTTGACCTGCCTGTAAAGCTGGAGGTGCTTCCCTCCTGCCTGCTGCCCAGAACCCTCCCTGATGCAGCTCAGGGCCATTGCCTGGCCTCGGGACAGGGAGTGCTGCAAAGAACAAACCAGGGAGCACTGGAAATCACCTCGCTGTTATAAGAGCCATAATCTGTGCGGTGCAGTGTTCCTTAACAGGAGCTGCCCCACTGCTTGTTCTGGGTGTGCCCAGCAGCATCCATGGCAAGGGTTTCATGAAGTGAAAGCTCCACTCCTGGGACATGGTGGGTCTTGTCCTCTGACCCTGGTGCGCTGCTACACAGAGCAATAAGTTTCCGTCATAGACTCCCAGCCTGGTTTGGGTTGAAGGGACCTTAAAGCCCATCCAGCTCCAACCCCTGCCACGGGCAGGGACCCCTTCCACTAGAGCAGCTTGCTCCAAGACCCTGTGTCCAACCTGGCCTTGAACACTGCCAGGGATGGGGCAGCCGCATCTCCTCTGGACAAATGTCTTCCTTGCACAAAACAAAGGGAAAACGCCCTCTTTTGTTTCACCTTGCAGCAAGCTCTCAGCGCACACTGAGGTCTGTGGAGGGACAGCAAAGCCAAACGAGCCAGGCTGAGTTTCTTCTGACAACACCTCCCATCTCCGGTGGCTCTGCCTCATGCTGGTGCTGGGGCTGCGAGGCAGGAGCACACGCTCATCCCACACCCGCGATGGCATCAGCCCGCTCCATCCCAACCCCAGCTCTCGCAGCAGCCCCCCGGGTGAATCATTTGTCACACAAACAAACAGCTCGTCTCTCGTTAGGAAAATCGATTAGTTCCATAGTGACATGCGGCGCGTCAAGTGCCTGCCTAGGCGTGGAAGGATCTGCCCTCTTCCGCACATTTCCATTCCAAGTAAAGAAAAACCAGGCTCTGCCTGGGTCCCTGTTTTCATCAAGCATTTCTAGGACCAGTTCCAGTGACTCAAGCGCTATTCCTGGCTCTGACTCATCTCAGTTTTCCCTCCCGAGGTGGTAATACCTTCAACCCCCGTCGCCAACTCTGCATTCAGCCTCAATTTTTGCTTCCAAACATGTAGAAGGGTTTTGTTTGTGATCCAGCATCCTTGGTGGTCTTGGCCCCTCCGTGCTGTCTGTTTGTTCTGCTTCTAGGTGCTGATTTGTTTTCTTATTAACAACACTCCTTCCCCTGCCACAGATCTCCCTGTGCTATCAGCATATTTCACAGATCACACGCTGCACAGTCATACAGCAGACTCTATAACTGAGCTACTTCGAGCTATAGCAGCTGAAGGCAGAGCTTCATCCACATGCATCCCTGGTGCCTTGCTGGTCTCTCGTTACTGTCATCAGTTTCTGTGGCACTGGGCACTGAATGCTACCTTATAGACAGGGGAGCAAGAGCAGCAGCAGGATGTACACACGCTGCATGTGCCAGAGATGTTGGTGTCACAGGTTGGTGTCATGTCTTGGTACAGCAGGCTGGAAAAGCGAAGCCCAGCCATTGCAGAGTTTGCTCCTAAATTCCTGCTCCTCCGTTTCCTAAAGGGCTTAACGGCAAGGAACAGAAATGCCCAAACTGGGGATGCAAGGGAAGGCAGATGTGACTTAGGGGGAAAATCGATGCAGCTCAGGGCTGGCTTTGCTCCCCGGCCTTCCTGACACGTTTCATCTCCCCAGGAGCATCCATCAGAAGAGCAGAGGACACAGGGCAGGCAGACCTGGAGAGGAGCTTTGCTGTCCCCAGCCACTGCACCAAGGACAGCCCAAGACATTTGCCACGCTCTGGTGCTGACTGGTTCTCCTGATGCCACACACTGACAGGGCCAGGGACTCCTTGCCTGTGATGGCACAGCCCCACTGCCCATGCTTGGCAGTGTAAATGTCAGGATTCGCTGCCTTCAACCTGTGTGAATCCTCCTTGGTCCTGCAAACCCTTGTCATCTCTACCCATGCAGCAACCAGCAACCAGAGACTCTTGATTCAATTCCCCCTTCCCAAATAGTTAATTAAGGGCAGAGAAATCAGTGCTACATCAAGTATGGAGAGACGGGGGAAGGATGGGAACATGAAGCACAGCAGATCTGTACCAAGCAGTTGTAAAGCAGATCTGTACCAAGCAGTTGTAATCACTTATCATTCAATGCTGTAAAAATAAACCCTGTTAATTACCCGTAGCAATGATTCACAATTATTTTGGATTCACTCAAGGGGAAAATGATCCTAAATGACAAATTACAGGTGAATTCGTGCACCAGGGCAGAGCCTCTGGGAGCCTGGACAGCATGAGAACATGGGGAGGCCTCGAGAGCAACTGGGGCTGGGGCAGGCACTGCTCTGGATGGGGTCATGCACCAATGTGTGCCTCAATGCTCGCTTTAGATGGGAGCAGGACACACGTGCTAAGCCCTTCATAAGCACAGGAGAGGACACCAGCTTGGAACCTGCACAAGATATGAAATCCCTACAGGGTGACAGGAATGTCCTGCTCTGGATTGAGCTCTCTCATGCCAGGCCAGTGCCATGTGGAAAACCAGGATCTCCTGGCTTAGCTCCGATAAAAGCAAACCAGCAGAGAAGTGGCCAGTGAGACAAATTCAATCAAACACCCCAGGTCTAAAATCACAGTGCTCCACAGTTACGGTTGCAGCACGCACTGAAACCACCAAAACCTGAAGCCACTACGGAAGGGTTGTCCTGCTGTCTGCACTGCACCCAGCTCGTCCCGCCTGCCCTCCCAGGAGCCCTGCACAAGGTGGAGATTTCTCATTTTTAATTATTTCATGCGATTTATACCCTAAATCTGTGCCTAAGGGCCCTGCCGCTTTGCGGACCACCAGAAGTCCTGCTACCAGCATCTTCCTTCTGTCCCCAGTGCCACCTTCCTGTAAAACCCAGCCAAGGCTCTGTCTGCCCTCGCAGTTTCATCTCACGATGTGCTTTCACAGTGCACACGGGACAGCAGCGACCTCCACCTGCAGCCCAGCTCAAGACTGGCACATCCACCCTGCCGGTCCCAGTGTCACAGGCAGAGCCTACAAAACCCAGCACAAACCTGTGCTTGGCAGAGCACACCTCCAGCTCTCTGTCACCTGAGTGGGTCCTCAGTTATCACCCCAGCCTGTTGGGGTCAATACCACTGATCCCCCCCACCCTGTGCAGCACATCCTGCCTGTTTTTACCAGCCCAACAGGCTCACTCCCCCGTGCATTGCCTGCCCAAGGCAGCCTGAAGCTGCGAGCACGGGGAGGGCTCTGCCAGCCATCTGTACTTCAGTCCATTTGCTTCCCTCCCTCCCCATCCTCTGGGGACAGGACAACATCTGTTAATAAGCTGGCAGAGCTCGGGAGATGATGGATGAACCTGTCGAGGATGCGCTATCTGGGAACGAGCCGCTCTTCTCATGCTGAAGTCACCGTCTGGGACTAGCGCTCTGCAGGTGGCCCTGGTGGGACCACCGAGGGCTGCTGCTGTGGGGCTCTGCATCACTCCCTCCCAGCTCCATCCTCAGCCTGGGAGGTTTGGGCAGGGTGAGGGCACGCTTGAGAGGGTGCCATGTGGGACTGATGGTACCAATTGCCCCCTTCTCTGACCCTGCAACGAAGCTCAGCATCAGCAACCACCAGAAGAGCAGCCAGGTACCTCCCTTTGGCAGTGATGGGAAGAGATAGAGAGAGAAGTAAGCGTATCATAGCCACTGTGACAGCCAGACAGGCACCAGTCCTGGAGGCCTCCAGGTTGCAGGAGAAGCTAGCACAGAAAATCCCAGCTCCTTTCAATCCAGTTTCAGCATGATGCCACCAATCTCAGCTCCCACATGACACAGACACTGAAAGAGCAGCGTGTTATTCACAGTCATGTCTTAAAAAGAGGCATCTGCCTCATTGCGCCAAGCCTTGTATTTCTGCAAGGCTGTACTCTCCCCTTTCTCTGCAGTCCCAGGTCAGCTCAGGGTCTCTCACCACCTTGGTGGTCTTGGAGGGGTGTTTTGGGGCTGTTTGTGTCAGGCAGACTCTTGGTCCTGATATCATGCATCGCCCCACAGCCCTGTGATGCTCTGTGCATCCTTTGTGTGCTGCTTGCCTCTGTCTCACCCGCCTGCAGTCACTGCCTTGTCTCCAGCCCCTGAGCACCACCTTACAGCCCTTCACACATCCCAGTTCCCACCATGTGGCCCCTTTGTACAGCTCACAACCCTTCCCACACCCAGTACTACCTTGCAACCCGTCACACCACTAGTACATACCAGCACTTGTCTGACATCACCTCCTCGCTGCTTGGTCCTTCTTCCCACAGTCCAATCCATCTCACGCTCCTTTGAAGCACTAAGCATTGCAGAAGAGCTAATGAGGGCAGTTTTCACCCACAAAGTGGAGTAATTCCACTTGTAGCACTGGGCAAACTGGAACCATTGATGGTGCAGACTGGCTGCATCCCAAACCAGACATCTACACAGCATTGCTATATTGAAATCAGCAGTTCTTGCCACATGCCTTGAATTCAGTCCTGTTGAAATCACCGCTGACTCCATCCTGATCCTCTTCCCTACACCTGCATCCAAATCCCAGTTTGCTATGGGCGCTGCTTTGCTGCCTGGTGCAGACACCCTTCTGGAGTCAGGGGGATGCTGTGCAGGGTCATGTAGGTGAGACAGCCCAGCATGCTCTCAGAGCAAAGGCACTTCATAAAGCTTCCGTGGGAGATGCTACAGCTTGAAGGAGTCAGCCAGAAACAAGCAGCCTAATGCTAGAATTAGAAAAAGAGCTGTTTCCAAACTCAGCCTTCTCAGAGGGTTTTAGACAGGATTATCCAAGGCTTCGGAAAAACCCCACAGTTTTCACCAGACTGAAACCAAACACAGAAAATGCTGGATTCAGAAAGGAGCAGGGCTGAACGGGAGCCACCCCTGTAGAAGAGGGTGTTGGAGGTAACCCTGTACCCCTGCTGCAAGGCCTCAGGAAGCAAAGATGCATAAATGAAGAAAGGTCACACAGAACACCAAGAACCGAACCCCAGCCCCTGCAGGAACCATTATGCAGCTTTAGAGGCTATGTGAGCCCTCTCACCACATGCATACAGCTCCGGATACCCACAGGGGCTGAGCTTTAAGATGAGAGTGCCCACAGCAGGAGCAAGTGAAGGGCATCACACGATGCTGGATGGATGCAAACCATCCAGGTTTTGGGCCCTTTTATTCTTCATAGGGAAGTGTCAGCAGCAGCATCTTGTCTTCAGGAAGGGGAAGAAGCGGTCACACAAGAAGCACTGTTGTGTGTGGGATCTCATGCCAAGTACGGAGCAAACTTTTGTCGCTGAGTGGGACGAGGAGCCAGACTCCCTGGAAGTGTTCAAACCACAAAGAAACCCCACATTTCCAAACTGGTGAAGGTCTTTGAATGCTGCCAAACCCATCCATCACAGCCCAGCTGCTCTTCGGCACCTCTTGTAGGGGCTACAGAGACCACTAAGCACAAATGGAATTTGTTTCATCCCCATCGATGCCCTGACCTCCAGTCTAGCATCACTCTCACCCTTCATCTACATCAGCTGTGAAACACAGCAAACTCAGAGGAAAAGTGGCAAGCAATAAAATACGGGATAAACCTCATTTTGTTCTGTTGGTGGGGAAAGGGCAGCTGTGAAGTCATCTCTGTCCTTTTTGTTTGTGCCTAACCAGTAAAAATACAGGATTGTTTTAAGTGTTGGGGCTGCTTCATTTTGTTTTCCTTGTACGTACAATTGGCCACTTGCTTGAGGGACTGAAGGTGCTGGAGATGCTGAGACTACCTTGCCCTGCTCCAGCACGCTCACTGAGCTCAACTAGCCATGCATACACAGCCCAGCAGCCCTGGGATCCAAACAGATCAACTAACATCCAAGTTTGGGGCTACAAACTGATACGAGGCAAGTGCGAATCCAAGGATCCCATCCCAGAGCTGGATATAATCCCACAAGGAAAGATTTCCCAACACCCAGCCCAAACTGTGCAAGCAGTTTGTGTATCTGACACATCTTCTTTGCAGTCTGTTCCCATCTGGTCTAACACCAGGATCTTGGATAGTCCTGGCTTATGTGGTCTGGAAAACAAACTGGTTTTGGCTCTTATTGGTTTTTGGGGGTTGTTTTTAGGGATGCAGGGCTTTGCATGGGATAAGCAGAGGCGATTTAATCTCACCAGCTGATATTGCCTGTATTTGACAAAGCAGCTGACTGGCTTGCAAGCCAGCAATGAAAATCTTGTGAATCACTGCGTTTCTTTGATTTTCCTGCCTGGCATCTCAGAGAGGATATGTGCAGAGCTCCCATAGCTCCTCTTTGGAGCTATCACTGCTCACGCCCTTGAAAGGTTTGTTTTGGGAGGCTCACAGCAGAATCCCTCTGTGGTGGGCACTCAGGGCAATGGTGCAGTCTGGCTCTTGGCGTGACAGGCTGGTACCCTGCCAATGGGCAGAGGAGAGTCTGAGCAGGTATCACTGAGCCTGCGGTTCGGGGCTGGCATATGAGCACTGGGACTTGCATGGAAAATCTCCATGAAATCCACACCCATTTTGCAAGGAAATGAGGAAAGTATTCCAACATGTTTGTCTGGGTTTACAACTGGAAGGTATATTGACATACATTTATCTGTCACATAAACTTCCAGGCAGGACCTAAGGGTGATGGAGCCCAGCCTGGTGATGGGTGCATTGAAATCTCAGGTTTGCTGGTTGACACAGGTACGTGTGACCCCCAGGCATGCTCCTGGGAGCTCTCTGTAGCTCAAAGCCAGGAAAAACGGGGTTTGCTTGGAGTCAGCACAGCAAGAGCAGTCTCCTGTTTCCAGCCAAGCAGCCTGTAGGAGCTGTTTCACATGAAGACACCACACGACAAGCTCGAGGTTCCTCTGTGATGTTCTTGCCCAGGAGGGGAAATAAAGTCACTGTTATCAGGAAAGGAAGAGAGAAGCCTGAGGCTTCTCTGGCTTAGAAAGGGATCTGGAGTTCGGGGAAAGAAGAGAATGGAGCAAGGCTCTGATGGGCTCCCTTACCCCCTAGCACATTATTCTTCCCCCCTGCGATCTTCTCCACCCCTTCTGCACTGAGGGAAGGGAGCACAGGCTGTGGTCTCCCTGGGTAGGTACCCAGGGGCAATCAGTGCACTGGGCAAAGGGTTCTGTCCCCTCATGGCCAAGCCCAAGGGGAACAGGTCGTATGCCTCCACCGTTCCTCCCCTTCCAACACCAGCATCTGGACCACATCTGTTCACACAGCTGCAAAGGTTTGCTGCTGTGGCTGCAGGCCATTGCCCAGCACAGCTGGAGTCCATGTGTCAGACCTGGCTTCGCCTGCCAATGCCTTCACCTGTGTCATCTTGTCCCCTGGGGTGTTTAGGGCTTGCCCTGTCCCTGTGTTGTGTCCAGCCAGCACAGTACATCAGTGACATGGTGCACATAGATGGAGCCTTCCCTCCTCTCACACCGTACAGCTCCGCTCCCCCAATGCCCCACCAGCTGGAAAGTCAGCCCCCACTGACTTCCTTCATAAAGGTCCATGGAGACAAAACTGTACTCACAAACACATAATTACCAAGCTGGGTATTTTCTCCTCTTAATTAGCAATGCCGTGGTGCTTTAATTGCTCGATTAAAGTTGCCCACAAGGAAGGTTTAAGGTACATTAAATTTGCTGATTGGTTCGTCAGCATGAATCCCACCAACTGGAGAAAATTATCTGCCTCCCAGATTGCTAACCAGACTCTCCAGATCCATTTCCACCAGCTATGTGCCACAGAAGACACAAGGAGGCCAGCAGCAGAGGGGTTTGTCCATGAGGAGCCAGCAGATCTTCTCCTATTCCCACCTCTCCCTCAGTTTGGGAAGGGTCCCAGTAGTGACAATCTCCCTCTCTTCTCCTTGTTTAGAGGACACGACCATTTCTTCCGCTCAAGCAGAGCTGGGTGAAGTCTACCCCAGGGCCAAATCCTCATTCGGGGCTCCCCTGTTTGGAAGCTGGGCTCACTCAGCCCTGGCAGGCTATAAACACCCTCCTCAGCTGCAAATGGGCTGATGGAACAGCAATCACTTACCTGTTGCTCCCTCATCACTGCTTTCCAGCCAAGCTGAAGCGCCAGAGTACAGCAGAGGGAAAGCAGCCAGCAGGTTAAGATGCCTGCTCCCGGCCTCCTGAAACCCATGGATATATCACAGAGACACTCTTTGGGAATCGATGCAAAGGGTTAACCAATGTACAGGGGGGTTAGGGTTAAGCCACTTGCCTGACAATGTTACTGCTCGTTCCTGCTTATCGTACTCTCTGTGTATGCTAAAACAAGATGGAAGGACATGGCTCTTGTTAGGAGGTAGGGTCCATGACATGGTTCCCGTCATTTGGATGCCCAGGCCTGCTGAAATTGGCTCTGTGGTTTGGACAATGACCAAGCCTCCAGGGAGCATGCGGAATGAGCAGGGGTAAAAAGTTCAGGCTCGAGGAAGACTCGTTTACTTCACCTTGAGACCCTCACCCACGACCACCAGGAGGCACTGCGCAAGCGCAAAGGACCTTTTAGCTCATTATAATACGAAGGGGGGATAGGACATGAATATGTATAGGCGGGTTGTGTAACCTCATGCATATGTATAACTTTAGAGGATAAATGTAGAGGAAAACAACGCTGAGGTGCGCATGCCTTTGGAGGAGCAATCCCACATGCGCCTCAGCGCTGACTAAAGCATACCTACTTTACAACTTTAACAAGTTGTGGAATCTATCTGCGTGTCAGAATGGCATTTCTGCCAAAGGCTCATCCCCTCCACTCTGACAACAAGGAAGAGTCTGTCCATGGAATGACGCAGGTCTGCCCCAGAATGCTGACCCTGATGCAAGGATCATGGACTTAAAGGGTAGCCCTCCCCAGAGAGGGTCTGGCCAGGGCAGGCAGGAGGGGTGTGGATGCAGGGATACTGTCCTCACCTGCCAGAGCCTCCCTCCACCTCTCCATCCAACCCCAGGATGTGGAACACTTGTTCTGGGTCTCAGCCTCATGGATCCTTGAGGAGGTGGCTTATGGCTGTCTTTCATTCCCACAGAAGCAGAACCAGGGTTAAAGTGCTTCCCTCGCTCATTACTTTAATTGCACTGACCTTATTGAGATGGGTCTCTATTTGTCCTGTACAGCAGCTGCATACAAATAAGGTGGATTATGCTGATTGTCTTCTTATCTGATAAAATGCGAGGACAGATCCCCTTTACTTATGCTATCGCTTATTCTGCTATTTAGGCAGAGCAGTTGCTATTTGCTGTGGTTAAGCGATACTAATGTGTCTTGCTGTGGAGTGATGCGTTTCAAGGAGGAAAGAGCTGTCTCTGTATGATGGGGGTGAGGGAACCAAAGTCCTTCAGACCCTTGACTAAGGTGGGGAAGAGTGAGTGGGGCAGCAGGGCTGAGCTGCCCTGGGACAGAGACCCTGAGGGGTTTCATTCTTGGGGTGGCTGTGGCAGAAGATTCCATGGGACTGGAAGTGGGAATTGTAGGGGTTGGCAGACTCCAGGACCCCAATGGCAGTTGTGGCCACTCATGTGCAGCACTGGTGCAGTCGAAAAGGGGGTCCTGTGCATCTGTAGATCAATCAGGCAGAGGCATGAGGCACACACAGGGGGGACAAATGCCTTGTGTGATACAGAGCTGTGACACATCTGATGCCAGGCGAGCTGGCAGCCTTAGCGTGGTCCTCTCTCCAGTCCCATGGAAACTGCCCCTCACATCCTTACTGCATACACCAGGACATCCCAATAAGGTGAAACGTGTGGATCCTGCTGGAGTAAAAGAAAGGAGTCAGAGATCCCAGCAACCGCCCTCCTGCCTAGCCTTTGCTTAGGCATCCGAGGTGCTGGCTGACAGTAAAGGGGACGAGAGGCAGAGAAGTTCCCCAAGTCCTTCCTCATCCTCCACCATGTCCCACCTCACCCCATCCTTCCCAGCTCTGTGGCGCAGCCTTCCTTATCCTCTGAAGGGCTGGGAACAGCTCGGGCCATGATCTGGTTTCCAGAGCTCTCTTCCTTCACTCTGGCAGGTCCTTAGAAAAATGAGCATTGAAGAGGAGGGGGAGAAACCTCCACAGTTCAAACATCTTTAGCTCTGCCAAATAAGGCGTCTGGCTGTGAAAGGCGGAAGGAAATTAACTTGAAATCACATTTTAAACACTGCCATGGAGGCAAAGCATCTTCTCTCTAATTTCACACACACCACACCCCCCCAAGCAAAAAAATGAATTTCCTTGATATTTATAGAAAAATTATTAGGGCCACAAGGAGTGATTTATATCAGCTCATCGCTGTGATGGAGAATGAAAATTGCCAGCCACTGGAATCCTGCTTTTTGTCCACCTGACAATTAAAACGGCTAATTTCCAACCCCGGCAGATCCGCTGGGGTTATAAATCACCCTGGAAAGGCACTTTTCACCATGAAAAATGCACTTTGCCCCAGTCAAGCACGAGAAGCTTAGATTGAAGATTTGCATCTGCTTGCTTTTGTGTGTGAATACATGTACTCCTGCTCCAAAGGAGATGCCAAGGAAGAGGTGTTGAGCTATCCAACTCATTGTGCTGGATGAACGGGAAAGGGAAAGCAGGAGTGTGAGACAACACCGAGGTCAGAGAAAGTCCAGTGCCATTTCTGTCCTGTTTCTGATGCCACAAGCCCTGGAGATTTTCACCAGAGAGCACTCCTGGTTGAGCAGCATGAGCTGACACTGGCACAGGGTGCCCAGAGAAGCTGTGGCTGCTCTGTCCCTGGCAGTGTTCAGGGCAAGGGTGGACAGCGCTTGGAGCAAGATGCTCTAGTGGAAGGTGTCCCTGTCCCTGCCTTTAAAGATGACCTTTAAGGTGCCTTCCAGCTGCAACCATTCTATGATTCTATGAACTCACAGCTCCTTGCAGTCAGGCTGGGTCCCACACCAGTGCCCCTTTCATGCACACTCTTGAACATGGGACAAGATAGAATCATAGAACAGTCAGGGTTGGAAAGGACTTTAAGCTCATCCAGTTCCAACCCCCTGCCATGGGCACGGACACCTCACACTAAACCATCTCACCCAAGGCTCTGTCCAACCTGGCCTTGAACACCGCCAGGGATGGAGCATTCACAGCTTCCTTGGGCAGCCCATTCCAGTGCCTCACCACCCTCACAGGAAAGAATCCTTTATAAATTATCAGAGCTATCGCAGGATGACTTCCAAACCAACGGTTGCAGGCAGGAGTTTCGTATAGAAGCATTTATTCTGCCTGTCCTTTCCTCTCTCATAGCTGGGGACCCTCTGGGGCTGGTGTGGGTCCCAGCAGCCCCTGGATCCATTCCCATCCAGCATCGGACATCCCGACCTTGCGTCAAGTCTCCCTAAGACAAATGTTCCATTTGGCGTTTCCATGAAAGGCAAACAAAGGCCCCGCACTCTTATTTGTGCTGCTCCCCTAAAGGCATCCCATAAAGAAACCGAGAGCAAACAGATCCGTGCAGAGGGCTCTCACAGGGAGCCCGTGCTCTGTACACACACATCCCTGTGCCTGATGCACGGCTGCCGCTGGTCACCCCGCTTCCTTATCACAGTTTGCACAGTCGGCAGCTTGAAGTCTGCCCAGCGGCACAGGGGGCCCCCAGGAAGGCTCCCGGCACCCCCAGGCTGAGGAGCTCTGAGCGGCCCCGGGGAGCCGTGATGGATGGAGGCAATAACCTTGTCTCATGAAAGCTCCATGGTTTTCTGTTTGCTTTCCTCTCGTTCAAACCCTCTGCCAAAGGGAAGCGAGTGGTGGGGCAGTTTGGAGAAGTCAAGTGATGCTTTGCTGGTGTGCTGAGGGCACTGGGATGGGAGCTCTGGACCACCGTGCTCCGTGGTAGGAAAAGATGGAGCCAGGGCAGTCCCTGTCCCGATGCCAGCTCCCACTGCAAAACCAGTCCTCATCCCAAAGCCCTGTGCACCGGGATGTGTTATGGTCAGGCTCACAGGAGCTCCCAAGGAGCTTCCTGGTGGTACCCGCAACACATTTGGGAAGCATGAAGATGGTCAGCAAAGGCTTGGGCAGCCCTTCGTCTCCACAGAGGATGGCTGTCCAAGTTTGTGTGAGCAGGTTTCTGCCCTCAACCCATCCCCAAGGAGGTGAAAGCCCCTTGCAGCCATCCCTCCCCTCGCAGGCATTGCTAGCAAGAAGCAGAGACTCACCCATGCAGGAATCCCTCTGCTCCTCATAGCCAGCGCTGCAGACGCACTTCCCAATGGGCACCAACCATTCTCCCTCGGCGCTGCAGTACATTTTGGGGGTGTCCCTCTCCTCCGAATGGCCCACACACTCTCCCCGCACTTCCACCAAGGAGGACGAGTCCGCCCCAGTCACAGCCTCGGAGAAGGACGCCAAGTTCCTCACTGTTGCCGGGCACTTCTTGTAGTACACCCGCACTGAAACGATGGCGATGCAAGCGCCTATGTCCTGGAATGCCAAGTAGAAACCCCTCTTGCTCAGTGGCCCCACGCCCCGCACCTCCGTGTTCAACTTCAGGCGCCTCACCCCCAGGTCCACGTTGGTGAAGCTCTCATCGGCTGCGATGGTGTCGATCTTCATGAACTGGCTCTCGCGGGTGCTGGTACCCAAGTCCCGGTCGGACTCCAGGTAGTAGAGGTTGAAGGTCTCCTTGCAGGTGCCCAGCACGCCTGGCATGCTGTTACAGTCCCGCAGTGTGAATTTAATCTCTGCATAGACCCGCCGCGCTCCGTCCCGTTGAACCCAGTTGGTCCGTAGCCAGTTGTTCTGGTTGGGGGTCATGACATTGCAGACCTGGTAGGTGTGGATGGGGCTAAAAAACTCATCCATTTCATTGATCGAATCCCACTGTGGGACAGAGAGAGAACACGTCATTCCAGGTGTCCTCCAACACCGGGAGAGCACAGGGCATGCAGGAGTCTGTGCCATCACCCACTCTGCGATGAGCTCCCTCTGCTCCTGCAGCTGCCTCTGGACAAGCGGTCACTACTGTCACAGGCCAAAAGACAATGAGGATGAGCAGGCTGTACCCAGCACTAATCTGAGCAGGAACTTTCCCAGCCCACACTGATGAAGAGCTAAGTACACAGTGCACCCCTGAACGCACAAGTCTGATCTGATGGCACAAACGGATGGCAGTGTGTGCTTGGGAGAGCTCCAAACCCTCCAGACCATGCCTGCAGGTCTCTTGGTGCTCAACCTGTCATTCACAGCAGCAGCAGGAAGGCACGTGGATCTCTTCTGGCTTATGCAACCTCCATGCACAAACTAAAGAGGCTGCTTTCCAGCTGGAGAGTGAGTTTTAGGTGCTTACCATGAGGAGAAGGGGAAGCATGTGGTGAACACAAGGCTTCCAGCAAGAAGCTCAGCTTCCCCAGCCATGGAGAGGAGCCCACAGAAGGTGCTGTGACACACAGGATACACTCCTGCCGCTTGGCTGAAGGGTACAGGGATGCTCTGAAGGGTGGCAGCAGGGATGCTCTTTGCCATGCCCTGCTCATGGGAGGGGAGCTGGACCAGGTGACCTTCAAAGGTCCCTTCCAACCCAAACTCTTCTATGATTCTATGTACTTACAGCTTCCCTCTGCAACAAATGTAGGGACTGGAGCTCTCCAGGTGTGCCCAACAAGAGAAATACAAGGCTATCGTATGAACCAAAATGCCTTGGCCTCCAGCTAGAGTGGATGCTTTGGGTCTCCAGACATTCACTTCTCTCCCAAATCTGGCAGAGGAGATGGTTTTCCTGCCTCTGGTGTCTGCACACCCCTGTGGCACTGCCAGAGCTGGCAGCATCCTCATGGCTGGCAGAGAGCAGGGAGCTAAATGCCCATCTCCAAGTACTGTCAATGGTCGGCATCAGCCACAGGGAAGAACTTGGAGGATTTGCTTTTCATAGAATCCCAGACTGGTTTGTGCTGGAAGGGACCTTAAGATGATCCAGTTCCAACCCCTGCCACGGGCAGGGACACCTTCCACTAGAGCAGCTTGCTCCAAGCCCCTGTGTCCAACCTGCCCTTGAACACTGCCAGGGATGGGGCAGCCACAGCTTCTCTGGGCATCCTGTGCCAGAGCCTCAGCACCCTCACAGGGAAGAACTTCTGCCTTATCTCCAACCTGAACTTCCCCTGTTTCAGTTTGAACCCCTCAACCCTTGTCCTATCACTACATTCCCTGATGAAGAGCCCCTCTCCGACATCCTTGTACCCCCCTTCAGATACTGGAAGCTTCTCTGAGGTCTCCACGCAGCTTCACTTCTCCAGGCTGAGCAGCCCCAATGTTCTCAGCCTGTCTTCATCCTGGAGGTGCTGTAGCATAACTCTTTCAAACCGAGTGCTTTTTTGCACAGTGCCTGGACCGTCAGCTCTTTCCCAGGGTTGTATGCAGCACCTTGGGATCCCAAAAGGCCTGCCTGTACCACCAGCCTACAGGGCAAGTGCTCTGCCATCGGTGGAAACACGTGGAGGGGGACAGGCCACCCAAACTGGTGGCTCAGATGCCACAGGAGCATCTTCCCAGCGTGCCATAAGGCAACACAGATCCCGCAAGCAGTGACATCCCTAGAGCAGCTGGGATGGAGGTGTTCTGCTTCAGGCATCCCTTGTTTCACCCTAATGACAAGCTCTTATAGGTGGGGAGAGGAGTCTCTGACGCTGGGTGCCATCGGTCCGGGAGCACGGGCTCTGTGCACACCCCCAGCCTCCCGCATCGCCTCCTCTCAGCCCACAGTTTGAAGTGGCTTTTGTTAGAGGAAGCTCAGCCTGGCCCCCGTCAGTGCAATAAGATCCCCCAGCGAGACGGAAATGAGGACACCATAATTACTGTGGTGAGCGCACGGGCTGGGGGGGGGACACGGGACATGATTGCATCTGTATGCAGGGGTTTGCCTAATGGCTTAAATTAAAGTCAACACCAGCTATATAATATTTGCCAGATATATGGAAGGCGAAAGATGCAAACACCAGATATCTGGGCAGCTGAGCAAGGTCTTACAAGTCTCCCAGGGCTGGTGTGGTGCAGCAGAATGGGGAGGAGGAGGAGTGGAAGAGGTGAACACACAAGGAGAGAACACATCCAGCAGCTGCTCAGCATCCCACCACCCTTTGGTGACCACAGAGGGAACCAAGGGACGGGGTCTTCCCCACCCTGGGATGGCTTCCTTGAGGGATGCCTGGCACAGCAAAGCTGCTGCCCCTGAGATATCCAGCACCGTCCTTCCTCCCGTGAGCAAGCACTGAGCTGCAGCACCTCCCTGGGAGCTGCCTGGTCCCTCGCTCTGTCACTGGGAGAGAAAAAGAGAAGGATGTTATTGCACCTATAAATCAGTAGTGGGAGGCCTTAATGGAGATAATCCTCATGAAATCAGTCACTGCTGTGGCTAAGGAGGGATTTGTCAGGCCGTTAACTACCCTGAGCTTCACTGCAGGTGATTAACTCCTGGTAGTGACCAGTGTCTGGGGAATTAGCAATAACCCAGCATTTACAGAATGAGCTCTGGGAGATGAGCTTTTAACTCAATTACTAATCTAAATCTTTATTTTTCCAATGTTCCATTCCTACCCCTCTCTTTCTTTCAGAGAAGAGGAGTTTCATCACTGCTTGCCCTGTAACCTGCTGGTGTTCCTGGATCCAAGCAGAGGCTCTGGATGGGAAGAGAAACCCCTTTCCCAGAAGCAGAAGGGCAGAGGTGGGGATGCACAAACCACCTCTGAAGGTCTTTCCTGGTGCTCCCACCAACATAGCCAACATGGAGCATGCCAGGCACTGGGGCAGGTCCCTGGGGGGCAGATGCCCAGCAGCTCTTTGGGCTGACCCCAGCCCATGCAGTGAGAGGGATGCTATGGGGCCAGGCCACAGAGGTGCTGGTGGGGAGGTCACGGGCAGCATGGGGAGCCTTCCTTCAGAACTCAAGGTGCTCCTATTGTAATTAGCTCTTGCAAGGCATCAACCAAGCTCTTTAGATACCCTGAGTCTGAACAAAATCATTTCCTGTTTGACTTTGTAAATCAAAGTAGACGATACAATAATTATTAATAATATGTTGACTTATCTCATCAGCGTTTTAATTAGTCAGTAGAAAAGCAATTTGCAAAGGGGCCGATCAGGCTCCCTCTGATCCAGCGGGTCACGTGCCAAGCAAGGAGAGGGGAGAGAAGGGCACTGGGGTGTTTTACTGGGGAGAGCTGGGAAACCGGCGGCACAGAAGGGGAAGGGGCAGCCTCTTTGACAGCACTGATAAGAGTTTAATTTTCAGCGCAAAGGGAATTGTTCTGGGGATGGAGCGAGCTGCAAAGCTCCCGGGAGCCCTTTGAAGTTATAATTGAGAGGAGCCGCAGCCTGCGGGACAGGGATGCTGCTGGTGACCCTTCCACTTCCTGCACGTGTCTCCGTGGTGGAGGTGAGGGGGGGATGCAATTAAACCCCTGAGCAGCAATTACAGCCAATTACCCCTCAGTTAATCGTCTGGCAAGAGGAAATGTCAAAACAGACCACACATGCCTCCCTGATGGCTTGACACTCCCTAGGGTCCATGGTGCTGCTGACCCCCACTGAGCCCGCTGCTCCCTGCCCTTTGCTCCTCTGCTCTTGGTGGCCACAGCAAACCCAGAGAGGGGCAAGTTCACTTTTCCCATCGATGAGATGAAAGCATCAGGACTTTGTAAGTGCCTCTCTTCCAGCTTTGTGCTGCTGCTGCTTTGAACTGTTGGCTTGCTGCACAGGCAGCAAACAGCCCAGAAGAGGAAAGCTCTGAGGCTGCCACCTTTCCACTGGCATCCCCAGCAGCCCCAGAGAGGTGGGGCAGAACCATAGGGCAGGCTATAGGGCACTAAAGACTGAGCTAGAGGACACAAGCTCCTCAGAATGGGGACCGGGGCTCTGTGTTGTTTAGTGCCATTAAAGACCCATGCAGAGCTACCCACCTCCCCACTGTCACCCGTGTCATGGCCCCAGGCTCAGGCAGGGCAGCGGAATGGAGATGTGGGTGAAGCAAAAACGAGCATGACTTTAGCTGAGGAACAGGGTCAGCAACGCCGACCTCTGAACGTGCATCAGGCCACTCCAGGACACCAGGATTTGGCAGCAGGTTTGGGATGAGATGGCAGCAGTGGTGTGACAGGATAGGGATGGACACAACCGAGCACAACCTGTGAAGAGGACAGTGTCTCCCTCATCCAGCAATGGCAGAAGAAGGAAATCAAAGCCAAGCAAACCCACATAGCGATGGGTTTTTAACAGCGACCTGTTAACAGCATCACTACAGGACCTGAAGGATTTACCACCACTGGCAGTTTTGCAGCCAAAGGTTTCTATTTGATAGAAGCCGGGCTTTTCTGAGGTGCGAGTGAATTGGCAGCTCCGAAGGCCTGTATTTCTGCAGGAGATCACATCATATTAGTTCTGCGGTCCCCACTGACCTTGTACCTCTGAATCTGTTACACTTCCAGGATAGTCACTGCAAGAGCTAACTGCTAAAATTAGAGCTAGTAATTTAATATATTTACATATATAATAATGCCTGATATAAACCCAATCGCCGTCATTAGTATGAATTCACCGTGCCGATCACTCCTGCTCGAACAGCGTGGGGACTGAACGTCTCAAGCAGCAGATCAATGAAAATGATTAGAGGCCTGGGAAGATTTCCGTAGGAGGTGGAATTGGAAAGATTAGGACCATTTAGTTCAGAGAGGGGATGAAAAAGAGTGGGCATGAAAAAGCAGCACAGCAGCGAAAGCCAGGTAGGCACCCCAATTTTGCCCTCTTTGTGCATTGCGGCAAGCCCCACTGTGCCTCGCAGTTGGTCCTCTGTGTGTTTATTATGGGATTGTTTCTGTTCCCTTCAATGAATGAGCAAACTCCTTGCAGCCAGGTCACTGCTGCCATCTGAAACTCACCATTTCCAGAGAGCTGCTGTGGCAGGGAAATGCGGACATGGAAATGCAGGCATGGAAATGCAGGTGAAGGGAGCATGCAGAAAGGACCCAGCCAGTAGAGATGGCAGGTTCAGATGGGGGTCACCACCCCTACATCACTCCTGGCCACGCTGCAGGGCTGTGTATTTACATCCCCATTCCCTTTAAGAAACCATCCACATCCCTGCCCCTCTTCCCCATTTCCCACAGCAAACTCCTCTGATTATAGGTTGCTGAGGATTTCCCAGGCATTTTGGGCTGCTCATCCTGATGCTCCCCTTGGTGCAGTGAGGACTGAGACGCTTCTCAGTGTGAGAGCCCATGGGGTGACCCCACTCTTGAGCTCCCTCTTTGCTCAGGACTTGGTGACAACCTAGTCACTACCAGGGGACATGGACACTTAAATGGCATTTCCAAACCAGCCGCATCCCACTGGTCTTTCAGGCTGACATTTTCCCATTGGATGTGGCCTCTTTGCCCCATCAGCACTGACCTAGGTACCAGGGAGACCTGTGGTGACCCATTCCCCACACGCCAACAGCCGCTTCATACTTACCCCATGCGAGGGATAAGTCATCCAGCCCCAGTCCCCCGGGATTGTTGATGTGTCTAGCAAGTTCACTGGAAAACAAAATGCTGCATTAGAAAGCTTTCTCCCCATCCCTGAGGGGCGAGGAACTGAGGCACCACAAGCAACCCCTCCTTGCATCCCACTCGCCTGATTCCTCCCTGCGCCCGTCAATCCATGGGGCTGCTGCCAGGGACCTGTTTGGCTGCAGCTGAGGGAGATGTGGAGCGAGGAGATGGCAATAAATGGTGCTCCCCAAAGCTGTTGGTTTGGGGTATAATTGAGGTGAGGCTGTATCAGACCTGGCCATAGGACTGAGAGCAATGCGTTCTGTTGGAGGAGAGGGGAGTGCAAACAACAGATTGGAGGGGGTGCAGAGCAGGGCAGAGGGGATAGGGAAGCTGGGAACACAAACTGCAAGCATTAGGTTGTCCACCAGTCCCACCCTGGGCCAACACTGATGCAACCAGAGCATCATTCCTCCTTGGACACTTCTCCAGAGACTCAGTCAAGTCTTTTACATTCCCATCCCTCCCAGCATCACTGGTTTGAAGTCTGCACTCCAGCAGCCACTGTAATTATGCACCTCAGTGCCCGGCTCCAGCACAAAGTGACTCCCCATGGTCCTGGCTGACACCCCAGTGGAGAGGCCAGGCAGCGGGGGACAGGCTCCATCAAAGCCAATCCTTCACAAGCCCTGCCACCACCAGGAGCCCAGCTTAACGAGGAGGCACAGGCAAATCTGCAAGGGAAGGGGAGCAGCTTCTGCAGGGGGAGAGGTGAGGATGCCTTTGAATGTGCTCAGGAGCTTCCTGTGCAAAGCCGAGCAGTGTCAGCAGCAGGATGCCCCAGCACTGCTGCATGCACAGGGGGACCTGCTGCTGAGTGTCATCTGCTGCCCATGATCCCCAAACCCAAATCCTACAGCACAAGGCAGAGCAGAGCCTTGCCACTGCCTGATAACCCCCGACTTGCTCAACACCAGGGGAAAGAGCCCAAGCCCAAGGTACGGATCCAGAGGGATGGAGGCTTGGGAGAGGGTGGCAGCAAGGTGCCCGGACCCTTGGGAGTGAGCACAGCAGGCACCAACACCAGCATGCCCCTGTCTTGTCACCCCTCATCAGAGCCAGGCTTCCTCCAAGACCTCCAGTGCCTCCAGTCTTCCCCAGCAAAAGCCCTGCAGCCACCCAGTAAGTTCAAGCCCGCTTTGGATGCTGCCTCCATGCTCACTGCCCTTCCTCACCCTCCAGCAGCATCACACTAGACCTTGATGCAGCTTGCCTGCATCCCCGCTGCTGCATCAGGTCTTGGCTGGTCTCCGGGCTCCGGTGGTCTTGGAGCAAGGCAGTGGCTTGCCATGCTGGGGATGGGGCACAGTGGGACAGTGGCTCCAGCCCTTGCAGAGGCTGGGCTCAGCGTGGTGCTAGTCCCAGAATCCAGAGGAACGGGTGCCACTTTCATTTACTATTACCAGGCAGGGAAGGAGAGGTAGAGGGAGAGAGGAGCAGAGACGTGAGCTGGCTGTGAAACACCCGGACGTCATGCTCCTGACAGAGCAGATTAGGAGCTTTTGAGGCATTTATTAATGTTAGCAGAACAATTTGAAAGAATTTCCAGGGTTTCTTGTGTGACTCCATTGGCCCGACAGCAGGACGAGCCCCTCCACTCCCTGCATGGCGCTGCTCCCACTGCTAAAGAGGCCCCTTGCCCTCAGCACGGAGTAATTACCTCGGAGATCTCAAATCCATTTTTATTTGTTATTGTTAATCTGAAGATTTTCTGCCTATTTTCCCTGGGTAATTCACCCAGCAGGAGCTCGGGCTCGGGAGTTCCCTGCTCACAGAGCGGGAGCACGGTCCCAGTGACCCTCAGCAGGCAGGCTGCAGGGAGCAGACCGCTTTTGCAGACCCCCTCTCCCCCCCTGCTGTGGTCCCTGCACCCTCTTTCCCACGCCAAGATGCTCTGCAATGGATGCAGCTCCTCTCCAGGCAGCACAAGGAGCTGGGATCCATGGTGGGACGTACCCTAGGCTTGCCTGCACTGCCCTGTGTGGGACCTGGAGCCAGCTTGGAACACCCCATCCCACCACACGGACCACATGGTTGCTACCCAACCTCATAGAGATGATGGAGCCGGCTCCTTGCAGATGCTTTGGTGCACAAGCTTGCACCTCCTGCAGGAAGCCTTGCGGAGCAGATTGCTCGTGCCTTGTTGCAGGAAGAGGGTGAAGTTGTTTCCTTTATTCCTCAATGTTTCAGCCATTAAGACCACTGCAGTGGGCATTGCACAAATACAAAGGCATTGCGTGCCCAAGAGCGTGTGTGTTAACTCGTGGTGTAGCACACGCTTCTGTGGACCTGAGCATCCAGCCAGCAGCACTATTGCACACTGTGTTCGGGTACGGGGAGACCGACACTGTTCCAAAACCCAACCATCCATTGCAGGGAAAGGCTACCGAAGGGAACACACCACATCACATACAACAAGGGCCCTGTCCAGCCCCTCGCAGGTGATGTCCCATCTCAGGAGGTGATGCTCAGAAAGAGCTGGAGGACAAGGAGGCTGCCACAAAAAGACCCCTTTCAGCTGGAACGTGTCTCAGAAAATGTGGTTTGGGAGACCTGTGTCCTACAGCTGGGCGATTCTGTTTGATGTCATGGACTGTCTGCATGGATCAGGCTCAAACTGCGAGCTCCATTTTGTGTTCCTGAGCACCATTTTGTACCTCCCCTATTCTGTGCCTTGGCCTTGACTTGTTGTATTGAGCCAAAACACCAGGAGGTGTCAGGGGAAATGCTCGCACTGGTTCAGGAGCTGTCAAACCCAATTGCCCGTTCAAATGGAAGCACCTAGGAGAGAGCAGGTCGCTCCCCCAGCACCAACTGGGGTCTTAAGATGGTGTGCCATGCAAGGCAGACCTACCTGCTCCTTTATAAAGCTGCATCATGTAATGTTGCATTACACTGAGATGTTGCATTACACCTATGAGCCATCATAGATGCAGATTACACAGGAGTTGAAGACCAGGTGTATGCATATGTATATGAGGTATATGTATAATTTATTTATAGCTACGTGGTTTTATATATATCTCTATATATCTCTGTCTATATATCATCTAACCTGTCTCTACTTCTATAGCTACA
Source organism: Pezoporus wallicus (assembly GCF_028554395.1). NCBI lineage: Eukaryota > Metazoa > Chordata > Aves > Psittaciformes > Psittacidae > Pezoporus > Pezoporus wallicus. The sequence continues at coordinate 309,547 of NW_026642504.1, read as the reverse complement.
TCTATATCTAAATCTATCTATATCATCTATATGTGTATCTATATATCTGTATCATCTATATCTCGATATTAGATATCTATATCTATAGACATAGATATAGATATATAGCTATAGATATAGATATTAGATATCTATATCTATTAGATATTAGATATCTAATTAGATATCTATAGATATCTAATATCGAGATAGAGGTAGATGATACAGATATATAGATATACACATATAGCTATAGCTATATCTATCTATATCTATAATCTCCATATCCTTACCCCTATCCGTACCCATATCTACCAAATTCAGACACTGCTTGGGATAAGTGAGGAAGCCAAGGCAGGGACTAGCATGCAGAAGATAGATGTTTTGTCTGGGTCCATGTGTCTCTTGCCACCTACCTATGAAATGGAACAGTCAGACACCTCTCCCAACACTTGCTCCAGTGGCCACAGCTCCTGCGGGGATGTATGACATCCCTACAAACAGGAACCTCGGGGTCCCTCATCCAAGCATCCTGAGCTCAGGAACAGACCTGTGGGATCAAGAGCTGCCCAGCCCAGTGGAGCCTATGGACCCTCAGCCTGGCTGGGGGTGCGTGGTGGGGTGGTGGGACAAGCCCAGGGTGACATGGGGGGGGGGATGCGCTGAGCCCCATCCTCCATAGAGCAGTGGGAGACCAAAGAGGGCTCTGAGCACCCTCACTAATTGTTAACCCACTGCGGTCCTCACTCTAATTACTCTGTTGTCTCCCTCCCAGGCAGGGGCTTTGTAGCTCAGGCATGGGGAGGAAGGGTCAGTGGGAGCAGCCCTGTTCCCTTGGGCTTCAGTTCCTCTCCATCACAACTTCAAAGGCCTCCCAAGATTCACAGCAAGGCTCCCCCCGTGCAACAACGCTTTTTGCATCGATAATTAAACTCTTATCAGCACAGTTAGGCACTCCTGCTCCCTGCAACTCAAAGACTGTCAGGCTCAGCCCCTGCAGCCTCACGCAGGGTCCGCACACCCCACACTGGCCCCACAACCCCAGCCCCATTCAGTGGGAGAATAACACGGCATGGGGAAGGGGGGTTTATCTGCAGCAGGAAGAGTCTGGTTATGGGAAAGGGGCAGGGAAAGGCTCCCTGAGAGGAGGGGAACAAGAACCATTGGCGTTCGTTTCCCATAAGCTCAGACAGGACTTTGAAGGGGCAGGTGGGGCCGGGGTGGGTCAGCCATTTGTGTCCTACCCTTTAATCCAGGGGTAGGATTAAGCCACGACCTTTCCAACTCGGGAGGCAAAGCCGAGCAACAAAGCTGTGTCTTACTGGCCTCGGAGCATCACAGGGGACGGGATGGGATGTTCTGCTTTTAGCTTTCCCCCTTCCCAGGACGAGTATTTATCCTTAAAGAAAGAAAAGCAGTGATTTATTCACCAGCACACAGGGCTTCGAGGTAAGAGCAGCGAGCCTGGAGGGCAGGTCAGCGCTTCCCATTCGGGATCTGTGTGCAGGGGATGTGCCCCATGGATGCAGGTCGGCACCATGGCAGCGGGGTGCTGCACCCCAGCGCTCAGCCGGATCCAGGCAGGCTTTGTCGGGCTGCACGTACTGAGGACACAGCGGGGATGGTGCCGCGGCTGCCCAGAGAGGGATTTAGTAAAGCATTGCGGGTAGATAGAAAAGATGTCACCAAATCCGGTAGGAACGGGGGGTTTCCACATTTCTGGAATGCTAGAATCAGACTGGAAAAAAAAGAAATACACTCAAAAGAAATGTTTTCAAACAATCGCCGTGGCAATAACAGTGCTGCTTTTTGGACGTGCCCTAATTCCCACTCCAGGATTTCTCCTCGGACCTCCGGATTGTTGCTGTGAACTTTCTGTATTTAATTTCATATCGTTTTGTAGTGCATCAGGAGCGGTAATGCCCATAAGGACTGCCCAGAGGGTCACCCCTTTTCAGTATACCAGGAGCAGAAGACACTTTGATGTAGGAAGAAAGCTTGTTTGTTCAATCAGTGCTAACAGAAAAAATAGCAGTTCAGGTTTTAAAAACGAATTTACCAACCCGATCCTTCCAGACCCTGCATGATCTGGTGTGAGATAATGTGCAGCACAAGAGCATAACCTGTGGTAGGACCGAGGTGCCATGAAATACTGTAAAAAAAGAAAAAGAAACAAAACAAACCACTCCGCACAAAGCGTTTCCAAGGGTAAAAACCTTGAAATTACAGGGCAGCATTTTTTCTCCCACACATCAAAACCCAAACAACAGAAAAATGTTCCCTCACAGAAATATAGGCGGGAAAATAGAGATGGAAAACGCTCCTGTTTCCTACTCTGTTTGAGACTCCTGATGCTCTTGTGCAGTGAGACAGGCAAGGCGAATTGGGCACGCTGGCTTGGGCACCCCAAATGGAAGCAGAGACAGCACCAGTGCTGGGCAGGGTGTTACGGTACTGGTGTGCATCCCGCATGGTGGCACACAGAGGTTGCGGTGCAGACAGTGCGTGGTGAGAGCTGGGCATGAATAACTGACTGGGAACGTGAAAAGAATCCACAGGCTGTCCCAGGGCTCAGGGATGGGGTGTTTGGAGCCAGGCTGGAGGCTTGGAGCGAGGGGTGAGCACACGCTTCGCTTCCACATCCCTAGTCCAGGAGCTTGCGCTGGTGTGGAAGCAGATATTTTGGGCTCAAGGGGCAGCTGGGCTCGTTGTAATTCAGGGCAGAAACCAGTGGAGGAAGTGGGAAGGCTCCGGGGATGGGGGGGTGAGAAAGGTCGGCGAGGCAAGGAATTCCATGGAAACATCCAATGTGAGCAGGGGAAGGAGCAGGACCACACGAGGCTAGGGAGGGGGGCACTGGGGCAGCTGAAAGGTCCCTGGAGCCCTGTAAGAGGGATTTGCAGACCTGGTGTGCTCAGGTCTGGATTTGGCCTTAAGGGAGTCATGCATGTCCCTTCCAGTGCAGTGTCCCCAGCATAAGGGATGAGACAACAGGGACACATCCATCAGCAGAGAGGAGCCTGTGCTTTGCACAGCTACCCCTTGGCATCGTGTTAGGCTAAAGCCCTGCAAGAGCTAATCCGTCATCCCACACACCATCAAAGGATGGCTTTTTGCATCCCTGACCAGTGTCCCCTAACCCAGAAGCTCAAAGAACACATAATGGATGTGCACCTGCACCAGGACTTCCCACTGAGCCGCAGCCCCAGGTTCAGGGACAGGCTGAACATCTCATGCCACCAATATAGTGACAGTCCTTAAGAATCACACCAAATACGCCTCTTCTGCTTGTGGTAAGCAAAGAGAAATGGGACCCCTCTTCAGAGGGGTTTGTGATGGTGTCCTCGCACCAGTCCTGACTCCCTCATCTCTTTGCTCACGTCTGATACAGCAGAATAGACACAAATGCATTTTCAGCTTTAGACACTGATGTTTCTGACTTCTGATGAGCTTTCTGGGAGCCAAGCAAGCCCCTAACACCATCCCAGGAGTTTATCCCAGAGCATCCCAGTGCTTTCACTCCCCACCTGTAAACTGCCTGCTCAGTTTATCGCCAGCCTGTTTGGGATTTGCAGATTTCTCACCCAAAATCAGACTCCCCAGTGTCACCTGGAGCTGGAAACCTGCACCTATAGAAAAACTCGTGAGTCCATTAGCTGGATTAACCGTAAAGACACCCTGCCCTTCCCACGGACCCCTGCATCCCAGCAGTCCTGGCAAAGATTTGGGGTTTATCCTCTCCAGAGGATTCAGCAGTGAAACGTGGATGTTTGCAAACGTCCCCACTGATCTGGATTATCCGAAGGGGTTTTGGATGGCAGTTTTCCTGCCATCAGGCTGTCGGATGCTTTTTCCCCCTGATTTCATCTTTTGATCTCATAGCAGTCAGCCACCCTAAACCACGCTCCACTCTTTGTGCCACGGGGACATTATCCAAGCAAGTTAATTTTTTTTCCTTTTTAAAGGCTTTTGCTTTACTTTGCTCTCTTAAAAAAAAATAGCTTTTTCTAAAACGGAACGTTTTCACAGACAAAAATACCAATACTGAAAACGTTTGAAGGGAAGGGCCGGATGTCTCACGCCACCAGTAATGAAATGAAACGAGAGCCCTTAAAAATCGTATGGGAAGTACCTAACACAAAAGGTATTTCAACCAAGGAAGGATCAGGGACTTGTGTGTGCCCTTGGTGCTGGGATTGAGATGGTCTATCCACTCACTTGCATGTTTAAGGCACTTAAAATAGGAGAAACTGGAGATAGGGCAGAAGGTACCACAGGCACAGCCATGATACCAGGGATGGAACTAAAAACGTGTGAGAAGGGTAACTGCAAAGCCCAATTTTGCACCCGCTTGCACCCAGCATGCTTTCACAGCATTAGAATACGGGGTCTTTAATCTAGCAAGAAATGCCTAACAAGAACAAATGGCTGGAAGGTGAACCAGGGAAATTTATATCAGGGAAAAGAGGGGTCCAATTTTTTAAGGCTGAGGCTGATGAGCCATTGGAACGGATTAGGGAAGGCAGGGATGGGTCTGCCTTTGCCCGTGTCTTCAGATAAATATTGAATAGCTTTCTCGACGGTATCCCTGGGCCAAGCACCGTTCATTAGGCTTTATTGGTGTGGCTGGACCTGATCCGTAAAGGACTTAGGTCCTTTATGCTGTTATTTATGACCACACACCTACCCAGGCAGGACATGGGGATTTTTGTTTCTTGATGAAGGAAACACGGCTGCGTGATCCCTCCGCTCAGGGGTTAACCATTTCTGGGTGACAAAGGGATAATTTTGAGTGTTGCTCAAGCAAACACGCTGGGGTGAGGACACCGAACTATCAAAACCTGTCAGGGTACGAATGGAGTTATCACATGAACGGATTTACCCCTGGAGATAAAGGCAGCACCGTAGGCTGCCAGGGAGGCGAGCGGGGAGGCACAGAACACAGGACCCGGCCGAAACAATGAGCCGAGGTGTCAGGGTGTCTTGATGAAATCAGCACTCACAGAGCATCACCCACCAGGACCCACAAGTGCCGACCGCAGAGAAATGCATGGGACGAGCAGCTCAACCTCCCTCCCTAATTGAGCCTCTTTTAGGGCTGGGGTTTGTGATTTTTTGTTGGGTTTGGGTTTTGTGCTTTTCTTTTAGGTAAAATATTTTTTTCCTAACTATTTCTCAGCAGTTTAAAAAACAAACGATAAATAGGGAATTCCTTTGTCCCTGTAGTAATTCATTGGGTTTTCAGTTATACTTAAATTTGGATCCGTCAGATCGGCTTCCACCGTCACCAAAATGGTGCCCATTTCTTTTCACTGGAAATAAATCCCTCACTATTTCTGAAAACAAGAATCCAAGGAGAGCGAATAAAAAGCCCACAGAGTGAGTGCAATTTGTGCCCTGTTCTGTTATTTGTCTGAGATCTTTTGGGTTAGATTTTCCAGAAGTTTTACTATAAGAAGCTGTTAATATGAGGCAGATGGAAATGAAGATGAGAAAGAAAGACCAGAAATATTCCCCCATGATCCTAAAATCCTGCAAGTGTTTGTTTTATAGCAGCATTTGGGGAGTAATAAAGATATTACACACCCCAAAATGATTTTATTTTGTTTTCCTGCAAACACAGCCCAAATCAGCTCTGGTTTAAACTAACACTTCCCCATGCCCCCATCACTAAAAGTCTGTGTACCTAAAACCTCTTGTTTCCTATTCTTACGGAGGAACACGGCATCCTCACAGCCTTTTTACAATGGAAAAAGCTATTTCCTCTCCCTTTCAGAGCTTTCCTTCTCTGGCAGCCCCGACTTCGGCATTGAAGGGGTACAAAAGTAGCGCTGAATAAATGCGGAGATGAGCTTTTACCTCTTTTTCTGTTTGAGCAGAGGGGCAATTAATGAGATTACAGTCGAGAGATTAGCAGGGGAGATCGCCACAAACCCTTCCTCTGGCTCCTGTTTCAGCTGCTGGGTTTTCCCAAGGATCCTGGTGCTCTCCCACATACCATCCCTGCTGTAGGGAGGAACAAAACGTCTCCATCACTGACCCATGGCGCAGGGAAAGGACGAGCATCCCTGTGTCATCAGCACTGCATCCTTCCCGGTGGAGTCCCTGTACACCATCCTATCCCCATCACCTGCTGTCTGCCTCGGCCGTCCTGATGAGCCCTGAAATGCTGCAGGAGATGTCCCCTGGTCCCCCTTCCCTGCCGCACCATGATCCCTACCGAGGTACCACCAAGCCCACCCGCAGGCCATGGGGTCTGTGCTGCGATGGGGAGAAGGGTCACCCACCTCACTGATGGTGGACAGAGCCGAGCCAGAGCCATCGCTTGGGAGCAAGCAGACCCCAGCAGCGGCATTCCAAGTGCCATTTTCGGGCAGAAAATCCGATTTTGTCACCCCTTGGCCAAGCCTCAAATGTGGCAATTTCTGCTCGTGCGATTTTCTTTCCATAAAGCAGAGATATTTCATATTTTATTATTTAACTTCAGCTGCTGGTGTCATATAAAATACCTGCTCTGATATTTTTCACCAATGCAACACAGCGTGTAATAGTGTAAATATTTTAGTCTATCACACTATCTCCATATTATTGAAAATAACTTTTCTGCTGCCCTGCTCTGAAGCAATTTAACAATTTCGGACTTCTTTTTTTTCTTCAGTGTTCCAAATGGAAATCTCCCATATCCTGCAAATTTCTGCCCATCTATAAAGAATCTGAGCTTTGGCTTTCAAAGCGCTTTGCAGTGGCTGCCACGCCAAAATGTGGGGATTTACCATGGAATGGAGATTCCCTTTTCCTCCCATTTCCAGGGCACATACTGTTAGAAAGACTGAAACGAATGAAAACTATATAACAATATATAGAATATATTATTTATAATAATTATAATTATTATAATAATATTAATTATATATAAAGATATATTATATATAGTTATATAATTATATATAAAGATATTTATAATAATTATAATAAAATATCTTTATATATAATTGTATAATAAAAAATATAAGCTTGAAACTTCTTGGAACCAATCTTTCAGCAAAGAGAAAGGCACTGGGAGCTCTTGGAAGGGGAATAAAATCAGACTGAAGCCGTTCCTTCAGGTTAATACAAGTCTTTATACACCAATTGCCTCCCAATACGCGCACACAGAGTGCAGCGCGCACCAGTCTCAAATCTGCTTTGTGGCTGCAATTTCCTACCCTACAACCCTCAAATGAGCACCAGGGGTGCTGGGTGGCACGGGCAGAGGTGCACTGTGGCTGTGCAGCGGGCAGAGGTTATGGTTGGCAGCGTTGGGCACCTTTGTGCACTATGGATACCCCCTGTGCTGAGGCACAGGCTGCAGAGATGGGATAGCAAAGCCCAGCACAACCGGGGCGCGGGAGGCACGAGGGTTGTGCTGCACTTTGCAGCATCTCTCTATGCTTCTAGACCCATCCTTGTACCAGGGTGCTCAACAACTGGCACAGCATGGGCAGTGCCATGAGCACAGCGCAGCACCCTGGGGTGCTGGATGCTCACAGGAGCCTGCAGCCGCATCCCCACTCCACTGCCCAGATTGCAGCGCATGGCTGGCACTGATCAGCCCCAGTACCCTTGGAGACACAACCAACCTTGTGAGCGGACGGGGCCACCACCATCATCCTGCAGGATCCCATACTTTGTCCTGATGCCACCCAGCACCTTCTACCTGGTCTAACCTAGGTCTTGTCTGCTTGATCTTCACCAGGGCCCAGCTTATCCCCAGCCCCACGTATCCCCCTGACCGAGGCTGTTACTGAGACCAGCTTTCCTTTCCAAAAAGTCTTGCAGGAAACCCAGGTCTTTCCCAGCTGGGAAGAGGCAGGCAGCAGTCCGGGCCTGGATCTCCATACACACACTATAAAACCCAATGCAGCAGCCAGCAATCTCCTTCACAGAGGAAAGCAAAGGCGCCTCTGCATCACTTGTCCATGCCCAGGGTTACCCAAGTTCAGGCAGAGCTGCTTGGCTTTGTAGGGCTGCAGCACCTAGAGCCACCAGCAACACAGGCAGCATCTTGCACTGCACCCTGCCCTGGGCACAGGGCGGCAAGGGCTGGGGTATCAGGATGCTGGGGTCCTATCCGGCACCCACACAGCCCATCCTCAGCAGAGAGACACCAGTGAATCCCCGTCAAGGACAGGAAAGCAGTGAGGAAAGGAACAGGAGCAGTGCCAGGAAGCGGACAGCAGGCAGAAAACAGGGTTAGGACCAGAATAGCTGGAAATGGCTGATACTGGAGAGGAAGATAGGCTGGTGGGAGGGGAGGTATGGTGGGTAATGCGAGATGGCAGCAGGCACAACGACCCGGCACAGTGGGTGCTGCAAAGTGTGTGAGGCATCACAGTGCCAGTCCGTGGGCCTCGGCATGCCGAAAGGATGGCAGGGATGCAGAGGCAGGAGAAGGGGAGAGATGCCACTGCCACCACCGGGCAGGGACAGCAGCACGGGGGCTCACTGCAGAGGGATGTGCTGCGCTGGCTGTGGCTCTCAGGTGTAGCAGAAGGGAGGAAGGAAGGATGCTACTGCCGGTGCCAAGGACACGCTTGGGAGCAGGAACGGCAGATCTCCGGGTGATGATGATCAGCAGACCCGGGAAGCAGCCGTGCTGCCACTGCCAGTGTAGGAGGAGGCAGGCGAGCGGGTGGGTGTCAGCAGCACTCCCGATGCCAAGGGGGGACACCGGAGCAGGGTGGCACTGCCGAGGAGGTTGAGCGCAGCTGCAGCAGCGTGGCCAGGCAGAGGGAGCAGGCCTAACACTGCTGACACCGAGCTGTCAGGAGAGGGTCCCTGGCTGCATCCCTGCTTTCCACTTCGGAAGTTTCCAGCCCCTTCCCTCGTGACAAGTTTCCCACCGAATTGCCCTCCCAGCTCCCCACATCCCACCCGTTTGCTCCGTCCAGCAAGCACAGCCCCGTGCTGCTGCCAGCTCTGGTGATGGGGATTGCCGTGTGTGTCCCCTCTGCAGCCACCCTCGCATGCTGCAGCAGAGCCCTTGAAGGGAGGCCAGAGCTGGCAGCGCTGCTGCAGGAATCAAGTCCTCCTGCCCAGCTCCGAAGTTTAGCCTCTGGTGCAAAAGCTCCAGGATCAGCAAACTCAAGCAGGCAGGAACCTGGAGCCGTGCCCCCCCGGGAATACAGAGAAGTGAAGCCCATGCGGACACATCCAACCAACCGCAATGATCCTGCGGGTCCCCCCAACCACTGCCCTGTCGCTCCAGGGCCGCCCCGGGTTCCTACCTTCGCTGGTGGTGGCGGAGAGGCAGGCAGCCAAAGCGATGACGATGGAGAGTGAGGACGTCAGGTCCCCCTGTGCCCATGCCATGGTCCGGCAGTGCCACCAGGCACGGGACAGGGCCACCTCGGTTGTGCCAGCACCTCTGCGAGCGAGCGCCCGGCGCTACGGCACTCAACGGGGCTAATGCGAAGGCACTTTGCGCACATTGCTCACATCCACACAGGCAGCGCTGGCGGGGAGGGAGCTGCCTGCCTGTCACGGCTCGCAAGCCAATGGGCTGGGTGGGCTCTGCAGCGAGCCCCCCTTCCCGCAACACACGCGTTCGCTGTACCCAGCCTCAGCATCCGGACGGCGGGCTCCTGCTCCCCGCTGCCACCCATCCATCCGTCCGTCCGTCCTCCCGGCCCGTGATGGCCCCCACCGCTTCTTGTGCTCCCCACTGCTCTTCGCTGTTCCCGTCTGCAAGAGACAAACTCGCAGCCTGAGCCGTGGCCCGGCGGGGAGTTTGCACTCAGTCGGGGTCAGGAGTGAAGGGGATGGGGTTACCCCCCAGTCCCGCTGTGCACAGGGAGGAAAATCCCCTGCACGTGCTCCTCTTGTATGTCTGGGGCAAGAAGAGGTAGGCAGACACCCCACACACCCCATCATGCCGCACCGTCCTGGGACAGACACTCCCTGCTCACCCCTGAGCTGGGGCAGTGGGAGCAGGGGACAGCACGGCCAGGGCTGGTAACATCCAAGCCATTTACAGCCACGTTGGCTGCCTGAAAGAGGGCCAAAGCCTTCAAAAGCAGAGCTTAGGAGGATGCAGCGGCTGTCCCAGGCTGGGCAAGGCCACGCACGGGGCAGGGTGCACTGCAATAGGTACACTCGGCTGCCTGGGGAGCACAGAGCATCCTCCCCACAGCCCTTCCAAGGAAACCCCTGCATCCCACTTGCTCAGAGCTGCCACAGTTGTTGAGTCAGGTGAGTACCTTGTTCGGCATTAAACACTCAGCATCTGTCAACAGACCCCCTGCAGTGGCCGTGACCGTTTCCCCATTTAAATGCTGAACAACCGCTAATACCTGCCCGCGGTAATCACAGATGCTGACTCTTGCAGTGGGGTTATTCGCTCTTCCGTGTGCTCCTGGCCAAAGGACCCATGTGTGATCGCAGCCCTCCCCTGCCCTCAGCAATCACCCCAGGAAAAGGCATGTGAGGAAGGACAGGCATCCTGCTCTGTTGACTGTTCATCCCTTGAATGAAGCTCACCCCAGGCTTGCTCAGTGGGCTTGGGAAGGAGGGGAGTGTCTCACACCCTCCATCCTGCCCTGGATCCCAGTGTGCTCCCTGGAGATGCTGGACCCCGTGTTGGAGTATCTCACAGTGCTGTCAGCAGCTTCCTACGTGCTGGAGTGAGAGGGGCTCCCTGCCTGTCTCGCAACAATTCCCCATTCAGAACGGATGAGGGCTGTGCCTGCAGGGATGTGTCTGCACCACTCATCACCAGGACCTGGGAACAGCTCAGGGTAGCAGATCCCTCCAGGTTTTTTGCTCTGCCTGCCTGGGAAGCCGTCTATCAGAGACAGCGCTGGAGAGATCCTGTCATCAGTGGTATCATGGGATGGGCTTCCAGAGCAGTGACACAGCCGTGGTTTGGGGGGGGGAATCCAACAGTTCCCAAGGCATCTGGCAGAGGGTGAGTGGTGCTGTCAGGCCAAGGGTGATGCCATGATGGGATCTCCCACCTGCACCCGGTGGGAGAGCTGATGTTCTGCCAGCTATTGCATTGCTACTCCAACCCCACAATCTCCTTGTGCTCAAAGGACTTGTCACAGCTCAGTGCTGGATCCCTCAGCTCTTTGCCACCCAATGCCCAAGCATGCCAGAGGGACACCATCCACACTGCCACAACCTCAGTCCCAAGCTCTGGAAATGAATCTCTGGGGAAGCAGAAGCCAGCTTTGGCTTTGCAGTGGTAAATGATGCCTGCTGCGTGTGATGCTCTAATACAAGGGGTTAACCTTGCAGACCTCCAACACAGTCCCAGGACCATGGGTCCTCCAAGCCTTGCAAAGGTGCCCAGGGCTACCAGATATTGCACCTCCCCACAGCTTTTGGCTTTGCAGCCCAGAGAAGCTGCAGTGGTTGGGCACTGTTAGAATGTAAAGGGGGCTATGCAGGAGCAAGGACACAGTGACACCAGACTAGTGTTCCCCAAATCCCTCCCAGGGAATGGGAGGCCTCTCAGATACAGTTGGTTTTGGCGTGAGAGGATGATATGTACTGGGCTCCCTGCATGCAGTGGTGAGTGCAGCAGGGTGCTGAGCCTTGATGGAGGACTTTGGTGACTCAGTGAGAGCTGCGTGTTGTAGTGCAGAGCACGCACGCTGGGCAGGTGGTTTCACTGGACACTTGATTTTGTGGTCAGGATGTGCCTCGTGTGGATGATGGGTGCAGGTGCCTGGAGGCTGGGCACTGTCAGTGTGCACGCTGGTACAGGGTATGAACACTTACTGAGAAGCCTGGGATGCTCCTGTCTGGAAATGTGGATCTTTTCCATACCAGGATCCAGCCGTGGACGCCGTCACAGGGTATCGCAGGAGCCACAAACGGAGATGGGGAGGATATTTATAGATGCTGCAGGGAAAGGAAAGCACAGCGAGGATCAGCAAAGGAAGGGAGCCAAGCCTCTCTATACCCCCTTTTAGCACGGCCCAGCTCAATGTGCATTTACCTCCTCACTAACTCAGCAGCTCAGACCTAAGTGGCTGTTGCCCTTCTCACCCACCTTTGCACCCAGGATCACTCATCGCAGCCTTGCAAAGAGCAAATCTGTGCCTGGGCTAGCAAGAAAGGAAGCTCTGCTCGCTTCCGCTGTCCCTGCTCCTCCTGGAGCCAGCAAAGCAATGTCCAGGCACTTCTGCTCTCCTGTAGTATTTGCAGGGCCGAGCATCCCCGGGTCAGGGCTGGTGGCAGTCATTAAGGGAATGTCACCATCTCCAGGACCCCCCTCCAATCCCTGCAGAAGGGGGTGCCCAGGGCAGGGAGCAGAGCCATGCTGCCAGTCGCTGTAGCCCCCCGATGCCTGTCCATCCATCTGTCTGCTGCTGTACATCCCTTTCCCAGAAGGAGGAGTGAAGAGACATGATGGGGTGTGGATGCTCTCTTCCAAGCCCAATGTGCATCCCACTCACAAGGTATCTGTGGGAGGATGAGGATGAAGATGGATGAGGATGAGGATGAGGATGAGGATGAGGATGAAGATGGATGAGGATGAGGAGGATGAGGATGAGGATGAGGATGAGGATGAGGATGAGGATGAGGATGAGGATGAGGCCAACGTTGCAAAGAGATTCAGAATCCTCCTGGCAAAGCAGTGCCCCCCTGAAGGTGGGGGATAGGGGTCCCAGTGGGGCTTCCCTCCCCACAGATGGCCATGCACAATACCCCCTCCATGTCTTGCACAGATAACAGCCCTGAATCCAAGGACCTTTTAAAACTGTGATTAAACAAACCAGGTACCTGTTGGCTTCCCCCCATGCCCTGGGCTCCCCAGCAAAGCTCTGGGGGTAGCAGGATAGGATGGGGATCCAGGACCCATTCAGGGGTACATCCTCCCCTGCACTTTCCCATGGCTGTGGCATCCACCAGCAAAACTTGCATTTGGTGCCCCAGCCTGACCTGTTGGAGGTAATTCTGGGGTGAACTCCAGTGTACCCCATGTAACAATGCAAGGGGACAGCCCCTTGAACTGGCATCTAATATATAACCATGCCAGCAAGTTATCTACGTCAATATAACAGTTCATCTGGTACATCAGAGTTCCTCATGCTGCACCGGTGCCAGTGGGGAGGGTGAGCCCTTGGCATCACTTGTGACGAGGTAGGACTGTGTGTGGCTCTTGGCCAGCCAAGCAATCAGCACCCGATTGATTCAGGTCAAGGCTGGGAGGCCTGGCATGCCTCTCCTCCTTGTCATTATCAGAAACGCTGTGTATTAATATCCTTTATATTAAAAAATAGAACCTTATCATAATTTTTCCTTGTTGAAGGAGATGGTTTGGAGCTGGAATCGAGACAAACACAAACCAGGAGCACCGGCTGCAGAAGGGGAGAGTTTAAGAAAGGCCTTTTGGTAATATCCATCGTTCCCTTATCAGTGAGGATATTAAATGTATTGAAATGCTAAGCAGCTCTTTAATGGCTGTCTCTGATTTTCATTAAACAAGCAGGGGACGAGCAGGAGGGAAGGGATGCAGCACTGTTCTCTCTCTAAGAAATTCTGATTGCTGGGTATTAATGGCATTAATGTTCTTTTATCCAAGAGCACTGGGGTTCTGCTTGCCTTCTTGCCTATTTTCTGTCTTGCTGAAGTGGAACTAAGTCTCTGCTCCCTAAGGTGGGTGCACAGTTGCAATGAAGCTGTTAGGGACCAGAGTTATATACAAAGCAGGAGTCTCCAGGGAACACTTTTTTGGTACCAGCATCTCCAAGCCCCACCATGGCCATGCTGCCATAAGGAGATACAAGCTCATGCCTTGACAGGGCAGTCTGGATCTGATTAGAAGGGGCAATGGGCAGTCAGAAGAAGTTTAGACTAAGTGAAATCACCACAATAGTCCCAGGCCTAGGCTGGAAGCATCACCTGCAAGCCTGGCAATAGTGCAGCCCTTATCCCAATGGATGGTGAGGGATGGGCTGCCCCTTTGAAATGGATATGGCAGCAGGTCCTAGGGATCCCCAGGCATCTCCAGGCATGGAGAATAATGCTTCCTGTGCCCTGCCTGAAGTGAGGTCTGGGGCGTATCTCTGCCCCTCTCTGCATCCAGTGCTGTAATGACCTCAGGGACCATCCCTCTGCTTCCCAAATGGGAACATTGCTATGGGGAGCATCGGAGGAAAGCTGCCATAGGAGGCAGTACCACAGCACGAGCCAGCAGCAGGGCTGGGGTCACAGCAGAGGCTTTGGGGTGCTCTGCAGAGGGTGTCAAGCCTGTCTGCAGTGCTGAAACCTTGCACGAGCTCCAGCCCACAGTAGCAGCTCTGACACCCACAGAGGCTGTGACAGCCTCCGCCTTTCTCTTCAGGCAGCCCAAGCAACGATGCTTTGCTGGCTGAAGAAGCAGAGATGCCACGCAGTCAAGCTCCAGCACTTCAAAGACTCATCCGGAAAGAAACCCCATGAAGCAGGCACTAAAATGGTGTGAGAGCCACCAATACACTTCGTCTCCCCTTTGCCTTCCAGTTTCTAACCTTGCCATGAGTGTGGCTCCGTTCTGCACAGTCACAGAGGCCAAAGGCTTTGCTGTCACAACCATATGCCTCCAGGAGCAAGGCTGCCCACAGTCTGTGTGTCAGGAGCCGTGGAGGAAGGCAGCCGAGCCTCATCCAGCATGTGTGCATTTGGAAAAGAAAGGGATGCAGGGGCAGGCACAGTTATTTTGGGCTCTCTTAGGAAAGGCTGGTACAAACAAACAGAAACCAGTTGGAGCTAATAAAAGAGGGGCTGCCACCAGCCCAGGCAGCACCGTGTGTACCTAACCCCAATCTCCAGCACACAGCAGCTCCGAGCATCCCTCACATTTCTTGAACCCAGCTTGCGCTTCTTTCCTCCCACTTTACGTCTTCTTCTTCGGTCCCCTCTGTCCCTGCTCTTTCCTTTCTCATACATGGCTTGTTCTCTCCTGTCTCCAGGGCTTTATTCCACATGGACAGATGAACTGCTTTGTGTCTGTCAGACGGCAGTGGCACCTCGGTCCCCATTCCCTGCCACCCAGGGCCACCTCCTCTGTTTGCACAGCCAACCATCACTATGCTCCCTGATACTTCACCTTTAGGCTCCTTGCACTACCAGGCTTCTCCAGTAGCCATGAGCTGAGTGCTGTTCAAGGCACCCCAAACTCCTGTTAGTTGTGTTGTGGGGTACAAATGCTCCATAGGATCAAAGGGGGCACTTCCATGGTTGTTTCTCCTTGGGGTTCCTGGACCATAAGTCAAGCCTGCCTCTAGACACTGGCAGTGAGATGGAAAGTAAAGCAGAACCACCCACATCAGCCACCTCCAGAGTCCTGCAGCCTGCCTTGGAAGTACATTACAGCAAGTGCTAACACCCTGCAGCATCCCCAGCTTCTGCTATCCCAAGCCACTGCTGCTAACAGCATAGCCACAAGACAGGCAGGAAATACCTCCAGCCCCAACTCAGGCATCCTTTACCCTGCTGACAAAATGCACCAGTACCTGCCTGAACCGTTGGCTTTATTTCAAGTGCATTGTTTCTGCTGGAAGTGGAAATCTCAGAGAGACTTAATTACAGAGCTGGGCGGACACGGGTGTAATCCTTTGGAAAGCTTACAATGAGGCACTTCCCAAAACTAATTTGGACGCTGCAAAAATAACCAAACCGAGCTCCATTAAAAATGAACGGATTGGGGAACAACAGTGAAACAAACTGGGACACCCACAGCCACTTCAGAGCTCATCCAGGGCTGCCCCTGAGCAGAGAGGGGCACCCGTCAGGCACGAGCTGCCAGCACATCAGCTCCCTGGGTACCTCGGGGTGATGCTTTCGGAAGCTGGGCTCTGCCTTTATCATTTGGGAACAGGCCACCAGCATGCAAGGTAATGGCAAAGGAAGGTCCTAAGCCAAAATCTTCCCCTCTAGTTTTGGTTCTAGATTTGGATTTGGTTCTAGATCCGCGCATCCCCAAACCCCAGCTGAAGTTCAGGTTTAGTATTTGCTTTTCCTGCTTATGAAGTCCAGCTGTATCAGGGGCCATGCCACCAGCTAGGACTATTTATTACCTAGCATAGGTCCCTGTGGATGCAGTTTGGAGTGTACTTCCCTGCTCAGGAGCTGGATTCATTTGTGTGGGGTGTTGGATGCAGGACTATTCAGGAAGAACTGGAGCTACCCACCCAACCCTGTCTATTATACAAAGTAATAAAGAACGTGTTTACCTTGGGTAATCTTGTCGAATTGCTCTTCAAGCAGCCACTTCTCTGCCTTATTTCACTGAGATTTAACTGCCTGTAGGGTGTGAGAGGTCAATGGAAAGCCCTTCATTAGTTCAAGGGTCAGCTGAAGAGGAACAAACAAACTGAAGTTTTGTTAAAAAGCGTGTATTTAATTAATGCTGTCTCGGGAGTTCATTAAGTGACTCACTTGGGATTGTCAGGAAAGGTGAGGGAGGACATGTTATGTATTTCACATGGAGAGAAGGACTCGGACGTTGACAAAACCCAGCCTTTGATCGGGAGCTGAAGCATCACTGCAGGAAGGACCACGGCCAAAGGCAGAGGAGAAGCCTCAGCTCTCTTCCAGAGCATCACTTACTCGGGGTCAGCAGAAGGTTGTTTGCTGCTCCCAAAGGTCCAAGCTGCACCCCAAGAGGAGCAAGGAGCTGTTTAGCACAGTCTCTGTGGTTTAGAGAAGCCGAGGCTGGCAGCACTCAGCGTCACTGGGTGGCTCTGGCTGCCTCTTTACACCCACACCAGACACAGTGCTGCTGTGTCATCTCACAGCCACAGGTTCACATCTCAGTTTTGCCCCTGGATAGTCTTCAGGGCTTGACCAAAATGCGCTGTGCTGCTGCCTACACCCCTGAAGGCAGTGGCATCGGCAGCAAGTCAGGAGCAAGAGGTTGCTTTGCCAGATTGTAGCATAATTTTTCCCCACGTCACATTTTCGAACAGCATGAGATGTACCTAGCCCCCAGCATGGGTGAAGTCTGTTTTGCCTTTGGCTTGGGGAATTTGGGCTAAATTGAAGTCAAGCAGCTTCAGAAGGGAGCTCCATCAAACCCCAGATATTATGGGCCTGAGACAAGTGCTCAGGAAGTATCAGGATGTACACTCAGTGGTCACCTTCCTCTTGCTCTGACTGACAGCAAGCTGCCTCTAGTTTTAAAATAGATGGGTTTTCCCATTCTGTCCTTGGAAACCATCTCTCCATAAGGCAAACCAAGAGCTGATTTAATCACTCCAGCTTCCCCATGGGTTGTTCTGCTCTCCAGTGCCCCATCCTGAGGACACAAAGCTCATCACCCACAGCTAGCAGTCCCTGCATGGGTTCTGTTGTGTTGGCTGAGGTCCGGCAGGACACCAGGCAAGACACCATCCAAGGCTTTAGTCTGACTACAAGGCAAGACACTGTCTCCTGCTTGGGCATCTCAGCCCACCAAGGCCTGTATCTTCTTTCCAAGCTATCTTTAGAAATACTCTCAACAAAGCTGGTCATTCTCCTTTACAACAGTGTGGCTGGAATCTCAAGGTGCCCTAAGAGAGTATTTAGGCATTCAGCAACCTCTGAAGGCATCTCTGCTGCTAGTTGCACTTATCCTAACAATGACATGCAATAAGGGTCTCTCATCCCAGCCTAATCACTGAGAGCTTTACAGTAGACTCCATGCCCCTTGTTCCTCTCATGTAGGCCATGCAGGAGGACTTTAAACTCCACTTGTATCCTGGGACACTTGACTGGGTGATGATGCTAGCAGAAAGAGGTTCTTACGCGGTCGGTGGCCACATGCAGCAGAAAGAAGTCTCTTCATCTTTATCAGAGGCAACTTCTTTTGTAGAGATGCTTTCAGGCTTGCTCTTCAATATCTGTATTCAAAGCAACAAGTTGCCTCAGCCTGGAAATTTAAAGTCCATTTGCCTTCAGCTGCAGCACTGTCCTTTCCTCCTTTGAAGAAATCCCCTGAGCTAATAGCATGGCCACTTTCTTCTTTATCCTTCCTGCGCATCTGTCGGTGCCTGCAGACTCCTGCATTTGCTGCCTCACCCCAGTAAGGGCGCTTTGCTTTCACCTCTTATCGCAGCACACGCAGCATCCAGGTGCTGCGCTGGCTTCCTTCCTGCCCTCAGATCCGCTCTCATCTCTGCCGCCGGTCGCTCCGGTGGTGTCAAGTGTTTCCAACCGTGTCTATGAAGGCTGGGCGCTGCTCACCCTTCAAAGCTGTCTCTCTGGACAGGGTGACTTCTGCCGCCTGGCAAATTCTAATTGCAGTGCCTGGAGTCAGCTCTGCAACCAGACCTCTCCTGCTGCCACTGCCTCTCTCTCTGTTTCCTGTTCTACAGCCGCACATCAGTCGCTCGCCCTTCTGAGGCTTCTCTTTATTTCGGTCCTCTCTGATTTAACTGTGTCTTTTATAGGTCCCATTTCTTTTCCCATGGTGCTCCCGCATGCCTCCTGTTTCCGTGCCGCATGCCCATAACGAGCTTCCTCAGCCTCAGTCAACTGAAAGCTACCAGAGGAATCTAATGCTTCAGAAGCGGCAAGCGTCAAAAGTAAGGATACTGCCCTCACATCCTCCTTGTCCCTGCACCCTAGGGCTCACAGTGGATGTGAGGAAAGCTGCTTCAACATCCCTCGCCACACCAAGGAAGTCCAGCTCCAGAGGAGCTCCAGCATCTTTCCAGGAGAGGAGAAACACTCCCGTTACACAGCAGCACTCAAGTATGGGGCAGAAGCACCACAGCTCCCTCTTCCCAAGCGGATTAGACCCCACCTTTTGCCTCTCCAGAAGTGCCCCAACCTTTGGCAAGAAGGTGTTTCTCTCAGGGTGCATGGGAGAGCCAGCTTTTCCCAAGCTCCACAAGACTCCAGTCTGTCTCAGGTGCCTTGGACTGGGAAGATGGGTTCTACCACAGGGATGGTGCTGTGGTGCCAAAATCCCACTAAAGACATTGCCTACATGCCTGAGACGCTTCGAAGCAAAGGGTAATCAGCTGCTACCAGACAAGTAGAAGTTACAACTTCCTGCTTAGTCTCTCACAGCAGAGCATCCGTAGGCTGAGGACTTCCAGATCATTCTTCTCCTTTACCCAGAAGGAAATGCTGCTGCTCCAGAAGGTATTAAGTAAAGGGGTAAGGTAAGCGCACGGAAGAGGAGGGAACACAGAGAGGACAGCACTGCCTTTGCACAGCAGATGGAGACCTGGCTCCTGTTCTCTCCTCTATTGCAGGTTTAGGCCCCAAGTCTTTCCTTGCCTTCAAGCCCAGGCAGGCAGATGTCCTGGCCACGCTATCATCTCTCAGGTTCTTTCACATGCACATTAAATAAATGACCTTTTAAATAAAAGGTCTGACCCATGGGGTTGGAAAATCATCCTATATGCTCCTAAGGACTCTGCAAGTACTTTACCTGCAGCAGAAGAGAGGAGCTGAGAACAACCCACGTTCAGGGGTGGTAAATGTCCTAAAGCCTGGGCTCCAGGGGAATTGCACCAAGGTCTCCCACACGGAGGACAACCTCCTGAATGGCCATGCTGGAGGACATAGGTCCTAAACCTAAGCAAGAACAATTCTCCTGTCTAAACCATTTAGTAAATGTAGATAAGATGTAAGCATCATCAAGGAAAAGGCTCACTAATCAATGGGTGAAGTCAAGGACCGGGCCAGGAATGATCTGCATATGCCTGATGGATCCACTAATCGCATCTCCTTCCCTCCAGCAGAGCTGATGCCAGCATCCCCCCACACACACCATTATCATCCTGGGGCAGCATGAGGGCACTGCAGCGGGTGTTACTGTGCGAGGGAACAGCAACAATAAGCAAACAGCTTTAGGCTGAAGTCAGAATTATGATTTGGAATCACTGCGAGTATCCCTGGAGCTCTGGGATTATCTGCAGCCTGTCCCACTTTGGCACAAACCCGTTGACCCCCCCACAAAGGCATTTCCTGCTGCCATAGGCAGTGGGGAGCAAAGACAGGGGTTGATGAGGTCCTTCGGAGACACCCCCCAAGGTTTTCTGAGCCCCATGGTTCACAGCAAGGTGCTTCCAGAGCCCTGAGGTCCCTGGTGAGCGGAGGACGTGATGCTGGGAAGAGAAAGCAGCGCACCAGGCAAGGCTGGCCTTGCTGAGGGTTTGCTTGGGGTCATAGAATCATAGAATGGTTTGGGCTGGAAAGGACCTTAAGATCATCCGGTTCCAACCCCCAGGCCACAGGCGCTGAGCTCAGATCACAGCACCCCCATGAACTCAGCAAGGAGGCCCAAGTGGGATGCAGACAAGTGTCTCAAGCACCGCAGGGAGATGCCCCCTTCCCCTGGAACAAGCTGTCAGGCCTCCACTGGAGAGACTTGTCAAAGGCAGAAAGCTCCGGTGGTGGGTTGGGGCAGCAAAGCCCCCCGGGGATGGCTTGATGGACAGCACTGGTGTGGATGCAGGGGGCAGACCTCCAGGGTGTGAGCCTGCCCTTGCCTGGGGAATGCCTGCCCAGGGCTGTCAGCAGCACATCAAGCCGAAGCATGGGCTGGGGGTGCTGCCAACAGCTCTGTCCGAACATGCCTGCACTCACTGATGTACAAGTTCTGGTCCTACAGAGGGGATGAAGGTGCCTTGCACAGGGGATGCTCCCAACCCCATCTGTGGTGCAATGGCAGCTGCACCCGCTTGCCCTTTCACACACGTGCTGAAGGTCCAGCTCAGCATCACTTACCCATGGCTTTGCCCCGGAGTGTTGCTGGCTGCCCACTCCAGGGCAGCCCAGGAGGTGGAAGGTCTTCATGGGATGCTCCCTCGAAGATGACAGGCCTCCAGCTCAGGTTTGGAAGTTATCCCTTGTGTTCTTTGCTGCTTCAGCAGCAACCAAGATAGTTATAAGCAATAATTTATTCATTACCAGTTAACCCATTTCGTCTCTCTAAGCCTGCTTCCCCCGAAAGACAGGGATGGGGAGCAGAATGAAGCCCCCATAATCCAAGGGGAAAAGGTTAGTGACCAGCTACACCACTTAGACACACACAGGTCTATGGGCCTGAATAGGATCCAGCCATGGGTCCTGAGGGAGGTGGCAGAGGGCTTTCTAAGCCGCTTTCCATCCTTTAGTCCTCACTAACTGGGGAGGTCCCAGTTGACTGGGGATTAGCAAATGTGATGCCCACTGTAAGGAGGGCTGGAAGGAGGACTTGGGGAACTATGCTTAAACCACAACAGGCCTGTCAGCTTGACCTGAGTACCAAGGGAAGGTTATGGAGCAGGTCATGTTGTATGCCATAGAACCATAGAATCGTTAGGGTTGGAAAGGACCTTAAGATCATCTAGTTCCAACCCATCATGTAGCACGTACAGGATAACCAGGAGGTCGATGCCAATCAGCATGGGTTTATGAAAGGTAGGACCTGCTTGACTGACCTGGTCTCCTATGACAAGGTGACACGTTTAGTGGATGAGGGAATGGCTGTGGATGTTGTCTACCTAGGCTTTAGCAAAGCCTTTGACACCGTTTCCCACAGCATGCTCCTGGAGAAACTCATGGTTCAGATGGGTGTACTGCTTGATGGGTGAAAATCTGGATGGCTGGGCTCAAAGACTGGTGATGAAAGGAGCAAGGGCTCAGGATTGGGGCTGATTCTGGTTAATATACTGATGATCTGGAGGAGGGGATCGAGTGCATCCTCAGTGAGTTTGCAGATGACACCAGGTTGGGTGGGAGTGTTGATCTGCTGGAGGGCAGGAGGCTCTGCAGAGGCATCTGGACAGGCTGGATCCATGGGATGTGCCAAAGGGATGAAGTTCAACAAGGCAAAGAGCAGGATCCTGCACTTCTGGGCACCCTGTGCCAGCGCCTCAGCACCCTCCCAGGGAAGAGCTTCTGCCTGAGAGCTCATCTCAGTCTCCCCTCTGGCAGGTTAAAGCCATTCCCCTTGGCCTGTCCCCACAGGCCCTTGTCCAAAGCCCCTCTCCAAGGGGTCCCAAGAGCAGTGATGCCTGGGGGCAATGCCAAGACTCCCCTCTCCTCCTCATCCGCCTGCCCCAGACGACACTGTGCGCAGCGGGAATGCCGACTGGATGCAGCAGAGCTCCAAGGGGCAGGGGATGAGGGATGAGGGCAAATGCCTGTGCAGGCAGCCCCCAGCTTCGCGTGAGGCCACTGCAGTGCAGCCTGGCCCCGAGCACGCTGCACAGGGCTGCTCACGACTGCCGGCCTCCCGCTGGGCACCAATCTTCATCTCTTTGAAATGCACATTAAAATACATGAGCCACACTCTCTGGCCAGGGCTCCCAGCACTGGATAATTGCTTCTTAAGTGCTTTCTAAATGCAAACTGCATGTCATTCTTACCACCACAGCCACCTCCCCTGCACCCAGCCTTTGATCTTCTACGTGTCATGACAATATTGCAATTACCCCGTCAGTGTCGGGATGCGGAGGCACTCCTGGATGAAAAGTGCAGGGATGCACTGGGCTGTGGAGTCCTGCCCTCCCAATCCGCACATATGAAGGACCAGCAAGAGTCCTTCAAGCCATATGCTGGCCAAGCCCCAGCCTGTTGGTGGATACAGAAGAGCACCTGGGAGTCACCAGAGAGGAGCTCCAAAGCCTAAAAGTCAGCCTCTTTTCATCCCCGAACCAACTTCTTTCTGACTTTTTGATCTGGGGATAATGCTGGAAGGAAGAAAGAAAAAGGAAGGAAGAAAATACAAACCTGTATTTTTCTGGCTTAGTCCCACAATATTGGTTTAAAAGCTGTGCTTTCAGATGTGGCAGAAAAGGTGAACTCTGATCCATCTGCCTCATCCAGGGGAGACACAGCTTTGGAAGCAGCAGGCAATGAGGCTGCCCCACAGCTTGCCCTGAGCTCTCTATGAGCATTGCTCCTCAGTACTGATGGGAGGACCTTTCCCAGCCACTTGGCCCTGCTGCCCAGGCCCCAGCCAGGCCATGGGGCAGGGAAGATGCTTTGCAGTGAGGTGAGACAACAAGGCAGTGTTGTTAGCGGAGGGTGGCTAGGAGAACCTTAGTGGATGCAGTGAGAAGGGAGCAGCCCTCAGGTCTTCTCTGTTCCATCTGGCCCAAACTGGGATGCTGAAATTGGGGTCCAGGCAGGGACACCACTTAAATCATAGAATCCCAGACTGGTTTGGGTTAGAAAAGACCTTAAGATCATTGACTTCCAACCCCTGCCATGGGCAGGGACACCTCACACCAGACTATGTCACCCAAAGCCCTGCCCAACCTGGCCTTGAACACTGCCAATTTGGCACGGGAATGCTGTGCAGAGCACCTCCCTGTGCCTTTTGCCATGCCACACCAGCAGCACTAGGGAAAAGAACCCAAAATGATGTGAATGAAGCTCTGCAGGAGCAGCGTGCGTCGCATGCACCACAGCACTGTCCACAGCATCACCATCCACTGTCACTGTCACTGTGTGAGTTCAGGGGTGCAGAGAGGTGGAATGGCTCCCCCACCAGCCTGATACCAGCCCCCAGTATGCCCAGTGTGCCCAGCAGAGCAGCACACTGGGTAGACACTCAGAGACCTGGTGACTGGCTTCACCCTGCAGTGGAAGGACATCCCACCGTGAAGTCCCACATTGCTTTGTGCCACTGGGGAAAGGTGACAGAAGAGACATGCAAAAAGATGGTATCAGCACTGCTTTCCTTCCCTGTTCACTCTGGGTGGTACCTCCCTTCTGAGCACTCCTGAATCCCATGGACAGATCACTTGAACTCTGCCAGAAAGCAGTTTCTTGCATGCGTTTGCAAGGAGGGCTCTTGCAGATCCCCAGGCACCTCTTGCTTTGTCGAGGGTGACTGGTGGATGCATCTCCCCTATCCCATTCATTATTCTCTTCCATCTCACCGTGTTCTCTCTCATTCATCCCCTCTCAAACTAAATAGCTCCTTTCTTCTCTCTTCTCATGTGGAAATCGTTCTCCACCCATTATCATTTTCATGATTTCACTTTCTGCTCTATCCTCTGTGATGAGAGACGAGGATGCAGCCGTTCCCTGTTCATTTCTGCGCACGTGGAGCATCTCCCTTCATGCTGGCGTGTCTCGTCTTAATGCATGTGGAAAAACTCATTTCCTCCTTTTTAGTGGTGATACCATCCCCCAGTGAGAGCTCACTGCTGCAGTCCCCAGACCCCGTGTCAATGCAGGGCATTGGAAATACATTGTGAGGGTCCTGTTCCCAGCTTCAGGTGATGCTCTTCTTAAGCTGTTGCATTGCCCTCTTTAATGTCCTTCTTTCCATCCTCTCATGCCACCACACGTCTCCCATTGGTTCCCCATCAATTTGCTCCTCGGTACCAAGCACCTCAGAGGCATTTCCACCATGGTGTGGTCCCATCTCAGCCATCAGAGAGCTGCCAGCACCGTGCCAATAGCACTTCCACCAGGCCAGGCTCACGCTGCCTGGATCAGCCTCTCCATTACACCCAACAGGGCAGTGCTGGGACCCATCTCTGCTTCAGGGCAGCATCTCTCCCATCCACGATGGAGCCACAGCCAACCTCACCCCTTGCAGAGTCAGCTGCTTGCAGAGCTGAACAGACACCGGGGCTGGCATATCCCTGATAAGGTTCTTTTTCATTCTGCAAAACAATGTCACACTTCTTATCTGACACAAATCTGAAGTGTTGCTCCAGTAGTTCTCCAAAGCAGTAATTTAACCCCCAGACACGTCGGTGTGAACTTGGGTAATTATATCCAGAGCTGCCTCCAGCTCTGTGATGTCTGTAGGTGTTACAGGTCCTCTGTCTCTGCAAGGTTAGTGGGATTAGATACATCATCCTCTCATGAGATGGTGGCTCAGACCTGGAATATAAATCAGCCTCTTCTCCAGGCTGATATGTCACCCTTCTCATATGACCCTCAGAGCACAGCGCGATGCTTCACACCACGTTTCCCCTGTGACAAACCGAAGCATCTGCAGTTGCAGCTGGTCTTTGGTGTCTTCCAGTTCATGGCCAAATGATTACTGAGTGTGGAGCCTGCATTATGACCATGTGGCACACCAAGCCTGACCAGCACCAGCAGCAGAGCCTGGTGGGGCTCATGGAGGTTCCCCCTGCCAATGCCCTGCCATAGCAAAACTGAGCAATGGAAGCACAGGATTAACCCTTTCCACCCTGTCCTTTTCCTATAGAACCAGGTCGGGTGATGAAAGGAAAACTGCAGAGAGAAAGTGCCAGCCTTGAGGACAGTGCAGGGAGATGCTGCTCTGCCAGGACACTTGCTGTGCTCAGGGAGAACTTGTGCCTAAGAGCTCATCTCAGTCTCCCCTCTGTCAGGTTAAAGCCATTCCCCTTGGCCTGTCCCTACAGGCCCTTGCCCTCTTCAGGTTTCTGGTAGTTTGTCCCCACCAGTCCCCCCATTCCTAAACCTGCAGCATCATGAGCATGTACCCGGTCCGGGCACAGCAGGGAAGGTGGAGAAGGTGAACAGATTCACACCATGACCCTTGGGGGGAGTGTAAGGGGCAGTGACATCCTGGCTGCCCAGCTGAGGGCCATGGGGAACAGAGGGAAACATGCCCAGGTTGGAGGAAAGGAGGAGAGGATGAGCATGGAACCATGGTGAACATTTGCAGGCTGATCCCAGGACCCTCCTCCAATCCTCACACACCCCATAACCACTCTCTGGTGGCAAACCCTGCCGCCGGAGGGAAAACCCACTCATCCCCCAGGCTATGGTAGAGGAATTGGAACTTCCCAGGGTGGAGGACAAAAGGATGGATGAGGAACCCCCAACACCAGCCTTGTGCAGAGTGCCTGGGCAAATTTCAGGTCTGATCTCTGCGTGCCTAATGGGAAGAGATGCCTTCCCACACAGGCTGTTCCCCTGCAGCAGGGACAAACTGGAATGCACGCCGAGGGAGGCACACAGATGCCGGCATAATTAGCCACAAAATAGACTTTTCAGCATCACACAATGACAAAGGAAAACACAAAAAGGCCTGCGTGCTGATAATGCCTCAGCGCCTCGGTGACAAGGAACTGGGACAGGGCTGAGCTTCCACTGAGCCGGAGGAAAAGGTATATTTAAAAAGCAGATTATCTGGTTAAACAGAGGGCAGGGGGCTGAGCCGAGGGATAACGGGGGTGTCTGTGACAGCTTTATTAGGCAGCGCCTAACGTCGGAGCGATTTCATGGTGGGGCTCAGGGCAGGAGGATGACTCCAGGAGCCGTGGTCTCCGCTGCAGAGCCTCAGCAGCGTGGTCAGACCGGCTTAGATTGCCACTGACCCCAGCAAAGATGCTGCAGGAGACAATGGATGCAGTAGGGATGCGTGCAGGTGGTCGCCAGGCTGCTCATACCCCTGGGGTACCACCGCTACTGTCGGTACTGGCAGTCCTGGTGCCAGTAGCTCCTGGATACAACCCTGCCTTGCCTCACAGATGCCTTCCAGGATGCACTCACCTGCCTGCTCTCCGTGTCTTTTTGCAGGGTTTCCTCAATGCTCCTTGTTTCTTGTTGTGTCTTCTGCTCACACGGTACAAAGACCCCTGCCAAGCTGGTAGGGCATCCGTGCAGCCGATCCCAGCCAAGGATGGTCTTCATCACATCTCCAGCACTGTCTGCATCCAGAGAGATGCCACCTCCAGCTCTCAGGGTCCTGCTAGCTGCTCTGGCAGTGTGCCTTGCCCCCACATGAGCACCTTCTCACCCTGACCCCTGCATCCCTTGGCTCCCAGAGATTTGGGGGTGCATGGGCAGTGCTTTGATGGGACGGGAGCATGTTCATGGAGCACATACTTTCCTTCTCCAGGTTATTCTGCCGTGCCTGGGCAGCGACCCAGCCTGGCATCAGTGTGGAATGGAGCACTAGCAGGATACTCACCACTAAGAAACCTGAACTAGGAGCATCCCATTCCCAGGGACTGGGTACCAGGCAGCATGCACGAAACACAGCTTTGCCAGCGTGACTCCTGGCCTAGGTCTTCGGGAACAGCTATAATCAGGAATGGGGGCACTTGAACCAGTCTCTAATCCCAGATTTTACATGAGCTGAACAGGTCCTGATCAGCTTGCTGGGGGCTTACAGTGGGATTGACAGCTGCTCCCACGCCACCCAGATGCCCCAGCCGGCCGGAGCAGCCCTTAGTGGCTCCCAACATCCGGACCAAGGCTTTCCTGTGGGAGAAGGGCAAGTTCGGATGCTGGGACCAGTGCTTAAACATGTCCGGCCATGGCTCTGTCCACAGGCATCAGACAGAGGATGCAAATCCAGGTCTCTGGGAACAAAAGGCTGCAGCGCCTCTGCCCCCAAAGCTGCCAGCTCAGCGTGAGAGGACTCCCCAAGGCGCAATGGAGCCAGTGATGAAGCTGTCTCTGACAAGGGAAACTAAAGATGTAAGAGGGAGCATGAAATCCCGGGTGACAACCATAACAGGGGCAGCTCCAGACATGAGAGGGGGAGCAGGAGCTGTGCCGCATCCACCCGGGAGGCTCTGCTGTCTTTGTAGAGAGCGGTGCATGCGGTGATGGGGCGCAGAACCAGTGTGTGAGAAGGAGGCAGAGCCGCTGCCTGGTGCTGCTGGTCCCATCTTTCACATTGCCCCAGCCCTGGCCATGCCACAGCTTGCAGCCTCCATCGTTTGGAGCTCACCATCTATTGCTAGGACCCCAATGGAATGCGTTGAAGCACCGAGGGGATGGCAGCGCACAGGGTGCAGGATTGAAGGCACACAGAGGAGCCCACAACCTGCCTGCCATTTTCACCCTCTACAAGAGCTCATCTGCTGGCCTGGGTGACCAACTGGGCCAGGAGATGTGTGCTCATTTCCCTGTGAAAGCATTCTCTCTCCCGTTATCAGTTTAACACAGATTGCCTGAGCCATTACATCGCAGTGCCGAACCCCCGGCGCTGCCGAGGGTGCTGCCCAGAGCCCCCCATCACCCCCCATCTCCCAGCCCCACACTTCCCCATTGTGTGGCTCTGCACCACGGCGCCACAATTTCACCACCCTCTCTTTCAACTTTTCCCCTCTTTCTTTCCCCCCCCCTCTGTAACAAATCAGTGAAAAGAGGGACGAGGAGAGGCTCCAATGACAGATGGAGCTGGCGCTATCATCTCTCTTAACTGTCACCGAGAAAATCACACGGCAGCCACTGAAATTCAAATTAGAGTTTTGCTGAAGCTGCTAAAACTCATCAAAAGATATCTTTGAAGTCCACTGGCAGGCTGGTCATTTCTTTTAAATTAGTCCCTGTTGAAAATGAAATTGCAGGGAGTTGGTGTATTAGCATATTGGAGTGCGAGAGACAGCATAATACTGCCTTTCCAGGGAGCAGAGACAGTTTGTTCCTGCACAAAGACCGCACTCAAGCCAGGCTCTTATTGCATTAGGTTAAATGAATGAGTCGTTTCAAAGCTCTCCATTAAGGGGGACGGGCTGGCACTCGGAGACAAGATGGCAAAGACAGGTCAGTGCTGTCCCTGCATTGGTGCCCTCGGAGCCAAGCTCTGGCCGCAGCATCACAAGCCCATGTAAATGAGGCACTGCCTCTTTAGCAGAACCAGCTTGGTGACAGGGAAGTGGGTCCTCTCCAGTCCCAGTCTAGGGACCAGCAGTTTCCAGGGCTGATGTGATGTTCACAGCCCTCTGAGCGGGATGCAGGGCCAGGATCAGTGCTATACAAGCAGGTCCGGTCCCCCGAACACTGGCTTTTTCCATGCTGTGCTTCCTTCCAGCACCTCCCAGACAGATTGGAGTCAGCATTCTGCTGCCTCAGAGGTAGCTGAGCCCCAAGGAAGGGCCCTGGAGACCCATGGACCGTCCCTAGGAATCTGCATCAGAGCCAGCAGGATTCCAGGGCACACGGAGCCTTCCATCTCAAAGGTGCCTGTCTGAGATGAGGCCCCTATGGTGCTCCCAAGCATGTTGGGACTAAGGGAAGCACACTGAGACACTGGAAACCAATGACTGGCCACAGTGGGGTGGTGACCAGTGGCCCTGAGCTCAGCTGCAGCATCTCCCATTAGTGAATGCATCTCAACACAGACAAAGCTGGGTTGACATCCTCCCCTCTCCCAGGAGGCTGAGCACAGCATTGCCCAGGAGGCAGCCGGCTCTGCTAGCCCAGGGCATCCAGTTTCCTCTGCCTGCCCTGAACGTCTAAGCAGAGGCTTCCCTGTCAGCCCCACACCTTGAGCTGTCCACTGCTTTCCAAGAGAGCTGTTTCTTTCATTACCAAGCTCCTGCGATGGGATTTTGAGTGGCACCGAGTTCCACTCCTGCATCCTTCCACATCACATCTTTGAGCCAAGAGCTATCGGCTGCAGATTTCACCCCTCGGAGAGGGGCTGGGAGCAGGTCAGAGGCAGGAAGTGTGGCCAATCCCCCCCTTGAGCTGCAGGAGAAGGCAGAACTCACGCCAGCACATGTAACCTGTGACATTGTCCTGGGTTAACGCAAATCGCACCGACACAGATGGAGAGACGAGCTCCTGCCATGACGAGCACACACAGCACTTGCTGAGCAAAGGCTTTTGCTGCAGGTTTTTGGTAGGCAGGTCGCTGCACTCTGGGACTGAATGACTCCTCCGAATCGTTAGCTGCTTACTGTGGGTTTGCCCTGGATTTCTGACAAAGGGGCACAAAGAGGCTCAGCTCCAATGTCACAAACACACCGTCAGGATGCAGAGCGAGAAGCTTTTTCTGCGCTTATCTTGGTTAGTTCGTGGCGTTCAGCTGCATTTGCCAGCACTGCTTGGGTCCATCACCAAAATGGGACTCTGGGGGTCGTGCAGACTGTGCTGCGTATGGTGCCCACCCCAGTATCCAAGGCAGGATCAGCAAGCAGGGAAGACAGCACCAGGGTTATGAGAATGTGTTTCTGCCATGGAAACCAAAAGCCACTGGGCAGGAGGAGGGCTTGAAGCAGCAGCTGCAGTTTGCTGAGGGTCATCATCCTCTGACTTGGAAGGTGAAGCAGTGCCCAGGGATCACTGGGCATCACTTGCACCACTGTTGCTTTTGGCAAGTGGGTCTGCAAGCAGTGGCAGGAGGGCAGTAGGATGGCCAGAAAGCCATGCCAGAAACAAATCTCTTGCAGCTCTGCGGGTTGGAACTGGATGATCTTAAGGCCCTTTCCAACCCGAACCATTCTATGATCCTGTGATGCCAGAGGCTGAGGTGCTGCAGCTCCAACTACTTTGCTTTCCCCGCAGCAGCAGAGCTAGTGCAGCAGCATCCTGCCCCAACTGGGGCAGACATCTCCATCACTCACCCTGAGCACCAAAACCCACCAGGCATCAATAACAGCAGCTACCAAACTCGTTATTAGTGCCCCTGTAGTGCTCGGCTCCCAAGACACCAGACACAGGAGAGCAGGAGGCAGTACAGGGGCCTCTGTTCCCACATCAAACACACAGAGGATCGCTCTGCGCAATGAGAGGAGCATCCGGTGCTTCCTCCCATCCATCCCTTGCTCCTCTGCCTCCTGCCTTAGCAAACACGCCCTGGCCTGGCCACGCAGCCAGGGCGTGAATTGGAGATGGAGAGGATGGCAGGGACAGGAGAGCCTGGGCTCGGCGGGGCACAGCCACCGTCATTAGCTCTGCATTGCATCGGCCACTTCCTCTCAGGGAGAAAGGCTTTAAAATGTCATCATTTAATGCTTTTGTGACCCAAGAGTCAGCCACGTGCTGAGCGCTGCTTGCATTGCAAGCTCAAGCATGGGGAGGTTTCCAGCTCAGACCTTGCTTGTGGGGATTGCAGGAGCAGGATCATGTAATTCCAATACCCTGCCACAGGCAGGGACCCCTTCCACCAGAGCAGCTTGCTCCAAGCCCCTGTGTCCAACCTGCCCTTGAACACTGCCAGGGA
The DNA here is from genome assembly GCF_028554395.1 of Pezoporus wallicus. Taxonomy (NCBI): domain Eukaryota; kingdom Metazoa; phylum Chordata; class Aves; order Psittaciformes; family Psittacidae; genus Pezoporus; species Pezoporus wallicus. The sequence goes on along the minus strand of NW_026642504.1, from coordinate 278,754 downwards.
TGGGGCAGCCACAGCTTCTCTGGGCACCCTGGGCCAGCGCCTCAGCACCCTCACAGGGAAGAGCTTCTGCCTAAGAGCTCATCTCAGTCTCCCCTCTGGCAGGTTAAAGCCATTCCCCTTGGCCTGTCCCTACATCCCTTGTCCCAAGCCCCTCTCCAGCTTTCCTGCAGCCCCTTCAGGCACTGGAGCTGCTCTCAGGTCTCCCCTTCAGGAGCCTTCTCTTCTCCAGGCTGCCCCAGCCCAGCTCTCTCAGCCTGGCTCCAGAGCAGAGCTGCTCCAGCCCTCGCAGCATCTCCATGGCCTGCTCTGGCCTCGCTCCAACAGCTCCACGTCCCTCTTGTACCGGGGACCCTGGAGTTGCCTCAGCCCTCCTCATGGCCTGGCTTTCTGGGCAGAAGCTGCTGAGTGCAGCCACAAGCCCTGGCCCTGCTGGGGATGGAGACCTCGGTGGCCCTTGGTGCAAGCAAACATGCAAGCAGACTGCTAATGCTAGAGGATGCTGCAAGAACACATCCCTCGAGCAGTGATGGGGCCAGTCAACACAGTGGCTGCTCTTTAGCAGCCCCTGGCAGGGAGCAGCAGCTCTCCCAGTGCTATGTGCCAGGCAGGCAGCCCCTCATCTGCAGGACGGGTTAGGGGACAGACAGACAGGGTACCCCCCGCTGCCACCCCTGCATACCGATGGCAGCTCTGCTGCACAGCTGCAGCAGGGAAATAGATGGGGATGAGGCACAGGGACCAGGTCGCACATCCCACGCGTGCGGTTTAAACCCATTGTGCTGCTCAGGGGTGTGCTGGACGACAGCGTTGGCTTCCATAGGACCCCCCAGTTCCAAGGCCCCACAGGGCTCCACGTGCTCGCTGGACACTGCACAGCACAGTGGGACAACCCGCAGCTGGACCAGGGAGCAGCCCTGGGCACATGGCAGTGGGCTCATGGCATGATGCCACCAGCATCCATCCACACCAGTCATGTGCAATCCCACTGTCAGCAGGAGGCAGATGGACACCAGGGTGTAGGCATTGTGGTCAGGAGCAAGAAAAGGTTTCAGCTCAGCACCCTGGGTTTAAAGTTAATCTGTCTGGATGCAAAGCCCAAACCAACAAACCAAAGCTACCCAAATGGACCAGGGATTGCTCCCAGAAAGTCCCATGTCCATCCCATTGCACAGTGGATCAGGGTAACTCCAGCACTGGCTGCACCATAGTTCTTCAAAAAGCCCTTTGGGATGGTACCACCTCTCCACAGCATTTGCTCTTTGTCTACACACATCCCTCTTTGCAGCACCAATGCTTGGTACCCAGCTCTTCTCCACACAAAACCCCTGCATGGCACTGAGATGTGCTGGTCCAGGGATGTGGCCAGCAGCAGGGTCCTTAGGGACCACGCATGGGGAAGGGGAGCCCAAGCAGCCCAATAATGCTCCCATGGGCAAGATCTTCAAAGGGACCAAGGAAGACAGGGAAGAGGGACAGCAACATTTGTTAAGCAGATTAACTTTGTGCCAGAGTAGGAAGGCAGCTGCTGTGCCACAGCTGGAGCTGGGAGCCTGCCCTGAGCAACACAGACCTTGCTGCCATACAGCAGGTATCATTTGACCCTCACTGTCTGGGTACCATGTCTCCCCCCATCCTTTCAAAGAGACAAAGAGAGGAGACCTGTCTCTTCTTCCTGAAAGATAAATGCCTCCAGATTGTAGCCACTCGACAGGTCCACTGAAATTCATCAGTTCTGACTTGAAATGAAAGCTGTAATAAATCTCCCCGTTGAATAGGAGATCAAAGGCAGATCATTAGAGCTCTTGGATTACCCAGTGAGAGCGCACTTCCATCAGCTGCTGTGCTGCTGGTTCCCCCGTGTCCAGAGCGACCCCTTCCACGGTGGAGCTTTGAATCTAAAGAACAGGACAATTTCCCCTTGAGGAGGTGTGCGTTGTGCCCTTCTCTGCCCTCCTCTTCCCTGACTGCCCCCACAGAGCTGCATGGCTCATGGCCACATCCTTGGCAACCACACTGGTACGAGCACAGCATGGAAGGGGACATTGCTCAACCAGAGAAGACCAAGCAGAAGAGCTTGGTGTTGGCCCAGCCCCCTGGGGAAGCTCTTCCCCACATTATAAACTTCCTGCATCTTCTTCCTAGAGAAGGAAAATCCACCCCAGGCTCTGGGAACGATCCCAGCTTGGTTGCCCTCCTTTAATTAAAGACAGACCTGAAGCTGCAAGGTAGAGCCCGGCAGCACTTCAGTGGGACCAAGCATCCACATCACCCCGGCTCTGAAGAGACCTGTAAGGATGCTGTGTTCACTTCCCACTACACTCTATGGCGAGTCTCAATGATAAGTTGGCTGATCTGTGCCCACCAGGGATCAGAAGCCAACTCTATCTCAGACCCAGTGGTTGGTAGTAGCCTATAGCATGACCATGGTCTTCATGGGCTGCACAGGGAAAGCTGTCCTTTCCTAAATCTGTGTGGGCTAACCCATTCGCTCTTCTTGGACCACGAGGTCAAACTCAGCCATGGCTTCTTACTCCCCTCATTTCAACCTCAGCAGCCACCTCCTCCATGACACATCCAAGTTGGCATCTGCTTGTGGGTGCAGGGGAAGGCTGGGTAGCAGGAGCAGAAGGTGAAGGAGGCTTTAAACTGCAGGTGGTGACATCCATAAAGCTGCTGGTCCACCCTTCCTGGCTCCTTGGTCCTGCTGGCGATGATCTCCCAGCCTAATGCTCATCTGGTGAGACAGGTGCCCCTGTGCCAGCTGGAGGGATGCTGGAGAGCAGACACCCCAGGGTCAAGCCTGATTCTCTAAAGTGCTTTATTTCTCTAACAGTGTAAGGCAAGTTGCTCTTTCCCAGTGCTCTGCCCTTTGGGATGTCAGGTTTTCACCAGAACAAGGTGGCAAACACCATCTGAACCCCTCACTCCAACAGTGCCTGGGGAGCCGAGGAGGACACTGGTGAGGGACAGGTCCATGCTCCATGCAGAAGCCAGCCAGAGGAGGGAGGTTTATCTCCGTGCAAAACTTGCCACACATGACAGAGTGAAATTCATTCCTGGAGAGATATTTCCCCTTGCTCTCCCCCCGCCCTGAGACCAGGTTTGCTGAGCTTAGCTCTGAAATGAGGGACCATAATAAGTCCATTAGCTTCAGAGGAGTTATCCTGAGCACACAGTTTGACCTGTGATCCTTCATTTTACAAAGGGCTAAAAGCAGAGAGGATGGAGCAGTGGAAGTAAGTGAGAGACCCTCGGCCGTACTGCACACAGGAGGACACGGCTGTGATGTGAAAATCAGTGCTGGGGTGAAAGCAAGGTTATGTGGGGCTTATTTCACCGTCTGAAACGTGTGGTCCTGGCAATCGAGCTTCTCATGTTATAGCTGCCTCTGTGCTGCGGGATGGGGCATGGGGCATCTCACACTGAAGGGTGTCTGCAGACAGGGGGTACATGAGTCAGGGAGTCCCGCAGTTGGGTGCCTCTTATCTTCAAGGTGTCCTCAGCCGCAGGGCAGATTGGAGGGTCCACCCCCACAGCACGGGGTGTCCTGAGGATGTGGGCGTTACAGCATCCCAAAAAGAGCCCCTTTGGCTTCATTTTCACTAGGAACAAGCCTGGCTGGATGCAGGGAGAGGTCTGCAGGGGAGAAGAAAGCAATAACAAGGGTCCCAGCGCTGTGGCTCGGACGATGAAGAAACGACCCTGCAATTTGCAGCTGAGCCCACAGTTTTGGAAGCCCATCTCATGGCTTTTGAAGTGCAAACCAGCACAGCACCCTCCCCACTCACCGCGGACACAGCCCTTTGTGTCACCCCCATGGCAGGAGGTGTCCGGGACCCCCTGAGCAAAGCCCCCCACTCCTGCAGCCCAAGCTGCTGGGCAAGATCAAACACAACCCATTCCCCAGGCTCCCCCCGCCTCCTCCAGCTGCCCGGATAATCCCTTGGGCTGAAAGGGAACCTGAACCCTGAGTGGTTTCCTGCGATGGGAAACGGAGCTGAGCCCCCGAACCCCTCTTTGTGCCGGGATAATGGTCACGGTGCCTCACCACGTCCCGCGGCGCTTGGCTGGGAAGATGAGCTCCGGAGCATCCATCCAGCAGAACCCAAACTTTTGTGTTTAAGGTAAAAACCGAACCAAACCAAACCAAAAACCAAACCCCAAAAGCAGCAAAAGGCAGCGCCACGTCTTTGATCTTGAATAAAGCTTTTATCCCGGAGCCTTCAGTCCCGGTGAGCAAAGGGGGATTATCTTTCTCTCACACAAAAGTTCACCTCCCCATGCAGGTCACAGGAGGAAGATTTCACTGGAGTTGGAGGCGTTTTCTCCGGGGCCTTCACCCCCAGCCCTGCAGGCAGCAGCTCCCAGGGAAAGCTCGCTATGAGCTCACCTATGGCTTCGCATCCTTTCAGCTGCAAAGGGAGGAGAGGGAAAAGCTTCCACAAGGAAGAAGTGGGTGCGAACAACCTGACAATCACCGCCGGCCTCACTTAGCAGGACCCCAGCCCAGCATCCTGCCGGCTATCCCACCGCCCAGAGAACAGCTGGGATTCGAAGGAGTCACTTGAGGCCATGTCCTGACCCAAACCCCAGCCTGGCTGAGGTTAGTATGGATAGGAATATGGTCCGGACCTGGCTGGGGCTGTCCCCGTGAAGCGGCTCCTCACACAGGGCAGGCTGGAGCCACAGGGTCATCCCTTTCCCCATTGATAGGGGAAAAGGTGCTCGCTGCCTGCACTGAGGGTAACTGCTTTCATTACCGGGCTCCCTGCCTTCATCTCCCTTGCCCACACATCACGCAGGCAAGTTATCCCCTGATGCCAGGATCCAGCAGGAGCAGGAGGCAGCATCACCACAACCTGTCCCAGGAGGGCACACAGGCGCCTGCAGCACCCATCTCCACACCCCTGTGACAGTGGGGAGCCGCAAGGAGCAGAGCTCCATCCCTGCCATGGCCGCAGCTAGGAAGGAAGGATGCGGGGAGGCCACATTCCCTCCCCGCTCTCGGGACATTAATCGAAGTGACAAATACGCCTTGACATCAATTACGTTGCTTTCTTGTTCAGCCAAGAAGTAATTAACTTAAGTGAAGCAATTAGGTAAACTTATCAAGTGAGGTTTGCCGTACCTTAAGCAAACAGCTAATTGGGCTGAGGGATAAAAGGGGATGGGGACAACACACACCCAAAGGGGATGAGGGAGTCCCCAGGGACTGAGGGTGCCACAGGCACCCGCTCAAGGGGTAGATCCTGCTGCAGGATCGTCTGGAGTGGAATATCTTTGTACACCCAGAGCAGGTCACATCCCCATCGCTGTCCCTCCTGCTTGTCTCAGGACATAGGCGAGAGGAAAAGACACAGGGATCGATGGGGACCCCCACCATGTACAAGGGATTCAGACAAATGGGTCTCAAAGTGTTTGCTGATAATAGGTGAGGCAGAGGATGGAGACTGATGCTCAGTGATGCTGGATTCCTGCAGGGACAGCAAAGACACGGCTGTGTCTCACTCCCAGCCTCCCACACCAGAGGAGGAAGAGAAAGGGTTGGGATGCTCTGCTGGGACAGACATGTGTGCAGTGGCAGTGTCCCAACAGGGCAGTGACATGGAGAGAGATGCTGGGCTTGGAGCCCCCATGGCCCAGAAACACTGCTGGAAGCTCCCAGGACCCATCCCACTATAAAGAGACTTGAAACTCTGCAAAAGCTGACTCAAGAAGAACCACCAAGGGTCAAAGCAGTCCCCCATGCACCAGCCTCCTGTCACGAGTGGACATGGATCCTGTGCTGCTGCTGTGGGTGCATCTGTGCCATGGTCTTGACTACGGTCACTTTTCAAAGACCCATTAAGGTTTTCTTCTCCATGGTGCATCCAGCCCCTTTCCCCACCTTTCAAGCCAGTGAACTACCACATGTTCAGGCTCAATTCCCAGACTTCAGCAGAACCCCCGGCACGAGTCGCTTTTACAGCTTGCTAAAGGTGTCGAATCAAAACGCAACCCTATAAATCATTAATGCACCCCCGTGTCGCAATGAGGCTGGAATATTTTAATCACTGAGTAATGAAGTCAATACTCACAAATCCCAGCTGTCATTAAAGGAGCTGCTTGCCTCTGTGCGCCCAGCACGAGAAGGAATTCTGCAAATGGACTGGATTTGCCCACTGGAAGGGCAGCCGGGAGTAGTGCAGGAGCAGTGGGACACAAGGGGATGGGGTTTGCATCCTTTGTGGCTCCTGATGCTGTGGGAGCAGCACGGTTCCTGAAAGAAATAAAGTTAAGCTTCACTGCTGCATGGTTCCTGGGTAGGAATAACGGTGACCTGAGCGCATTATGGCTTGGGTGAGCAATGGGTTCTCAGTGTGACCACCACCAGGCTGCTTGCCTTGGTACCACGAGAGATATCTCCAGCCCCAGTGAGGACAGACTGAAGCATGCCTAGAGTGAGAATGTTCCATTTAGAGCTGGAGAGGCCCTGGAGGCCAGGCCAGGTACCAACCTAGAGCTGGACTGACCCTGGAGACTGCAGCATGGAGAGTATCAGCAAGGGCAGAGCTGGAAGGTGGTGAACAGAAGGCAAAAGGGCAAAGTTAAAACAACTCTGCAAACGCTGGGACGTGCCTGCAGGCAGCAAGAGCCACCGTGTCCCCGGCACAGATGGAGCATGTGGATTAGAGCCACAGCAACGGTGCGGGGGGGAGCACCACAGGGTTCCATCAGTACGGTTGGCTCTGCCAGAGGAAAGGGGGACGGCTTCCCCAAAGAGAGGAAACCCCTGGAAGGGCAGCATCAGGCTGGAAAACAGCCACAGCCAGCACGGATGCTGGACACAAAGAGAAGCAACTGTATGTCTGCCCGCCCCCAGTTAGGATGCTCAATGGGATGCACTGCTCAGGTGCAGCACACAGAGGCACAGCAGGACATCCAGCCAGTACTCTTCTATGGGTGATCATCAACAGGTCTCAACAGATGTGACTTCTGGTTCACTGTGTTTGAGGCCATGAGGGGCTCAAATTTAAACAGGGGAGATTTAGGTTAAATACAAGGCAGAAGCTCTTCACTGTGAGGGTGCTGAGGCACTGGCACAGGGTGCCCAGAGAAGCTGTGGCTGCCCCATCCCTGGCAGTGCTCAAGGCCAGGTTGGACACAGGGGCTTGGAGCAAGCTGCTCTAGTGGAAGGGGTCCCTGCTCGTGGCAGGGGTTGGAGCTGGATGGGCTTTAAGGTCCCTTCCAACCCCAACCAGGCTGGGACCCTGTGACTGTATTTCACAGGTGGAGCATCCTGTATGTCCAGAACTGGTCCCCTGAACACAAGGGGCCTGGACAACTGACCCCTAAATTCATTTCAACCTGGACAACACCCATAGGCTGCGCTGCACTGTGACAGTTCTGCCCTCCAGAAGGGATGACCAAACCACTCATTTAAAAGCTCAAGGGGGTACAACAATGTTCCAAAGGGATTTCTTTCCCCATCAGGCTGCTGCAGAAGTGTTTGCACGGGTGGCAGAAGATTTTCACCTTTGGGGCATGAGACTGGGCGCTTCTGAAGTGAGGACCCCGAGCGAGCTGGCCCAGCGTGGCAAATCCCATTTCCTCATCGATTTTCTTGAAGGATGCTCTGGAGGAAGCTGGGTGTATGCACTCATGTGAGCAAGGGATATTAGAGACTCATGCAGTGAGATTATAACCGACACCGAAGGTCGTTCTCTCCTAAACCCCTCGTTTCAGGCATTAACAACTTAAAAAATAATGGGAAAGGATTCTTTGTGCTGGAGCTGTCTCCGGCTTCATCACAGATGAAGGTTTTTGGGGGGAGAAAACCGAGATGAAATCTCCACGGATGTGTTCTGCATTATTTGAGCTTGGAAAAAAAAAAGGAAAGGGAGGGGAAGTGCTCCCTGGTAATTCTGTTTGTCGTAATCCTCTTCCTCCATCATCCTGCCCAGCAACAGCCTCTCTGTCCTGCCACTGCTCCAGCCATCGATGAGTAGAGCCAGGAGAATATGGATCAACCTATTGATGAGCAGAGACCTGCCCCAAACAAGACCAGAGGATGGGGACAGCTCCCCCCTACCCCAGCCCTCATCACAAAGACCCCAAGACAAACAATGTCTGCAGGTTAAACTGCCAGGCTCCAGCCCCCAAAGGCCTGCCTGGGGTCGCCAGAGCACCAGCATCATGTTTCCTCCTCCCAAGACACTTCCCATCAGTCCCACGACACAGTGCACTGGTTCATGGTGGTCTTGGCAGTGATGGGGTAATGGTTGGACTTGATGATCTGAAAGGTCTTGTCCAACCTGGTTGTGTCCATGATCCTCTGGGGGCACAAAGGGCCAGGGCAGCAGAGGAGCTCTTGGAAAGCAGAGGGCTCTGGAAGTTCCAATGTCTGAGCCCTAAGGGCCTGGGCAGTGTCCCCAAGGGTCAGGCAGACCCTACTGCCCCTGCTGCAGCCCATCATGAGCAAGGAGCTGCCTCCATCCCCCTGACTTGCAGCCACTGATCCCAGCTTCCTTCAGATTCTTTCCGCTTCCCATGGGGGAAACAGCTCAGCTCCTTTCACATTTAAACCAGCAGCAGTTAATTCCCCCAAAGGTTACAGGTCCCCAGCCCAGGGAAAGGGATTGTTCCCAACAGGACACCTCTCCTTCAAAGCACCAGGTTTGAGCACAGCCCCAGGAACAGGCTTGGGACAGGGACAGAAGGAAACTGTGTTCGACGGCTTTGCCACAGTGAGCTGCAGCTCCCAGAGGGAAAGGGATGCTCCGGGTCCCTGTGGGCTGTGGAGCTTTGGCAGGGGGAAGCAGCCAGGCAAGGCTGCAGAGGAGCGCATGGAGGAGCACAGGGACCCTGATCCCTGCCCCAAGCAGCTCCAAGATGCTCAAAATAATCTCTTGGGCATTTGCAGTTCTCTGCCAAGTGCTGAATCATCCTCCTGCAGTGTTTGCATTAGGCATGCAGGAGCAGTAGAGCCTTTTGCAGCGAGAAACAGGGAGGGGGAACAGGTACCAACACACAAGTAGTAATGCTCTTTCAGTGCTACCTGCTCCATCAACCCCAGGCTGAGCAGAGGATGGCATCGCCTGTGCCTGTCCCATAGGGACATAGGCAAAGAGAGCAGGGCTGATGGTTTGCTCAGCCACTGTGAACCCCCAAAGCACGTCCTACCCATCCTCATCCTCCACCATGGCTGCAGGCAGCCCCAGCACCAACTGGGCAAAGCTCCTGGGATCCCCCATCACATCACCTACCACAGGGTCCCATCAGCTGCATCACCAGTACTCTCACTGAGTGCACCAGGTGAACAGCAATGCCTCACCTCTAAGAAAGAAAAGCCCTCTCCAGCCACTGAGTAAAAGGGGGTTATTTATTTAGGCTTTCAATAGAGGTTTGACAGTACCCTGCACTGGGGGATTGAAAATCTCACAACCTACCCTGGTTACGCACAAGGACACCAGAACTTTTGTGTGTTTAATAGATCTACAGAGATGTGGCAGATAGCTGAGGATTATCTGGGTTAGTCGATGAGAGAGGCTGTAGGGAGCTGCAGAGGGAATTCACTGCTAACAGAGACCAGATCTGCTGCGAGGGAAACGTACTGTTGATAAATGGAAGTTCACACACGCCACAGGGATCATCTGACCTACTCCTGTGTATCACCAAATTCACTGTCATCTACACCCTGCTGGAAGAAGCCCTGTGTGTCACCGGACAGCTCAATACCAACCGCTCAGAGTCAAAAGAAACAAGGTTTGCAGTGCAATGAGCTAAAACCAATGGCATTATTATGGCATTAAGTATCAGCTGACAGGGCAGCCCTGCTGTAGATACTGCCTCAGTTGTAGCCTCTGAGCTGGAAGGAATTAATACAAGTCGGATAAAGGGAACGACTCACACGGTTGTAATTGCCAAGGGGTCCTTCCATCCATCCCACCCAACTCAGAGCCCTCCTCACAACTCCTGCAGGAGGCCAGAATGGGAGTTATCTACCAGCAATTGGAGACTTCCCAGATGTGCATCCGCACGTAGTCCCTACAGAGAGCAAAGCCCTGTGTGGGGCTCATGGCAAGTGTACTTTGAGATGCACCATGTCCGTGGAATGGGCCTTGAGGAAGATGCTCTGAGTGATGACAGACCAGGTGAAGATGGTGGAGGGCTGGGGAGAACCTGCAGGGAGACCTTGTCCAGGTGAAGCACAGCAAAGGGCAGGGATGAAGGCAGCTGACAAGGACTGGAGCTCAACTCTTCCCTACCAAAGTGCTGGCCAAGGCAGCCAACACCATGAAGCTGGTGGCATATGGCCTTGGCCTCCTTGGGCAGAGAAAGCCAGATTCACATGTCAGGGAAAGCCATCATCATACCCAATAGCAGGCTCGGCACAGCTGGAGCGGCACGGATTATCTCCACAGGCAGTTTGAAATCTAAGGCAGGGCTCTGCTCACCTCCTTACAGCCAAGAGGAGGAGAGCAACCTCCATCAGCGGCAGGAAGCCTCCAGTGGCTGAAGACCTGTGGGCTGAGATGATTTTGCACAGCACGTAACTAGATCTAATCTATCTGCACAGACCCATTTGTTGGCAGCTGCTTTGTGCTCCGAGTGAGAATGTGTGCAGCAGACCCACCCTGGCCAGCCCTCCCCATCTGCAAGAGGCTCTGGGGCCAGTGGGAGAAGGTCTGGGTAGCACAAAGAAGAACACAAGCAGACAGCCTGCCCAGACCAGGCTGCCCATATGCTGCAGGGCTCTAAGGATCCCTGATCCAGGGGATGAAGGAAATACCAGCCAACAATTTGACCCTGAGCTCTCCAGGAAGAAGACAGGGACCGACTGCTCCTGTTAGAAGTGAAAAGGTCACTGCTTGAAAAGGACTGCCCTCAAAGCTGGGCACCTCCAAGGCATCCAAGAGGGGAAGGGACATAAGGCAAACCTAAGCATTTGTGCTGTGCACAGATGGACCCTTGCTAGCATTGATGCCCTTCAGCACTTTGCCTTTGCTGGAGTCCAGAGACAGGAATGAACACAGTCCCCAGTACAGGGGGTAAAGACTGCCCCAGGTCACTCCTTACCCACACCAAGCAATTACTGCTGCTTCGCTCTCATGCAATAAGGCAGATTTTCCAGCTCCTGACTCGTGCTGTCAGTTGTTTCCTCCACAGCCTCCAGTTTGTCATTCACTTGTCTTACACTGCTGTGGGTGAGCAGCTGTATGGGACTGGCATCGAGCCGCAGCGGTGCTCAGAGCAGGGGCAGCAGTAAACACTTCCTGACTCCTGCCAAAAGCAACTACTAAAGCCCCCAAACGTCACTTACAGCTCCAGTTACCTTGAGCACACCTAAGGATGCCTTCAGACGTGCTGGCCCTGATCCCCTCCCTCTTTCCATGCACCAGCATCACCTCTTCCCAGATACACAGCCTGACATGTAGTGATGGTAAGACACACACAGCTTGGCTGCGCCCGCGTGCCTGGCAGTTTGGATCCCCACTGCTCCTTATCACTCCTCCAGCCCCTGTCTCCTCAACACGCTTTGCCAACAAGGACTTTCTGTTTCCTTGCAGGTCACAGAAACAGGTGCCATGGTCTAACCCACGGGTGCTTCCCAACCCCATCCCATTTGTAGATGAAGGCTATATACAGCAATTTAACAGCAGGCACCATGCAGCATCCGTGTGCCTCATATTAAACAAACTAAGAGCTACACTTTATCAGGTTTGCTTAATATGATTAGAAACCTGGGCAGATTTCCTGCTTTCAGTGATCATACATGGTGCAGGGAAGGCAAAGTGAGAGCTTCTGCTTTTGCTCTCTGTGCGAAACACCGGCTGGAGACCTGATAAAAGGAATTGCTGCTTTAACACAGGAAATTAGGAATCGTGGCAACTGACTGCAAGGAAGCATCATACAGCTGACTGTGCCGGGGGATCAGACACATTAACTGATGCTGGAGAGACAGCCGAGCCCCTCCATCAGCAGCCTGCTCCTCCCCACTGCAAAGGTTACTGAGCCCAGCTCTCAGGGCAGCTCCTCGGCTCTCCCTGTGTGCAGCAAACCGCTGGGTTCAGGAGAGGGAATTGCCTCTGGCTGCTGAAGCATCTCATCCCTGCCCTGTGGAACACCGCATGGCGCTCACCGAGCTGGAGCCCATCGAAAACATTATTTCCTTCCTCCAGTGCTTGAATCCGCTGGGCATGTGCCAGCAGCCTGACAGATCCATCATGAAATCTGCCAGGAGCAGCATCAGTCAAGGGCTTGCCCTACTCACAGAGGGTTTCAGGCTGTTGGTACCTGCTCTCCTCCTCTTATCCCTCAGGAGGGGCCTTCAAGCACTGTGTCCCCCCCCATGCTCCTGCCACCTCCATCCCTTGCTCAGGGGCAAGGCAGCAGCACTGAGCTTGCACACACTGTGTTCAAATAACACCCTGCAAAAGTACATTTTGCATTGGGAAATGCCAAGGGAGGGCTGCTCACAGCCTGCTTTTTTCCAGAGGATCCTCCCATGAACAGGGCAGATGCCAGGTCAAAGTTGGGCATAGAAACAGACATTTCCTAACAGCCACAAGCTTAGTCCTGCACCCTAAACACTACCAATTAATGCATGGAGATAGAGAAATCATTAACTGATCTAATGTCCTCATGGATGTTACTCCCAAGGCTTCTGTTCCCAAAAGCATGTGGAGGGCAGGATGGTCCCATGCTTCAGTCTGAGAAGACATTAGCTCCTCTGCTCCCTTACAAGGGATGGCACCAAGGTCAAGAGGGCCACAGGACCTCACAAACCCCAGTGGGTCACTCAGCACCTAGGATCACATTCTCAGAAACAAGCCCTTTACCTTCCAACCAACTGCTTCACATGACAACCTGTAACCACATCTTCCCTTCCCCATCTTTTATTTTTACAGAGGAAAAAAAGAGAGGCAGCACAACCAGAAATCTCTAGTGATCAGCATCTTCAGTGTTACGCACATCAGACCAGGATGTGCCCTAGGAAACGCATCTTCCTCCCAGGTAGGACATAGGTGTTGCTAACACTGCAATTTGCTCTGATGTGCACATTTCATCCATCAAAAAGAAACTGGAATGGGGGAATCTGAGTTGTTATCTCCTCATAATGATATGGGAGATGCTTGATGGTGTCTGTACAGCTGCGGAGCGCTCACTGGGTGTTTACTGCTGGCAGGACTCTGCCAAGGACATGTCATCAGGGCAGGAGAAATGGCCCTAAATGAGACACATGAGCCTGAACTGTGCCTGATGTGCAGTTGACACAGTTCCCCTTCACCTGTGACAATGCTTGGTCAACAGGGACCAAATGGATCAAAGCCAAAATGCATCCCTAGCCAAGCTCCCTCTGCCTTATGAGAGGTCTATATATAAGGCAGCTTCTCCACAAGCCCTGCTAAACCTTTCCACTTCCTTCAGATTTTTTCAGGAACAAAGGCAAATCATCCTCCACCGTGCAGATACTGGCTCTCAAACGAAGGCCAGGACATCTGCAAAGCACTGCCTGGACAACTCATCCCTGCTTCAGAGCACTCATGCAGCCTGTGCAGGATTCCCACAGCTCCCAGCCCTAGGGTGACAGAAAAGGGGGAGCAGCTTCCACCTCCATCAGCCCACAGGACAAAATCCACTGTCAACATCCCAACACATCTGCTCTGAGACCATCAAGATGTACTTGCTCACCCTGTCATTACTCCCATGCTCATCCTAAGCACCACACAGAGCTCATCCGTGCTCAGGCATTAGATGGTCTTCAGCAGTTCCACCTCTGTTCTTCTCCTGGCCAAGGAGGGTCCCAGCCTTTAGCACTGCTTTGCCTCAGTAACAGATGTATTTCCCCCCCTCCACAGGTGGCCACAGCCCAGTTGCAGCCTCTCATTTAAACAGCAATATCCAGGGCTTGTAGGTGTCCTGCCCAGGGCTTGGAGCTGTCCTTCAGCTTTGCACTAGCTTAAGGACTCTCCCTGCCAGTCCAAGGAGCTGGGGAAGGCCTGGGAAGGCCAAGAGGAGCTTCAGCAAAGGTGCAGAGGCACCTGCCCATCAGCACTAATCCTCAAGACCTTGAGCACCATCTCCTGGTCATCCCTGGATTCAGTGGCAACTTAACCTCATGCTTCCTCCATTTCATTTCACCATCACTGCAAAGTCTGGGGGACAAACCGTGCATGCAACTGAGGAGGAGAAAGGTGGGAGCCCTTCAAGGCAAACGCAACACTTCACCAGTCATTTGCTGCCACGCACACACCCCAAATCGGCTCCACCAAGCCCTTCTCCTGGGAGCACCCCTTGCTGTTCACCTCTCCCCAGACTGTAACAGGAACAAACTCTCTCATAGCACAGCCAGCTCAGCAACCATCTCTGCCTGGTGCCTGTGAGCAGCCAGCACGAGAAGCTGCTGGAAAACTCCAATCTGTTCCTCTCCTGTGCTCCCGTGGCTCTGGGCAGTGCAATGGAACAGGGCTGCTCAGGGATCACTGCTCAGTATGTAAATACCACAGTGGCAGAGTTCAACCTTTTGGCATGAGGGAAAGGAAGATAAATGCTACCAGTCCCCTCAGAGCCACAGGAACCCTGCATCTATCTAATTGCACTTCATAATGGATTCAGCAAACCATTAATTATCAGATTATATTTTAGGAAACTGAAGATAAAAAAGCTTTATGAAATTTAGCCTTAAAGGGGCCAGTGTGCTACAATGAAGCTGTTGCATCGGGCTGGCACCAGAGAAGCAAACTTTACAGTAGGTATCTGAATGCATTTTACAAAGCACTGCCCTGCGTGCCAGGGGAACATCTGTGTGCAGTCACTGCAGCTACTGCACACTCAGACATAAATACCTTCACTAGTAGCAATCTATTGATAGCAGCAGCAAGGGGCCCTGCTCCTTTCTCAGATGTGGCAGCTTCAGCATGTCCTGGTGAATCAGAGGGGGTGGGAGGTCTCAGGGATGTTTGCCCTGAGAGGACATGGATGCCCAGACATGCCTGTGACCCTTCCTAACAGACAAATGCAAAACATGGATGGGATAAGACTTGTGCTACACAAGGTATTACCTGAACAGCTCCAGAGCCATTTAGCACAACTCAAAAGAAGTCTTTGCTTCAGCAGAGAGTCCCAAATGTCAGCTCTGCATGGTAGGGCTTCTCTAGCTGGCACAACAGATAGCACAGTGGCACAGGGGAGAGCAAGAGAAGAAACAAAGCAGCCCTTACACACCCTGCAGAGCAGCAGATACCTGCAGAGCACATCACTGCTTCAGCCATAAAAATCTCCACCCCAAATTCTCAGGACAGCTTTTTCTTCGGTTTCACATACTCACACCACCCCAACTTTGTCCTCATTAGTCTCCTCCTTCCACTCTTGTCCCCAGCAGTGCAGGAACACAGGTGAACACCCTCAATTTCCATCTTTTCCTCTGCTGCTTTATTTCTCTTGAGCTGGGAGAGATGAGTGGTCCAGCTCACCTGAGCTGCCAGGTGCTGACTGCAGAGAGACATCCCAAGCCCATGTGAATGTCTACAAACCTCTCCTGTCCTTGGCCATGCTGTACTTCCTGCATGCCATTTCTTTGCAATGTCACATCCCCAGGGAAACCCTGAATCTCCCTGCTGGAGCAGCACGTTGAGGCACAGCTCCTGAACGAGGCCGGTGGATACCAGGGGCCCTGCATGGGCACCCGCTGCTCACTCTCACTTGGTTTCTTCACAAATCAGCATGATTTTGTCATCAAACAAGTCCTCCATAGTCACTGCCACCAGCTCAGAGCCAGTTTGGCTCACTTGAGATTCAGGCAATGTCACAAAGACTTGGGAGCCAGCGAGCTGGGCGTCATCGAAAGAGATGATGTGCTGTGCTGCTCCTTGCTCCGACGTCTGAATCACCTGCGTGGAGGATGACCAGAGAGTCAGCCACTTCCAGCACCACTTCCCCCCATGCCCACTCTGCTGCTCACATCCTTCCCAGCCCCAGCTCTGGTAAGAACGTTTAGCTTCACACCAGAGGTCTGCAATTACAGTAGGTGTGAGACTAGTGGGAAACACTAAACCACACACACCGAGGATGCAAAAGAGAAGACAGGAGAGCAATTTAAATATTTCTCTCCATAAAATCGCTATTATTTAGCTCCATAAGCAATGGCTGACAATAAACACTCTGTGATTATCTGCTGGAGGAATGCCAGCCCAGGGAATCACTGGGCTCCCTCATCCAAGGAGCTACTCTTCACTGAAGGCTGAGACACAAAAGAATCTGGTTCAAGCCCAGCATTTGGCCTCCAACAAAACAGCTATAATGTCACAGGGTACGTCACTTGGATTTTAATAGCCTCTCAGTGACCAAGCACCTCTGCACACACTGGTGGTCCCTCTTCCTACGCTCCTGAAAACCAGGACTAAGCTCCTTCTCCTTCAGTGAGCCCACCTCACACTAGCACAGAAATCCTAGAGCACTGTGGGCTGGAGAGTTCACACCCTGGACTCCTCCAGGAAGGGGGAATCAGGGAGCAGAAGGGGTGGATCTGGGAATGGATCTGGGAAGAAGAAGCAGGTTGGAGGTGGAGGATGGATAATAACTGTGGGGGCTGAGGCACACAGCAGTCTTTACCTGTACAATCTGGGCTGTGGTGGCATGGGAGAAGAGCACCTTGGGATGCTCAGCACTGCAGTGCTCTTCCAGCTCGCCCTGGGACGGGAAGAGCTCCCCACAGAGCTCGCAGGGGAAGGTGCTCTCCTTCTGCTTGAAGTGCTCGCTGGTGACGTGGTTCTGCAGGGCCCCTGGGAGGTGGAAGGATGCAGAGCAGTACAGACAACGGAAGGGCTGTGAGCCTGGGAGGAGAAGCAGCATCCTGAGCCTAGGATGGGAAGACCAGGACCAGCCCAAGGGCACAGGGAGCTGCAGATGCACAGCCAGGACATGCAGGGCTGAAACCCACCAGGGACTCAGGCACAGCATCTGCCAGCATCCCTTCTCCTGCTGCACACAGCTTGTGGCTGTTCAGGTCCACTTTAGCTCTAGCTCCCTGCAACACCATGTGCAGAAAAACAAGGCTGGTGTATCTGGCTGTAGCTGTGGCTGTCCCTTCTCACAGTAGTCTCTTCTTCCTATTTCCTGCACCACTCAGCACTGCTCTTTATCGGCCTAGCTTGCACCTCCTGATGCAGCTATTGCAAATCCACTATCCACCCCAGGGGCTTTCTCCTCTCAGAGAGAGCTAGGGGCAAGTCTCCTTCTTCCCCACTCTCCTGGCTGCTGTTGGCTGCCTCCTCCAATGTCTCCTGATCCTGCTATTCCACGCACAGCCCTGGAGACCCACCTTTCATAGTGGTCTGGTCTGCCAGTTTACTGCCCTCACAGCCCAGGTCCCTCTCTGATCTTTCTGGTGCTCAAATCCCTTTTTCTTCAGTCCCTCACTACCTCCATCCTCTGCAAACTCCAATGCTCAGGGCTCAGGTCCTTGTTTCTCTGTGCTGCTGTCTCCTCACCTATACTTAGCTTTCTTCTATGCTGTAACAAGCAAACCCAGAACCCTCCTTGACTCCAGTGGCTCCAGAAGATTAACAAACATGCCAGCCTCACCAAAAGCGGTGCTTTTCCAGTTCATCCATGTTTTCTGTTTCCTCACACCCTGTTTCCTTACCATGTCCATCTTCACTCTTCTACTTAGAGCTTAGACATCACCTACTCAGTGAGAGGAGCAGTCATTGCCCACAAGATAACATGAACAACAGCAAATGCAACAGACCTGAGTGCCTGCACTTCACATGGACCTGCAGGAGGGCCAAGGTAGGGAACTGCTCCTTGCATGTCTCACACTCATGGAACTTCACATCTGCAAACGAAGCGAAGAGCAGAAATGTGTGCTCCCAAGGTCTTCAACAAGAGACCTTCTGGACCAGAGCTCTGTTAATACTTCAGCAACACCACAAGCACATACAGAGAAGCATCTTTGGAGAGAAGGGAGGAAAAGGAGAGGCCAAGAGCAAGTGAGCTGCAAGGTGCCGAGGTGAGACTTGCCAGAAGAGACTGCTACAGTATACAAAGAATCTATTGTGATTTGCAAGGTAAAGGGGGGTGTGCAGCCTCGTCCTGTCACAGTTATTACTACACCTCTCCCAGCAGTCCCCATGTGGTTGTGTTTGCTGACGAATGGGTTGTTACCTGTGTGCTCTGCCTTGACGTGCTTTCGGTGAGCAGCAGTGCTGGAGAAAGTTTTGTCACAGGAGCTGCACTGCAGGGAGGAGAACTTGGAGGAGCGATGGTTCTGAGCTGCAAAGACATCAGGGTGGTGGGTCCGGTTGTGGTACCATAACCCTGACAATTGCTGCAATGATAAGGATCAAATCATGGTTACAAACCAAAGCTGCTCCAGGGGCATCATGACAGCAAGAAATTGCATGGGAAGCAACAGAATCAGTGGGGTTGTGTTCAGCAGCTACAAGACCTGCTCATCCTCCCACAGGAACAGACCCAACGCCTCACTTACGTTCTCCATTGCCCCTGAAGAGATGAACACAGCCCTTCAGTGAACAATCTCTCATCCTGATCTCACTTGCTGCAGATCTCCTTTTGGTGTGAATTTTTGTTCCCTACTAGGAACACGCTCCCACACTTACTCCCACTGAGGCATGCCATTTGCAAAACAAGCATTTTATTCCTACACTTCCTGGCAGCTAGAACCTTGGGTGAAAGAGATTCCTGAGGGTCCAGGTGGGCAGGGATGTAGCCCTTGGCAGCCACAGCCTATCTGTCATCATTGACTTGGCAGTCCTGGGGCAAAGGCTGGACTTGTATAATCCTTGAAGGTCTTTTCCAACCTAGTTGAGTCTACGACTCTATGGACCTACCTTTTCCCTATGGACTCTGCCTCCTCTGTGCAATCTTTCCCTCTGCTAACCCCAAACTGCTGCATGTAGCGTGCATGGAAGCAGCCTGGTGCACGAACAGGCAATGACAACCTCCAGCACACGAGACCAAACCCTCGCTGTCCCAGCTCACCTGGTAAGCTTTGTCACAGATCTCACAGCTAAAGGGCTTTCCCCCAACGTGGGTCACCATGTGGCGCTCCAGGAGTGATGGGGCACTGAAAACTTTGGAGCAGGTCGGGCAGGGGTGGTATTCCCGAGAGTGAGCTTCATGGACGTGCTTGCGGTGCTTCTGCAGGGTGTCAAAGCTCATCCGGCACTTCTTGCAGTCATAGGGATCTTCGATGTCTGCCGCCCAGAGACACAACAGAAAACACAGGGGGCAAAGAAATAAAGACAAAAAGAATTAAGAGAGGAATTCACAGAGGGAGGAAAGAAAAAGGGAAGAAACCCTTGTTACTTCCCAAATGAACGCTAACACTTTGCATACAGATGATGCTGCTCCCGCTCACCTACAGCTTCCTACGGTGGGTTGGCAGCAGCTTGCTGGAAGCCATTCCTCCCATTTTCTTTGGGATAACCCTACTCACAGCAACAAAACACTAAATTTTCCTGCTTTTCTTGGGTGGAAAAAAAATCCCATCACAAGACATGCAGCCAGCCTGCAGGCACCGTAACACTCACGTAAGCCTCCACTGGCACAGATGAGTGTGCCATGACTTGGTTTGCCCAAGCCAGGAAGGCCGCTGGCCACACTCACTGTGGAAGCTCCGGAGGTGGATAGAGAGCCCGTTGGCCTGGCGGAAGCCTTTCCCACATTCCCGGCAGACGTAGGGCTTGTCCCCGGTGTGCGTGCGGACGTGGCGGGACAGCTCGATGGACTGGGCGAACACGGCGTCGCAGTACTGGCAGGCGTACATCTTCCCTGCAGTGACACCAGGGTGAGAGCCTGCACCTAACGGGACAGGAGCTCTCTCTGGACTACGCCTAATTTCAAAGGGAGAGGGAAGAGATGATAAAGTGGACAATGTGGCTCTCCTGAGGCAGCCAGAGCATCTCAGTGCAGGGTCAAAAAGGTCCTAGAGGTGCTGGGGAAGACCACACCTGCACAGACAGTGTTAAATTACCACAGACCTTAAGTATCTGGAGGTATTACACACTTCCTGAGGTAGTACATGCTGGTGCGTCTCATAGAATCATAGAGTCAATAAGACCTTTAAGATCATCAAGTCCAATTGTTTCCCCCAGGACTGCCAAGTCCACCACTAAACCATGTCACTAAGGGCCTCATGTTCAAAACTGCCCAGCTGCATCACACTTGAGCAACAGTGGGAAAGACACCCAAGTGTATTTATCACAAACATAGCAATGCACCCTCTGTGCCCATGAGCTGGAAGAGGCAAGACTAAGCACCAGTAGTGCATGGGGCTGAGTGTGGGGGCAGGAGAAGCACTGGCCTGAAGAACTGTGTGAAATTCAGCCAAAGGGAGGGACAGGAGAAAGAAAGTTAACCAGAGGGGAGGAGGAGGCATTGCAGGAGTAAGGGAACAGAGAGGAGCTACTGAGGAGAAAAACAAGGAAGAGAAGGACAAAGATCCTCTTAATGAAGAGTATACTGGGTAGCTATTTGGATGATACAGAGAAGGGGATGGGGGAAAGGCAGAGTGGGGAACTGCAAGCAAAATCATGCAGGTGAAGGAGATCTGGAAGCAACCTGCTGCCCAGGGCTGCCCAAAGGATGGAGAAGCAGCCTGGAGACAGATGGAGCAACAGGGCACAAGGGCATGGATGGAGCAAGCTAAGCCCATGGCTGGGTTCCATGGGGAAGGCTCACCTTCAGCATGTTTCTTCTTGGTGTGGTAGGCAAGGGCTGAGGCCTGCATGAAGGTCATCAGGCAGTGCTTGCACACGAAGGGCCGGTCCCCGGTGTGTAGCCGCAGGTGGTTCTTCAGCGTGGAGTTGGCTGCAAACTTGGCCCCGCACTCCTTGCAGGAGAAGGGCTTCTCATCGAAGTGCTCTGTCAGCTTGTGGTACTGCATCCCTGTGGAGGCAGGCAGGACACTGAGATGGCACTGGTGGGACACACAGGGCCAGCCCTGCCTGCCCCTGTGCAAAGGCACAGCTCCACCCAGCCTGGCGGCCCATCAGCCCACCCGTGACACCAGGGGTCCACCAGGATATCATGAGCTGCCACAGGGAGGGATAGAGACTCAACTCCTCTTACTCATCCAGCTAAACCAGTCACAGAGCTGGAACAGCTTGATTATTTTTGGAGGCTTTTAAATGTGCCAGTAGCCCCACTTTTCCTTGATGAGCCATGTGGAAAACCAATTAAGGAAGAGCTAATCGGAAAGCAGTTGTGCTCAGTGGGGCAGGAGAAATGAGCCAAGCTGCATTTCTCACACATGACGCTCACAGAGCCCAGGAAGGAGGAGATTTCCAGCTATCTCTTTACTATGTTGCCCAGGCTTCTGTCCAAATGCCCCTGCTTCCACCAACCCTACCTGAGGCGTGAGCAAACTCTCGGCCACAGATGTCACACGTCACAGGGAGCCGCTTCTTCTTCTTCTTGACCATCCCCACCACACCATGGACCTCCAGCTGATGCTTCTCCAGCTCCTTCTTTGTCGATTTGACTTCGCTGCACTCCTTACACTGGATCTGCTTCCCTCTGGCCACCCGACAACGTTTCATGTGCACCTTCAGGCGGCAGTAGAAATGGAAGGTCTTATCACAGGCTTTGCAGACAAAACTCTTCTTGGAAGAAGGTTTTTCATGGGGTTCCTTCGGTTCCTTGGCACCAGCACCTCCTGCCTTGTCCTCATCTTTGTCCAGAGCTTCAACTTGGGATTTACTGTTCACCTTCCACTTCCTAATCCCAGGCTTCTCCCCACTTCCCTCAGTCAAGAGACCTACAGGAATAGCAAGTCCTGTTTTGGTGGTGACCAGCAGGACTGGGCACCAGCCCCTTGGTCTCCTATCTCCTGAATGCTCTTACACTGACAGTTGTGCCTGCACAGCAATAACAGACACATATCAGACACACTGTCCCCATCACAGCAGTGGTGCATGCCTCTGCCCAAAAGCGGCCATGGCCATGCATGGTACAATGCATGAAATCACATCCTCGGTCCTTGAATTTCTTCATCCACAATACCAGGGGCCGGATGAGGTGGCAAGAGCCAGATTTTCCAAAGAGCTTGCTCCTCAAACACCAACAACTCTTGTTTCCAAGCATCTGCCTGCTAACATGAAGTTACAGAGGTGCTTAAAAGTCTGAAGGTCTGAGCCTCAGGGGTGATACTAAGTCTGCCACAGAGATTGGATACCTAGCCATTAATCACAAGAACTCTCAGGAACACTTCCCAAACACAAACTCTTGGAAAGAGAACAGATAATCTTGCTACAACCCGTTTGAATCTTCTGGTTAGGGCCCTGAGGTATTTTGAATCACTCATTACATTCATTTCTTACAGAGCCTAACACTTTCCTGAGCCCCTGTAACATCATCATCTCAAAAAGCGAAAGCTGGAAAATTCACCTAGGATCTCAATCTACAGAAAAGACCCACAGGGAACGTACGTATGGAAGGAATCAAAATACAAACAGATATATTTGGCTCTTTTGCTCTAATGAGAACCATGCAACTGCGTGGCCATGGAAACCACTGCAGACTTCTCCTTTTGCCAACACACAGGAAATGAAGCCTGTGCCTGCAAAACTTCATTTCTGCCTTCCTCACTATGGGAAGAGCTCAGCAAAGTGTCCTCCCTGCACAGTGTTACTGCCCCGGATCTCCAGCCATGTAAAAACCAGGTTACACAGCCCAACAGACTTGGAAATCTTAATACTTAGGTGGCAGTGACCCACCAACCTGTGAACACATCAAGGGAGAAAAACAGACTGGATGTCAAGTTTCCAGTCTGCCCCGCTCTGTCAAGATAGCAACACACACCTTTCACCTCTGAGGTCTCTTCCCACATTCCCTACAACCAACAGTGCCAGTTTTTCTGACCCAAGTGAAGAAGTATCTTTAAACCTCCCAGAAATGTTAAACATCAGAAAGAGTCATCTTGCTGGGCAGGATGGATGTGGATGAAGAGATGAGCACTAAGGAAACCAACACTGGAAATGTCTAGAAGCAGTGCCATGGCGGCAGGGGTGTAATCTGAGGCAGATGAAACAGTTTTGCCACAGACCCCAGTGCACCAAGAGCCACCTCGAGGTCCTACTGCTCTTATGCATGTGAAAATGTTGTTCAGGATTACAAACCTTTAGCTTGGACACCAGCACAGGACTGTAATGGTATAAAAGCAGGGGCAGCTCTCAACTTGAGTCCACCTTCATGGGTGAAATGCATAAAGGGGCTCCAGGAACAGGTCTCCATCTTCAGGGGGATGCTACTACTCCCAGGGAATCATTTCGAAGGAAAGCTGAAGCAGATCACATGAAGAAAACCTTACTGTTAATTATGGTGTATTTCACACCAAGTTCTCTTTCCCTTTTGTAAGTGGCCTTCAGAGTCTGTAACCCTGGTGGCTGCCCTATCCTTCCTGCAGAACTCCAGAAACAGAAGATCTCTTGGTGTGTGATCATCCCATCTCCCACTTCTTCAGCTTAAGATGGAAGAAAATTCCACCTATCCCTTTACATCTTGAAGGTCATCCAGTGTTTCCTGACCTGTGTGGTGGCTTCTAATGCATAACTTTTACAGTTAATGGCATTTTGCCTGCAGACCCTCCAACTTAACAGTTCCAGAGGCTGACTGTGGCCTAAGTGAGGTGCTAAACACAAGACTATGCAGAGGAAAAGCTTTTCTGCTGGAGTTCTTCACATCTCTGAGATATGAAAGCAAGATGTATCTTGACAAACATGATCTCCCCAGAAGTGACTCTATGGAGACCAGGAAAGCAGATGGCTAGAGAAGAGGTTACAGAGCTGGCTGGAAGAACCAAACCTCGTCCTTACATGCACCAGCTGCCAACAGGGAAGTGCTCTGGCTACTGAAGGAACCCAAGGAGAAGTTAACAGATTTCACATTGTACCTTCACCAAAGAAACCAACCCAGTACTTTGATAATGCTGAGTGTTGCTGGGGATGGGTGTAGGCAGTTTCCTCCACAGGGATGCCTTGTGCTTTCCAAGTGTTTCAGCTCACCCCTTTTTGGGTTTTGCATGGTAGAGATGTAAAAACTGTTGCTTTCAAGTGGAAATGCAAACTCTGAACAGCATGTATGCTCTTCAGAAACGTAAGATCCCTGTTTCAGGTGGAAGCTCACAGCCCTCAAACATGAGGCCCACAGTTATCATTCATATCGCATGCCAAGAGCCACCTGCAACAATTAGGTCTGGTAAGCAGCAATATCTGAGCTAAGGAGACTGACCTAGAAATTAAGATATGGAACCTCACTGTAGGATGCCAAAAAGGGGCCAGTAACTGGCAATTTTGCTCCAGACACTTCACACAGAATGTATCTTTTTGCCAAGTAAATACCATTTTTCCAGGGCTTTTGTTTTTGATATTGCTCCTTGCTTGATTTCATCTCAACCTTGGCTTGAAGCCCTGCAAATACACTTAGTAACAGCAGTCTGCTCTCTTTGATATTGGTGCCAGAGACACAGGCATCTGCCAGAGTGATGCAGCTGACTCCCCTGCTGCTGAGCACTGCAAGGTGTCCAGGAGCTAAGGTGGGCTGCACATTCACAGGCATGTGCAACTCTGCTTGTCTCAGCTCCTCTAGAATCACCAGGGAAACAGCCCTAGCACATCCCATGGCCAGAAAGGGTCAAGGGGAGTGGGACAAGTGCCTGCGGCATCAGAAGGAGACAGAGATGGAATGCAAGATAAGAACGAATCGCCTTTTCTCTGGAATTCCTCATCAGAGTCATGACATGGTGAAAAAGCCAGCTGGAATGGTGGCAGCTCCTGTTGGAGTTAGAAGAGAGGACCTAGATCTAAACTGGCCATGAATACTGGATGTACAGCACAGGACATCTCTCAGGGAGACCACTAAGGCCACTGAGTCAAGAAAGAGGAGCAGAGCATGTGCTATTAGCTTCTGAGACCTACAGCTAGGGCAGTAACACACATCCTTGGTTTCTTCTACACGTGCACTGGTCCCAGTCATCCAGTAGCATCCACCACCCCAAAAACATTCCCTCATTGCTCAAGAGCACAGGCAAGCCAACGAACCTTAAGGGACCTATGGGCAGGTCACCCTCTGTCCCTTCCCAGCACACAGGGAACACTGTCTTTGCCTGTCACTGTGAAACACAAAATGATGGCAAGTGTCAAAGCCACAAGCCTTGTGTTCATTCATACAGACCAGTCATGGACCAGACCCAAACATTCAGGCAAAGCAAATCAAACCCTCAACCCCTGAGAAGAGACATTAACAACAACCTGCTTGCTCTACCTATTTGCCAATCTGCTAGTATTTCTATCAGCTGAGAAGCTCTGGCCCCACAAGTAAATAGGGATGGACTGAAACAGTGCCTGTGCTTTGATAAAAATCCCACCACATACAACCCAGTGGACAATAGCCCAAATAATCTGGATACACTGGGAAATATGATGCCATAAAAATGTCTGTGAACAAACAGAATAAGCAAGTCCCATTTGCATCCTTTTCAAGAGAATGCAAACCTGCACTTAGCTTCCTGGCCCTCTGTTATCTTTTTCATTAAAGTACCAAATTATTCTGTTAAGCATTCTGCATTCAAATGTCAGATGCATAGATACAATCTGGCTCCGCTGAAAGCATCCCACAGCTCAGGGCAGGGTTTCACACATGGTTACTGCCATGCATTTGTTTTCTGAAGCTCACCAAATTGCTCTCGGCTATGTTTTGCTCATCCCTTTGCCAAACTAGTACAGAGTGTAACATTCCCCTACTGCTATGGGACCCTCCCAAGGGATCATTTGCTCTGTAAAGTGTATATATAGCAAGACCAAATTAAGGCACTATAAGAAAGTTAACATAGAAAATAGTCTGGGACTACAAACTGCACCATCATGTTCATCTTTGCACAAGACAAGCATGCCCTGATGTGACCTTTCTGCAATGAGTCTGTGAAGTATCTACACATAACACATATGAAGTCAAGGGACTGTAATACAAGCCCAAACTCACACAGATCCAACAGCACAGGAAGAGCAAAAGAAACCCCGCAGCTTAAGATAGTAATTCTGCAAAATAAGCCAATATAGATACAAATTACATAGGTAAGTGGCTTAAATGCCTCCAGAGCAAGGGCTGAGGTGTAGAAATGTAAACACAGGTAAGGAATACCAGTATGGGCCCAGTCATGGTCTCCACAACCCTTGTAAAGTACAAAACATTAATATGATGCATTTTGTCAGCAGGAGAAAAGCACTTTCCAGTGCTTGCATCCAAAGGGTCACCCCTGTGAATCCTCCTATAATTACAGCCCCAACATCTGGCCAGGGGTAGCTCTGTGAAATGACAGGAAGGCCACTGAGGTCCACTATCAAACTGCCCATGACCCCTATAACCATGTCTAAAAGATCAGAGAAGGACAAAAACTTGTCCTTTACTTACCCACATGCCCCAGCTCCTGCATCACTGGCTGCAGGTCTGGGAAGGACTCGTGGACATTGCACAGCAGCTGACAGATCTTGATGGCCAGGACAGACTTCTCCTGGGCTGTGCTCAGGGCTGCTTTCAAGGAGGCCTCTGAACTTTCCTTCTGAGCAGAAATACTCAGCAGCTGGAGAAGTAAGAAGAAGAAAACATAACATGATAGAGATTTTGAGCTGTAAAAGGTCGGGATGGGGGCACATCCTCTTTGTTTCATCTCTACTGCTGGGAACCTGCTTTGAGAAACCAGAAAAGAAACCCCTTTCCATACAGGTCTTTGCCCCTTCACTGATGCATGTGCATGAGCAGAGGGAATTTCAGGATTAAAAAAGTTACAACACATGAAACTTTCACACTCTGTTTTGTTATTAGCTCACTGAACAAGTCCAGAGGAGGCCACAAAGATGATCAGGGGCTGGAGCACCTCCTGTATGAAGACAGGCTGAGAAAGTTGGGGCTGTTCTAGAGAAGAGAAGCTGCATGGAGACCTCAGAGCAGCTTCCAGTGTCTGAAGGAGACCTATAGTGTTGCTGGGGATGGACTCTTCATTAGGGACTGTACTGATAGGACAAGGGGTAATGGGTTAAAACTGAAACAGGGGAAGTTTAGATTGGATATAAGGAAGAAGTTCTTTACTGTGAGGGTGGTGAGGCACTGGAATGGGTTGTCCAGGGAGGTTGTGAATGCTCCATCCCTGGTGGTGCTCAAGGCCAGGATAGACAGAGCCTTGGGTGCCATGGTTTAGTGTGAGGTGTCCCTGCCCATGGCAGGGGGGTTGGAACTGGATGATCTTAAGGTCCTTACCAACCCTAACTATTCTGTGATTCTGAAACCCACCTCCCTATGGAAAGAGCAGCTCCTCAATGCCTTAAAGCATTACAAGCTTCCCTAACTCATAAACCTGTGCTTCACACACAGCTTTCCTCTCTCTGGGCTTTACCTTCTAAACCCAAGCCTGCTTCAGCCAGGCACTGCAAGGAGACCCAAGGCAAGAATCTGTGCATGCCCATACGTATCTCACCCATCCAGATCTCCAGCAGCAGCTACTGGAGCAGGAATGAGGAACCAGAGACTGCTAGGTGGAAAAGGCTAGCTCCTTACCAACATAGCCCGTTTTCCTTGTCAAAGGGAAAAGAGGCAAAGCACTCTGGGCTGCTACACAATCATGGCATCCTCAGTGCACTTTCTAGGAGCATTTCATTCTCACATATCCTGGAATAGCCAACTGAAATGGACACCCACTCCTTGGCAGCTCTGCCTTCCCTTCGCACCCTTGCAGAGCTGAAACGGTTTTGCTGTGTTTGAACATCCACAATTTCACAAACTGAGAATCTCACTGGCAATTTCTTTTACCCCAAAACTCCCACAGGATTTATATAACACACCCAACACACACTCACTGCAGCAGAAGGGCACCTCCAACATTGGATGGCTTCCCCAACCCAAGTAATGTCCCTTGATTCGAGTGCACATGAGGGCCTGTCCACCCACCCTTTGAGCTCTGAACCACGCCAGCATCTCCTTGTACCTCTTTTACTGCTTCAGTGAGTCCTGCCTCCTCCGGGGCCAAGCCCTCCAGGTCCCCTCTCTTCTGGATGGCCTCTGTGATCAGCTTGCTGTGCTGCAGGATGATCTCAACGGCTGTGCTCCCGCTGTTGGCCACTGAGAATGAAAAGTAAAGGTATTTAAAAACACAAAATGCAAGAACCTGAAAGCCTCAACTTTGCTTAGCTTTGTCCAGCCCACTCCTGAAGCTGAGCTCTTAACAGCAGGAATGACTCCTTTAGGGCACAGGAAACAGCAAATAAAGGCAGGCAAGCTTTGGTTATACTAAATGCAGCACTGACATCCAGCAGTAAACCCTAGCAGGCCTCACTTTTCACTGCTTGTCCAACTTTGGGTGAGAAAATCAGGTTTTCCAAGGCATGTTGCTGAAAGAGACAGTGACAACGTCAAGAAGCAGGCATGGTTCTCCCGAGACTCAGGATTTCTTCTCCCCCCCCTTTCCTCTAGTCATAGAGAACCCACTCTGACTTTTGCAGAATTCAAGAAAGGGGAACAGTGTTTATACAGGATAACAGGAGACACAGGTAAAGTACACCATGTACCAAAAGTAATACACGATTGTACTTGTCACCAGATTATTTGAGAAATAAAACTGGAAATTGCCAAAGAGATGAATATGAAAAGGATTCTTTTCACTGTTGGAGTTACTAAATTGGAGAAGATGCATAGTTACACTTTTATAGAAGAAACCAAACCAAAAACCCGTAGTTCATCCAAGACATCTATGCATGTTTTCTGTGGGTGTTTACGTCTTTTCATCATTTTGGCTCAGTACCAAACAGAACAATCTACTGTTCACACAGCACAGCAGCTAAATACAGAAAGCTTGGTCAAAAGAAAATACAGGCTTGGGACCCAGAAGACACACAGTGCTGGGTAAGAGGACAAAGCTCTCCAGAATGGGGAAGGAGATAGTGGGAGGCTCTGGGACTTTTCAGTGCAAGATTTTAAGCCAATATGGAAAGACTCCCTGAAATCCAAAGATTTCTTGGAGACATGAGTTACTCCCCAGCAGAGCTAAAGGAAACTCATTAAGCACTTGAGCTCCGTAGGGTTTTAGTGTGACTTAGATGTGCCCCACAGGGATCAGAGGGTGGTTTACAAATGAAAACTATTTCCTCTTTTCTCCCATCAGAATGTTTCTGATTTCATTACCTAAATTTCATCTGTGAGGAAAGTGCTCTCAGCTCTGCTACTGTACCAAGGCGAGCTCCGCCAGCAAAGCATGCCCTGCACCGCTGTCAGGACGTCCTCCTTTCTGCTAGCAGGGCAGCACAGGACATCAAAAGATGCCACCAGTGGCTCAAATCATTCCCTCCCTCTTCATTTTCACGGTAAGAAATATTTGTGCTTCTGTTTGCTCAAGCTGCAATTTGAGGAGATTCAGCTCTATGTAATTAAGGAATGCTCCTCCTTGCGTTGGGTATTACCACTGGATAATTAACCATGTTGGGAGTCTGGTGTTTTAAGAAAGCAATCGTGCTTAACAAATGACAAAGCAAACTGCCTGTCGGGACCGTTTGCTACAGAGGAAATTATCAGCATTATGAGCACAGTTTTGCTTTCTATTAAACACTCATTTACATTTCGCTGCATGTTAATTTAGTTTTTAATTTTTATGTGACTTCAGGGCTGGTGAAATTTGTCTCTCACCCAGAATTGCTCAGGGATGTGCCTAAAGCCAGAACTTGGAAAGCTGTCCCACTATGCATCCGAAAGGCCCCTGACCCACCACAGGCAGGCAATGAACAATAAACCCCCACCAAAACAAACAGGAGGGGACTGACTGTCCAAGATAACTATGTCTAATGGAGACAATATGTGTGGGTTTCCCATCAGCACATTCTGCTCCACACAGGAGACCACGAGTCAGCAACCACACTGTGCAGAAATGCGACCTGGATCGAGGACAGGAGCTCAGCCCAACTAATCTCAGCCCCACAATCTCCCTCAATCACAAGGAATTCACAAGGACAGCAGACAGGTAAGACACTGTCTGTATTTAATGTCAAGACTGACTCTGGGGAATTTTTAGGTATTTGCTTTCAAAGCCACCAAGTACCACAAAGTCACCAATGGACCAGAGTTTGGTAAAGATACCTTCAACCTGTGAAGCATTTCTTCTGTGAAAATTGTTCTGTTTAATATGGAGACTCATGCTGCTGCTTTTAAATAACTCAAAACCAAAAATTAGTTTGACACTGGAGGGAACAGTTCTCCTGTTTTCCAGAGATGACATTCTAGTTTCTACCCCATCAGTGTCAAACTAAAAGGAAGGAGCCAACAGGCTCCTGCCCCAAACTGCTCATTACATTGCAAAGCAGGGGCCTTCTTCCTGGCATAGTGCTCCTACCCCAGTGCTCCCAGACCAGTTTTGTTTGAATATAATAGCCAACCCATCCCCTTAGATGAAAACAAGGCTATAAGAGCATGCTGAAGTCCAGACAAGCACGCAACCTTCCTGGCAATTCCCAGAACTGAGTGCCCAGGTTCTGAAACTTAGTATACCCATACCTTTGCCATCAGAGACATTTGCTGTTGCCACTAAATTGTCTAGCAGAGGGTGGAGACCAGGGAATGATGTTTTCACAGCCCCAAGAAGTTTGACCAAACTTTCAACTTTTAGGGTTTTCTCTTCATCCACCTTCCTGAGGAGATTGTCCACGGCTTCCCTCTGAGAGGTGCCTCCACAGCAATCCAAAACCACCTGCAGCAAAGAAACAGCCAAAAACCTGTTCGTGAGAGCTTCCTACAAACTCTTGGGTCTGAACAGAGACCACAGAAACAGGAACAGTATCAACAGTACACGCAACTGCAGTGAATCCATACCTACTGCTTCCCCTAATTTAATTAACTGGGAAGTGTCATGAGGTCCTAGTTACAGGAACACCTAAGCACATCCCAGGTATATCCTGGGATGTGTGTCACCCTGAAAACTACCCTGGTGGGTTCTTCTGCTAAGTCTAGCTATTAGAAGTGGCTGACAAGCCACTCCTGTTTCTTTTCAAAAGGAAACAAAAAGAGACTTAAAGATGGGGTGAAAACAGCATTTCCTTCAATATTTGCAGCAAACACTTGGTCAATTGGCAGTCTTTTCCCTTGTCTCCCCAGTTTTTCTGCAGATGTCTCTGCTTCAACAGGAGTTCACTTTCTTTGAACAAAACTGGACCTGCACACAGAAATTTCTCATGAGGTCTCAATTCTTAGTTCTCATTAACTACACGCAAATACAGACCCTTCAACTTTAGACTACCACAACATTCAATTCTCACTACTTAGTTGTCCAGCCATGTAATTCTTCTCCCTCTTGCAGATCCTCCTCTGTGTGGACAAAAGATGCTGGTTTTGCTCATCAGCAAGTTCTCCTAAGCATACTTGGGTATTTTTGTGTCAATAACATTAGTGTTAATATTAAGTAAGTGTCAAGAATCCCACTAGTAACCTTGCTCCATCCTGTCAGCCTTGCCCTCAGCACAATCTGCACTTTACTCCCAATAAGATTTATCCTTTTCGAGCATCACCACTTCCTCTAGTTGAACAATTTCCTCAGATGAAATTCAAATGCTTTGCTCAAATCTAGACTGAGGCAGAAAAAAAAACCCCAAACATTTTCTCTCATCAAATGAAGATTCCATGTCAGGCAGAAGCAATTTGAGCATTTTTAGCTGCATTTTATCCTATTTTTTTTTTACTTACAAGCAGTGCCCTCCCACCTGTCCCAACACACACTCCTGTGCACACACAGGGCTGACTGCCTAAACAACTGCTTTTACATCTCTGTCCTGGCCATCAACAGTAGGGACCACTCAACTTGGAAAATACAAGAATAAACCTTGCTGTCACTCTCACAGCCATGTGTGTCAGCTCTTCCTGTCTTGAGCTGTGATCTCACTTCAGCTGCAGGAAATGTCTGTGTCTTTCTCCTAGACTGGGCACTAGGCTTAGCTGTGAGTTTACAGGGCATCTCCTCTCATTATCCTTTCTCTTCAGTTGGTCAGACAAATGCCTGTTGCTGTCATGCCTGATATGCCACAAGCCTCTCTTCATATCTCTAAAGTACATTTCTCTGTCTATTGGACATTTCAGCCATTCCTTGTAGGTCCTAATACTCTTCCTCGAGTTATCCATTCGCTCAGGTCTGTGACCCCCCATACAAATTCTCCTCTCTTGTTCAGGATGCAAACTTCAGACAGTTCTCCTACCTTTAACATAAAAGAAACTACTCCAACAGCTCCTCCTGTGCACTCACCACCACCTGATCTCACTAATTAGTTTCTCTCATTTCTAAAGAGCTGTCCTTTTGTAGCCAAAACTCTGTTAGTGAACCTGTTGACATATCCTCCCATCTAATTCTCACTGAGCTGACTCTGGATGACTCAGTCTGAAGTCCTCAACACAAAAACAGGTACAAAAGCAGCATCCTTTGGGGGATGTGCATGCTTTAACTTACCACTGCTCTCAGGCTAGTGTCAACAGATGCAGAAGTGATGGCCATGGAAGTGGGAGATGCAGCGCCAACACTTTAAGACTTAGTTTGACACCAGTAGGTGGGACAGTCAGAAAACATCCCCCCATTCTGCCTGCAGCAGGATTTCCAGATCTTGATCTTTAAGGTCCTTGATATTTGAGATCCCTTCCAACCCAAACCATTCTATGATTCTCTGTCCCAGCTCTGAAGCAGTTTGGCTTAAGCATCAAGCTCCATAGACACTGGAGCCAAAGGGGAGGGGAAAGCACATAGCTCAAAATACCCACATCCCCTCTAGAACAGAGCCTGGACAGAAGGAAAGGATGAAGGTTCCTACCATCTACTCTCTTGCTCCAGGCTCAGGGCTGTCTGAATTCTGCAACAACCTAAGCCATGGGACAACATGTGTGAGAGGCTACCTACTCTTCCTTTGTAACTAAGTTTATTCATTTTAAGTGATAATCTGCATCCAAGCCATCCCCCAAATC
Organism: Pezoporus wallicus; assembly: GCF_028554395.1. NCBI lineage: Eukaryota > Metazoa > Chordata > Aves > Psittaciformes > Psittacidae > Pezoporus > Pezoporus wallicus. The sequence goes on along the minus strand of NW_026642504.1, from coordinate 245,781 downwards.
CTCCACCCTACCTCCCCCCACTACAGAAACACTGATAAAGCCACAAAGTTAAGCCACAAAACGCTAGGTAAACTCTCCCCCAAAACCCAAGGTTTTACAAAGAGGCTTCACAACTGATCATGTACTGGTTTTCCAGCAAAGAAAATCAGACTTACTCCATGCACAGCTTGGGCCAGGCACAGGAAGAACCCAGGTGCCTAGAAAAAAGGCTGTTACACTTAAAATTCCCTTGTCTTCCTTAATAAATGTGTAGCTAGTGTGAGAAGAAAAAGGAAAGCCTCATCTTTAGGAACCCTTGGAGAACTACATCCTCTCTCTGCCAGCCCAGAGCTCTAGCGCAACGCTGAATCAATCAGGTAAGGTGAAACTTTCAGAGGTGGCTGCTAATTCCATCTTTGTTTTCCCAGTGCTGCAGCTGAGACACCAGAGATCTCAAATGCACATATGCCACAGGCCCACTGCTTTAATCAGTTTAATTTCTAAACTAATTAAGCACTTTTTGCACTTGTCTGGGGGGCAAGAAAACCCCCCAAACCAATAAAGCAAGCCTGCAAAAAAGGACCCCCACCACCCTGAGGTCATTCTACACTTGGCAATTCTCCTGTATCTTCCTGTGCCACAGCAGAGACAGAGCTATGCACCCAGCCCCACTGGAGTGCTCCCGAAATATTATTACCTGGGGGCTAAAACAAGAGCATGAAGGGATCCCGTGGCAAGAAGGATTTTGTATTTGGAGCAGGTTTGAAGGCTCTGCAGCAAACAGAGCACACAGTGACTGAAGAGGCTAAGAAATAGCCAACATCACCCCTTCACCAAACGAGGCTGGAGTCTCTTAGTATACGATGATGCAATCCAAGGCTGTATCCTGTGCCCAAGGAGCACACCTATGGCAACAGAATGGTTTGGTGCATTGGTGGTTGGCATTTTTTGTTTGCTTGATTTCAATGGAAAGGAGATTCAAAATGGCTGCATTTTAACTTCCTAATTTTATGAAGACAAAGAGAAGAGTGCAGGGAAAGGGAACAGGGATATATGAAAAATCATCATCTCCCTGCTGCTGATGCAGCTGTCATGGCTCAGCGCTAGGCTCCAACGTGCAGGTCTCTGCTGATAGCCCCAGCAGACAATGAGCTCTTTCCTGCACACACACCTCACTCCATCCTCTCACATACCCACATTCCAGGCTCAATCATGCTGCTCTGGGAGGAGAAAATTCATCAGCTGCCAGTCACAGCCCAGCCCACCAGGAGAATCATAGAATCCCAGCCTGGTTTGGGTTGGAAGGGACCTTAAAGCTCATCCAGTTCCACAGGTAGGGACACCTTTCACTAGAGCAGGTTGCTTCAAGCTCTGTCCAACCTGGCCAGGTATAAGGCAGCCACAGCTTCTCTGGGCACCCTGTGCCAGCCCCTCACCATGCTCACAGTAAAGAACTTCCTCCTTATATTTAACCTGATCTTCCCCCGTTTCAGTTTGAATCCATTACCCCATATCCTATCACTACAGTCCCTGATGAAGAGCCCCTCTCCAGCATCCTCATAGGCCTCCTTCAGATACTAGAACCTGCTCTGAGGTCTCCATGTGACTTCTCCAGGCTGAACAGCCCCAGCATTCTCACCCTGTTTCCATACAGGAGCTGCTCCAGCCCCTGACCATCCTCGTGGCCTCCTCTGGACTTGTTCCAGCAGCTCCATGTCCTTCTTATGTTGACATGAAAACCAGGACAGGAGGTGTGCAGGCTGCATGCTGAACACAGCATGCCAGGGCACCTGGCAGGTTTTAGCTGCACAGGCAGGGTACAGCCAGCTCCCCACAAAACACAAAGGAAATCTTTTCTTCGTGGCTTCTGCAAATCAGTATCCATAAAGCAACTGCTTGCAGGAAAGCAACAGCTCTCCCACCAACTGCTGCATTCAACACATCAAAAACATATCTTTAAACATGCCAGGCAGTGGACGTGCTGCTCTTGCAGGCAACTGTGTGATAGGAGTTAAAGAGTTAACGCTGGGAGAGTCAGCTGAAAGGTAAGCTGATGACCCCTCTACACAAGGACTTCATTAGCAAGCAGGCAGTACAGAGGTCATTAGTGGTTCTGCTGAAACCAAACCACTACAGAGCCTTCTCTTGGCTCACAAAAAGGCATTTTCAGGGTCTATAGGAGCACCAGGCACATCCCCTACTTGCAGGGCAATCTCACACTGCACCAGGCTGTGATCATCCTGAGGCTGCCTTCACAGCTCAGCTCACCCCCACAGCTCAGGGCAGAAGGGAGATCCATGATGTGCAAAAGGGAGATGAAATTGCCAGGTGAGGCTAGCACATCACTTGGCAAACCGAGCAGTGAGATGCTGCCCCACAGATGCCCCCCCCACCCTCCCATCCACAGCTTTCCTTATTTCAGATTGGTTTACCCGCTTCTCTGAGGCAGTCAGGAATCCCTCTTCTGCTGCCTCCAAGAACTCTAGGATGGGGCTCAGCTGTGTCACGCTCTGGATCAGCTCCTCCCTGCATCCCAGCAAGCGAGCAGTCAGCGTCTCTCCCTCGTCTGTGCTCTCTAGGGGGAAAAAGGATTCAGAAACACAAAGTCAGTCTGAAGGAACTGACAGGCTCCCGAAGCGAGTGAGACTCTGTGAAAGATCTAAGTGAATAGCAAAGCTTATCCCAAGCACAAGCAGCAGAGGAAAAACACTTTACTATTCTCTTTAAACTCTATGAAAGGAAAACGTCTCATTTATCTAACAGAGCACAAAGCCATAAAGCAAGCTGGAGGTTAACACCAGGTTTGCAAGGCCACTGCTTTGTGTCAGACTCAAGTAAAAACGGAGCTTTCAATCCCGAGGCTCAGCTGTGCTCTGACCCGTGCAGCCATGGATCGATCCAGCCCTGCAGGCAGTGATGGGGAGAGCCCTGTGCTGCCCACACCCACTGCTGCAGGATGGAAATGCTCCAGGATCTTGGTCAGCATGAAAGAAACCTCCTGCATCTGAGTGAGGACACAGGGTTTCTGGAGACCCACTTTGCCTGTAAGGTTGCCCACTCACTTTGCCAGTGGCTGCACTCAATTCCCTACCTCCTTGATGCAGGGCTTCTCCATTGCCCTGTTCCCTCTCCAGCAAAGCCGCTCTCAGCTTGGGATTTGTGTCTTGAAACAGCTTCAGTAAAGACACGAGGGTCTGAGCATCCAGGGTCTGAGCATCCTTCACCTTGCTCAGCAGCTTCTTCAACACTGACTGTTCCCCTGCCTCTGCCAGGCAGGAAACCAGAGCCTGCAACAGAACAGGGAAGGTTTTAACAATAGAATCAACTGCCCTGTACAAACTGAGACAAAAAGCAGAATCCTGGGGTTTTGTTCAGGGGACAAAAAATTAAACCAACAAAACAACCACATAGAAACCCACCACTGAACTCAAGCTCCAGTCTGTGGCCACCAGCCATGTGAAGGAAGGCAGCAAGCCCTGCCCTCCAGCCCTTACCTTTACAGCAAGTCCCACAGACTGGAGCAGGTTCCAGCACCAAACATCACTTCATCTCTTCCCTTAATAGCCTAATGCCAATAGGAGACTTAATAAAACATGCTTTAAACACCATTACTTTTGAAGCCCAAAGCCAGGGCAGGGGATACTGGTTTTCACTGCAGAACACTTGCACAGAAGGCATTTTAATTGGGACTTTCAGGAATCTCCATCCTCAAGTCACAGTGGAGCTGCATCTCCCAGAGAGAGCTTTGGAGAGAAGGCAGCAAACCTCGCATTGTGTGCTCTCTGCATGCCTGGCAATCATGCCCAGAGCTCTAAAACCCACTCCAGTGACCCGAAACAGCGACCAGAGGCAAACATGCCTGTGCAGTTATAGAAATAAAAGGAAAAGAAACAAGCTGGAACTCTTGCTCCCATTTCCCTGGAGCCCTTTAACGCCGTAAATATCGCCCCTAAAGACACACACTTCCCAACTCTCCAGGAGAGATGCCAGCCTTTCAGAGCAGGCTCCTTTATCAGAGACTCCAGGGATGCTACAGAAGTACCTTTGAAGTGGAGAGCTTAGCCCAGCTCCAGAGAGAGCGACCATTTTCTGCTGTCATTGTCATTTTCATTTCAGTGATAAAAAGACTGAATGCAACTGCTTGGGGCCGCACCAGGGGGATGGTGGACTTGCTTTTCCTAGCAGGTGTAAATGCTCATGTATTAGGGCAGCATGACAGTGCAATGACCTATTGCAAAGAGTATCCTCAGAGGGGAAGCTGCAGGAGTCCCAGCTCTTTACCTGTTAATGGCATTTTTGCTGCCAAACAGAAACATGGACATGAAGGGCTCTGCTATAAAGGAAGAAAGGAGATGTTGCAGGCATGCTGAAGAACCAGCTGAAAGGTATTTGTTAATGCAAACATGAATTTGTAATGACACTTGATAACCAGATCATGTTTGTTCCCAAGGTTTGCATGCCTAGCCCCTTCCAGATCACAACGAAACACAAACCATTTTGACTCTCACCATCCCAAAGGGGCTCAGCACCCTGCCAAATTCCTGGTTTTACGACAGGGATGAAAAGTAACTTGCATTGTCGCAGTATTTTCTCCTTTGTTTTAATTAGTTTCTAACTCCAGTCAGCTCAGCATTGCTCAGGTACCACCCCTTCCTCAGTGCATGGATTTGCTTAATGGAAATGAGTTTTCAGAAACTGAAAGGCTCTGCTATTTATAGTCTTTTTCCAGAAGACCTTTCCTCAGACACGTTGCTCAGTGGGAACACAAGAGCCTCTTAGCATTGTTTTGAAAGAGCACACAGTGCATTTTAGACTTACTTTGAAGCATTAACAATTCCCAAAGATCCTGGAGAAAATGGAGAGATACTGATATTCACTGGAATCACGGCTTCCACTTAGTCATAACGTGCTCTCACGATACAGTCTGACCCATTAGGCTTTCACTGTCTGGGACACTTGCAAGAGCCTTCCTGGCCAAACTGGTACAAATCAGCACACATCCAGCATCCAGACTGGAGCAAGAGACCGTCTCTCTGAGCAGGGAAACCAAAAGAGACCATTTCCCTATTCATAAACCTCAGCCCAAACTCCCCCACAAGTACACCAGAACGGGGGGGGGAAAGTTCTCCAGCTCTGTGTCCACACCCCCCCCCCCCCCCCCTCAGAAGCCATCACTCCTAATCAGGATGCAGAAGACAACAGGAAACTGTTTTATGCTGCATCCAGAAATGCAAACAAAGGATGACAATAGTTGGACAGGCCCATAGGCAATGGAAATGATCCACAAGAACAGTGACATTTATTCTATGCGGGAGTATCAGCACTCCTCCGCTTCATCTGAACCCGGTAGCAGAGGGAACAAATGAGCTGTGCAATAATTTGAATTGAGTTTCTCTAAGAGAGCACAGGAAGATAAGACTCGACACCAGCAAAGCTCTTCGACGCTTCCCCAAATTACTGCAATTTCAGCCTTGTTCTCATTTCCAAGCAGGTTTCATCCAAGCCAGAACCAAATTAGATAGGAATAGTTTGTGAGATACACAGAGAGACTCTAAAACAAAAACAACCCCCAAAAATCACATCTCCTTAAACAGAAAAGCAACTCACCCACGTTTTTCAGCCCAGAGAGCAGAATGCAACATCAAACTGGGAGAGAAGCAATAATTCTCACAAAAGCAAGGTCTGCACAAACCTCCTTGGGGAAAAAAAACAGGCCCTAAGAAACCCCCTGGAGGTAGCAGGAAAGAAGGCAGCAATGCTGGAGGGGAGCAGGCAGCAGTGCTACAGGGAACAAGGCACCCAGACAGGGATGAGCTCACAAGCAAAGGACCAGAAATACAGGGGCTACGTCCAAGGCAAAATCCCACTGAAACCAGAGGAGCCTGAACACCAGGACAGCCCTGTAAAATCCCCACATTCCCAGGCTTTGCTGTCCATTGCTGCTTGCCTACACAGACCAGCCATCCACAAAAGGCTCCTAAGCTGAGGAAGGATGTGGAGGAGGGGAGTGGGAGATCTTCCCTAGAGCAGGGCAAAGGCACCCAGCAGCTTACTGCAAAGAAATGGCATCTCACCGGCTTCCAGACCTGCTGCTACTCGCCCTGAAGCACCAAAGAGACTGCAAGCAAATGAGCAGCAAAATAACACAGAAAAGTTGGGGGACAGAGAGTGGGGAAGAAAGGAGAGAGGAAAAAAAACCACAAATCCATTGATGTCTACCACTGGCACAAATCTCAGCCTTAATTACACATCCCAAGCTGGCCTCTTTGGAGCTGAACTTGCACTTTAAGCACGACTTTAGAAACACACAAGTGTGTTTCCCCCGAGGAAAACACCAGGCTATTGTGGAAAAAAGCTGCTCTGTCTGCTGAAAACAGAGCCCAGACTGAGTGCTGGTACCCACAGGTCCTGCTTATCCTAGAGGAGAGCTCAGAGAGGGACAGATCTAGCTGAGCCCCTGCTTACAAAAGGTTGCAGTTTGTCCCCCCACCCCGCTGCCCTGGGGCTGACACTTTTCATGCTTGTCACAGCTGAGAAGTGATTTTTCAGGCAGGCTTAAAGAAAATCCATTTCTCATTTATTCAGTGTTTATTTATAGCTGCAGAAAAATTGTCCAGCTGCTGTTCTGCGGTCAGACACCAAACTGCCTCTGAGCTCCACAACCCCTCACTTGGCTTCTGCTGCAACAGCTCATCTGGGAGCACAAAGGGCCGGGTACGGGCATGTGAACTTTACCTGCTGGTTCTTGGAGGTGCTGAAGAAGCAAGAAACAACACTTACTGGAAAGCAATAGGAAATGGGGCTGTTACACGGAGCAGAAGTCAGGCAGCATGGCAGTGAGGTTCTGCACTGCAACCTTGGAGCAGCATGAGCAGGCAGGGGAAGGCATGTGGCACAGGCACTGCCTGCCTGCATAGATGCATGGAGCTGCCAAATCCCTTCTGGCAGTGCCCATCCACATTGTACAGCACATTCCTGCCCTGCTCCAATTGCCAAGGTGCAGAATAAGTAAAACCTTAAACCTGACATATTTGTCTGATCAGGGTGATGAACAAACATAGGAAACCCTAATCCTCCCCAGGGCGTTCAGGCACACTGAGAGCTGAGCTCGCTCAAAGGTGCTTCTCAGTGCTTGGGCTTGCTGTTACAAACACAAATTGGGATCCACATCTTGCTCCTAAAGATGTTCAGTTCAGGACCATCAGGAGGGTCAGCCGCTAAGGGAACACAGGCTTCCCTCCTGCAACACTGAAAGGCTTATCAGAAAAGAAACCTGCACTCCCCAAACCAAGGGAATTCTCCTCCCTGCTGTCATAAGGTTTTTTTTTCCTAATAAACATGTTGCCTTGGGTTTTTAAAAGCAGGATGCCACCACAGCCCAGATGTCCTGTGGTTATACTGGTGTTGAAGGGACTAAGTGACTTAGTGACTTGAATCCAGACACCTTCCCAGCTAGCAAGGGCATGGAAACCTAGAGAGCATCACAGCCCCCCAACCTATGGAACAGCACTTCTTGCCTTCAAAATGTCAGCTAACCACAGAGCCACTGAAGAGCCAGCCATAACACAGTCACACTCCCATTCTTTCACATAAGAAAAGGCACACGGGGCAGTTCATGCAGCCTGGTGTGGAAAAAACTACCAGGGTGAAGAGAGCAAGCATGGTCCCAACCTCGCTCTGTAGTGGCTGCAGTTTTCTGCACAGAGCCTGCAATGACACAGCAGAGTGCAGCCTGCACCAGTGCTCACCAGACACATGCCAGCTCCGAGTCCTCCTGCACCACTGCCACCCCAGCATGGACTCATCTGCTGCTTCTGTGGTGGCTTCAAGCCAGTACAGCGGCTGGTATCATCACTCGGAGCCCAGAGCATCCTCCAGCATGAAGCAAGTACCAGACTCAGATAACCCCCCAGCAGTAACCTGAGCACCATTCATCAGTGATGACAGCTCTAAAGCACCACGGGGCAGCACCCACAGCCCCCCGCAACGCTCCCCATGAGCAGCCTGCCACATGCAGAACAGAGCAGATGCTCCACGGCCAACCCTCACCCAGGGCTCAGGAAGCTTATTTTGGGATCTCATATGTTGACGAGTTGATACAGTTCCCAAAGCAAATGGCTTAAAACAGGAGGAGAGAAATCAGTGGTGAAGCACTCCCACAACACAATGAAGATGTCTTCAGGGCAGGACACACACTTCTTTACCTACGTCCACAAGCAGCTTAATCTTACAGATGCTTCTGCCCAGGGTGTTGCTCAGGTGAGCACGTACTGCCCTTCAAACAACCAGGCACCAGAGCCCCAGTTTGCCATGAAACGATTTACTAAACAGGGCACAAACTACTCTAGCCCTCAGCAGGGGATAGAAAAACTTGCATCATTTACCCAAGTCAACACACCTACCTCCTTCTGAGAGGCATCAATTTCTCTGCACTCTTCTAGCCTGTTCAGCACAGCCTGGGCATCAGAAAGGGCCTCAGAGAAAATGCTTTCATATCGAAGAAAGAAATCCAGTTTACAGCTTTCGCTGTCTGCTGCTGTGTGAGGGAAACAAGATGAGTTATTTGCTAATTGAAGGGATTCACAGAAAGCATGATGTGATTGAAAGGCACTGGTTTGTAACCAGCACATTGGTTATAATAGGGAAACTGTGACTCACAAATCCCTTCTGAAGATATCACACAGCCTGGAGGGAAAACCAACAGTTTATTTAACACCAGTTATAAATGGAACATTTATTTTAAACCCAGTACAGCCTCTGTTTTCCTCCCATGCTGAACAGGAGTTTAAAGGATAAAGTAGCATTAGCAGACAACTCTGTTCACTTACTGTTATACAGACTGCCTTATCAACCTGCACTAATGCAGATCTCTACTCTACATCAGATGCAATCACATGCACGAGTAAGAAAAGTTTTGCTCCCTACAGCTCTGGTAAATTGGTGAGTGTGAGGCAACTGCAAAGACCAAAGGAAAGTATTGCACAGTGCCAAAGGAATAAATCCCTGCAGGAAAGGGATTTGCTCCCAACCTAGGGCAAACTAAAACACAGAAGAAAAGATGCCCCATAACAGGAAAACATCAACATGGCTGCATACAAGAGGCAATGCTATGTCCAGACCTGTAAAGTCTCACCTAAATCCCTCCTCACTCCTCCTTTCTCCTCTGGAGGCTCAGGAAGCTCCTCTTCTGCACAGCCAACCTGCTCAGCACAGGCAGGCTGATCAGGATGAGAGCCTGGACCCTCCTGGAGGGATCTGGTGTCACTCGATATCCCATCCTGGTGAACCCATGTGTGATTCACAGCAAGTTCCTGGCCAGGAGGAGAAACATCTGCTTCCACTTCTGCTTCTTCAGGGCCAAGAAAAGGGGAAAGTCTCTGTGGTATGAGGTTATCTGTTTTTCCTTCATCAGTTTTTTCAGACTGGGGCAGGTTATTAGCTTCAGCATGGTTTTCAGATGAGTCTGCTGCCTGGCTGGAGACTTCATTTACTACCTGGTCCTGAGTGGAACAGCTGATGAGGTCCCTGAGGAGGTTTTTGCAACTGACAGCCACATCACCCATCTGCAGACTATCTGCCACAGAGATAGTTTTGGTGAAATTGTGTTTCCCCAATGGGAGTTTACCACTGTACATCATCTCCAGCAAGAGCGCAAACTCCTCAGGGGTCACCACAGAAGCATCGATGGAGATGGTGTCTGTACTGTCCAACAGGGATTTAAAAAGCAGGCTGGCAGCAGCCAAAACCACTTTGTGTGCCCTAAAGTGAACATTCCCGATGAAGATGGTGCAATCACAGAACTGCTGCTCTTTGCAGAGGGTATAGAGCTGCTGCAGCAGCTGCCTGCTGTAACCAGGAAGCTCCATGGTACCAGGACAGGGTCTACTGGCCTCCTCCTGCCGTGGTCTCCACAAAAGCCTGCTAGTGAAAAAAACAAAGATGCTGTTAGCACATTGCTCAGAGAGGAGCCAGACAGAAAGAGAGGAAGCAAAAATTACCTTTCAGTTTACACTTCCCAAAAGCTCACTACACTGCAGTTCAGTGGTTGCAGCAAGAGGCCCCATGGACTGAACTTGCAGTCCCCAGATTTAGCAACTTACCCTGCTAGAGTGAGTCTAGATACTGTTCAAATAGAAACACTTCAGAAAGAGCTTGGGAATGAATACTGAGCCCCAGGTGGCACAAAAAGGGAGAAGAGACTCCCTGATGTGCCTCCTACCATAGAGCTCAAGGAGGTGCAAGTACTCTTCAAATGAGGCACTGCAGTGCCGGGCTTTGCCTGTATCCAGAAGCTGGACCTGGTTTCTGAAAGGGCAGGTGGGGAAGCAGTGCAGGAAGACCTGTTCAGATCATCTACCAACACAGGAGAATCAGAGGTGTTAGCTTTGACCTGTAAAGCACCAAGTGGTTTGGGATCAGTTAATTTTCCCCCTGCATCACTGCGGAGCTCAGCAGGGGCACACAGGTGTTAGAGATGGAGATCTGCTTTCAGCCCAGAGCCTTCAGCACCTCGCTTCTCAGCACACCCCAGTCCTAACTCTTTGATTTAGAAGTCTTTTACCCCAAACTGTAACTTCTTGCAGAAGTCCACAGCCCTAATCCCATTTACCAGAGCCTCCCTTTTACTTCCCCCATATCACTGCAGGAGAGAGAACAGATAGAACATCTGCCAACAGAATTTTACCAGTGGGATACCTGGAGTTTTTATCTCCGACAGGATAACACTGTTACTGCCTTGTCGACACTCTAGGCTGCCTAACACTGGTGCTGGCAATGATGCTGAAACAAAGCAGCATGAGTGCTGGAGGAAGAGCACCCAGATGGACAGGATTTACATGACCTTCAACTGCTTAACATCTCTGCACTCAGCTTCCTACTGTCTTGTAGAGAACAGGAGTAATGTTGCCTATCATCAGGGCACAAAGTGTGACGATGCTCATACACCATCCTAAGCTCTGCCTCACACAAAAGCAGGCTCGGAGCTACTCCTAGCTTGCAATGAACTGCAAGTTGCAAGCAGACACTGGGTGGAGATTGAGCTGGTGTCTCACAAGGTGCCAAGCCCTCTGGAGCACAGAGGCTGTGGGAAGCAGGACCTCCTGCCCAAAGCCACAGACATCTGAGCTGGTGGATAACACTCATGCATGAGAGCGCTTCTGCTCAGCCAAGAACTCCCCCATGCTTTAAAGATGAAGTACTATAACTTGCTTTTCCACCATCAGGATAAGATCATAGATGGTTCTGGCATCACCTCAAAGCACAGGTGTCATGCTCCCCATCTGAATACCTTTAAAGTGAGAGCACTGGGTAGCTGGGGCCTTTCTGGAAGGCAGGGAACCTAAAGTAGTCCCTGATACCCCACCTCCTGCTTCCCAGGAACCATAGTTTCTCTGGGCACATTGCTACCAAAGACTGTCTGGTCTGCAGCTCATCCCTGCTGCTTTGCAAGTACCAGATCCAGCCCCTCACCCGTGCACAGGGCCGGTCACCTGCACTTCCAGCCCATTAACCACACAGGCCCTGCGATCCTCCCACACCGTTGTAAATCATGACAAACCAAGCTGCCATCAGTGGAGTTGCTGCTGGTCGTGGGAGAAGAAACAGATCTGTTTCTTTTGCCAGGCTCAATGTAATAGCAGATTTAGTCCACCCACTCCTTCTCTGGAACTGAAGAAATTCCAGTATCTAAGAAGAAACTGAATCTGCTGATTAAATAATAAGTTGTGGCTCTTCCTCCAAAAGGACAAGCAGGAAACATCAGTGTCCTGGACAAGATGTCTGCTCACTTTGCCATGAATAGCCTTCGACATAAAACCCATCGCTTCTACCATAGCAAGCTGGAAGAAGCTGCAGCACCATCTGCTCTCTCTATTCCTGGCAAGAACATAGAAGACATATTTGTCCATGACAGCTCAAAACGTGAAAGCTCTAAGCAGCCTAGCAGCACCTCCCCTTCTTCATTATAGGAACTCAGAGCACTAGAAAATGCAATCAGATCAGACATACTTGTTTAAATACGTATCACTTCTTTAATTATAGGGACCCAAAGATCCAGTACTGCCAGAGAGAACAAGTTTTTTTAATGAGGGCCAAGACCATCCTCAAGGCAATTGCCCCATACTTAGAACATGCTTCAGGCTTTTCTGCAAGGAGGAACCACCAACAGCAACCTGACTTCTCCCTCACTGCCTCCTACATCTCCAGACACAGTAAGCTGGGTTTGGCTAAAGCTGCTCTTCCAGCAAGGTCATGGTAAGAACTCTTAGGTTTTTAGGTGGAGGACCTTTCACTGCCATATTTATTCTGTTAAATTACATGCCTTGTTTCTCACCCAAATTTGTCTGGCTTCATCTCCCAGACACCTTCTAGACAGCTCCCAGGAGATCTGGCTGGGAGCCTGGGCTGAACTAGGAATCTCTCCGAGAGTAGGTAACACTTTAGCAGTGATGAGTGCTTTGCAGAACAAGAGCTATCTGCCTCTGCCAGCACCACTGGTCACTTTCCAGCTTGAAGATGCTTCTCAGCATCCTCTTTAGAGCCAGGCTCACTGGGAACTTCTTATGGATTTCAAACTTCAGGTAAAACATTGTTTAAGCTGCTTCTGGGGCTGCTGACACCAGAGCCACACCAGTACTGCCCTCTTCAGCAGTGCTGCCTCACTGGAGTCAGAAAAAGGGACAAAGGAGACAAGATACTCGCTCATCTCACCTGTATGACAAATGGGCCTTGCAAAATGAACCTTCTGAGGAACACTGGGGGACATCTTCAGCCTTGTCCTGCCAACTTCCCAGGGAGAACACCAAGGTGGCTGAGGAATTTTCATTGCACCCATTTCCAGTGAGACTGTGAATCAATTCGAGCCAAATTTTCAGAAGTGCCTAAAATTCCTAAGGCTGTACCTGCCCCACGTGTTGATAAAGGCTCTCCTGTCATCCTTAAGCAGAAGTTATCAGCTGTGACTGCTCTCAGGACATCCATTTCAGCAAAGAAAATCCTTCTTCTGATCCTCCCAGGTACAAGGGGTCCAGAACGGGTCTGCAGCAAACATTATCCTCTGCTGTCCCATTTCAGCTTCCTTTTCCTAGGCGTTTCCACCCTCACATACCTCCAGAGTTTGAGGGGATCATGTCTTTTTCTTTAAGCTACATTAAAATGGGAAAAGGATATGCTGAGAGCACCAACTCTTCTCCATAGAGGAGGGAACAGGAATACCCAATTCCACCTACAGAACTGAAATGGACTTTCCAAATTAAATTACTTCTCTTCATTATTCATACAATTACTCCAACCTAGATTCAATAGATTCCAAAGCCATCCACATCACAAGGTTCATCAAAAGATAGCCTAAATTTAGGACTGAGTACTTTATCAATAAGACACAGCAGAGATGGGTGCTCCACAGATGCACAATGAGACCACCCCTCCCCTGCAGTTGTGAGGCTGCCACAGCACCCTCACACTATCAGAAAGCCCATCATAAAGCACAGAAAGAATTTTAATACCACCACCTTGGCAAAAGGATTCTATGTGCCCCTCACTGGCAAAATTAAGGGCTTTTACAATACAAGGTGCTGGTCTACACACCTGCTGGAGTTAGTGTAATGATGAGCCCAACACTCCTTGCTTCACTGATTAGTACCATCTCAGTGGCCAGCTTGAAGATGGGCTCCGTGCCTGACATTCTTCCTTGGGATGCACACGGAGCAGGTTTATTTTAACTTAAAATAATTAAAAACACCCCAAACCAACCACTATTGCTGCCCTGGCAGGGAATTAAGACCAGCACAGAGCTTTTTAAGGCACAAACCCGCAGCCTTGTGCTCCCTCTTGCTGCCAGCACAGTGCAGTGCAATGCCATGCACTGATGGATACAACCACCTGTGCACCCAGCGCAAAGCAGAAGCAATACCTACGTGAGCAATAAATAGCTAAACAAAGCAAGCAGGAAAAAAAAAAAAAAAAAGTAGTTAAATAAATAAAGAGACAGAAAGAGAAAAGCAAAATGGAAAAATTTAACTTCTCTGCCTTAAGTAAATGTCACTTCTCTTAGAGCTGATCTGAGTGTCTCACAGGAGCAGCCCTCCTGTGCACTGCACTCACAGCTTTCTAAAATCATAGAATCCAGCCTGGTTTCGGTTGGAAGGGACCTTAAAGCTCATCCAGTTCCAACCCCTGCACAGGCAGGGACCCCTTCCACTAGAGCAGCTTGCTCCAAGCCCCTGTGTCCAACCTGCTCTTGAACACTGCCAGGGATGGGGCAGCCACAGCTTCTCTGGGCACCCTGTGCCAGCGCCTCAGCACCCTCACAGGGAAGAGCTTCTGCCTAAGAGCTCATCTCAGTCTCCCCTCTGGCAGGTTAAAGCCATTCCCCTTGGCCTGTCCCTACAGGCCCTTGTCCCAAGCCCCTCTCCAGGTTTCCTGCAGCCCCTTCAGGCACTGGAGCTGCTCTAAGGTCTCCCCTTCCGGAGCCTTCTCTTCTCCTTGGCCCTGCAGCCCCTGGGGTACCACAGCAGCCTCCAAAAACAACAGGCACCTTTCTGGTTTTCTCACTGAGGAGTTAAGGACAGTGACAGCCTTAAATCAGCATCAGAACACTCCATGTGTGTGTTTACCAGTTTCCTGTTTTCTCCTTACTAAAATGATGACCTTACAAAGAGTGGAAAGCCACAAAATCACATACTGCAATTCAATTATCTTACCCCTCTCACCAAAAGTAATTCAGTCTTTGAAGCATTGAAAGATGCTGAGGGGTTATTACCTGCATCTGAGGTGTTCCAAAGGGCCAGAGTAGGCAGCTCTCCCAGAGGATAATGTAAAATCCAGTCCGAGGAGCTAGGGCACGCCAATTTGGTTTTCAATCTATTTTATTTCAGTTCAGAGCATCAGTGCAGACTGGTAACAGAGGAAAACAAGCAACGTTTTGACTCAAGTTCATCACACTGCAGTCTCTAAAGGCAGCAGAACAGCACACAACGCTTAGGTGAGCTCTCTGAATAGAAACATAATAGCTTGGGAAATGAAAAGTTCCACACCTACATTTCAGAGAACTTTCTGGAGCGGTTGACAGCTTCTGACCAGGCAGGGGATGGAGCTCAGACAGACCGAGATTCTATGAAAGACGCCCTGAAGTGCATCTAACGAGAAACACCTTCGGGGACAGGAGAATCCAGCTACAAGCTCAGAGCCAGGGCTCTGGTGGAAGCATCTTTCAGTGCAGTTTACAGAAGGAATACTGCCGTATTTTCCACGGCAATAATACAACCAACCAACTCCCTCCGGCAGAAGGGACACGTCCATTGCTCGAACGAGCAGGACAGGGGCCCTTCAGTTCCCTGGCCACCCATGGAGCACCCACCAAGCACACCTCTATTTAACAAGCCTCTACCACAGGGACCCAGGCCCGGGCCCTCCTGCAAAGGCTCCGCAGGAGTTACTCCTTCCATAAGGGCGAAGCCAGACCCTCCCGTGCCGCTGCGCTGGGACGAGGCAAAACCTCCCCATCCCCGGCGCCGCAGAACCCGGCCCCCAGCGCGGGTTTGATGAGGAAGCGGCCGGAGGTCGGAAGCGGGGACGGAAGGGGAGCCCGCGGCGACAGGAGGAGGCGGACGGGCCCGGCTCTCCCCGCAGCGCAGGCCCAGGCCCGGGCGGCGTCGCCATGGTTACCTTTATTGGTGGCGGCGCGGCGGACACGGAGCGCGCAGGCCGGAGCCGCGGGAACAATAAAGCTTCAACAACAACAACCGCCCCTCCCCTGCGCCCGCCGCCATCTTGAAGCGGCAGCGGACCACGTGACCCGGTGGGGCGGGTGTTATGTGTGGCGCATGCGCAGGGCTCTCTCTTTGCCTTCCCGCCGAGTCGTCAGGGAGCGGGCTGTCATGGCCGCCGGTCGTGGCCGCCCTTCGTCGTGTTCCGCTGTCTCAGGAGCCCTCGGAGCCGCCTCGGGCAGTTCAGCGTTCATTGCAGTGACCCCCACACCTCCTATCGGTGTACCCTGCCCTCCATCCCTCAGCCAGCCTGCGCCTCATGGGCCCTGCAGGCCGAGAAGGTGACTCGGGGATCACTGGCAACCCCAGCGGGGACTCCCGGTGAATGGCTGGGACCAGGAAGCGCAAAGGAGCCCTCAGGTGCTGAAAAGCCCCCACGGTGGTTTGCAAGGGCGTGTGTGCGTGTGGGAGGACGTGGGGTGGAATGGACAGAGGTGGTGAGGCTTCCATGTGGGTCATGCTGAACGTGAGCAGCCTGTGCCTGGGCAGCCAAGAAGCCCCCAGCATCCTGGCCTGGATCAGCACCAGTGGCAGGGATTGTGCCCCTGCACTGGGCACTGGTGAGGCTGCACCTCGAATCCTGTGTTCAGCTCTGGACCCCTCACTACAAGAGGGACATTGAGGTGCTGGAGCGGGGCCAGAGAAGGGCACTGGAGCTGGTGCAGGGCCTGGAGCACAAGTGTGATGGGGAAGGGCTGAGGGACCTGGGGGGTTCAGATGGAGAAGAGAAGGCTCAAGGGGGACCTGATGGCTCCCTACAACTGCCTGAGAGGAGGATGGAGCCAGGAGGGGCTGGGCTCTGCTCCCAAGGAACAAGGGATGGGACAAGAGGAACCGGCCTCAAGCTGCACCAGGGCAGGTTTAGATGGAGCTGAGGAACAATTCCTTCCCCAGCGGGTGCTCAGACATTGGAACAGGCTGCCCAGGGCAGGGCTGCAGTCACCGTGCCCACATCGTGGAGACGAGGCCACAGTGCCATGGGTTAGTGCTGGCCTTGGCAGTGCTGGGAATGGTTGGACTTGACTGTAAAGGTCTTTTCCAACCTGGTCCATTCTGGTATGGCTGGGGTGCTCCATGTTTCTTGCCAAGACCTCGGTGTATTTCTCTTCTGTCTCTGCCAGTAACCTGGCCCAGCCCCAGCTCAGAGCGGGACTCTGGGTGTATTTCACCTCAGCAACTTTGAGAGCTTCCAGATGGCCCCAGCATGGAGCTGCCCCCAGCCATCAGTGTGCAGGGAGCAGCGAGGTGCCAAGTGTCCCTCCTGGCCTCGCCAAACCTCTGCAGGGTAGGAATTGTGCCCCCACAGCAAAGATGTGGTCCCTCTTCTGTGTGTTAACTTGAGCCATGTCCTCTGCCCTCTACACTGTCACGGAAATAACTTGGCTGTATTTTGCATGAAAAAAAAAAGAAAGAATAAAATAAATTGCTAGAATGTGCATTGAGCAGCAGGCTCGGGCATTGCCATTTGTATTCCCAGACCTGGAAGGGGACAATCTGCTGCCATCTCTTGATGGATTGAGGGAGAGACCTAATGAGCCAGCTCATTTGCATAAACAAGTGCTAATTTCGGGATAAGTGCATGGTGGTGGGAAGAGCAATACCCTCGACTAGCTTTGAAACCAGACTCTGTGTGACCTGGCAGAGAGTGGCAGGGTCGGGGCAGTGGGTCCTGGTGATGGTCAGGCCCTTCCCACAGGGATGCAGATAAAATCCTGAGGCTGGCATGTGGTCGGGTAGATCAGCATGCAAACAAATGGGTATTAATTAGAAACCCACAGTGTCATGATGAGACCTGCTCTGCTCTGAGGCCACGGTGCTCTGCCAGGGAAATGCCTTTTGGCTGGGATCCTTGGCCACAATTCTGGCCATTAGAGTAGGAATGCCATCGCAGCAGCAGGTTTCAAGGTCACTTTTGGTGAATGGAAGAAAGCAGGACAGGAGATTTTCTTTTGGAAGTTTGGAGAGATGCTCCTGGGGACCTGCTCACACCATGGTCCTTTGCTGGTCTCCAGCAGCTAGTTGTCTCCGTTAGAGATGCCAGTTCCCACTCCACCAGTTTTCTCCTAAGTGCTCCTATTTATGTGCTGAAGAGACCCCCATGAAAAAGTGTGGGATCCAGATTTGGTTATTTTTATCCCCAGACTGGTAACGATCAAAGCAAGTTGATGCTGGAGCCCTGAGAAGTGACTAGTGATTCTTACTGTGTGGCTGCTGACAGCTCCTGACCTGAAGGTGACAACCAGGCTGCACCAGATGAAAACCGTGCTCCCCATTTGCTGCAGGGAGGGGCTGGCACTGGCCAAAACATCATTGAGAGAAAGGGCAGTGAGTGCTGTCTGTTGCACTAGAAAGACAATCCCCATCACTGCTGGATCTGCTTTTGCTGGCAGGGTTGTGTGATGCTGTCTGAGGCAGGAGCTGTGTGTTACAGTAGGTGCCTTCTCTGGAGCAGCAAAACCTTTCCTACCAAGTCTAGGGTGAGAGAATGACAGAGTCACAGAATGGTTTGGGTTGGAAGGGACCTTAAAGCTCATCCAGTTCCAGCCCCTGCCACAGGCAGGGACACCTTCCACTAGAGCAGGTTGCCAGCTGTAAATCAATGTCATGATCCAGGCTAAGAGCTTCCCCAAATGAGGATGAGGAAACAGGACAAAACCAGTTTCCCAACGCACCATTGTCAATTCCCATAGTAACACACTGTTGTCCCTTAGAAACATCTTAATTTTCATATCGCAAGTACTGGTGAGGGAAGTATACCAAGTGTTTTCTCCCTGAGTGTAGGATTGTAGGATAAAGCTCCACCAAGTGACTCTCCAGGGAACCCACAGGGGAAGATGAGACCAAGGTGAGCTGGTTTTGAGCTCAGCATCCTGCGAGGGGTCACTTGTGTCACAGAAGAGCCCAGAGAAGCGTGTCACAGAAGAGCCCAGAGAAGCATGTCCAGTGTCTCCTGCTCCTGGTGTCTCACTGAGAGCAGGCAGAGGTCCCACATTGGATTCCAAACAGGCCTTCTCTCTTGTTCCCTGAAAGAGCCCCTCTTCCTGAGGCAGAGCTCGCTGAAGGAGCGAGGACTGCTCTGCCTTGTTGTGCCAACATTATCCACACAGCTTGGAAAGCTCACGGCAGGGAGTCAAATGGGGTGAAACACAACCTCCTGTCCGAGCTGGGACACTAAAACTCAGTCCTCTCCTTTCCAGAGGAGGGCCCATCTTCTAAAGGGACATGTCCAGGTCTGGCTGGATGGGATCACGCCAGTGGTCAAGTCCAAACCATGCTGTTTTCACAAGCTTTTGACATGTTCATCTTTTCCAGGAACACAGAGCACAGATCTGCATTGAATGCTCTTGGAGCATCTCTTGGTGACAGCAGGGCTGTCACATGGTGCAGATCTGCCCACGAAGGGAAAAATAAGTTAGTCAGGGGGATGCAGCCATTTCATCTGAGCACAGGCTCGGTGAGCCATGCTCTAGGCCATACAGCCACATCTTTCCTCTCCTAGTTCATAATCTATTCTGCACTGCAGCCTGGGTGGTGACAAGCTCCATCCCTGCCCTGCGGCTTCTCCGTTGAGCACTTGAGGGCACTGTTGGAGTTCAGAAAGAGGCAGATTTGGGTTCTTGTACCGTTCAGAGGCACATCGGTTTGCAAGGACTCTGGTTTCCACTGGAAGCTTTGCTGTTCACATGGGTTTGTAGCTTTGGAATGAACCCCATCTCAGGCAAAAGCTTTCACAGAAAGTAAGTGATGGAGACTTATCTTCCCTTTACTGTAAGCGTTTTCCCTTTCCATCTTTTCAACCCCAAAGCTTCTCTCTTGGGGGTCTGATTTCCGGGAAGAGGGTGGGCTGCACAGTCAGTTCTTGAGAGGAAGCAGTGAGTTGGTTCACATGGAAATACGCCTCACCTGCACAGATACTCTCTATGTTTCCAAAGTGCTGTTGATGCAAGGGACTTGCAGCCTGTCCATGTGCAAACACAGATCTCATTGCTCCTAGTGTCGGCCTCCAAGGGAGCTGGCAGAGCAGGCTGTGCTGCGGGGTCAATGCTACAAGGGCTTAGGAGGACTGCACACAGCACTGGGCTGGGAGGCTGTGCCAGAATAAGTATTTACATGTGCTGGCATAAAGTAATTACTAATGGAGCGGAACACCATGCCCAGCCCCTCCAAGCTGTCCCAGAGGAGACACTGGGAGTTACCAAGCAAAGTGCACTCTCCGTGTACCAAACTGCAGATTTCCTCTCACTTCTTCTCCCAAGGGAGCAGCTATTCCATGGCAGAGGAGTCTCTGTCCCTCCTTTTGCCCCATCCTCTTGCCTTTGCCAGCACAGTCTGAGGTTGTATTCAGACACTGTAAATTGCCTTGTTATTCCAGCTAAAATGCCCTCAAAACTGATTCTGATGAGGTCTTTTTTGGGAAGGGGACATTCGCATTAAGAAGCAGGGATTGGAAATGGGTTTGGAGTATGTCACTGCTGTGTTTCTCCAGCCAAACTGAATTTTCACTTAGGAGGTGACTGACTTCCTTATGCCCTCTTGTCGTTTTTGGTTCACCAGCTTCCTTGCCTCTTGACTTCACTGCTTTCCATTGCAGTGATTCCCAGGGTCCCCCCCTCCAAGGACCCTCTCCTTGGCATTTGCCATTCCTTCTCCCTTCTGTGGGGTATGTGGGGAAAGATCTCTTGTGTCCAGGTTCCCACAGGATGCAGTTTGGGTCCACTGTGTTGCTGAGTGTTGTGTCCCAGTGTCTGAGCAGAACACGTTGAGAACATCAGGCTTTCTGAATGTATCTTCAGTGCATCGTCTCCATCAGATTCTGACTTTAGTGTCCTGTAGAGACTCCAGTTCCTGGGCTCTGTGGCTGCTATTGTAGCGATTGCGTATCTGTGACCCATTACTAAATGTGATCAGGTTTCTTCCTGTCTTTTCACATATGGATTGGAGTTTCAGGAGGGTGCTGAGATTCCTTTCAGGATGGGGCACAGGGCTTGTCTTCAGCTGAGCATCAATATCCAGCCCTGGCACCACTCCAGGCATGCCTTCATCCTCAACTCAGCATGCCTAGGCATCTGTTCATGATGTCAGTTCTTCAGTCCCCTGGTCTTAGTGCCTGGCCCCTTTTAAGCAAAATCCCACCCTAAATATGGTCCAGAGCTCACCCCTCACCTGCTGGTAGGAACTGCTGGTGTCTGTCACACTGATTTTCTGAGATCTCACCAACCTTGCTGTACACGTTATTGTCCTGTCTCAGTACCTGCTTCTATTGGGATCTTTGTAACTTCCCTTAAGCTTCTCCTTCCAAATGTGCCAGTGCTGTGGCAAGCTAAAAGACTGCAGATCCGCCTGCATGTGTGGAGTGCAAGGTAAGCCCAGCTCAACTTACTTGAACTCTTTTTTCTCAGAGCTGATCTCCAAACCTCCTCAGTAGGTGCTTCTTTGTGGTGACTGGGCATCACTCAGTGTGTGCACTGCAGAGCTGGAGGGTTCATCCCCTTCCAGAGGATGCAGTCAGCAACTTGTTTTCTGTCTGAGTGCAACCCCCTTCCTCTCCATAGATGCTCTGTTCACAAAGCAGCAAGCTTCTGCCTTGGCAGGATCCCTGCTCCTAGATCTGGAAGCTGCAAACTGCACTGGGCACTGAGCACAGAGCAGTTCCTCCACTGCTGCCCAGTGCCACACGTTATTTCTGGCCACACTATTCCCTTGTGTCCATTGTACATCACTCTGAGCCAGCGTGTCCCAAACTCTGGCAGCTACCTCTCATTAATAATCTCATAACTGTTGGTCTTGTGACATTTCTTCCGTATTAGATCTGCTTCTGTCAGCATCTCCCTTACAGGTTCTGCTGTGCCACCTCTGCAGGCCCGTGCTGATGCAGAGTTCCCTACTCCAGAATCAAGTATCTATTTCTTCTCCTGTGACTTGGCTTTAGGTAAAAACCAGTATCTCTGTGCTCTCATTTTTTCTGGTGACAGCACCCATCAACACCTCTCTCAGCTGTTGGAGTGCTTCAAACACCATTCCTGGGCTGAAGGGTCTGTTCTTCCAGAAATCATATCCCCACTTAGATAGTAAAGGGTTTTCCTTTAATTTTCCTCTCTTCTGGAAGCCAGCTCTGCTCAGAGCCTGTTTTTCCTTCCGTGCATGTGCATGGGTTTGTCTGCGCTCCAGCATCCCCGGTGGTCTGAGTCCCTCCATGTTGTCCGTTTGCTCCGTTTCTAGGTGCTGATTTGTTTTCCTATTAATCTCACTCCCTCCCTTGCTGCAACTCTCCCCAGACTGACCGCTGCCAACTCGCTTCATGTATCATGTGCTGCGTAACAACACAGGGGAAGAGGACTCCGTGCCTGCAGCCCATTCTCTGTAAGAGCTATTTCCAGAGGGGGCAGGTGCTGGCAGGGCTCCAGCCATGGCTTGCCGGCAGATTTAGCTGCTCTCCCTCCACGCTGCCCCTGGGGTACATGTCCCTCAGCACGTCCCATCCCAGTTGCTGCATGGACCATGTTCCTGCTGGGGCAGAGACTCCATCGAGTCCCCTTTTTGGCTCTCGGGAGCAGAAAGCATGCTTTGCTTTCCCACCACTGCTGGAGGAGCAAGGGATGGAGGCTCCTGCAGACCCCAGGCGGTGCCAAGGTAGTGCTATGGTTTGGATCACGAGCTCCTCTTCAAGCAGCAGGGCAGAGAAGGGCTTGATGTTCTCCATCACTCAGCCACACAGGTAGATCTGTGCCCCATGTTCCTGCCTGGGAAGCATCCTGCTTTCAGGCCTCCATCACAGAGGAGTAGTGCTCCAAGCACTTCAGAAGGGTCTTTTCTCATGGACTGGGACCTGTCCTGTGTGGTGGGATCACTGAAGGCTGAGTAGAAGAGGCCCTGATGGCTGGCATCCATCGAGGTGGAATCTCTCTCTAGCTGATGCAGGCAGAGCAACCTGCAGCCCGTATGCCATCTCACAGATACCCCAGTCCAAATACCAGGCAGGACATTTTGGGAAGTGCTGTCACAAAGGAGGGGTTTTTTTGTCAGGGAAAATCAGTTTATGGAGTTGCTGGTAATCGTCTCTCCATCCTCATGCCACAGCTTGTTGTCCCTGCCATCTGCTGACACATTTGTTTGTGCTAAAGATCAAGCTGTGGGGATGACTTGGGGGTTAAATATAACCCCCATCTGCTTTCTACAGCAGCCCACAGTCAGCTGGATAGGAACAGTGGAGGGAATGGCAAGGCATGAGAGAAAGGAGAGGCATTATTAAAGTCATCTTTGTCACCCATGAAAACATGCTGTGTTACTGCAGTTGTGGTGAGAGGGGGGCTGGTAGGAGAGGACCAGAGCTGTGTAAGGACTCTGTTTGCTGCCTGATTGTGGCCTGGAAAATTGCAATCCAGAAAACTCAATGCCCAGTTCATATTGTCCTAAAATAGTTATTTCATTGCAGCATTCCTTATTGGCTCTGTGAAAGCTGAGGCACTGACTTCAGAC
Organism: Pezoporus wallicus; assembly: GCF_028554395.1. Classification (NCBI taxonomy): domain Eukaryota; kingdom Metazoa; phylum Chordata; class Aves; order Psittaciformes; family Psittacidae; genus Pezoporus; species Pezoporus wallicus. The sequence continues at coordinate 222,562 of NW_026642504.1, read as the reverse complement.
TCTCCTTCATGTGGGCAGGACAGGCTCCTGAGAAGAGGAAGGCTGATCTGGACCCTGAACAGGGGAGGATGGAGACAGTCTTCTGTGTCATGGGGGTGCCCCAACACTCCCTTTGCTGTGACAGAGCAGCCCCCAGCCCTTTCTGACATGGGAAAGCAGGTTACCATTGGCCAGTGTTACTTGGCAACTCCAACCCAACTGGGTCAGCATTGGCACTGAATATCCTCAAGGATTCATTATGTTTTCACATGGGAGGAAAAGTCATTCTCTGTGTGAGCTGCCCCTGCCCAGCAGCCTCCCTGTACAGCCCAGACCTCCTCCTCCCAGTCCCAGCCCATATTCCTGCTCTGGGGAACACGGAGGTGACTGACACTGTTAATGCATCAGCCCTGCCCGCCCTGAGTCCCATATGTATCACCAGGGCCTGGAAGTCGCGGCATTTATAAGTATTAGGAAACCTGGAGAGGGGCTTTGGACAAGGGCCTGTAGGGACAGGCCAAGGGGAATGGCTTTAACCTGCCAGAGGGGAGACTGAGATGAGCTCTTAGGCAGAAGCTCTTCCCTGGGAGGGTGCTGAGGCGCTGGCACAGGGTGCCCAGAGAAGCTGTGGCTGCCCCATCCCTGGCAGTGTTCAAGGCCAGGTTGGACACAGGGGCTTGGAGCAAGCTGCTCTAGTGGAAGGGGTCCCTGCCCATGGCAGGGGTTGGAGCTGGATGTGCTTTAAGCTCCCTTCCATCCAAACCAGTCTGGGATTCTATGACACAGCAGAGAGTTGGGTTTTACTCACTCACTCATCAGTGAGCATTTTGGGAGACCAGAATATTTACAAATTAATGTCTTCCTTCTCTGTCCCAAATCTCTTCTGATGGCCTGATGGAATATCGCAACCACAAACTGCATGCTGGTAGACCAGAGCTCTGTCCTTCAACTCTGACTCTGGAAAACCAGCTTCCTTTGATGCAGCTTAACCTTTGCAGTGAGCCATGATAAGAGACTTAAGCACAGCTACGCTTCTGCAAAGCAAAGAGTTGGGATCTCCAGACAGCTCTGGAAGAAGGGTGAGACCTACCAACCATTCCCTTGCAAATGCTCCATGACCACATGCAGCCCAGTGTTAACTAAATGAACGTTCATGGTAAGCCACCAGGGACATCAGCCTGGGAGACTTTTGACCTCAATCTGAGGTTGTCTTCACAGTTTTGCTGTTCCCCAGCCTGAGGTTAAGCCACAACAGCCTTTTGTTTCTTCAGAGCTGAAAGAGTTCCTGAGATTCGCTTTAGCAGTAGGGCACTTATGTCTTCAACTACCAGTACTGGTTGCTGGAGCAAGAGCAAGGCCCTGTAAATCCAGAAGGACTATAGCCAACGCCGCAAACAAGCAATCCGATATTTTTAGGATGTATTTCCAAGCAGCTGAATGTTCTCTCACCACAATTACAGCCCCTAGAGAAGATCCTCCAGATCTTCTTCAGAGCTAAACGGATGATAGAAACAAACCTGGAGGCTTTAACTTCCATATAGGAAGGACAATTCCATTAAAAATTCAAATGAGCAAGGGGCTGGAGAGTTGTCTTGTGAAGCGGCACAGTAAAGGTTGGGAGTCATCATTTGGGAAAGGAGAAAACTGAGGGATGTGACAAAGTTTACAGAATCCCCAAGGTGGTGAATTAGATGAAGATGAAATCAAATCCCAATGACAATAACTAGGGGCAGTCAGTGGAACTGGTAGGGTATCACTCTACAGCAGAGAAAGGGAAAGATTTCTTCATGCATTGAGGAATTTACTCAGGAGCTTACTGCCACAAGAGGCTGTGGAGAGAGATGCTGTCAGCATGGTCAGAAAGGGATTAGACCAGCTAGTGGACAGCAGGTCCATAAGGGAATATCAGAGGGAACAAGCAGGAATGTGCCTTCTACTGTTCCAAGCCCAGAGACTATGGATGCTAAAGAATGAGGTGCTTAGGTTGCAGAATGCTTACCCAAAACAGCATATCCTAGATGCAGGCTAGACAGGCTGTAGCTCTGACCCAGCAAGGCATCTCTTACATTCCTACTCCCTCTCCTGTTCCAATTTTCTCCTACAGGATTTTCCCATCAGTTAGCACTCAGCTACTGGAGTGTCTCAGCAATGGGACTGAGGGATGTACCCACAAGGTTCACCTCCAGTCTCACCATGGGGAGGGCAAGCTCTTACTGATAGGAAGCACAGTGCATGCTGTGTCCGTGTCCAGTCATTGAGACCATCCACATGCAGCTACAAACACTTTTGGCTGCATGGGTCCAATGGGGACTTGCTGGCGTCACACAAATCCTTTACACCCATCAACAGAGGTTGTGTATCACACAGAGACCCATGCAGGCCATTCAGGTTTAGTTCTTTCTCCTCTCTTTGCAGATAACCCATCTTCCTTTTCCAACCTATTTCCCCTAAATTATTGAGGCTGCTTTACAAATGAATCCCACCTGGACAGGAGGCATGGTATGAGGTTCAGGCAGAGCTGGATCATCATAATAATGAACCATCTTCCCAGCCAGCTAATACGGATCCTAGCTCAAGTCCCCCATTACAAGAAAGTGCTAATTAAAGATACACAGGAAGCAACTAGGGATGGGTAAAACGGGTTGGGCTGGGTTAGGAAGAAGGCTCCATCTCCGTTTCTCAGCTCCAAGCATATCCCCAGTTTCACAAATAAATCATTTAGAAGATCTAGAAACTAGTGCATAAGGGTACAGCTGTTTCTTTGTATCTGTATCAGCATCCAGGACTTCTCACAGCCTTGGTAACATGCTTGGATAAACCTTGTCTGCTCCAAGCCCTGTCCAACCATGTCAGCATGTGATGAAGCTGGAATATCTGTCTCTTGCCAACATGGGTCATTTGAAGTTTTCTTAGCTGAAAATTCATATTTCTAACTTCACCAAGACCAACAGCTTGAGTTTCAGTTCACATATTCACAGGAGAGTGGCCAGCCTGCATTTCAAGTCTTTATGGGATGGGTAATTCACCACATCTCTGGGTTCTTTGTTGCAATGATCAGTTATTCCCACTGTTAAAAATAGTGACTTTATCTCAATCCCAACGACCAGCTTTGCTCTCCAGTCCCTCTTTCTTTTTCTGTCTTTGTCTGCCCTCTTAAAGAGCCCTTTGCACTCAAACTATTCCCCCACATCAGTTCTCACAGACTATGATTAAATCACCTCTTAAAAACTAGATAAACTAAACAGATCATGTTCCATTCGTCTCTCACTGAGAATGATTTCTAGCCCTGGGATAATTTTCTAGTTCTTTCCTGAGTCCTGTCCAAGTTTTCAGTAGCACTCCCAAGCATAAGTCCTAGGCCTGAATGTGCCATTTTGGTGGTGATGTCACTAAAATCACAGGCAGGTGTAACGCCACCTCTGTGATATTCCCTGCTCGTGCGTATCAAGATCATATTCAGCCTTGCAGCAGCAGTGGGAGTTTCTGTTCTCTGGGTTTCAGACTCTCTCCAGAGTCCCTGCTTCCCCTGGTCCATCGAGGCAGTTGCACATCTGACACCAAGCAGTCATTAAATGTTGACTGACATGTCCCTGGTTTTCTATATTCTGGTGCCTATGAACTGCTCATCCCTCCAGCTTGATTTCTTCCTGTGCCACCAAGTATTTGTCTGTGTTTTTCTTTAGATAAGATTTTATCCCATCCCAGACAGCCACTCTGTGCTGTCATTAATCCCATAAACAAGCTTTTCCCATGAAGTTCTTGTGGGCATACCAGTTGCTTCCAACAGGGAAAGAAAATCTTTGCCATCTCTTTGCACAGACCATTCCAGTTGTTTTCTATAGCATGAAATGACGCATTCAGTTCCCTCAGATTCTTGCTCCAGTATTCATGTATGTGCTTCTTAGCAGAGCTCAGCATCCTCACCTAGCCCCAGGAAGGATGGGAGCCAGGGCAGCAGTGTCCCCCTGCGTCCCAACTGCATGGTGAGCACTGCCCTTCTTTCCTCACAGCAGATGTTGGGTTCACACACTCCTCTGAATGCACTCACTGCCCGTCTCAAGGGGATACTTCCCATCTAGCTGTGAAGGCTCTTAGTGAGCAGAGTATTTAAGAGGTTATGGTGCCCTGTAATAAAGCACTTAGAAATATCTTTAATGCTACTTAACTTCAGCACCAGGAAAATGCACTGAGCCCTTTGTGTTTATTTGCCTGCACCAAAACACCCTGCATCTCCCACTGCTCCCACCCTTCCTCCATGGGAAACCAGCAACCACCAAGAAAAGGCAATAACCAACTGTGGAACAGCCATGACTCGGGTGGCAAAGGCAGGTGAGAGGCTTCTTGAGCTTTTCTGGCTGCCTTTGTGTTTGTATTTCCTCCATTCATTTGCTAAGCACCAGTTTCTGAATCAGGACCTTCAGGGCCCATGGCATCCTGCAGCCCCCACACCAGCACTCACAAACCCTGCAAGAAGGAGGACCTGGCAGGGGGACTGGGAAATATTGTCACCAGCTGAGGTCACCGCACAGCCCATCTTTTACCCAGAGACCTCAAATGAAGAAACTGGAGAGTAACACTGGAACAAACTCACATGTTATTCTCAAGCCTGTCGTTACCCTGACTCAGACGGAGACGAGCAAAGAGCTTCTACCCGGGGTAGATTGTAATCGGAGTGATGGAAAAGACCATTAGGTCATCTGGGCCATCTGCCCCCGCCAACACACGCCTGTTCTCTGGTTCATGTTATCTAGTGCTTAGCTTGGACTGAGTCAAGTGATGCAGCTTCCAGTTTCCCACGGGAGACTTTTCCTAATAAAACTAATAGCTGACATGGAAATGTTTCCTGATATTCTGCCTAAATATGCTGTTGCTCACATACATCCCGTTACTCCTGCTGATCCTCCCATGGGGCACTCTGAAAGCATGTCTCCTTGGTGTTCATACCCATCACATCCCTGCTGACAGTTACTGTCATATTTTCCCTGGGTTGCCATCTAGACAAGCTACATTTTACAGTATGGTGGTAGTGGCTCTGGACCCAAGGCTGCAAAACTTCCACACTTATTTAGAGCTTGAAGTCCCAGCAGGACACATGATGCCACTTAGAGGAATGAATCAGGCACCAGGTGACTGGAAGGTTTGCAGCTTGTAGAGGCTTCAGTGTGAATGATGGAAAGGAAAGGAGATAGAATAGGTGATGTATAGATTGAGGCCTTTAGGAGCAAGAGATGTAGCCATGACCTGGAAACTTTCTAAAGACTTGAAGCAGATACAGGCTGGTTCCCCTTCCCTTCTTTAATAAAAGGCTTTTTAAAGTAAGTGATTTTCAGGGTTGTGCAAGCCCCTGTCAAGCAGTTCTCCAACATCACGTGCTGCAAGGGTGGGGAATCACCTTGGTTGTGGGATGCATAATGTGCTCCATGCTGAACCTACAGCCAAGCTGAGCACCCACCGCTCCTTGGGGCTTCGTCCAAGGGCATCACTGAGGAGCACATTGGTGGCAGTGAGGGGTATGGAGAGGACAGACCTGTTCCTTGAATGAGTTGGAGGGATACACAGAGTGTCCAAAACGGCAGGGTTTTAACTCAGAACTGAGACCTGGCTTTCAAAGCACTTCCTACCATTGGCTTTTTGGCCTCTGAGCTCTGTTTGCAGAAACCCTGCCATGCTTGATGCCATCAGCCTGGAGAAGCTGCAGTCCCCAAGGGGAAAAGAGTGTCTTGCACAGAGCAGAAGGAGCTGCAATCCAAGATGGAGCGCCTGCGTAGGTCAGATAAACAGAGCTGTGCCTGCCACAGGAAATTAATTCAGATGCAGAAGAAATAATTTCTTCCCTTGGTTGAATGAGATGGGAGATCCTCCTTCTGTTCTTCATTAAGCAACAAAGGGTGAAACCAACAGCAAATTGTGTGCAAACCACCCAACTGCAGCCCTGAACTCCTGAAACATCTTTATTCACTTAATCTGGGATTCAGGAAATTCTCGTCCAAGCCAGTTTTATTGGGTGGTTTGAATTGAGCTCTCAGCCTCCCAATCAGTAACAGATGAACAATTTTCATAACATTTTTCTCCTGTATTTTTGGCTCTGCTCCGTCCTTCCTAGTGGCTGAGCTGATGAAGCAGGCCTGTTTCTCATCCCTTTGGAGAGGCTCCACTTCTGGGAATGGCCACGGGCTGTCCTGGGTCCTCATCAAGTCCCACCTTTCTCAGTTCAACTCCGTTGGTGACTCATCTGCCCATCTCTTCTCTCACCACCTCCCTCTTTACTCCTTCCTCCAGCTGCTTCCAGGGCTGGCATCAAGTAATGAGCCCATGCAGATCAGCCAAAACCAAGGTCCCAGGTGCTGAAGGGCAGGCTGATGAGCTGCAGTGCAGCCTGGTTGAGATGTGTGGACATCTGCTGGTAAAACATATGGTGGGACAGGTCCCGCCTGTGGCTGGAGCTGCATGGGGAGAAAGGATGCTCTATGGGCTGACCTGCCCTTCAGAACCTCTCCAGGCAGGTCACTGTGGGCTTGTGTTCACGGTCTGCTCCTGAGCACAGTTTTTGTGACTGGGAGCAGAGCACAGATGGATTTCTGACCATTGGGATACAACAGTGTCCATGCTGGACCATCACGCAGCACGTGTGAGGTGCACCACGCTGTGCCAGCCCTGCACAATGTGTGGACACGTGTGCCAGAAGCAGTGTGCATGTGTGTGTTCGTGTGAGCTTGTGCATGATTGCATGCTCATCCCTATGACCAAGACAGGTACCAGTTCACAGAGCTCCTCCGCCTCACTGGGGATGCTGGGGAGGAAACAAAAGGAAAAGGGCAAAACCCTGGACAAAAGGGGGATGGAAAATGCTTGGAGAAATTCCAGCCCTCTGGCAAAGGGCTGTTCACATCCATGCCCCCATGCTCATGCATGTGTGAGTTACTTGTCAGCGCCAATCTGCCTCCACCCTTGCTGCCTCAGCTGCCTGGGGCTGCCAGGACTCATAGAAGGCCAGTCAGGAAATGAAATGGGTGCTGTGCGCCCACCATGTGTGAGCTCCCTCACCCTGCACACCCTCTGGCACCAGATTTCCATGGATGATGCTCCTGCCTTGATGTTTCAGCACTGCCAGTTCCCAGAATAACCTGTTCCCGTGGCTGGGGGAAGCCACACACTTGCTCAGGCGATGTGTTTGCTCAGACGCTTCAGCCCAGGCTCTCATTATTATAATGCCTTCGAGATCTGCGGCTTAGAGGAGGATTTGCTGCCATGTGCCTGACAAAGAGAAGTGACCTCAGCGACACCGGAGAGCGGAGAGCGTGTAAAACCTTCCCGGGCTCTGCGTAGGAGTGCTGCTTCCCTTCTTGGCTGCTTTCGGCTCCATCTGCTCTCTCCACACACAGGTCTCCCTGCGAGTCCCTCCTGGGTGGAGAGAGGACCAGGCAGGAGAGGAATGTTCACACAAACGGGTTTGACATTATTTGCAGAGCTCCCAGCTCAGCATGCCTGGAATTTTAAGCACAAGAGCAGTTCCCCTCTCTCTGGTGGGTCTGCAGCTTCTCCTCTCCATCCTTCTCCTTCTCCATCCTCCAGCCAACACATGGTCCCATCTGCACAAACTGCTTACCCCAAGGGTGAAGGATGCCCCTGCCCCATCTGTCAGCTCGCCCACAGGGACTTGACCCTGACTCTCTGCTTTTCAACCCAGGTCTCTCCTGTGCGGACTGGCGGTCACCACCACGTGCTGCAGAGTTGGAGCCGAGTCAAACCGACATGTCGGAGATCGCCTTAGACGTTCCTTCACTCGCCCCGTGAAATATTGGCCATCTTTTCTGCCACATGGAGCAAAGTAAGTTGCAAACCCAATGGGAAAGGCAGGAAAAACAATCATTAATAACTGTGCTTAATTACAACCTAATTTCTTGAAAAATGTGTTTGAAAGCAGCTGGCAACAAGTTGAACTATGTGGAAAGTTTGAAGAATACCAGAGCAGACATTAATTAGTCAACAGCCTCCAGGAAAGGTCAGGCTCTGGAAATATTTAAAGGGCCCATAATAAAATGAATTTTAATTCCAATGCTGAATTAAAACTTCATTGCAAATCCCCAGAAAATAGAATCCTTCCCCACAGGCTGCACTGAACATGTCTGAGGGAGGCTTGCTCTCCACACACCATTATATTGGGTTTCCCAAACCATCTCTTCTAGTTACCTTCTTGTGTTGGAAACTCCACACAAGCACCTTCCTTTCCATCAAGGGGTAAGCCTGGTTACTGTAAGACCTCTAATACTAACCTCTCCAAATTGGCCTCTGTAATGCAGCATGACCTCTCTAGAAGCCTAGTGCCATCAGTAAAACCCGATCTCACGTCCACACTTGTACAAGGGGAGAGCCAATCTCTTGGGAGGACCTGCAGAGGTGTGGTGGCCATAAGCAGTGTGATCAGGGATGTTTTCTGTAAGTGACCATGCATCTCTTGCTGACCAACAGCATCACTGTTATGCTGTCCCTTGTTGGTTTAACTGAACTCTGTCTGAAACACAAGCATACAGACAGATATAGCCCATGGTTTGAGTCCCTGCAGTTCTGGCAGAAGCAACAGATCAGTCATCATGTGCTGGGGGTACAAGTTATTCACCAGACACAAAAGTCCCAAGAAGGAAATCTGCTGCTAAAGAAAAGCATCTACCAGTAAAGGATGACACTCACCCAAGTGGCATTTGACAGAAAGCCAATACCAGGAGACCTGTTCTCTGTCCCTGAGTCTGGAGTATTTCAGTCTGCCTAGCTTGTTGGTTCTCCAACCCTGTCCTTACCTTGGCCTTCTTCAAGGACACCCCTTGGCACCCTGCAGGGAAACCTGTGCAGGTTTCCTCTGTGTGAGGAAATGTCATGATACTTACAGTCAAAAGGGGCACATCTACCAGTCAGTGGGAGAGATCTCTGTGGGAAGAGAACTGGCCCATGCCACCAGCTGTCTAGTCTAACTATCCCACCACAGACACCATCAGGTTCCCATGTAAAGGAGCCACTGTTCAGGCTGTGTGGCATTGCCCCGAAAGCACAAACTCAAGGCTTGCGTGGGATGAAGAGCATTCCTGGTCCTACGGCATGGAAGCCACATGCTGAGCCATCACACGTAAGTGCCTGTTGCTTACCCATTCTGGCTGTTATGATATGTGTATTGGGAAGTGGGGCTGGGACAGGCTGGCAGCTCACTGTTGGATGGTTTTGGGCAGAATGCAGCATCATTGAACACGTGATGTGCAGGGTTTGGGTGAGTGCACACTGGTACCTCTAGGCTCTGCCTGCTCCTCTCCTGGCTCATCTGCCCACCCAGCTCTGAGGCAACCACAAGCCCCAGACCTCCCTGTGCTCGTCAGCCACGTCCAGAGCAGCTGGCAGGAAGCAGTGGCTTCCAGGTTTGCAAGGAGTTGTGAATAGTTTGGTTTCAGATATAGCAAACTGCTTGGACTGCAGGTGTTTCCAGGACAAAACATCTCGGGAGCTTTCCTTCTCTGAAAGGGTTCATGAAGGGCAGGACCCTGGGGCAGGATGGTGACTCAGCCTAGGGTCCTGCTGGGGACAGGGTGACAGATGACAAAGGTACCCTATGGTTGCAGCTCTTAGAGGGTTTTTCTTGCTGGGTCAGCTGGCTCGAGGCTTACTCCCGAGTCCAAAAATCAGAATTGATGGGAAACCCTGCAGACAGCCAGCAAGGAGCTCTGCAAGTCACAGACAGCCCAGTCTGCAGGAAGGCATCGCTGACTCCAGATGATAGCAGGCAGAAAACTGCCTGGGCCCCACCTTCAGTGGTGGAAAGCAAATCCCCTCTCTGGGAAAGGAGGTAATCCCTGGGCTATGTCAAGGGACCTTGACATCAGCTAGAACACAGCACTGCTCCATCCCGTGGGCTACTACCCATAGAGACAAGCCAGTATGCCATGTCCCCACCTCCTTTACCCAGAGACCAATACAGAGCATCTGTGGGGCTGCCAAGCATCTCCTTCACCTTGACCCTGAAGCCCTCATTCCCCAGCGAGCAGCGAGTGCTATCAGAACAGAGCTGGGTCAGGAGTAAGTCAAGGGCTTGGGAGATTTCCCTGTGTGCGGTGATTCATGGCTCGTGTTTGTCAGTAGATGGGAGTGTTTGGAGAAGAGCCAGGTCATCGTGAAAACATTTACAAATCCCAGACGTTTTGAGGATTTCACCACAAATTATCTGCTGTCCTACGCAGCCAACCCACACGTTCATCGGCGTTTTTGAGCTGCAGTGCAGTAGTCCTCCATTTCCAGCAATGGTGTGAAGATGGCAATGGCCAGCAAGAAGGGACATGCTGTTAGGGGTGTACCAGCCAGCCAGGAGAATGGTGAGGAGTTGGAAACCAAATGACTTTTCACCATGGCTGCATCACCTTGCCCAGCAGTTAAAGAAATATGGATGCAAAGCTTCTCTGGGGGAGAAGAGAAAAATGACTGTTCCTAGGAACACAAAGGCTCTTACTGAGGGCCTTGCCAGCTTTCCACATGCAGAAGAAACCTACTGAAACCATTCTGGTACCCAAAGCTTTTGTCCTGTTTCAGAGTGTGAGGAGCTTGGTTGGAAAAGAGAAATCATGCCAGAACTGCCCATAATCACCAGCAGACATCAGACTGAAGGGCATGCAGAAGTCTTTGTATCCCCCTTGGCTGGGCCACAGTCCTCACAAGACTGCCCAGCAGTGGGGTATAGGAAAAGGTGAAAAGCTCTTGAAAGCAAACACCGTGCCTTATTGACACAACCTTTCCTGATCAGAGCAGAGGACAGGAGTAGACTGGGCTTCCTTCAGAAGACCTGTGTGTGCCTGTGCAGATGTGTAGTAGACACATAAAGCCTGAACGAGAGGTCAAAGCTCAGGAAGAGATGTCAAAAAGGGGCAAAAGAGTATCAGGCATTTGTGGCACCAAGGTCATTCAGATTACAGCACATCTGTGAGTAGCCTTTCAAGAGAGACTTGCTGCTGGCCTCCTGTCTCTTCTGTGTTGTGGCAAGGACTCACCGAGTAGAGCTATGTCTCAGCGCGTGAACACTGGACATTTGTCCTGGTGTTGTTTGTGTGTGTGTGAAAACAGTTCTGGTTGTGTGGAATAAAACCACCTTTTCCTTCTAAACCCTCTCTCACAGATATGGGGAAATACATGGGGAGATCTGAGGAAACATTTGCACGTAATGGCAAAGTTTCAGCCTGTGATTCCAAAAGGAGGGCAGAAACCCATCCTTTTTCATGGCATATTGGGCTGATCCCCCAGAGAAGCTAGGTACCCTGGTTAACCTGATGGTTGGGGATGTAACTGAGTAGATGTTCTTCTCCCCATCCTTTACAGTGCAGGCTGCCCCCTTCATCACAAAGTGGAAAGGAAATTTGGCAGGAAGATTTCCTTCAGGGCCTCTCCACTTACAGTGACTCCCTGGGCAGGACACAGCTCAGCTTTCCTGCTTGTTAAGCATAGGAAACACAGATCCATGAAGGTCCTTGGAAGCTGTTCCTACCTCTTTGGCAAAATGAGGGCCTGGGGAGGTTTCTTCTTATTCACCAGGTAATGAAGGCAAGAAGTTGGACCCCTGAGGAGGACTGGTCCTGGAAAGGTTCCCTTGGAAAGGAGCAATCTCTTTCAGGGTGATGCTGGGATGCTCCTAATGCTCAGGGAACACTTGTCTCCACCATCAGCAGGGCTCTCCACTTGGTTCATTATTCCCGATACAGATTTTCCCTCCTGCAACAGCCAATGTAGCAGCAGCTGTGGCTAGCACTGCCAAGACTTTCTGTCGTGCACCCTTGTGGAGTGGCTCTTGGCTACCTCCAGTCTTGGAGCCAAAGTGGTATTTGTGGTATCTTAGTTTCTGTCAGCTCCTGCACCCCGCCAGTGTGGGTAGGCAGTGAAACGTGGCAGGGAGAAATCACCTGCCCCCCTTCCATGAGGTCACATCATGACCAGGCAAGATGGTCCCCGAGCTCCCAAAGCCAGACAGAACGCACATGGTGGGAGGTACAAAGCCTGGTCCTTTATGGACTTGCAGAGGTTGGTGTTAGCTTGCTTTGGCCGTCCCTCCTCTCCAGACACCCGTCCTTCCCCTCACCCTCCGTGGCCGTGCCAGGTTTGACACCTATGGAGTGGAAGTGCTGCCAGCACCCAGTGTTCCTCTTCCCTCTGTGAAGGAGCAGCGGGTCACGCTGCATTGATGCCAACCAGTCTGAGGAATGACCACACAAACCAGTGGCCGAGGTGTCCCCGTGTGTTAAACAACCAGGACCAGACCCAGAGCCAAGACCTCCAGCCTGCAGCCACGCTCTCCCCTGCCTGCTATCTGCCAGGACCATTGTAAGATCATGTTGATTTCTGCTAACAAAGCTATGCAGATCACAAGAGAAGTAGTAAATCCCCTAATTCAACCTCCTAGGTATCTCAAGCCTTTGATCTTTACCTTGATTTTTCTGTGTTAGGGCTCATAATTTGGCTAAAGCATCTCTTCAAGACAGCAATGTCACTTGATTGCGCCAGCACTGCTTCATTAAAGAGAACCTTTCCTCCCTGTTCAGTCAGGATTTTGTGGTGCTGGCAGCAGGGCCATTAATAATGTACTCATTTTCTGATGTATTTTTTAACATGGAATAATTTTCTGGGACTTTCACAACTGTTTTGAGAATTGGCTTCCCTCGGGGCAGTGTGGGAAGCTGCAGGATGAAGCAAGTTCCAAAAGAGGCAGGAGGAGATGGGGCAACCTCATGGAGCCCATTCAAGACAGGGGACTGCCAGGTCATGGGGGATAGGGTGAGGTACAAGGTAGCCTGGTCCCTCAGGGAAGGGACAGCACATCTGGAAGAGAAACTGCAATGGTGGTGTTCCCTCAGCACAAGTCTCAGGGTGTCCTTCCCAGATGAAGGACCCAGACTGGATGTTTCTCTATAGACCATATCTCTAGCAGAGTAATCATAGTAAAACTAGGCAGGAAGCATTGGCCAAGGGATAAAATCTCCTGATCCAGGCTTTAAACTGTCTCTTTGGGGTTAGCAGGAAAGCAGCTTGCTTGCGCTGGTGATGGGTTTTCTTTAGCCTTCCTCCAACTTGACCGTGCTGGGGGGTCCAACACAGCATCTCTGCCTCTCACCACCCCAGCACCAGCGTGAGCCCAGCCTCCGCCTCCGCAGTGAGTGAACTCAAAGCAACTTAAAGCTCTGTTATTCCTTTTCTCCCATTCTGAGTCCTTCTAAATATCCCTTCTCTCTTCTCCAGCTCCACAGGCTTCAGGGATTTGGCTCTGGCAAATAGTCTCAGGCAAGCAGGAGCTGACTGTTACATGACCCTTCTTGTAATTTGCTGGAAATCTCGTCCGTAGGATAAACAGACCAATGTTAACCTTTATATAGTAAATAAAACTGCAGTGAATGTGGCCACTTTACATGTCTAAAAGCTTCATTTTTACTTCTAATATTAACACATTTTAAAAGAAATCTTTCTTTTGGCAAAAGCCAAAACAAATATTTGTTTCCTGTTTCAGTGAAGAGCCGGCATGGCAGATCAGCTCCATCTGATACTTACTCCCTGCTCCATACAGCTGATCCCCCTTTATCCCTGTTTACTGCAGGGATACTATTAAATACCTTCGGCCACTCCTGCTTGCAGATTTCCAGAGAGCCCATATCCTGTTTATAGCATCCCTGCCCCGGTGGCGTGCAGAGGGGAGCTCCAAGCAGAAGAAAGAGAAGGAAAAAGGGGTCGGGGGGAGATGCTTCGAGGTGAAAGGAAAGGAGGGAGGTGGAGAGATGTCTGCTGCCACCCCCCCAAGCACATCCCACTGAGTCCTTAGGATGCTTCCAAGCATCTCCCCCGATGGTCCTGACAGCATCCTCTCCCCAGAAGTGCCTGCTGATCGCATGGGAATGCCAGGATCAGGCCTAGCAACCTCCAGAGCAACTGCACTGCTGTCGGGGGCTGCATTAGTGGAGGGACCTGCCCTGTGCTGTGACCACTGCAAGGCTTTCTATTCACAAGGCCATTTCTGCACCACCATAGAGCCATAGAACACCACTACTCACCAGCCTTACCCTGCAGCCTCCACAAAGCCACTGATGCAACCACTGCTCGAGAGCTTGCAGCCCAGGGACTTCAGTGTATTCAACAGAGGAGGCTTTGGAGCCTGATTTAGTCTGCTCTTCCCAGCTGTTATGTACAGGTGGAGCAAGGCTTTTCCACTCCTTTCTGAAAGGACTGCATGCAGCACTGCTGTTGGAGGTAGACGTGGCCTTGAGATGTGTGACCTGTGCTGGGTTCCTGCTTAGACAAACAGGCAAGAATTGCACAGATCTGGGCACGGTATCCAATGATATCCACAAGCATCTTCAGCCTTTTATTCCTTCATGAGACCCCCACAGGGATTTCTTGCTTCCCTTGCAAAGTGCTCAGATGTTGTTTTGGAAGCATGGGCAATAACCAAGAATGGATCTGGGGTTTTTAAAACCACGTGTGCTTTCTGTGAGAGAGTTTATGAGAGCAATAAAAGCAGAATGATGATGAGGGGAGACAGGAAAGGGTTTGCACGTCTTGCTGAGCGCAATCTTGGGTTTGGTTTTTTGGCCAATCTGCCTGAACTGTGCCATTTCGCTTCACATCTGACTTGCATTCAGGAGGAATGCAAACGTATCCAGTATCTCCTTGGTCTCCTGTAATGGGCTGAGCCTCTCTGGGCAGCGCCTGGGGACTTGTGGGACACCAGACCTGGGATGATTTGCCCTTGGGGAACCTGAACCTGCCCTTGGGCCTGAACCAAAGCTGGCTGAAGCCAACACGCACCCTGAGTTTCAAAGGACTGGATCCAAGAAGGGGGGTTTGCTGCAATGCTCTGCACTGCACAGCCTGACTTTAGGTGTTTGGATCGAGAGATAGGTTTACAAGTCTGGGTTCCCTTTGGGATGGACAGGGAAGCTGGGGATGGGGGCCTGGATGCAGGCTGGAGGCTTTGGCTCGCCACTGCAGGATGGGAGACCTGAGATCTGGTCCTCTCTTCATGGATGTCTCATGTACATCACATCTGACAGTCCCTGGATGAAAACTAGGGTCTCTGAGCTGAGTAATTTATGTCCTGCAGGGTCTGTGTCACACACTGCAGCCACATTCAGGCACTGGAAGGGGAGGGAGCCTTTGTGGACCACTTCCAATTTTGGCTCTCCTGGGCAGCAGGAAGAGCAAAGAAGATAACATGAAGACTGACAGCCTCGCCAGTGCTTCCCCAGTGAATACCTCCCTAACTGAGTTGCCCTCTATCCATCACAAACCCCGTTTCAGTTCTGAGATTACCCTGCACCTCCCAGCCAAGCCTGTGCATCACCACACCCCGTCCGGCCCACTGGTGACCACGCACTCCATCCCAGCTCCAGGCTCGTGTGCAGGGACACTGGTCACCCATGGTCACCCAGCTCAGAGACAGGAGCCAAGCCACAGCACTGGTCCTGAAACCCCTGCGCTCCGAGCCTCGCCATCCCGTTGAGCTGAGGAATGCTTGGAGACCTGGGAAAGCCATTCCATCCCGAAGCTTGGCAGACCTGGAGCCACGAGCCCGGCTGGCAGCCACCTGCCCCAGGCCGTGTTCTCTGCCACCCCTCTCCAGACAAGCAGGTTTTGTTCGGGGTGTGTGCAGGATGTGGCTCGGTGACCCCTCTCCGCAAGAGGCAGCTCGCTGTGCCCACCGCTTCCTACAGCAGCCGGGTGCGGGAGGCAGAAAGCCCTCTTTGTGCTGGGGAAGGTGTCAGGTACTCGGCACACAGGCAGCTGAATTGGGGCTTTTCATCGGGCCAGAGGCTTGCCGGTTGAGGAATGCTGGCTCCCGGCTGGAGCTGGCAGGGAGCTGCCTGCGCCGGGCTCAGCGGTCCACGGTACAGCGTCCAGGAGCTATTTGGGGGCTGAGGGCAGCGGGAGCCGTGTTGCCTCTGTGGGGACACGGGGATGAAGCTGCTGTTTATAAATGCAGAGAGCTCTCGAGGGGGAGAAGTTGCCTTGCTGGTCTGGGAGGCACAGCCCGTGCTATGCGGGATCTGGGATGCATCGTGGGAGCTGGGGATGCATCACTGCAAACCCTCAGCGCGAGCCCTGCAGCATCTGGGCAGCACAAGGGGATGGGCCAGGGAAGTGTGCTTAGTTTCTCACCATAGCACAGGGATGCTTTTAAGACACAGGCATGTGGATAATTGTACTTGCAAGTTTATCCTGGTATGACAAGTTGGGGAACCTGCAGCATCTGGGGGAACGCCTGCTGCTTCGAGCCTCATTCTCTTGCCTTTGCTTTAGAGTCAAGGAGTCCACAACCCATCTGACAAAACTACTTTGAGTTGTAATTAAAGCTCCTGTCCCCCTCAAATCTGCTATCAAAACTGACGTTTCTCCCATGAATAACTGCAACTGCAGTGTGAGCAACTTGGGTTGAAGCTCAGGCAGGGGTGACTGTTCTGAGCCAGACAGTGATGCACACAGTCACAACTGCTGCGTGGGTTATTTATCTGGGGGGGGTTAACAGATACTTTGCCATTTCTGCCCCACTCTGAAGTGGAGGTTTTGCTTCAAGAAGCTGCCAGTGGCGAGCTATTAACTTCCAGTGCTCACAAAGCAATGAGCCAGAGGCACTTGGGGAAGTGCTGTCTCCAGAGCTGCTGGAAGCTGCTCAGTGTTAGAAAGTGGGAACTTACTTCAAAATAAATAAATCAGGAGAGTTCATTTAAAGGGCCCTAAAGGCAAATTCATTGAAGGCCATAGCTTTGATATGGAAGCCATATACGTGGCCATCAATGAGGCTTTGAAGGTTGCATAACCTAGGAGGAAAAGCAGAAAGGCCCATGTGGGAAAGAAAATCAACAGCATTTGCTGAAATGACAGGGTTTCATCATGTGTTTGAGCTGAACGGGGTACTTCAGGAAGAGGAAATCCAGCCTTAGCGCAGGCAATAGAAGCAAGCGTTAAGCATGCCAGGGATTACCTAACAAGGGAATTAGGATGGGATTTCATCAGAGCGAATGGCAAACAATGTTATAAAATAAAAAAGGTATAAAAATAAGCAATAAAAAGACATAAAAAAGACATGAAAAGGCGTAAAATCTGATGTTTGCCAGTAGCTGGAAGCCTGGGAGAGAAACAGAGGGTGATGGCAAAAAGTAGCAGTGGGAAGCTGAGTGTTTTCTTCAGGACCACAGAGGATGCTGGGGAGAAAAATACCCTGGGTCTGCTCATTTCAGGTTATACAACGAGCAGCAGTGGTGTCAGAAGGTGGTGGAAGAAATTAGCACACTGAAGAGCTGTAAGTCACTTGGCCCCTATGATGCATCCAAGACTTGTGTAGGAACGTAAGAAAGAAATGACTGTGCACCAACAGAAATGGGCACACAAAGATCTGTGCTCAGCAGCAATCAAAACAAAAAGAACCCAAAAAAGAGGGAAACAATTGGACACAGCAGGGATGGGAATGGAGGGGAATCTGGAGTATATTATAAAGCCATCACATGAGCCAGCAGGGTGCCATCCTCCAGAGCAGCCTTCCCCTGCGGTCATGTCATGTCATGTCCCATGGGATATGGGGGAGCAGCGGGGCAGAAGGACTTTGGGGAGCAGCAGTGGAGTGCACCAGGGAGACCAGGCGGGAGGATGGTTCAATGGAGTGAACAGGAGAGGAGAAGGTGTTGGCCTGGGGATACCCACACAACCTGGTTGACTCCATCTCACTGTCTGCTGGGGTGGCAGCGATGAAAAGGTGATATCTTGCTGTGGGACTCACCAACGCACTGCGGTGCAGCTGCTTTTACAAGCTAAGAAGGACTTACAGGGACACCCAGAGGGCTGCCAAGTGCAAGGGAGGGTCATAAACCATCTGATTCCCTTGAGCTGTGGGCAGGGAGAAAGATGTAGGGACAGGCCAAGGGGAATGGCTTTAACCTGCCAGAGGGGAGACTGAGATGAGCTCTTAGGCAGAAGCTCTTCCCTGTGAGGGTGCTGAGGCGCTGGCACAGGGTGCCCAGAGAAGCTGTGGCTGCCCCATCCCTGGCAGTGTTCAAGGCCAGGTTGGACACAGGGGCTTGGAGCAAGCTGCTCTAGTGGAAGGGGTCCCTGCCCGTGGCAGGGGCTGGAGCTGGAGGAGCTTTAAGGTCCCTTCCAACCCAAACCAGGCTGGGATATCTATGCCCTTCCCACATGCCAACTGCAAGTCTCTGGTGCATCTCTTTATGACAGCACCAAAGGTGCAGGAGAAGGGGTGCATGTGGCAGTTGAGTGGGACCCATTGGGTAAAGTGGTGTGGAGACCCTCCCAGGAGGCAGAGAGAGATGGGAAGACAGCAGGAGAGAGGAGAGGAATGCCCTCTGGGTCTGTCTTTGTGAATGTTCGTCCTCATAACCTGGCTGTCTGAAGACCATTTACAATCTTAGAAGTCCCAGAAGACCTGCTCATGGTGGTTGTCCACCATCATTGTCTACCTTCTCTCCTGGCTATTTTGTGTCCCCACTGAGAGTGCAGGAGGGCACAAAAGGAGACGGTTTCCACCTCTCTTCCATGGCATCTGTCTTGGCAGGGCAGGAGGTGTCCACATCACTCTGCTTCAGCCTTGGAGCAGTGCCTGCTCAAGCACAGCTTCCCAGGAGTCAAGGCTCAGCGAAGGAGAGGGTCTCCAGGAGATGATGATTCACAGTTGATCACTTTAGCCGGGGCTGGGTTGAATCAACTCCTCTCTCCCGTGGCTCTGCCAGGTCTCATGGCCCAGGGAGGGGAGGAGAGAGGAGAAATAATGAGATTTCCCATCCAGAATCGCAGGGGATTTATAGCTGTTGTGATAACCTCGGCCGTCAGCGAGGCTCGCACAAGAAACCATGCCGATTTCCAAGGTCCTGATTTACTAAACAACAAAATGAGAAGTCAGCACAAACCACCTCTGCTCACACAAGTGGCAGCTGTGGGGTCCCTGAGAGCCGGTCCCTGAGGGCTGGTGCCCGGGCATCTTCTCTGAGCTCTGAGCAGGCACTGTACGGCAGAGCCACCCTGCAATGAAACACAGCAGCAGCAGCAGGTACTTGGAGAGCAGTTACAGAGAGCTCAGAGCCAAGCTGATGGTACCGGGGCAATGGTGACATATTGGGGTGTTGGAAGGTGCAGGCAGGACATTGGGAACCTCTTCTTCCCATGCCTTGGGACAGGGCCTGAGAGAGGTTCAGGATGGGTTTGTCCAAGACTCAGCTGAACAAAGCCATGGGTAGCCCAGGCTAGAGCTGGAAGTCATCCTGCTGGTGGTGGCAGGTTGGTCTGGAGCCCCTCAGCCCAATTCCACCATCCCTGCTGGGATCCTGTGCTTCCAGCAAGACATTTTCCCCAGGCATCATTGTCCCAGTCCAGGACATTTCTTGTTTCTCTTGCACGCAGCCCCTTTAGACAGCTTCCAGCTTTCCAAGAAAACACCTTTGCCTCCCCAAAGCAGATGGCAAAGCTCACATCCTTCAGGAATAACCTCATGTATTCCAGTGCTACTCCTGAGGATGGCACAGGAGCTTAAAAAAGAAAGGTTAAAAAGCCTGCAACCTTACATGGCAAAAGGTGTGAGGCTGAGGGAGCAATGATGCCCCATGCACCAGCATCAACCCACGAGAAGCTGAATGTCTGTCAGGAGCTGCACTCAGTGAGGCGAGAGGCCGCTTGCTGTAGTCGTGCATTTCAGCATCACCTTCCAAAGCATAGGTGGCTGATGGGGCAGATCCTAAAAGTGATGCTTGCAAAGTGGCAAAGGGAAATGCATGAGCTGTAGCACCCTGCTTGGAGCTTGGGTTGCTTTTCTGCTTGTGCCAGCGGATGCTGGCAGTGAAGCAGGCTAAATATCCCCAGGCTTCTGTAAGGGAAGCCTGGCCATGTGCTAATCTATCGTATCGTAAAAGACAACAGAAGGGCCCAAGTGGTCTGAGCAGCATCCCTGAAACTGCTCGTAAGATTAGAAGCAAATTAAATGGGTGAGAAGGGAAACAGGCAAATTAGACACAGCCGTATCTGGAGAGAGAAGCTACTATTCTCAGAAGATAAAGTGGAGAGATCCTGACGCACTGCCAGCACTAAATAGCGCAGGGGAAGCTGCAGAGAGCTGAGAGTGCTTGGGAATAAAGACAGAAAGAAATAACATTAATGTGCAAATGAAACCACGCAGCAAAGCCCTACAAATGCAAGGAAGTTTGTTAGGGGCAGATCCAGGCAATCTGCAGCTCAGTGGAAGCAGTGTCTAAGGCAGAAGAGTAAAGTGCAGTAAAATGCAGCCCAATTCACTGACCTCTCAGAGATCCACCACCTCTGTGGGTAGCAGGAAGGGAGACTGAGCATGGCTTCAAGGGGATTTGGTGTCCCAGGTCTGTAACTCTGTGAACTCCACAGCATCATCCTCAAGCCAGGAAACAACCCAAGACTCTGAATAAAAACCCTAACAAAGGACTTGGGCTTTTCCTTCCCCATCCACCTACCTGCAACCATTCCTGGAAGAAGCCCATTCCCCGGCTTTGCCTGGATCCTCTTTATATACGTGGGATGGGAGACAGACACCTGTAATATGGAAAATCACACTGTGCTAAGAGATCGGCCTGACTTCCCTTACTGGTTTCTCCTCCTGACCAAACTGGTCTGCAGACCCCAGCATTATACTGCATCTGGTGCCATAAATTCTCTTCCAACCCACAGAGACTTCCATCAAATTCAGGTATTTCTCCCTTATTCACAGGTTAGGCTGCAGGGTGCATTACTAAAGGGTAAGGGGAATGCACACTGCACAGTCATGATTGCTTTGAGGCTTACAAACAGGAAAATGCTGATTCTGGATAAGTAATCCCATCACGTAGCTCCCACAGCACATGGTGCAGCATCCGATGAGCAGCAGCCTGCTCACTTCCACAGGCACTGTGCATAACTTTGTTTTATCCAAATCATACTCCTGGCCCTAGGGACTTAGGAGACATTACATTATAGACCCTGGTTTATGGGCTTTAGGGCTTTAAGGTTTAACCCTGGTTTTATAGTTTATAACAACCTGGTTTAACCCTGGGTTTAGGGTTAGTGGTTATTGATTTCAGAGTTAATCTCACAGAGTCCCCAGCCTGCAAAGCACTGCAGAACTTACTATGCCAAAATTTATGGGGTAAATCAGCATGGGAAGGTTTCCTTAGGGTTGGAACTGGATGAGCTTTAAGGTCCCTTCCAACCCAAACCATGTGGTTCTATGAAGTGTCACAGCACAGGGAAGAGATGGCCAGGGATGGAGGGCAGAAGATGTGCCATGCGACTGATGTGACCTGCGTGTCCCATCCCCATCTGTGGGAGCTCCTTACAGCCCTGCTGACACCAATGGGAACAAATCCTCTCTATAGGGGATAATGGGGTTTTGTACCTCATGTGCTGTCATTTTGGGTCCATGTTTCTGCGCTGGAATACCTCGAGCAACTGAACACACATGCTCCTCTAGGTTTCCGCTGTTTGACATCTCCGATTCTCATTAAGGCTCCCTGTTTGTTGGGGCAAAACGTCGGGGAAAAGAGTCACAAAGAGCACACAAAAACCCTATGGATGGGGGAGGGCCCGTGCGGGGTCCCCAGCCCCCCTGAGAAACCCTTGGTTGGTAATAAAAATATTCCAAGCCATTTAATAAAACTTGACAAATGGCATGAAAGTGTTTCACAGCTCTGGTCATTTTCCCATCTGTGACGACCCGGGAACCACACAGAGCTGAGTTTGTAAAGGACTGGGGGGGAGCAGCGCTTATTAGATTACAAAGAACATGACTTGTTGTGAGAAAACCCAAAAAGTCATGTTTTTTGTCATGAAAAGCCTAGGCTGTGACAAATTCGGCGCGTTAATCATGATGGATTTTTACTGGAAATCCGTAATGCAGAGCACAGTCATTACAGAGCTGGCCTCGTGCCCCACTCCAGCCCCGCTGCTTTGGCTGTGGCTGAGTAGCAGCGAAGCGGCACGCTGGGATTATCCTTGCGTGTACCAAGGAGGGAAGCTGGTGCCATCGTCTCCCCAAAACAGGACTGCTGTGTCCTTGCTCCCACAACAGCTCCCTTGTTGTGCCACGGGCTGGCAGGACCGTTTTCTCTGACCAGATCTGTGTTTCACATCTCTCCCTGCCTGACCCATCTCTTGTTCCTGCAGATAAATCACCCCTTGTCCTCCTCGGGAAGCACGCTCCAGGATCACAAACGAGCCTTTCTCGGCAGGGCACACTGATGTCAATCTGCAGCTTTTTTGTTTCACTTCTCCCTCCTTTCTTCCCTTTCTCCTCCCTTTGGGTCCCCTTCCAGTTTGTCCCAGAGGTTCCCTCTCTGAACTTGTAGCCCTTCCTGGCCTGCAGCATTGCTTTCCCAATGGATATCACACCTCTTCCTAGGTAACTTTCTCGTTGGATGGAGTGGGAAATAGCTGCAAGGGTGGTCTTGCTTCTTCAGGGGACACACAGTTTTAGGTGCTGGTCTCTCTGCTGTCCAGACAGTGCTAGAGCTGCAGCAAGAGCTTCAGAGATGCTAGAGAGGGACTCTTCATCAGGGATTGTAGGGACAGGACAAGGGGTGATGGGTTCAGACTGAAACAGGGGAAGTTCAGGCTGGAGATAAGGAAGAAGCTCTTCCCTGTGAGGGTGCTGAGGCGCTGGCACAGGGTGCCCAGAGAAGCTGTGGCTGCCCCATCTATAGCAATGTTCAAGGCCAGGTTGGACACAGGGGTTTGGAGCAAGCTGCTCTAGTGGAAGGGGTCCCTGCCTGTGGCAGGGGTTGGAACTGGATGAGCTTCAAGGTCCCTTCCAACCCAAACCATTCAATGCTTCTATGGTCCCATGGGAAGGAGAGGCAAAGGTGATGAGATGGTGTGGCTCCGTGATGGGTATGAAAGATGGGCACTGCAAAAGCAGTGAGCAGAGGTGGTCAGCAGGGAGAAAAGTGAAGGTGTGTGAGGGCTTGGTTGAAAGATGAGCTAGTGGGCAGGAGTCTGGATCTTGCCAGAGGAGGATGGAGGAATAAAAGGGGAGGAATCACACCTAAGAGGAGGAAAAAGAGGTGCTCAGGGGTGGGGCCAACGCCACTGCAGGGTTCTAAGAGCTGCCCCATCTGAGCAGAGGGCATCATGGTGTGGTACTGATGTGGTCCCCAGGGAAGGGGTAGAGAGCTGCCCTGGGCGTCCCAAGGAATACCCATTCCCCAGGCTGTGCTCTGCTGGATGTAGGTAAAACCCTTCCCACGTGCCAGTGTTTTCCCTGTTTAATCTTCATGGTGGATGCTGCACAGAGAAGGGAAGCCAAGAGCAGCCTGTGCTTGGTAGGATGTGACCAGTCTTAAGCCAGCACAGGAAGCTGGTCAGCCAAGCAAACCTGCAAACCACAGCAGCAGCTTTCGACCCACAGAGCAGTGCCAGAGCTTTAGGACCCTTCCCAACGACTCCTTTAGGGCCGCATTGCCTGGCATGGATGAGACAACCACAGCCCCTTCCTGACAGGAGCATCACAGCATCCCACTGCCCAACATAGGAGTACCACATGGACCTAAAGTAGGGTGATGGGAGCCCTCCTTCCTTCCCCACAGCTCACTTCACTTTCTCTCTGGCCCTCCCCGTGTTGGCTTTTCTCCCCTCTTCCCTTTCACACTTGGTTCTCCCTTCCCTCCTATTAACTCTCCAACCGCCTGAGGAAATGTGCCCCCTGCGACAGCTCTGCACAGAGGATTTATGAGCCCAGCTCTCAGGGGAAGGAGCCTGGGCATAAATCACAGAATATTTAGGAAAGTGATCTACATTTATTACACTTAATACTATATTTAGCATGTCCAAGAGGACCTTATAAATCAGAGACAGTGCAGAGCTCAGTATGGGGTCCTGGGGGAGCCCGTCCGCTTGGTGAACGTGTGCGAAGCCTGAAATCAGCAAGAGCAAATTTATGTTTGAATTCTTTGCTAAGTTTATTCCCCTAATTAGGACTGCAGTTCATGCTGATGGTTTCCTGAATTGGGATGGGGATTCGGGGACCGGGCTCGCTGCCTTTCCCTACCAGCACCTTCCCCACACACACACCGGTTGCGCTGGTTCATCCTCCAGGGCTGTGACAGCAAAGCCTTCAGGTATCCATCACACCGAGCGATGACATAGCCGGGTGGGTGATGCTTGCTCTTCTCCTAATCCCAGGTTAATGCACCGTGCTCCAGCTCAACATCAGCCTAATGCTGCGGGCTCTAGAAGAGACATAAACTCCTCTTGTATTTCAGAGAGCTCCGACTCGGCCCCTGCGCCCTTTCCTCTTTGACTGGTGTTTAACACTCCATCATCACAGCTCAGATATATGCCTCCCCGACAGCTGTTCTGGACCAGCAGCTTGTCTTCATCTCCTTTGCAGGCAGAGCTGCAAAACAGGCAGCTCCTGACCTGTTTTCTGGAGCTTAGCACCTCAGCCACAGGTTTAGGCTCAGGCAAGGGGAGGCTTGATAGCCTGGTGATGGACTCCAGGGAGAACGGGGATTGACATGAGGACTTTGGTCCATAAAGCCTTGTTGCCCTCCAAAATTGATCTCTCTGATGGCAACAGAGGTCTGTCGGGAAGTGAGGAGTCTGTTCCCTTCGGAAGGTAGACAGACCTTCTCCAGCCTGTGCTGAACTGGTCATTCCCACCCTGCTTCTGCTCCCACCGCATGAAAACTGGATAAAACCAGCAGGTTACCTTTTTCCAGCTGAAGAGTCCTGGGAGAAGTGAGAGCTCAAGAGGGCAAAATCCTCAGCCACCTCTCCCCAGCCAGGGCTGGTCAGGACACACTGGTCCCACATGGTTCACAGGTTGTTAATGGGAGCAGTTGCCTGTTCCCTGATGCAGCAGTTACTGGAGGGGATGGGGAAAAGCCCCATGCTGAGAAGCTTATGCTGCTGATGTGCTGATGGCCCAGCTCAGGGGAGCACCCATGGGCCCCAGGCAGAGGTTTGCAGGGGCCCAGGGTGATGCATGAAATGAGCACTTTCAAACTGGAGTACAAGACATGGAGAAGCAGAACCTTGACTGCTGGTCCTTGCAGGCCGGGTGCTGTTTCCTATTGCACTTCACAGGGGATGCTTGTTCCAGTATGGGATCTTGAGGGGAATCCAGCACCACCCTGAGATGGCCAAGCACTGAGGAGCAGCAATCCAGACACACTCATGATCCCTCTCTGGCAACGTGAGGCAGCGACTTGGTGTCAGAGGAGACCTGTCACCACCATGGAATCATAGAATCCCAGCCTGGTTTGGATTGAAAGGGACCTCAAAGCTCATTTGCTTCCAACCCCTGCCACGGGCAGGGACCCCTTCCACTAGAGCAGCTTGCTCCAAGCCCCTGTGTCCAACCTGGCCTTGAACACTGCCAGGGATGGGGCAGCCACAGCTTCTCTGGGCACCCTGTGCCAGTGCCTCAGCACCCTCACAGGGAAGAGCTTCTGCCTAAGAGCTCATCTCAGTCTCCCCTCTGGCAGGTTAAAGCCATTCCCCTTGGCCTGTCCCTACATCCCTTGTCCCAAGCCCCTCTCCAGCTTTCCTGCAGCCCCTTCAGGCACTGGAGCTGCTCTCAGGTCTCCCCTTCAGGAGCCTTCTCTTCTCCAGGCTGCCCCAGCCCATCTCTCTCAGCCTGGCTCCAGAGCAGAGCTGCTCCATTCCCATGAAGGAAAGGCATCACCCACCTAATAGCTGACCACGGAGACCATAAATGACCCTCAGCAAGCATCCCCACTGCCAGTAGACCAGCAGAGGCTCCCAAAACAGGCTCCTCCAACCTCAGGCCCATCAAGGATGCTGTGGCACCTCCAAGCCAAGCCCCGGGCTGGTGCAGCAGACACGTTTCCTCACTTCACAGAGCTCCTTGCACCCCAGCCCAGTGCCTTCAGCAGCCAAAGCTTCCCTCCTCCCCAGAAAGCCCTCGGCCCCGTGGCGGGGACCCCGCGGCCGGGTCCATGCGTGTCGGTGCCTCCGTCTCCTCTCCTGATTTTCCGGGAAAGCCGCTGTGATTTATGAGCCGCGGACAGTGCGAGCTGAGTGCTCGGGAGGGCTTGATTACAGTTTCCCAGAGGAAGCTGTCTGTTTGGAGATGGCAAGGTGACAGGGTTTATACAGAACAGCACAATGTGTCTAAGCAAAGCTGTCAGCCCCAGACGGATGACGTGACGGAGAAAGCCCATTACTTCATTCACACCTCAACAGGCAAACAATAAAACACTCACACACACAGCAGCAGCTTCGGGGGGGATGGGATCTCCCCCCCACTCCCTGCAGTGGAGTCATTTTCTGCTCTTTGGGCTCAGCAGGATGGGGCAAAGGAAGGGACAGAGGGGAGAAGCAGCACGGAGGGAGGATGTGCCACCCCTTGGAGGCTTGCATTGGTCCCCGGGGTGATGTTCTGCGTTGTTGCATTGGACCATGGCAACCCCTGATGTGTGTACCCACTGAAAGGCCGAGCCTGGACATCAGGATCATGCAGGAGGCACCTAACCCCAGATGCAAGGTCTGCAGAGGGCTGCTCCTCATGTCTTGGCATGGGGACATGAAGGGAATGGTGTGCCAGCAAGGCAAGCCCAGCCTGGTGACCTAACTGTTGACCTGGGAGCAACATCGGGATCTGCACAGAGGCCATGAACTCAAAGCTGTTGCGCTCAGCGTGCAGGAGCATCTCCAACAGTGACCTGCTGCCATCAGCGAGCCCACCAGCACAGGGGAGCTGGCTGGGGCACAGTCGGTACTTGTCAATGAAGAGCAAACAGCACAAAAAGGCTTGGCAAAATGTGTGTTTTTCTTTCATCAAATCACCTCACAGGGACCTGCAGGTCACCGAGCCCAGCATGTGGAGAAAGCTGTTACCCTGCTCCCTCTGGGTGACCACCGCTACAATGAGAGAGGGCAGAAACAACACCCCAGCCTCCCCTCGACACCTGAGGACAGGAGAGGGTGAACACCACTGCTGCAGCAACCTGTCTGGTTTGTAAGAGCACTCAGAAAAGCCTTCAGGTCCCTGAGTAGCCAGAGCTGACCGTGCCCCGGGGGGTGCCCCACATGGAAACAGCACAAATCACAGTGAAATGCCAACACGCTGGGTGCTGGATAGGGAGAGAATGTAATACTGGTACCCTGGGATGCAATGAGGTACCTCCTCATTGTGTTGGTTTTCTGCTCGTTGCTGGATGGCACCAAGGTCTGTGAGGTGTCAGGCAGAGCTGGGTCAACCCCACAGAGCCCAGGGCAGGCAGCAACCTAGTGCATGGTGCAGCAGCAGGATGGTAAAACCAGCAGGGCTCACACCGGGACACGCTCACTGCATGTCCTTGGCTGATGCTCAAGTGTCTGACAATAACGACTCAGGATGCGATTCCTGTTGGGAAGCCTGCTTTGCTTTCACTAGCTGCCTCCCAGCTGAGCAGGCCCCAGGGGGAAGCGCATCTATCTCTCCTGGGGTTCAGCAGAAGCTGATCTCTCCTAATGCTCCTGCCTTGAACTCTTTGCCAGACTAAGCTCTCCTCAAAAGCAGAGAATTAATTACCTGGCTGCCTTAGGGGCTTTGCACAGGAAAGACAACCCTCTGATGTTCCCACTTGCAGTGCTGGGGTGGAAAGCACCAGCACTGAGCCTCCTTCATTGGCATGAGATGCCAAGGACAAGCGCGCACGTGAAAGTGCTGTAGAAAACTTCACAGTGGCCAGTCAAGGAGCCGTAAAGCCCAGCCTGCAAATGTGCCATTTGAAGCAGTTTAATGACAGCACCGTGGCCATCGCCATGTGGTTGGAAAAGCTGTCTTGTTTAACAACACCCCTCCATGATTAGGAGAAGGTAGCCGGGAAAAAAGAGGTTTTCCTACTTTCCTTTCCTGGGAAATATTCCTAATCCAGTTCCTGTATGTGGGTGCTGATGCTTTGATTCTGATGGGTTCTGCTTTCCCCGTGTGTATTTCCACCACTTTCTCACAGCATTACTGGCTGTTTATTGCATGCTTGAGCACGAAGCTTCACGCTCTCCTCTGCTGGGAGATGGAGCCACAGGAGAAGTCTTCCCTCTTCCACCATCTCCCTGCAGCGAGGAAATGCCCAGGGAAGGACACACGCGCTCTTTCCATTCTCTCTGATGGAGTTTTCTGGGAGAGTTTCAGGTTATAAAAAAATAATACAAAAAAAAAATCATAATTTTTTGGAAAAGATCCCAATCAAACTTGGCGGCAGAAAAACAATATTTCATAAAAATGGGATATTTTGAAAGAGGGCCCTTTATTTCCAAGGAAAACAGTGCTTGTTCATAATAACTGTGTGGGATTACTTCTGACCGCATGAGATCAGGACAGCCCTGCCTGGCGATAGGAGCCGGCGCAGCCACCCAGCACGCTCTGCCCCTGCTCCCCACCGCAGAGGGGGCTGATGTGCGCTCACACAGGTGCTTTAATGATGAAAATGGATTGGAAAGTGAAAAATGATCCCTTCTCCCTCCTCGTTCCTCCCTTGCCCTCCCTGCAGCCCGCACCTTGCACACGCTTTGGCATCCTCAGTGCTGGGGGCATCGCAGGAGCTGCTTTTCTTATAGAACCATAGAATGAACCAGGTTGGAAAAGAGCTTTAAGCTCATCCAGTCCAACCGTTCCCAGCACTGCCAAGGCCACCCCTGCCCCATGGCACTGAGGGTGTGTGAACACTTGCAGGGACAGTGACTCCAGCCCTGTCCTGGGCAGCCTGTTCCAATGCCTGAGCACCCTCTGGGGAAGGAATTGTTCCTCAGCTCCATCTAAACCTGCCCTGGTGCAGCTTGAGGCCAGTTCCTCTTGTCCCATCCCTTGTTCCTTGGGAGCAGAGCCCAGCCCCTCCTGGCTCCATCCTCCTGTCAGGCAGTTGTAGGGAGCCATCAGGTCCCCCCTGAGCCTTCTCTTCTCCAGCTGAACCCCCTCAGCCCTTCCCCATCACACTTGTGCTCCAGGCCCTGCACCAGCTCTGCTGATTCTTGCCCGGTTCCAGTAGGAAATACGGACTTTCCCAAATTATTGCTCGCTAAACCCCTGGTTGTCGGCACCTCGGTGCTTTTGGAAAGCCTGGCACACCACGAGATGAGCTCAGCGCTCGGGTGAGTCGCTGCAGTGTCACAGCGTCGTGTTTTGCAGTCCCGCAGCCCAAGCTGCCAAGCAGCGTTCTGTGATCCCATGGTTGTGCAACCCATGTACCAGACAGCATCCGTCTGGAGTCAGAGCTGCCAGCTTGTCCTTCTGGGCAGGGGTGAGTCATCCATCTTGCTGGGGCTCAGGATGCCTTCTCCTCATATGGATGCTTTGCTGAAGTGAGGGGGTAACAGCTTTTAACCCGTTGTTTCTCTGAAGCAGTGTCATGTTCTTAAAGAGGTCTACATGCAGAAACACACAGTGGCTATTTATTGCTAGCTCAGAAAGCCTTCACAGGAAAAGAAACCCTTGACAATGGACAGAATTGCTTGGCAGAAAAGCAAAAAGACCAGGTTCTCAGAGCCTTGGGTGACATGGTCCAGTCTGAGGTGTCCCTGCCCATGGCAGGGGTTGGAACTGGATGATCTTAAGGTCCTTTCCAACCCAAATCGTTCTATGATTCTATGTAAGATCCCCTTGGAGGGTGGCTGTTGCCCAGCTCCTCTACCTGCAAACACTGCAGGAGAGCATACGTGGGCTTTTCCTGATCACTGAGGTGATTTTAGTGCTCTGTAGAGTTGCCATGTGTGCCCCCACTAGAAACCGGTCCCTGCCCTAAATGATGCTGTAGTTTCACAGGAAAACCAACAGCGTTAAGGGTTTGATCACATTCAACCTTTAGCTCACATCCTGGTGGGACTTGATTTGCCCCAGTGTTATGCTTCTAGCATCTCTCCCTACAGCATCTTTAAGCTGTGGGCACAATGGGTGGCAATTTGCCTTATTTCATAGCCTTTGGCCAGATCCTGGCTCACTGCTGGGAAAATATTTCTGGAGAGAGAAGGAGGAACTTTCAGACCCAAAGAGCAAAGTTTGCAGCCAGGGTCAGGACAGAGGTACCAATCACCCTGAGTGATCCAGGCATACTCCCTAGGAGCAAGCAATGGAACTGGGACGCATCCCCTCCTCGGGGGCCAGCATCCTCATCTTCTCTCACCTCTCAGTGACACCATGGGAGAGCTCCTGTTTATCTTGGATCTCAACATCTTAATGCCTGGGGTGTTGCAGGAGAAGCAAAACCCCTTTGGCTTCCTCTAACCCCTTGCCTGCACTAGGATGCAGGCTCCTGTGCAAGCTCCACGCTCTGCTATAGAAAACAGTGTTACAAAACTCCCAGCCCTGTGTTTTGGTGCTGTTCCAGCAGGACATGAGGATAATGGGAAACTGCAGAAATAAATCCGAGTCTTGGCTTTCCACAGCCTGGGATCTGCCCAACTGGATCCAAGAGATGTGCTGGCCTTACGGCACCCGCAGCTGATGGGATCAGAGGCAGGGGCTATCTGCTGCCTTTTGGTTCCCTGCTCCAATTGCCTTCCCCAAAATAATCCCAGATTCTTGGAAGGTGAAGCCCTGGAAGCTCTCTTGATCTCTTTAGTTTGGGGATTGGCTGGGGGGTACTTTTTGTTTTCTTTTTTTCTTACTTCTAAGTCCACCGTTTTCAGAGGTTTCAGCTGTTTCTTTGGATCTGGGAGTGTTGATAGGAGGGAAGCAAACACCAGGCAGCACTTAGAGCCACTCTGAAACACTGATCTGGGCGCAGGCTGTAATCCAGCCCCTTCAAACCCTACTTTTCCAGCCTCAGTTTGCTGCCCACACTCCCCTGCCTTGTCCTCACAGTCACCCAGGTGGAGCTGAACACAGGATGAAGCTGTTCTCCTGCAGACCTTGCACTGATGCACCAGGCAAAACCCAATGGGAGGTCTCAGCTCTAGAGCAAGTTCAGGCACCTGCATGTCCTGTGTGTGACGTGAGGGGCTCGGCTCAGGCTGGGCAGCATGCTGTGCTGCCTGGTCTCAGCACTGCCCACCAAGCCATGAGGAGGTTGACCATAGCTGCAGACAGCCTCCTGCACTTGGCACAGGGACCGATGCTTGCTCTTTTGATCAGGAAGGGCTGCACTCCTTCTGGAGCATCTCTCTAGCACATAGCTTCTCACTTAGGGGTCAGAATTGAGGCTTGACCTACTTAGGCAAGGGTCTGACATGCTTATTTCTGCTCCTCTCCAACCAGGAGAGCTGTGTAATCTGCATGTGAGACCCTTCCTAAGAGTCACCTCTGGTGCCACCAGCCTAGAATACCAGTCTTCTCTTTGCAGTCCAGCTGCTCTAACCAGCTCCCCTGCATAAACCAAGCAGGGTCACCACTGCAGGCACCACAAAAGCTCCCTGGAGGCAGAGAGCACCCCAGTGTGCTGGCAGTGCCCAGCCAAGAGGGGTTGTTTGCCCCCAGTGACACCCCACATCCAGAGGAGGTGGCTGGGAGATAGCTCTGTTTCTGACCATATGCTGTGATTAGTTATTTTTGGCTAACTTAGGCCAAAGAGGTTAAATGGAGCTGCAGCCCAGCAATAACTGCTGTACTTCCTATAAAGATGAAACAGAAAGATGTTTTTAATCAGAAACTGCAGAAGAAAGATGCTTCATGAGTAACCCAAGGGCTAACAAGCCCATCCATCAAGGCTGCGAGCTAATAATGTGGCTGAAAATCTCATCGTGGGACTTGGGGCAGGTCCCATATGAGTCATCTACCACGAGACAAGATGCTGTCATGCACTGGGCATCCAAACCGGTACACAGAAAAAGTGGCCCAGTGCTGCTGGCACTGATAGGGTCAGATACAGGGGAAACAGATACGGGCAGAAAGTGGCAGGGGCTGGAAGGTCTCAGCATCTCTGCAGTGCTCCAGGAGGACCAGAGATTTGGCTGAATCAGGACAAATTCAGCAGCTCAAGAGAATGAGCTTCTAAATGTGAGTGAAGTTACATCCCAAGTCCTTGATCTGCTCATAAGATACCTGACATCTTTGAGGAGAGGGCTGGAGAACAAGGTATTTCTTTGGTGGGGCCATTGTCCGAGACCTTTTCCTGGTGCATGATCTTCAGCAGATGATGGTCAGTAGAAAAACCATGCTGCTGGAGATGCTCCGGGCACAGCTGGAGGTTCACCTCCTGTGAAACATCCCTGGGAACAAAGAGAATGAAAAGGATTTGGGGAAATCGTGGGATGTTCACTTAGGCAAACCAGTGCAGAGGCACCCGTCTCTATGCAGAGCAGGCCTGGAGAACACTGCTGCTTGAAGCCAATGCAAAACCCTCCTAACTTGTCCCTGTGCTACCGGGAGCAAGTGCAGGATGTTTCTGCAACCAGAAAGCGCAGGGGTTTGGGATACCTGTGTGGAAGGTGATGCTGGGATAGAAGCATCAGGGAGTAGATCTGGACAGGGTACAAATAGCTGCTTCTTGCAGCAGCAGGTCCAGGAACTCCACAAGGAGCCAACATTTTGCCTTTGAGAACGAGGTGAAGGGAGAAGCAAATAAATCCTTTTTTCTCCGGCCAGGTGGTTTCCTTTTGACAAGTGGGTCAGGCAGGTCTGGTTTTACAGCCCCCCTGTGCCAGCCTCACGTGCCCATAACTCTGCTGTGGCAGATTACAGAAACAACTGCTCATTCTGCAAGGGAAGCCAGAGGCTAATTACAGTGAGGCGTGTAACTCGAATCTGGTGCTCGAAGAGCTCTCCAGGGTTAGCTTTCCATGCACTGCCCAGGTGCATCTCAGTGCCCTCTTTTACATGCACACATTTCCCTTTGCACATCCCAAGTGGCTTTCAACAGGAGCCACGGATCTCACCCAGCATCCCTCACCCAACTGTGCTGCATCCCACATCACTTGGGGCTCGCACATACTTGATAATGAGACCACAGGGGATCTGGAAATTGCTGATAACAGACAGGGGAAACTGTCCAGGTAATGAGGACACAAGGACTGATGTAGGAGGTGAGCAAGAAGGAGCTGCTCACGATGAAGCATCTCTAAGTGGCACCATGGCCCTCTCTGGTGCATCCCAACGAGGTCCAAAGCACAGCTCCTCACACAAAGGTGATCTCTGGAGCAGGGCATGAAGTAATGGTAAAGGATCAGTGGCTGGAAAGCAGCTGGGATGTTGCAGAGACTGGTCTGTAAGAGATGTTAAATGATGGCACGTCCATAAATGATGGGCATCAAGACGTGCCCCAGCCCAGCCTCCTCCCTCCTCCTCACCTGCTGTGACTCCCAGCCAGCTCTGCTGATCCTTGGCTGCATCTCTCCATGCTGGAGACACCCTTCATGTTGGAGATCCCAGATTGTTTCTTGGGATCTACAAGGATGCTGGAGAGGGGCTCTTCATCAGGGATTGGAGCGATAGGACAAGGGGTGATGGGTTCAAACTGAAACAGGGCAAGTTCAGGTTGGAGATAAGGAAAGAGTTCTTTCCTGTGAGGGTGGTGAGGCACTGGAATGGGTTGCCCAGGGAGGTTGTGAATGCTCCATCCCTGGCAGTGTTCAAGGACACGTTTGACAGAGCCTTGGGTGCCATGGTTTAGTGTGAGGTGTCCCTGCCCATGGCAGGGGGTTGGAACTGGATGAGCTTAAGGTCCTTTCCAACCCAAGCCATTCTGTGATTCTATGATTCTATGATCTGGGAGCTCCCTGTGCCAGCAATAAGGTCTCCTGAGCTCCAGTTCACAGACAGGCACA
Organism: Pezoporus wallicus; assembly: GCF_028554395.1. Classification (NCBI taxonomy): domain Eukaryota; kingdom Metazoa; phylum Chordata; class Aves; order Psittaciformes; family Psittacidae; genus Pezoporus; species Pezoporus wallicus. The sequence goes on along the minus strand of NW_026642504.1, from coordinate 188,884 downwards.
GAGAGATCCCTGTGCTGCGAGAGGGAGAAGAGTCCCACAGATTGCCCTGGAGCCATGCTCCACAGCAGACCCCCGGTGAGCAGGGAATAACCGCAGGCATCGACACCAAACAGGACAATCAGCATCCCATGGCTGTTGCTGGCTCATCTGTCCAAGAAGAAGCCATCGGGGATGGTTCTGGGAGTCCTGCCCTTACCGTCTCCTCAGACCCATTCCCTGCCACGGCTCAGGACCGCGGCTCGAGGTGGAGCAGCAGGTGCTGGAAGGAGGGTTGTGACCAGTCTCACCCTCCAAGAAAAATACCAGCACTGCTCAGCGAGGGGAAGGCGCGGGAGCAGGCTCTGCACGGGCGGATTTATGGGCCCCAGCAGGCTGGAAAGGATCCAGTGAACGTTTCAGCAAACCCAGCCTCCGTCAGAAGTTACAGAGTGATCGGTGCGAGTCCCGGCCAGCCCCACAGCTGCTGCCCCTCCGGAGCCAGCCCCCGGCAGCCGGTGAAGTCACCCTCGCACCTCGGGATGTGGGGATGGCGATGGGGTGGGAGCACCACAGGCACTGCTCTGGATGGGGCTCTGCAGCAGGGCAAGCATGGGCAGCAGCTGGGGGCTTGCAAGGTGTCCCAGCACCTGGAGTTGCACTGGGGACCAGCATCACATCTGAAAGGATGGGGTATTTCTGGAGCTCAGCTCCTAGTATCTGAAGGGGGGTACAAGGATGTCAGAGAGGGACTCTTCATCAGGGACTGTAGTGGTAGGACAAGGGGTGATGGGTTCAGACTGAAACAGGGGAAGTTCAGGTTGGAGATAAGGCAGAAGCTCTTCCCTGTGAGGGTGCTGAGGCGCTGGCACAGGGTGCCCAGAGAAGCTGTGGCTGCCCCATCCCTGGCAGTGTTCAAGGCCAGGTTGGACACAGGGGCTTGGAGCAAGCTGCTCCAGTGGAAGGGGTCCCTGCCCATGGCAGGGGATTGGAAATGGATGAGCTTTGAGGTCCCTTCTAACCCAAACTGTTCTAAGAAGAGCAAGGGCTGATTTACAGAAGAAGGTGGTGACAGGTCTGTGTTGACCCCAGCATCCCCTTCCAGGTCCCAGCTCCTCAGAGGAGCCAATGTCACCCTCCAGCATCCCTGCAGCTGAGCAAGCCAAAATGCTGGGGATGTGGTGTCTTTGGGATAGAGATCAAGGGCAGAAACACATGAGCACAGTTTTTAGTACTGTGTTTCACATGCTGAGCTCTCAAAAGGTTGTGAAGAAGAGAGGACTCCACAGCAGTTCCCTTGCATCCCCATGTTTCTCATGCAGGGCCAGATCCCCTGTGCAGGATCTACTCAGGTTGGTACCCAGCCCCACTCCATGCAGGACCCTGCCAGAGCCACTGCTCAGTCCTACTGCATCCCTCCCTCCATCCTCCTACCTGGAGCCATGCAGGACGTGTTGTTCATCTGGTGTCACCCCTGGGTCCTGCAGGAGCCGTGCAGAGGTGGCTGAGCCTGGGGGGTCCCAGTCTGGATCCCTCCGAGGTGAGGGTGCTCCCTGCTGTGGCTGCTCAAAGCTCCCAGCCCCATGTCCCAGCTGGAGCCACACACTTGTCCAACCTGCACCCCAGGGTGAGAGTCAGCACACCAATCCAGGGGCTTTTGGAGGTTTTATAGTGCCCTTTATCTTAACTCCAGAGCAGGCTGCACTCAGCCAGGCCAGCCCCTTTGGAAAGGGCTCACACTTCAGTTTCCAAGTGCATCCGTCCATTTTAGCCAAGTTTCCTAATGAACCACGGGTCATGGGATAGCACTTTGTGCCTCTGTGTGTCTCTTTCAGCCCTCTGAAAGCTTGCCCAGCTTCATCTGGGAGATTTTGGGGAGGAGGTTGGAGGATCTAAGACTTCACGGATGCCTGTAGGCTGCATGGGGATGTTCAGACCTTATTAACCAGCAGAGGATCCCCACAGAGGCTGTTTCTCCAGGCCTTGGAGGAATATAGAAATAGCCAGGAAATCCAGGTCCAGTGTTTCTGCTGTTTTAAATGGCTTGCTCTTCACACAGGTTCCTCAAACTACTACTGCAGGTAGCCCTCCTTGAGCTTCTTGCTTTGGGAGCAGCAGACATTCAGGAGCCACCAGGAATGGAGATGCTTATGGACAGCTTCTGTGAAGCATGGCACAGAAATGGTCCTTCCCTTTGCACAAGACCTGCTCCTGAGCCTCACTGGACACAGCAGTCAGTCCAAGACACAGGTCTTGGAGCCATTTCCACCTTGACTGTTCACCCTGAGTGTCTCTTTCTATCCATCCATCATCCATCCATCCATCCATCCATCCATCCATCCATCCATCCATTTATCCATCCATCCATTTATCCATCCATCCATCCATCCATCCATCCATCCATCCATCCATCCATCCATCCATCCCTCCCTCCCTCCCTCCCTCCCTCCATCCATCCCTCCATCCATTCATCCACCTTTCCATCCATCCCTCCATCCACCCATTCACCCTTCCCTCCCTCCATCCATCCATCCCTCCACCCTTCCATCCATCCCTTCATCCATCCATCCATCCATCCATCCATCCATCCACCCATCCATCCATTCATCCCTCCGCCTTTTCATCCATCCCTCCCTCCATCCATCCATCCACCCATCCATCCATCCCTCCCTCCATCCATCCATCCACCCATCCATCCACCCACCCATTCACCCATCCCTCCCTCCCTCCATCCATCCCTCCATCCATCCATCCGCCCTTTCATCCCTCCACCCATCCACCCATCCATCCATCCATCCATCCATCCATCCATCCATCCATCCATCCATCCATCCATCCATCCATCCCTTCCTCCCTCTACAGCATCCCCCTGCCTGGCTCCACTGCTGTCTGTCCCTCTCCTTCTTGGGGAAAAGCACTGGATCAGGTCTGACCGCTCATCTTCGCCCAATGGTCTGAAACTCCTCCTCTCCTCTGGAGCTCTCTTCTCTCTGGAGAATCCCCTCCCTCCCTGTGTCCCCTGGGTCTGACGGAGCCAACAGTCTCAGGCCGAGGTCACTGGGGTTGATTTCCATCACCAGCTTTTAGGTGTCACCCTAACACCCAGGTAATGCAGGAGAGCCACGGGCACAATGGGCTGCTTGGATGAGGCAGAGTTGTGTTGGTGGCAGACAAGAGGGTCACTCCATCCCAGGAAGAAGGACTAGGACACTGTGCTTGCCTAGGAGGGAGGGCTGGAGGCTGTCTGGAGGCAGAGCATCTATGCACTTTTCTCTAGGAAAACCACTTCAGAACAACTAAGGAAGGGAGGAGAACCTTAAATCTGGTGGGAGATTGGACCCATCTCAGTGCCTCCCTGCAGACATCCCCCCTGAGATCAGGAATCCCTGGGGGATTCCCTAAGGGGAACATGGAGACCCTCATGCTGTCCATGCCAAGGGTCAGTGCTAAGCAGAGGTGATGACAGGAGCAGTGAGCAGACCTGTGTGTGACAGGGGGGCTGCCAGGCCGAGGCTGTACATTTCAAGCTCTAAGCATTGTTGAAATGAGTGAAGAAGCCATAGAAAACAGCAAGGCCTTGTTCATTTATTTATATATATTTTAAAAAATCTAATTTAAAAGCTCATTACCTCCTGTACAAAAGGGGGTTTGAAGTCTTTGGTTTCTCCCCCCCCCTGGGCAATCTGTAATCCCTCAGCTAAGTCCTGAGCCCTTTAATTAAGACCTCAGTCATTTAAATTGTTAATGAAGATCCATTGGGGGACCATCATTCTCATTCCTGATTTCATCTTGTGCTCATTAGAGGCTCCTGATTAAAATTCATCATCTCAGAAGATATTTATAACTCTCTAACTATCTCTAGGCCTCATTAATGCGTAGCCACCTGTTTGGAAAGAGATGGGGGGACCTAAAAGGCACCAGGTTGGATCCGGAGATAAGGTTGACTGATAGATGTCAGCATTGGCCTCAGTGAGAAGAACAGCACTGCACAGTCTGTGAAGGGACACAAGGCTGTGAAAGGGATGCCATTGGGATAAGGCATGAAGCCAGGATGTTCCTAATGTGGTGGGAGGAAAGATGGACAAGCAGCCAGATGTGCCAAAGGGAAAGACACTCCCTCCTACATCAGTGTCCTGGAAGGTATGAGGACTTGGAGAGGCTGAGCCATAGGAAGAGACAACCTCATGTGGGTCCTGCTTGTGACATGGCCACTGTGCTCCCAGGCTCTGGGTCACAGCCCGGCTGCTCTGCTCCCTCCGCAGCCTGCCCAGCACTAAACTCCTATCCTGAACCTCAGCAAAGCTCAACCTCATGGACCTTACCCTGGGGTCCCTTCCCCAGAGCCCCCACCCAAAGACAAAGCTTCCAACCCTTCTTCCAACCCATGCCCCAGTTTGTCTTATTCTGGGCTTTGTCTCTTCCTCTCCCATCCCTGCACCACTGAAAGCTAAGCAGATCTGCTTCTCCCTCTCCTCCTTTGCTATCCCCCACATGCTGCCCTTACCTTTTCCTCTCCCCCATCCATGTCATTTCCCATGGCTCCCTCTTTGCTGCTCCTCACCATCCCTACAGTCCTGCAGCTTGCCCTGATTCTGCTGATCCTCCCCACCAACTGTTTCTGCCCATGTTCAGCCTATGTCTGAGTCAAGGTCACTGGGGCTGGACATCAAGGCCAGGGATCAGAACCATCACAAGAGGTTTCTCTGGAGTCGTTTGTCCCCTTGACCCAAAAGGAAGCCTTTCCCTTGGGATACCCAGTGTTTTTCCTTAGCCTCATATTCCCCCGTTTTGGGTCAGGCTTTAAATAAAAATGCCCTATGAAAATAGGAAAAGAGTTTTGTTTCAAGCCTGTCTAGTGAAATACTCCAGCACTTCTGAAATGAGACGTTTTACCTTGGAAACATCTAGCAGGACTATGCTGACACTTTCACATACATCCAAACGACTGAAACCTGAACTTACAGCTCCTTCTGGTCCTGCTGAAACCCCATTTTTGGGTGAATTACTACATGTAAAATGTTCCAGCTGGCTGCTCCTACTGCTGCCCTGCAGCCCACATGAGTTTTGAGACAAGTTGTCCCAGTCCCCTTCCACCTTGCGTGTCACCACCAGTGCTGTGACAGCCATGTGGATGATGTGTGAGGCAGAGCAGAACCCTCCTTCTTCACATGGTGGCAATCACCACGTCATGAAGCAGGAAAATATCCTTGGGTTGCTGTGGACAACGGAGAGGGTGAATGGGAAGGATGATAAACGCACTTTGAATCTCTTTGCCTGTAGACAGACACATTTAAAAGTGACCTGTGAGGGACCTTCCCCCTTTGATCCAAATAATAGAAGCTCTGAATGGGTTTTGACACTGGGTTTATTCCCCTTCTGCTTTATTTTTTGGTTCTTATTAGAAATTCAGGCTCCTGAATGGGTGAGTGCAATGAGGATGCAACAGGAGGGACGAGTGAACACAAGGGCATGAAAAATGGTTTCTAAACACTTTCTGAAGGGCCCAGCTTTTATCTGGCTGGAGCGGGAGAGGAGGCCGTTTAATGCCATTTGCTTTGTGCATGACAGATTTATTTAACTCCATCAATTGTGTCGTGGCTGGGAGAAAGGAATCCTTTGTTGAAGTTACAGCTCCCCGTGGCAAGCGGTCTCCATGCCCTTGCTGGAGTGAAGACATTTTGCATGGAAGAATGAACTGCTTATTCGGGATGGGTGACCCCAGAGCCCACTGGGATGGTCCATCTTGCAGCAGCTTCAAGCCTCAACTCTGCCCCGGGTAGCCAGACTCATCACAACTGCATGAATCTACCCCAAAGAGCAGGGGGTCTCTTGAGCAATGGAAAGACTCAGGGTGTGGGACAGAAATCTCTGCTATCACCTTCTCTTGAACTTCCCAAGGGGATATGCTTATGTTTGAAGTCATCCAGGCAGCATTTGAGTTAATGATGTGTGATGAACCCGCTACTTTGGTATAGAGAGAACAAAGGATGAACTCCCATCCACCTAACCACACCACCTCAACAGGTCCCCAGCCTGGGAAGGGTCTTGGCGAGCTTCATGGGGGCAAAGCTGTCACTGGAGCTGTGTCCCAGGAGTATTTGAAACAGGGCTATTGGCTTGGATCCTGCACCTCCGAGCAGAGTCCCTTTACCTAGAGGTCTCCTCTATTCTTCCTCTATTCTCCTGCCTCTTCCCCAGGTCCATGGAAAGGCATCAGTTTCCAAGGATCAGGTTGGTGAAAGCCTTTCTCTTTGGGCCTCTTTGCTCCACAATAGTCAAGGTCTGATAGACTGTAGAGATATGGAAAAGGGTCATCAAGGACAGTACCTTCCAGCCTGCTTTTTGTTAGCAACAGGAGTACCTGTGTCACAGAGGAAGGAGCAGTCTTCTTCTGATGACAGGCATTGCACCATGACAGGTCTCACCCAGCCCTGGCAGAGGACAGATATCTCCCTTAGGTCAAAGAAATGAAAACCAACAACATCCTTCCACTGTCTGACACAAAACAGAGCCAGTGAGGCACGATGATGCTCTCCCATGGCTCTTGCCAAGGCGAGATGTTCTGCGGACGAGCCCCAGCTGCCCACCGTTGGCCATCCCACCATGGGGCCTGGGCTGTGGGGGGGCATGTGTGGGGTGCAGGGTCCCCACGCAGCCCAAGGACACCCCTGAGCATGGGAGCTGACACCACTAAGTCGCTGCTTCCCTCTTGTGGGCAAATTTGGGGAAGGACAAAGGGAGCACCTGGGAAGTGAGGCTGGCACCCACAAACCAACCTCAGCACCCCGTTTGCCTCGCCAAACGGTGACCCCCTGCCAGGCACCCTGCGTGCTCCAGCATCTGGGAAAGCCAATGCACGGAGCTCCGGTAGGCTCATGCAGCCACACAGACCCTTGTGGTGGGCTCATGTGGCCAAACAGTGCCCCCCTAACGGGTTGGCAGTCAGGGCTTTGCTCTCTGCAGGTGCAGACACTGGGAATGAGCCAAATCATAGAATCATGGAATGGTTTGGGCTGAAGGGACCTTAAAGCTCATCCAGCTCCAACCCCTGCCACGGGCAGGGACCCCTTCCACTAGAGCAGCTTGCTCCAAGCCCCTGTGTCCAACCTGCCCTTGAACACTGCCAGGGATGGGGCAGCCACAGCTTCTCTGGGCACCCTGTGCCAGCGCCTCAGCACCCTCACAGGGAAGAGCTTCTGCCTAAGAGCTCATCTCAGTCTCCCCTCTGGCAGGTTGAAGCCATTCCCCTTGGCCTGTCCCTATGGGCCCTTGTCAGCAGAGAAGAGCAGAGCAGGATCTCCACAGCACATGCTCGCTACTCGGATCTGTGGTTCCCTGTCTGCAAATCCAGGTTTCTCCAAGACCTTCCAAGCCTTTAGGAGGCCACCTGGGTCCCCACATGGGACTGGAAGGGGAGACAGAATGAAGGGCCAAGGGAGCTATGAAAATCCCCTTCATGGGTATGATGGGTGGCAAGATATTCCCAACTCCTACCAGAGACACTGAGATGGCCCCAAGGGATATTTTAGGAGGCCTGAAGATGAAATGAAAAAGGATGAAAAGAAATAGCCAGGGGAACTGAGCAAGAATATGCAAACTCAGCTAAGACCTGCAAGGAGATGATAAAGGCCAGGGAAAAGCAGAGAAAAATAACACTGCCAAGAGGGCTACTGGGAATAAGAAGGAATTTTGCAAATTGCAGCAAAGGCAAAGCAAATATAGTGTGAGTCAGACCATTAATAAATGAGAGGGGAACGCAAATTAATGAGAATTCAGAAGCAGCTGAGGTACTGACCTGCTTTCGGGTTTTTTATTGCATTCCCAACACAACAGGGTTTTAGGAGGTGTTAACCCTTTCCTATGTACCCTGCAGGACCGGGCATAGCGGTGGGTTCAGAAAGTCTGGATTTCCAAAGGAGCTTGTGGCACAACCGGGGTCTCTTTCAAGCTCCTTCATGCACTTGTGCAAAGCTTCATCACAGCTGAACCATGAGCAGCGTGAGCATCTGTCTTAGCATTGCATTGCTCCCCATTGGGCACCCTTCTGCAAACCCCATGCACGTGTGGCTGGGCTCATATAAGAGCATGTGGAAGGTCTTCTCTTCCCACATGCCCCACACCCCTTCATTCTCCCTTTGTGCATTTCTTCTGTCAACCCTTGTTGCTTTGAAGCAGTTTTCAGAAGCCTTTTCCAAGCCAACTGGAGTCATAAGTTCACATGGGAGACCAGGTCTTCTTTCCACTCCATATATCAACCAGCTGGGAAGTGTGGATCTTAGCCACTGTAAACCAGTACAGCTCCATTATGGTCGTGAGAGGGTTCTCTGATATACCAGCACCCTTTGGCTAAAACCAGAGAGGGTCGAAGCATTTGTTGTTGATAAGAAGTACTGGTGGGATGTCTGCTCCATTTATCACTGTCTCTTTGGGAGGTCCCAGTACAACCTCTCTGCAGAGTCATGGCAGCTTGTTTTATGGTTCAGCTCCTATTTGATGATGCATTCATTGATCTTTGCCACCATCAACCTGTGGATTCCTCATCCCCAAACTAACTTGCATCACTCCAGTATCTACCAGCACCTGCCTTAGTCTGAACTTTCCCCCTTCTGCTCTCAGCAGCATGATTCACAGGGCAAGGTCTTAGAGCAGCCTCTGAGTCATGCTAACTTTTGTCCTTCATAGCAGCCCAAAGACCCTTCACAGCATTCACCCAAGGAGACAACGACTTTCATGTCCTGACTTTGCAAGGAGAAGCTTGTTTCCAGGCTTATTAGAGGCAGCAGAACTAGGGAAGCCTGTAGTTAAAGTTGGCTGCAGTTCCCCAAGCTGGATGCCTGCTTACTCTGAGTAGCTTAAGAGCATTTCAGTTAAACCAGCCCTGCTGTCAGTCAGGGAGTGAAAACCTGGCTTTGAAAACCATTTGAGGGCACTACAAATGACACAAGAATCCAAGAGACTGCCAGGGAGAGGTTCCTCCACTTCCATGGGGTTTTTCTTCTTCCTTGCCTGAGTCCTCAAAGAAATGTCTCTTTATTATAACACACACTGTCAGTTCAGAGCCAGTGAGCATCCCTACCCCTGTGTCAGAACAAGACACAGAACATGAGGTACAGGACATGAATGCAGAGCTGCAGGGAAGCCAGAAGACCTGCTTGGTCCCATTTGGTTCCTTTGAGGTTTGCGCTGCGCTGGGGAACCTGCCCATCCAAGCCTTCTCCCTGTGCCTTTCACAGTTTACCCACATTCCCAGGGACACAGCTGGCCCTCACTGCTGTGAATTCCTTTAGAAGCATACCCTAGGTGTGGGGGTTTTAAGGAACAAGACCCAGAATTGAGCTACAGAGCGGGTTATAGCTTTTTTCTTCTCCCACATCACCTTCCACCCCAACCATAGCTAAGCTAGGCACACAGCACAGTTAGACTTCAAACTAGTGTGGAATTGGCTTAAGCCACTTGGAATCTCATTTAAATATTACATTTGTTACTATCAAATATTGCATTTGTTACTCTTATTATAAGCCTTCTGCTTTTTGGGGTGCTTAAGCTGCTTTCAGTACAGTCTATCGCTTTTTTCCTCTGCCACTGGGAGGATTAGAAAAGGATTTTGATTTGAAATGAAAGCTGAGAGCCATAGGTATTCACAAGACTCCAGCATCTCAGCTTATTAGGGAAACAACTACTGGCTGAAATGATGTGCATTGGCAGCACCTCAGCACACACCAACACCCTCGTGTGCTGTGGGTACCCAGCTGTATTTGTGGCACCTACAGGACTGCCAGTCAAAGATGTGGAACGAGTCAACCAGCCCTAAAACACAGGCTCCAGAAGTCTTGGGACTGGCTTGAAAACCGTGGCTCTTTCCTAGATGCTTTTTATTTGTCTCCTGCAGCCAGAGCTTTAAGGAAAATGCTAATTTTAGAGAGACTTGCAATACTATCACCCAGGTTGGCAGTGTTACACCCGATGGAGCTTAGGAGTGCAGCCACAGCTTCATTCTTGGGTTTTAGCACTTCTCAGAGCTTCCAGAAATTTTCATGAAAGCTTTCCAGTTTTGTCCTATTTCTATCTGCTGCTGTCGATGTTCATCCTTAATGTGAGTGCAGAATAAGCCCTGGACACAACTCATTCTCTCCCTTTTTCTCCTGCTGAGCAGTGCGATGCAGTCGTCCAATTCAGTTCTACACGCACCCATGGTGGACAGGAGCCCTCAGCCCAAGGATACCTCAGTGTGGCCGAAGGGATGCTCAGCAGAGGAAGGACACATCTTGCTCTTCCGTTCTCCAAAATCACACTGGCACAGGCAGGGCACAGGAGGAATAAAGGTGAAACTGCAGCTGAACGCCCAGCCCTGCACAAAAACACCCAGGAGGCAGGATGTAACTGAGACCTGGCTCTGCCTCCTCCGTTCCTGCACTGTCACAGGTGGGTCTCACAGCAAGCTCTGGTGTTAAGGCAGTGTTTCCTATTATAAAACACTGTTTTCAGTTACTTACATTTCACCAGACTTTAACCACTGGGCTATTTTCCACCTCAGCCAGCTACAGAGCTGCCTGCCTTTATAGTCACTGGAGAGAAGCAGGGACTTCCAGGGAAAACATCACATCATCTAGAGGCAAGCTTTGCAGGTAGGAGAAAGTTTCTTGGCACTAAGTGACATTGTAGAAGGTGTCCACACAAGTGCCTCTCCCATAGATATCTGATGTCTACGGGTGATTCAGTTAATCCCACCCGCAGGTTCCATTTGGGGTAGGTTGTCTGAAGGGGAAACCTAAGCCTGAAGGGTTGGACCATGGAGAAATGGTCTTTGGTCTTTGCTTAAACGATTTGGGTGGGGGTGCTTCTATCTTAGTGTTGCTACAACTTTTGCCAGCTTATGAGCACCGTAAAGATTTCAGTTCACACATAACTAGAAAACACACAGGGAACGGATCTTTCCAAAGATCCTGCCCGTTCTTCTTCTACAGCTCACAGTGATGGGATCTTAGCTAGTGAAGGGCATCTTAGAGTATTTTCAGCCACAGGCACTACGTATCCAATGGGCATGATACTGAAGAACTCTTCCCAGATTTATGCAAGATGTTCCACTTGCTCCACATAGTCCAACCATGGAGCAGGAGGTGGGAGAAGAAGCTGATAGAAATGGAACAGAATAAAAAAGCAATGTGAGGTGAGATTCACATAATATATTACGTAGTTGACACAGCACAGTGATAAAGGCCCATGCTCTCGGCACTGGGGTTTGGTGCCATCCATGGCACCAAGAACCAACACTCAGCACCAGCAAGACACACAGTTTCCTTGCAGGTAAAATGCCACAGCATGGAAGCCAACTGGATGGACAGCTTCAGCTGACTGAAGCCAACTGGAGGACACAGTCTCTGCCCCCTGAGATAGGTGTTTGTGAGCATGGCTGTGCTGGAGCAGAGCAGTTCAGCATATTAGTGGAACCTAAAGCCATCCCAAGGTCTCCAGCTGTCCTAGCATCTCTGATCTTTCTCCAGATTAGGATGCCAGGGCTGGCACTGAGATCTGCCAGGCGGAGAAGAAAGGAAATAACGACCTGAACCTAGAGAAACGATTTGGGGAAATGCCTGAAAGCACAACAAGCATCTCTCTGTGCTTCTCCTACCCTTTGGGGGCAGAAAAGGGAACCATAACAGTGCGGGACAGGAGACCAGCTCTCCCAGCACATCAGGACCAAATGGAAGGGAGACGCTATGAGACACAACCACCACGACGAAGGAGACTGTGAGGAAATGGGACCAGTCAGTTCAAGCCCCAGCTTTCACCAAAAACATCACTGTTTCACCCAGGTTAGGTTGCTTAGGTACGAACCCCACCGTAAGGCAGAAACAAATGCAGATGTCGGAAATAAGCCCATCCCCTACCAGTGGGTAAGGTGCTGGCAACGTTAATCTCCCAATAGCCTGGTCTGAAGGTGGGTCAGAGATAGAAAAGGGGTGTCAAGTCCTCTTGAGGTCCAGGGCTGGGTTTTGGGGCTGGGGAGGTACCTGCAGCGAGCTCTGTACTTCGGACCAGCGCGGCTAGATGGCACTGTGGACTCTTCCAGCAGTGGCACGTCCAAGCACGGCGTTCATGCCCAAGGACTCAATATCCCGAGTGTTTCGGTCACTGTTGAAGCTCTCCTCTGAGAGGCGGCTTATCTGAGGGATGGCGTGGGCTGTTGGGAGCTTTGTCACGGCCAGAGCTCCGGCGACCTTCTCGGGGAGGAAAACGCTGGCAGAGTTTTCTGTTTCAGGGTTTTCTGAGCAAAGACAAGAGAGCATTTGAAGCAAGAGAAAGAAAAAAAAAAAGTCATTTCCAGCCACCTGCAAACAGCAGAGACAGGACTTGGGGAGTCAGGCAAAGAGTGGACTCGTACCACTGCATCTATGGAGAGCCCCATGCTCATGTCCTGTTTATCTGCACCCTGGGAGAAGAATGAATGAGGGACCCCCAAGGGTTCATGCAGAGCAGAGCAGTGGGACAGGGGCTCCCCATGCTGCTGTGTCAGTACTGGTGTGGGAGATGGAGACCTGCCTTTGAAAGACCCATCTCAGCTTCTGTGCAGCAGCAAAGGTGGACGCAGACCTGGTGGAGAGCCTGCGAGGAGCCCACCGGGATCCTCTGCAGCCCTGGGAGACATTGGGTCACCCAGGCAAGGGGCAGAGATTGGAAAAAGAGGGAAAGGGCATTAGATACGAATGGTGGAGTGGATAAGCCAGGTTAGGCAGGAGGACTGAGCAGCGCTGCCACTGCTTTTTGGCGATGAGATTTATATGGGGGTCAATACAAGATGAAAACCCATCTTGGATTAGACAACCTTTGAAGGTCCCTTCCAACCCAAACTATTCCTTGATTCCTAGAAGCAGCCTTTGCAAAAGGCAGAGCAGTCTGGCCCCTCGCTCCCCTTTCCCCCAGCTGGTGGGATCAAGCTGGGAGGCTGGAAGCCACCAGCACACCGTGGTCCAGCAGCTGGGAGCCCGCCATCCCTCGCCCTGCAGTCTGCACGGGAGTCGGGAGAGCTGAACGTCTCGGGAGCCGGGCTCCCATGTTCTCCTCTTGCTACCAGCTGGTCAGGCGGGCTGCCAAGGCCATGCTGGCAGGAAACCGGGCAGTTTTCCATCAGGATTTCAACGACGGAACTCCGGGGAATATTTCCATCCTGATGAATCAGCAGTCTCTGGTGGGAGATGGGCTGGAGGGGTTAACGTCCAGCGCTCAGGAAAGGTGCGAGTCCCCACATCAGGCAGGTGTCAGCTAATCCATCCCCCCCCCCATCCTCCAAAATCCATCAAATCCATCCCCCACCAGAGGCCTCTCCCTAATCTGTTACAGTCGGTGTTTGCCCTGGGGCCGCGGATCTGATATCTCTTCCAAGCAGGGTGTCAGTGTTAACTATTATAATTCTGGATGTTCTTGTTAGCCATGCAAATGTCCAGCCCGGGCTGGAATCTCGCTTGACTTTTCAGCTTCGGCAACATCCTGTGGCAAATTGCTCCATGTGGAGATGGTCCTGGTCGTCATCCCAGCCACCACCTGTCCATCCCACCACGTCCCTGCATTATCCCTCTCTGCCAGCCTCCCATGCCTTACTCCCTATTGGACACATCCAAATTTCATCCCTTCATTGCAAATATACGTGGGGTTTGATGGATTGGAGAAGTGCAGTGGGATGTTGATTCCCTTCCCAACTTGCCCTCCACTGCAATGAATCTGCTTGTGCCTGCGTCCACTGGTATCCATGGGAGGTGCTTGCGTGAAGCAAACCTATCCCATGTGAACAAGGACTGCACGTCAAGCCCTTTGCAGTCAGTGCAGCCCTGGGGTCCAAAGCACCCATGGAATATCAATGCATGGAGAGGGACTTTTTACGGGGGGGTATAGGGACAGGCCAAGGGGAATGGCTTTAACCTGCCAGAGGGGAGACTGAGATGAGCTCTTAGGCAGAAGCTCTTCCCTGGGAGGGTGCTGAGGCGCTGGCACAGGGTGCCCAGAGAAGCTGTGGCTGCCCCATCCCTGGCAGTGTTCAAGGGCAGGTTGGACACAGGGGCTTGGAGCAAGCTGCTCTAGTGGAAGGGGTCCCTGCCCGTGGAAGGGGTTGGAGCTGGAGGAGCTTTAAGGTCCCTTCCAACCCAAACCAGGCTGGGATTCTCTCAATAGGATGGCAAAACGTGAACGGTCCCTGAAATGTGCTAGGGCAGGGGTAAGAGGTGGTTTTCTGCCTCTACTCCGCGTGAGGCTCCTATTTATCACGTGGGAAGCAGGTGTAGAGCTCGAATGGAGACCAAATGGCAGCGGGACAGAAAAATGTTAACAAGACAAAAATCAGCAAGTGCTGCGCTGAGCTCTGTAGTGTGATTAATAAAACAAACGGGGAGGGGGGGGAACCTCTGTTTCAACACATGGCCAGAAACACAGAGTGTCGTGTTATCGGGGCTATTCTGCCCTCTGAGCACCCACCTCTCTGTTTGGGCTCACTCTGAAATGCTCTAACGGGCTTTCAATGTTTTTTTTTTTTTTTTTTTTTTAATTTTTATTTTATTTTGACAAATGCTCAAACTTTCCTGCCGCAAATTATTCTTGGCTGGGTTACAAGCAGCGCTGCCATGTGTAGCCGTTTCTTTAGAGAGAAAATAAAAATGAAAGAATAGAAAGAAAAATGGTTTATGAGATATTTTGTTTGAATGTTTCTTTTTCTACCCTAACATGCGGTGAAAGTTCAGGAGTTCTCACCTTTTTCCACCCAAAAGCTTAAGCTCAACCTCCAGCAGCTTTGACATGATCTCACCTTTAGAGAGCGTGCGCTTGGAAAGCCCGATGCTACAGGCAAAACGTGGGACCATCTCCCTCTGTGGCCTCCTCCTTCACCCCAAAAGAGCTGCAAGGACTGGCTGCCATTGACAGACCCAGTCAAGAAAACCATAACTCAAGGCCCTGCAAAATTAAGGCTCTGGCATAAACCCCGTTATTAAACTGGTAATAAACAGGTAAATTGCATTCGCCGTTTGCTCCCAGGTGCTCTCAGGTTGTGGTTTTGAGCTGGAAACTTCTTGGGGGACAACCCATATGGAAGCGAATTTCCATGCAAGCTGAGAATTCAAGGAAAACAATGAGCATCATCAAGACCCATAAAGAGCCTTGCAGCAAGGATTGGCACCTCAGCCCAGCACAAATATCCCCACACCATCAGGGTTCATGGGCAGGTTTAGGATAATTAACCTCCAAGCACATTAAGTCCAAGCAAAACTAATGACTTTCACGGAACAAAAAAGATTGTTTTACCGGCAATGTTGTTCTTTGCCCTGTCTCTTCTGGAAAATGGCACCACTTAAATGAAATCCCCTTTAGGAACTGACAGTGCTGGGAGAGGATTTACGGAACAGGGCTGTTTGATGGTCTTTTAATTACAGAGCTGATGTCCGTTACCAGAGCTGACAAGTTGCACATGCTGGACAAGAGAGAAGACTGTCTCTGAGATGAGACCTTTCACAGCCCAGTAAAGATTCAGGTCAGGAAGAGTTTTCTGCACTTCTTCCTATAGTGAATCCCAAATTAAGCTTTTAGCAGAATCTATAGGGTCCCAAACTGGATTGGGTTGGAAGGGACCTTAAAGCTCATCCAGCTCCAACCCCTGCCACAGGCAGGGACCCCTTCCACTAGAGCAGCTTGCTCCAAGCCCCTGTGTCCAACCTGGCCTTGAACACTGCCAGGGATGGGGCAGCCACAGCTTCTCTGGGCACCCTGTGCCAGCGCCTCAGCACCCTCACAGGGAAGAGCTTCTGCCTAAGAGCTCATCCCAATCACCCCTATGGTGTACGGTGCCATTTAAAGGCACAAGCCTGGTCATACCTTACCCAGAGAGGTGGGTTTCATCCTGTTAGAAGTCATTGTGCTGGGCTGCCTTGGAGAAAAGCAAGAGGCAGACCTCAGTCCACACTGCTTCCCAACCTCTCCCAGTGCTGTCCCGGCACCCATCATCCCCACCAGACTGAAAAGGAGCAAGCAATAGACAGCCCATTGGAGACCATGGTCTCGGGGTGAGGTCCCCCAGGAGCCCTGCCTCCTGGTCCTGCAGCACAGATTGCCTCTCCAGCCCCGGAGATGGGGAGGTCTCGCCTTGCTGGAGATTGTTTGGGTAAGTCGTGATGGATCGTGCCCCGATGTCGAGAGCTGAGGTGCAGCGGGAGGCTGAGAAACTTAACGTTGAAAATGTTTTAAAGCAAAGGGGACATCAAAAGCTCTCCAGGAAACGGCAGACACCCAGAGTTCAGCAATCCCTGAAACAGATCCCCTCCTCCCATCTCCATGTCTGGATAAGAGACACTCCCAAGACAAAGGGCGATCAAGATCAGAGAAGATGGTAAGCTATAAATCAGCCACCTCTCTCTTTTCACCTCCCTCCCTCTGCCCTCCAGGCTCAGGAAACCCCTGGAGCTGCAAGACACAAACAGCCAGATACTCCTCCTGTATCCTCAGAGGGGCTTGCCCCAGCACAGCCCCCAAACCTTCCTCCGAATGCTGCCCAGCTCATGGAGATGCTGGGTACGGAGCCCGAGCCGTTCTCTCCAGGGCTGCTGATGTTATCTGATGTGCCAGATTTAGTCTCTTCCAAATCAGCCTTAAAATGCTCATACTCACTGCCTACCACTCAACAACAGTGTGCTGTAGATCAGAGAGGTTGAATACCAGGCCAGGAGGCTTTGACCCCAGCAGGGCTCAGCCCTGCACAGCCACTGAGCAGACATTGGAGCTGGGAAGTAGGTAGATACCTTGCAGGAGCATTCACCCCCACAGCACATGAGGAGCTGGTCTCTGGTATGGGGCAGCCACCTCTCCTCCTGAAGGCCATGCAGGCAGGGGTGAGCCAGCCCTGGGTGTTAACACTGAGATGCATTTCTGAAGTGGGTGGATTTGGGGTCAGCATCCCCAATGGCAAAGATGCCTCTCAGTGGTGTTGAGGTGAGGCTGAGCTCCTTCCCTTCCCTATGATAGAACATAGAATGGTTTGGGTTGGAAAGGACCTTAAAGCTCTTCCAGTTCCAACCCCCTGTACAGGCAGGGACCCCTTCCACTAGAGCAGCTTGCTCCAAGCCCCTGTGTCCAACCTGGCCTTGAACACTGCCAGGGATGGTGCAGCCACAGCTTCTCTGGGCACTCTCACAGTAAAGAACTTCTGCCTTATCTCCAACCTGAACTTCCCCTGTTTCAGTCTGAACCCATCACCCCTTGTCCTATGGCTACAGTCCCTGACGAAGAGTCTCATTCCATCATCCTTATTGCCCCCCTTCAGACACTGGAAGCTGCTCTGAGGTCTCCACTCAGCTTCTCTTCTCCAGGCTGAACAGCCTAAACTGCCTCAGCCTGCCTACCCCTGTGCTGATCATCCTCCAGCTCTGAGCATCCCGCTGCAGCATGGGGTGCAGTGTGGAGGTGTGTGAAGAGAGGACACGTCTGGAATAAAACAGAAGCATGGGGCAGGATTTGCCTTTCAGAAGGGCTCATGGTGAAGCAGCAACGCAGGGAGCGCAGCATGTGCCCGGTGTAAGGGGATACGGTCCTTGGTGGGTGCTGGCTCCGGTTCAGGGGGATGTTTTATGAGCATGCATTAGTGCAGTTGCCAGGTTACTGGGCAGACAAACTATGGTCAGCTTTTCTGGGTGAGATCTTATGCCCACGAGGCTGTGGGTCAGGGGCAGAGGTGTGAGCAGCCCCATCTGTGTGTCAAGATTCAAGGGGGCTTTATTATGGCCTCAAGACACAGAGCAGGAACACAAAGGCAAAAAGAGGAAGAAAAGGAAAGAAGGGATGCTGGGGGGGGGGGGACAATGAGTAGCACCTCCTGTTAGTGCCCCGTGGGGTACCCCTGACTTGAGCAGGCTGACCTTCATCATCTATCCAGCATCTCCCATGGCAAAGATAAGATGCACACGTCTCTTTTTCGGCATGATGCGTGCATCTGCGCTCACATTCACCTCCTTGCTCATCCTCATACAGAGGGAAGCAGAAGCTTTGCCGTGCTCCATCTCCTCATTTCAGGAGCGCAGGTGGCTCCTGACTTGGACCTTCTCGGGGCAGGGGGGCAAAGCTGGGTCCGGGCAGGTCAGGTCTGGGTCTTGCTGGAGCAGGGCTGGCTCCGAGGTGTCTCCCGGGCACCAAGCCACCAGCATCTCCCCCGGGGGCTGTAACTCCAGCTTGGCCCCCGTCCCGCTGTCAGGCCCAGCGCCCAGAGCTTGTTATTGCAGGTGCAGGACAGCCCCCTCCCCACTGCTGGCCTGTCCCTGTCCCCTCTGTTGCTCCCTCTCCCCTCTCCACACCAGCCACCCCTGACAGAGGCAGTTTGTGGTTCCCCAGCACCGCTCATGCCCTATCCTGACAGGTCCCCTGCTCCTTTTCCCCTCCAAACCCTCTCAGCTGGTTCATGTCTCCCCATCCTGTGCCCACAGCTCCAAGGCCATCTTGGGAAGGTGCTGGTATAGGCAGGTCTCCACCCCACAAGGCCACCAGCAAAGGCTCAGGTGGCTTTGGCCACCACGGATCACCACCGGCACCCTGATGTCCTCCCATAGCGATCCATGCGACAGGAGGAATTACCTTTCCCACAGCATCCATTCCCTCTGCCTTCTTCCACCCCAGGCTCTGCAGCCCTGCTTCCCGCAGCAGCCCCCCAGCACAGTCCCCATCTCCCCCAGCCTCTCCAGGGTCTCTCTGCTGCACTTGGGTGCTGCCCAGAGCATCCCTACCAGGTCCTGGACCCTCCAGGACCAAAAGCAGCTCCAGACCTGGACACCCTTTGGCCACCTTCCACCTTGCAGCATCATCCCAGGTCTGTGGGGATTCCGAAACACCTCCCCCAGCGATGCTGGACCTGCAGCCCCCAGCACTGGGCACTGCAGCTGCACGTGGCGCAGGCGGGGAGCTTGTGATTTTATTCCCTTTGGAGCAGAGCCAGGCATGGAGCCAAACACCCCCTCCTGTTAAAAACAGCTCTTTGACATCTTTAATGACCTCAGCTTCGGGAGGCAGCAGCTCCGGAGAGCAGCGTGCCACCGGTGGGAGCTCAGCATCTCGGCCGTGCTGTGCCTGGTCCTCCCCGGGCTCTTCCATTCCCTCTCTTCCAGCTCTTCTCTGCTGGGTTTTGTTAGTGAGGATAACCAGGAGCCGCTTTCGTGCATCAGATCTTATCACACACCAAGTGTTTGCAAAGCCCTCTCCCCTCTGTCCTGCTTTTCCCAGGGCTGGAGCTCGGTTCCTGCCCTTCACCTTTCTCCTCGCACAGCTCCCTTCCCTCTGCTTTGTGAGGGACCGGGGAGTGCAGGCGTGGAGGCAATTATGGGCAAAGCCTGGTAAAAACCTACATTCCCATGCCCTGGCCTTGGCCTTGCCTAAACACCTTGAAGCATTCCAGCACTGAGCTCAAAAGGACAAATAGTCCCACGGTGAGTTAAAGGCTTGCGAGCCTGAGCCTCTTCTGCACCGCGCTGAGGGTCCCTGCAGGTATTTTAAGCACAGGGCTCCAAAGGCTTTAAATACGGGAACAGCCGTGAGTGGTTTCAAAATAAATAGTGAAAAGTAGAAAAAGACCCCGTTTTCCCCCCCTAGAAAAAACAAAAGCAGCAGCGCTCTGTGTCTGCAGGCGGGGAGCAGGATCCCTGCCCATGCGTGGGGGCTTTGAAATAAGGCGCTGCACTGGCCACGTCGGGCAGGAGCAGAGTGACTCAGAGAGGTTTATGAAGTAGGAAGTTCATAAAGCCCCTCGCAGGGCTTGGTGTCCAGATCCCCTTCAGCTCGGTGGTGAGGAATGGGGTGAAAGCTGATGAGCGAACACGTGGTGCGGGAGTGGTGGAAGGTGCTGAACGGGCTGCAGAAAGCTGGGGCAGGCAGAAACGGTGGTGTTTGAATTAATGCCCCCATGTGCAAATGCTGGGGGCTGGGGATGCAGAAAGACAAGGAGGAAAAGAGAGTCATGGGGATCAGGGCTGTCGTCTCCAACATCCCCTCTGGACATCAACACAGTGCACTCCATGCTGGGCTCCCCTCCATTGCCCTCCAGCACAAGCTCGCAGAGACTTTGGGATGGTGTTGGTTGCTGGTGTCACCTTGCTGCTCCTCTCAGGGTCCTGTACCAGCTCTGAGGTGTCTGCAAGCTGCCTATTGCCAGCCAGGAGATACCTTTCCATACTCAAAAGAGCCTCATCTCCTTCCAGCCTGCTGGTCATAGCTCCAGCTTGTGACTGGTGGTGGCAGCACTTGGAACTCTTTGGATCATTGTGCCCACCCCAAAGGTCTTGAAGGGTCCCTTCACCTGCACCAGCCTTAATCATCTCCAGAGCACCTGGATCTTGCTTGTAGGTCTCCATCTGTGATGGAGGGGATCTGTTGTGCTTCTTTGCTCTCATGTTCCTTAAAAACACGGGAAAAGTAAAAGCAGATAAGCCCATCTAAGGGAAGAGATATTGGTCCTCCCAGAGGACATGGGACATGGAGAAAGACATGACTGGGACCATAATATCTCCAGGAAAGGAGATTATGGCCTAGCAAAGGCTGTGAAAATGCTGAAAAAAGCAGGGAACAGACTGACAGCCTGGTCTCAGAGGTGACAACAGAGCAGGATGTGTTAGGGACACAGGGTGGTTGCCACAGTCACTGGGTACTGAAGGAAGAACAGAAAGTACAAGGATAGACGGGTCTACAGACTTCCTTTTTGGTCCTTATCTTTATGTTCTGTGTTTTCTTTCTTCACCTCCTCTGGTTTCTGTCCTAAAAATACCTTGTGCTGGAGTTGGAAGAACTGGAGAAGGCTTGGCTTGATAGGAGACGTCTGGTCAGGGTATGGTCCCACCTCTGCAAAAGTACTGCTGGTCTTGTGCTTTCTAGAGCTGTTGAAATAGCACTCCTGGAACCCCATTAGGCTTATTTCCCCAACCCCTCTTTCACCTCTTAGTACTTGATTCAGGCCTGGGCAGAGATGTAGGAGAAAGAGCATTTGGGTGTCATCTGGACCTCTTGGTCAAGGCCCAAAATGGAGCAATGACCTTTTGTGTGTGTGAGCTCTGTGGAAAAGTCCCATGAGCATTTCACAGTGCTCCTGAGGCACTTCCCAGATCCTGCTCCAGCAGAACTGGGAAGCACAGCCAGCTCCAGCAGGATAGAATGGCCCACCATCAACCAGCTCATGGCCGGAGGCAGAAGGTGCCTCCATTTGTTGGCCAGAAGCACTGGTTGGTATTGTCACAAAGTCCTCTCCCAGCATCATGTCAACTCCTATGCCAGCCACCTCTCTGTGCTTGTTTGACTGTGGTCTTTGCGCTCTGACCTTTCTGCTCCAACCCGGCACAACCAGAGAGCTTCATGCTGGTCCTTCAACATGGACCATTGCTCTCATGGCCTTCATTTGCAAGTAGGCAGCAGTCATCCTCTGGTGTTATGGTGGAGTTTATTTACTTATTCTTTTGACACATAGTGGATGCCTTCATCTGGAGGCCATCCAAACCAAGGATGTCATGCTAAGAACAGTTATGAATGCAGACCCCTCCCTGGTAGATATCTACATGTGATCTGACTGTGGATACCAAACCATTGGAGAAGGTCTCTAGAACAGGGGTGCTGCTTGTGCACACCCCTCAACAGACCGGCTGATTTAAAAGCACTGATTTGTAGGGGGCAAAAGGCTTGATATGTTGTGTTTTACTTCATTTGTTGTCCTTTTTTGCCACTGAGATTCAGAAGGAGCAGCCTGGAAGGTCAACACGTGTCCTTTCTCACTCTGCTCCCCAACCCCTACAAAGCAAACCAGCAAATTTCATCTGTGCCTCTCTGCTTCCATGTTTCAGTGTTGGAGGAAGAAGAGGAAGAGCATGGAAAGAAGGAGGGAGAATACAAGAAAAAGGGAGTGAGAAACGCAGGGGTCAGAGTGCCCTGTTAGGAGATTTTATGTATGGGACACCATGCAATCTCTTCTTTGTGGTGTCTGGAGGAAGGCTTGGCCTCTGTTGCCAGCAGATCCCATTCTCCCCTCTGCCCAACTTGCCAGGATGGGATTCACCCGGTGGCTTTTTGCCTCTCACCCTCCCTCCCTGTTTCGCAGCCATCACATTTTCTCCAGTCCCTTGTCTGTCTTGTTCCATAACAAGCTCCAGCCTCGCACCGATAACCTCCAATTCAAGGTTTTTAGGGATACAAAGGCTGGTCCCAGCAAGCCTCCCCTTTACCTTCCATACCTCAGTTTTCCCTCCAGGCCTTGGCTGCCCAAGCATCCCTTGCCCTGGTTTGCATTGGGATTCACAGCCCAACTAACAGCAGCTGTGCCATGAGAGGGGACACGCCACCAGCTTTTGAGGTGCTGTGTTTTACATGGACGGAAAAGTTTTGCCCCAAAGGCATAAGAAACTGAGGCAGTGGGGATAGTATAATTGCAGCTGGTGACAGATCTTGAAAGGCAAACATCTCCTAGCTGTAAGGATGTCTTCAGCCAAGTTCTTGCAGGAACCTCGGTGTCCAACAAGCATAGCCCCCATCCTCTGCATGTCTTAGCAAATACAGGTCTTGGGTTTGCAAAACAAGCCCAGTGACTCATCCCAAGAGCTTGCAAAGGGCTCAGGCATGTCCTGTACCAGAAAGAAGTCTTCCAGGGTTGGAAAGAAACATTATCCAGCGAGAGGTACTTATCTAGAGTGCTTCTAACATGAAGTGGATTCCACCAGATCTCATGGATCAGGGAAGGCAGTGAGTTTGAAGAGCAGGGCAGGCTGCAAGGCTTTGTAGAGGAGAGAATTGCCTGTTTATGAGCAGGGCTGAATCCACCCCAGTGGTAACTACATGAACAGTGTCCAGCTCAGGTGAAGGGGGCACTTCACCTCCTACCCCATAGGAGCCATCTCAGCAGCTGTGTGGGAGCGAGGAGAGCAGTGCAGAGGCAGCAGATCCCCTCGCTGGGGCACGGGGACATCTCAATACGGGTTTCACCATGATTTGGACCCAGAGCTCCCCATGGTGGAGCCAGGCAGAGGTCCTGGCAGGCAGCCCTCAGCAAGGTGGGCGGCTGGGAGGGTTGAGGCACGTCTCCTTTGGCACCCTGCCTGCCTCCCATCAGAAATGAGGAAAACCGAGCCCTCTCCTCGAAAACGCTTCGGTTTTGATGAGTCAGCAAAGGTGTTGGCACGTTTTGGGGCTTGCCTGCAGGTGAATGCTGGTTGATTCTCGCCTTCCTCCAGGAGGTCCAGGCCGACCTCAGGCTTTGCTTTCCCCACAGGCGCATTTACTCATGTAGGTACTGGCTCGGTGCTTTATGCCCGGATGAGGGCTGGAGCTTTGCAGCAGGAAGTCTAGGGTTAAAAGCTGTTTCACACTAATATTGTCCATAAACTCATGCAAGAGATGAAAGCGAGTGCCTCCAGTGGACAGGAAGCTGCCTTTATCACCCAGTGCTGATAGTGAAGCAGGAGGCAGCCACTGCCCCTTTGCCAGCCTGGGAAAAGAAGGGATATCATAGCCTGTTGCCTGTGGGAGGCTGTGCTCAGAGGCTGTGCCCTGTGCTGCAGGTCTGGGAGCACAGCAGCCCAGCATACAGTGGGTTGCAAAGATAGGCTGAAGCTACCCACAGCTTCAATAGCATCCTCTGTGCAGGCAGGAAAACCACCTTGCTGCAGTGGCCCTGCTATGGCCACACCAGGGGAGTAGAGGAGGGTGCTTGTGTCAGTGGTGCCAGTGGGCAAAGCAGTGCCCATCAGCTCTCCGTGGCTTGTCCATCCCCCTGTCCCACCTGGCAAAGCACCAGATGCTTCACCAGGGGAGGAGACCAGCTCCAGCCTTGTGCAAAGGGTGCTGTAAGGCAACTGTGCAGAACAAGGGCTGGACAAGAAGTTCAAAGCCCTATGCCAGGGGAATCATGGAATCATGGCATGGTTTGGGTTGAAGGGACCTTAAAGCTCATCCATTCCCAACCCCTGCCACGGGCAGGGACCCCTTCCACTAGAGCAGCTTGCTCCAAGCCCCTGTGTCCAACCTGGCCTTGAACACTGCCAGGGATGGGGCAGCCACAGCTTCTCTGGGCACCCTGTGCCAGCGCCTCAGCACCCTCACAGGGAAGAGCTTCTGCCTAAGAGCTCATCTCAGTCTCCCCTCTGGCAGGTTAAAGCCATTCCCCTTGGCCTGTCCCTACAGGCCCTTGTCCAAAGCCCCTCTCCAGGTTTCTTTTACGCCCCCTTTAGGTATTGGGATATTGGTATTGGAATATTGGAACATGGGATTCATATAAGAAGCCCATGTCCATGCTGCTGACACTCTCCCCTGCACCTAAGCATCTTCTTCAGGTGCTTGGGCTGTCCTGTCCAAGAAGCACTCCTGACAGCCCTGCTGCCATGCAGGGACGAGCCCGCCAGTGTTCTCCCTGGGGCAGAAGGGAAGGGACAGAACATCCCATTGTCCCCATTGTCCCTCCAATGGCAAGTGCTCCCATCATAACCCCAGCACAAGGTCCTCACACCGGTGAATGCCCGGTGCCTTGCCTGGCCAGTCACCCCCACAACATTTGGGAGCCTCCAAGCACATCTTGGCATGATGGGGTGTGGGCTTGGTGCCTCTCCCCCATCCCAGCTGGATGCAGAGGAGCTTTCTTCTGCTTGCTGTTTCATATCCATGCTTCTCTGCAGCCACTGTGCCCAGCATCTGCCCTGCTCCCCAGCAATCCCCGCATCGTTCCCACAGCACATCCAGTTACACCCAGCTCCTCAGCACATCCTGAATGATTAAACCTGGCTGGTGTTGCTGTCTTCCTCCCACACCCATCCCTGGGCAGACGCCTTTTGGGGCCGCCGAGGGCAGCCCAGCTCCCAGGGCTCTTGGAAAGGGTCTGTCATGGGAGATAAGGCAGCCGTGTGCCACTGCGGTGGCAGGGAGGAGCCCTGCCAGACTGTGCTTTATCCCAAACCAAACAGCCTGGGCAGCTCCAGGAGTTATAAACAGATGCTGAGGCAAGGCTCTGGCTCTGGGAGGGTCTGGGAAGGGGAGAGGATTTGGTATCTGGCTTCCTGGAGAGCCACAGCCCTGGGGAATCTGCTGAGCCTCCCACGACAACACCCCAAATAGCACCGAGAGGAAGCAGCTGCCCCGGGATGGGCACAGGGAGGACAAGGCAGCAGCCGGATGGTGGGCTCGATGCTCAAACTGATACAGGGTTCAGCAGGCCGGGGTGGACATCACCTGGTCCAGGCCATTGTGTCCATGGAGGGTGGCACAGATCATAGAACCATAGAATCACAGAATGGTTTGGGTTGGAAAGGACCTTAAGCTCATCCAGTTCCAACCCCGTGCCGTGGGCAGGGATGCCTCACACCAGACCAGGTCGCACAAAGCTCTGTCTTGAACACCTCCAGGCATGGAGCATTTACCACTTCTCTGGGCACGCTGTGCCAGCGCCTCAGCAGCCTCACAGTAAAGAACTTCTTCCTTATATCTAACCTGAACTCCCCGTGTTTAAGTTTAAACCCATTTCCCCTTGTCCTATTGCTCCAGTCGCCGATGAAGAGTCCCTCTCCAGCATCCTTGTTATTGGAGGGCTGCTCTGAGGTCTCCACACAGATCCTCCTCCCCAGGGGGTGAGGACCAGCAGTGAGACCCCAGCCTTCAGGATGCTGATGCACACCAATGGGTGCAAACCCGGGGGGCAACAGCAGAGCGAGCAGCACTGCAAAGCTCCACGCAGGAGACCAGAGTCACACCGAGAGATGCCTCTGACTCCCCACCACGTGCCAGCTGCGCAGAAAACCTGTCCTTTCGCCTCTCTTTTGTTCCCTTTATTACCCAACAGCACAAGAATTCAGAAAACTCAGGAAATTAAAGTCAGGTCGACACTGCAGAAAGCCCTGCCTGAGGATCTCCACTCTGCTGCTCCAGGTTGCTGATGCAGAGGGTAATTTAGCTACATTCAATTAAAAACAGGACAGGTAGGGGACTTGCAGTGATTTATGCCGTGGGCTCAAGCCTCCCCCTCCTTCTTTCTGGTAGTGGGAAAAAGAGTGGCAGGAATTTGCATTTCATGGAAAAATTCACTCAGTTTTCCCCCTAGAAACGCTGGGAAGGTCGAAATGGGGCCACCTGCGTGAGTCGAACTGATTCAAGGATTCAGCAAGGAAGAAGGGGATGGTGCATGTTGTGTCTTCACAGCTCTGTGGAAAGGAGGGAGAATCTGTCCTTCAAGGCTCCCTTTAGTCAAAATATCGATTAGGCCCCTGCAGTTCACAGAAACCTCAGATAAAGCAGTCTGGAGCAGTCCGCTTCCTTACACGTACCTTAGATTTCATCCCCTTTTGCTCACCAGCATCCGTGTTTTACCTCCTTTGCCATCATCTGCTCTCCCAGCCTAAACAAGGACTGAAATGCAAACACAAGCATCCAGTCGTGGGGCTGGGGGGGGACAGATGAAGAGCATGGAGCAGAGCAGCAGCTCTCAGACCATCTGCTCAGCGATAGCAGGGCCGAGCAGGATGGCAGCCAAGGCCAGTTTGTTCCCTCTTCAGGTTATCTCCAGCAAGCCCTTCACCTGCCTCTACAGGGGTTCTCCCTCCATCCTTCCCTTCCAGTCTTGCCCTGGCAATGTGGCATCCAGAAGCCACCAGGATGGTCTCTCCTGAGGTTTTTCAGCACAAGAGGCTGCAAGTTTTCCATCTGCATCCGTGTCCGTGCCATTGTCTTTTATCCCATTGCCAGATCACTTTACAGATTAATTCTCTGTCTTCCGTTTGCCCTGCTACAGCTCTTTCTGCTTCCCTGGTTTCTTCCTCCACATCCCTCCTGGGGGCCCACACCATCCTACCAGTACACAGTGGCATTGCTCTTCTGTATGAGCTTCTCTTCACTCTTAAAGCATTACCTTGTATGCATTATGTTGAGGGGAAAACCTCTCCTTTGGAGGGTAAGTGCTTAGGAGCTGAGCAGACAAACGTGGCCAGGAAATACAGCACACATCCTTGAGGGCAGCTACAAGCCACCATGGGCTTGGCTGATGATAAAGGCAGGTTATAGAGGGGAGATTCACCTTTAAGCCTCCAATATCACTGGAAACGATGCTTTGCATGCCTGCAGGCACCTCTGCCACAGGTTTGGGTCTATGGCCTGTGGCAGTGAGAGGGCTGAGGGTCTGCGGAGAAGCTTTATGTGATGGGGAGTCCAACCTCAGGTCACCATCACTGTATTTGAAGGTTTAATGCAGCATCTTCTGTGCCTGGTCCCTGAGCACCAGACACTTTCCCCATTGAGTAGCCCCACCAAAGCTTTGACATCAATTTGACTAGGCAGGGTGCTGGGACACCTAGTCCAGGTCATGCATTGCCTGGAAAGGTTGGACCAAGTGATCCTTGAAGTCCCTTCCAACCTGATATTCTGTGATCTCTCCAGCTGCAGAAGATGCATTACAGTGATGCCCTGTCCCTTTGTAGCTAGTGATTCCCAGTGGTGCCTTTCCTGACACCTTCCCGAGCACAGCAGTGGCCAGGGTTTGTTAGCAGCCAGGTACCTACTACGTGTGACCCTCTGCCCACAGGCATCCTGCTGCAGCATCTGTGTGAGCACCCTGCTCCTTTGGTGCAGCACTGGATGTAGCCACGGCACTGGGAAAGTGCCCAGTTGCTGGCACATGTAGTTAGATGGCCCTGGCTGAAACAGGTCACATCTCCTCAAGCAACTGTTCCAGGGCCTCTGTGGATTCAGGAAAGCATCACTTTCCTGGCCCACTGTTGGCTTGCCAAGTTCACAGAATCCCAGCCTGGTTTGGGCTGGAAGGGACCTTAAAGCTCATCCAGCTCCAACCCCTGCCACGGGCAGGGACCCCTTCCACCAGAGCAGCTTGCTCCAAGCCCCTGTGTCCAACCTGGCCTTGAGCACTGCCAGGGATGGGGCAGCCACAGCTTCTCTGACCCTGTGCCAGCACCTCAGCACCCTCACAGGGAAGAGCTTCTGCCTAAGAGCTCATCTCAGTCTCCCCTCGGGCAGGTTAAAGCCATTCCCCTTGGCCTGTCCCTACATCCCTTGTCCCAAGCCCCTCTCCAGCTTTCCTGCAGCCCCTTCAGGCACTGGAGCTGCTCTCAGGTCTCCCCTTCAGGAGCCTTCTCTTCTCCAGGCTGCCCCAGCCCAGCTCTCTCAGCCTGGCTCCAGAGCAGAGCTGCTCCAGCCCTCGCAGCATCTCCATGGCCTCCTCTGGCCTTGCCCCAGCAGCTCCACGTCCCTCTTGTGCTGCTGCCCCAGAGCTGGACCAAAGGTGGTCATTGGGAGCCCTGTTCAGTAGCCACACGGGATGGGGGCACATTCACTTCTCCCTCTGCCAAGCGCTCCCAGAGGAGGCTCAGGTACCAGGGCTGGCACCATCCCAGCTGCTCGGCGGTGGGATGCTGGTGCTGACGCATCCCTCCACACCTCTCCTGGAGCAGGCTGCAGCACCCGGTGAGGGGAAGTCGAGCCCTAAAGGTTTAACAAGAGCACTGGGCTCCATAAGGGGAGCTTTGCACTCAGTGCTGCTCAGCCAGCCCGCACAGCTTTCCACTGCCTTCACACACTTGCAGGGTAACCGAGCCCTGCTCTCCACGGTGAACAAAAGCCATAAATCATCATCCAGGCTGCAGACACCCGCCCTGCCACAGCCCTGTGCTGCAGCCTCCTGCTGTTAGCCCTGATGAGCTCCACACACACACACACACCACCCCATGGACCTGCCTCAAGTGCTCCTGGGGCTTAATGGGGCAATATGGGACATCCCCGCTCCATACCAGCATCTTGCATCATCACGTGCAAGTCAGGACTGAGAGCTCCCTGCAGGCTGTCATAAAATCATAGAATCACACAGGTTGGAAAACACCTTTAGGATCATCAGTTCCATTCCTCAGCACTGCCGAGGCCACCACTGCCCTATGGCACTGAGGGTGTGTGAACACTTGCAGGGACGGTGACTGCAGCCCTGCCCTGGGCAGCCTGTTCCAATGTCTGAGCACCCTCTGGGGCAGGAATTGTTCCTCAGCTCCATCTAAACCTGCCCTGGTGCAGCTTGAGGCCGGTTCCTCTTGTCCCATCCCTTGTTCCTTGGGAGCAGAGCCCAGCCCCTCCTGGCTCCATCCTCCTGTCAGGCAGTTGTAGGGAGCCATCAGGTCCCCCCTGAGCCTTCTCTTCTCCACACTGAACCCCCCAGGTCCCTCAGCCCTTCCCCATCACACTTGTGCTCCAGGCCCTGCACCAGCTCCAGTGCCCTTCTCTGGCCCCGCTCCAGCACCTCAATGTCTCTCTTGTAGTGAGGGGCCCAGAGCTGAACACAGGATTCGAGGTGCAGCCTCACCAGTGCCCAGTGCAGGGGCACAATCCCTGCCACTGGTGCTGATCCAGGCCAGGATGCTGGGGGCAGGCACTGCGCGATCCAGCACAAGCACCACAGACCCCTCGTAGACCCAGAGAGATGCAAGAGCCTCCCAGGGGACCCCAGCCTGTCCTCGCCTTGGCACCAGCTTTGCTCCCTGCTGTCCTCAGTTAATCTTGCCCATACCAGCAAGCGCCCTGCTGTTCCCCAGCATCCCCGAGCCCCCCCACCCCAACACGCCGTCTGCTCCTGTCCCGGTGCGGAGCTGTGGGGTGGGAGCCTTGCTGGAGGTTCCTTCACTCCCATGGGGCCCCAGGGATCCGGAGGAGCCCAAGCCTGATCAGCGGGTGTCAGTTTGTGTCCTTGGGGCTCTGGCGGGGAAGGGATCAGCTGCAGTAATTGAGGCAGGAGGAATGAGAGGTATGAGATGCAGGGTGGGAGGTGCGGGGGGGGGGGGGATAAACCCACGGTGATTTCCCAAACGCAGCCTCCTCCCGAGCCCACCCCAAGCCCCCGAGAGCCCAGGAAGAGCCTCCCAAGAACAACCAGCCCTTTGAGAAACCTAAACCACTTTCTCCGACACCTCTGAACCCCGTCGGGAACATCCTTCGTCAGAAAGCTGCGAGTGCCGAGCGGTTTCCCCTCGAGGGTAAATCTCCCCGGTCACGTTGCTGCTTAAGGTGAATGGCGTGGTGTGGTTTAGGGACCCATTGTGAAATTGCAGGCTGCTCCAGAGGCAAAGGAGAAGCGTTTTTTATTGTGAGCAGAAGAATTAATCATACCTGGGGCAGTACAGATGTCAGCAAAAAACAATGCAGAGAGGATTTCTCAGGAAGATTGCTTGACATGAATAGGAAGGGGTGGGTTTTTTTCAGGTCTTTTTAGATAGGAATGAAAGGTTTTCGGTGGCTGCTGTGACCCCTGGTTTTGCCCTGGCTTTCTAGATCTAAGAGGAGGATGTCTGTGCTGAATCTGCCAAGCCATAAGGCGAAGCAAAGTCTTATTCAAGACATGGAAACTCCCCAGGTCGAGGCGTCTGCTGTAGCACTAATTCATGACACGTCCTGTGTAGTTTATGGCAGAGATTAAACAATACAAAGGATAAAACATCTCAAAAATGGTATTTAACTGGGGAAAACAAGAACAGACTAGACTCCAACCCTCCACTTGTGCAATGCCGAGCTGTTGAGCTCTCAGGCCAGCTCAAGGAAATACCTCTGGCTGCTGTTTGCATATGTGCAACACAGCATTTCGTCACACCTTTTTGTTTGTTGAGGAGAGGATCCCCTAGGTAACGTGGCCACCCCCTTTTCCTCCCTTTGTGCCTTTTTCTCTGCCTGGGACTCATTACCCTGGTCCCAGGGGATATGCTTTCCCATGGCTGTTTCCCATTTGAGGCTACCTATGTGTGCACTGAGGAGGGGAAGAAGAGGGGGACCCAGTCTCCTGCCTCAGTGCAGCCTTGCCCTGTGTTTTAAGAAGATATGGGTTTAAAATACGCAGAGCACAGGTTTATATCCTAACTTTGGGCTTTCCTCCATCACCCAGGTCCACTATGTAAGGCAGAGAGCGCAGTGGCAAGGCTGAGTTGTAGCAGAAGGGATGCAGCATCTTCCTGGCAGCTCTGGGACTGTTGATGCAGTCAGAGAGAGAAAGAAGGAATGTTGTTAAGTGCAAGGATACAGGTTAAAAACCAAGAAAGTCTGAAGTGTGTTGTGTGAAAACAAGCTACGTATGTGAAAGGTGAGGATTAAAAGGGAGAGGATGAAGGCAATGCTGAGTGAGGCTGTATGTAGAACTAGGAGAAGGATGTTTCCTAATGTGGGATATCACAGTCTGCCTTCAAAACTCTCCTCACAGCTCCACTTAGGTTCAGGTGGCCAGGAACCTGGAGCTGAGAACAAGAGACCCTCATGAGCCTTGTCCTCAGCAAATGAAAGGCAGTAACAGAGCAAAAAGAGAATGGAGAGTGTAGACAAGAGGAATGCCAGGACATATTAGGGACACAAGACTCCCTCAGAGATGTGCCTGGACCAGCAGGAGAGAAGATGGTGAACATTGCATGGTGACGAAGTATTTCCTCCTCCAGGTTTTCTTACGAAGCATCATTTTTGCCTTTTAGGAAGCTCTGTGTGCTTGGGATGGAGGTACCAAAGTCAGCCCAAACTACGGAGGAGATACGATCATGAAAAGTCTGGCCTTGCCCTATTTATTATCCCTACTTGCCACATCCAGATGACGTGGGGCATGACACAAGTTCATGGTGATGTCGTTTACCTGCACGTGCTCCCATACCAACACCGATGACCTCAGCCCTGGGATTTGCACAGGGGACCCACTACCAGGAAATGACTTCTCTTTAAACACGAGGAAAGATCGGTGCAGCCTTTGTAGCTTCTGGTCCAACAAGCCTGTAATATTCACAGGAATGAGACTCGAATTTCTAATTATTGGCTGAGTTATTTGTAGCTTCATATATTTTAAGGCCAGAAGGGACCATCATCTAGTCTGGCCTCTTGAAATGGAAAGCTCCATACCCAACAACCAATTCCCCGAGCTTCGTTACAGTAATGAGCTCAGGAGTCCTGCCGTCTCGTCTCCGGCTCTAACTGCTGGACCCTGCCATGCCAAACACAGCTGCTCAGATCTGCCTCCAGCTCCAAAGGGAAGCCTGAGAGTTCCTCTTGAATAGGTAATAAATCAAATACCAGCGTCCATGGCGATGGGGAAGGGTGACACACGCTTCCTCAGCCTGCCCAATGAGGATCTCCCATCCTGGGTGCCTTGCTTAGGAGCAAGCACCAGCCAGCAGGATGGGATGGAGGGAGTCACTTTGTAGTGATGGAGTTTCCCCCATGGGTGGGTTATTTTGGGGAAGGGAGAGGGAACCACTGACCCATGCCTGGTCTCACACCCTGGCCAGTGCGTCCCACCCTGCTCCAGGCGTGGAGCTGGGATCATTGCAAGGCATTGTGGTGCTGGTAACCAGAGAACCAGTGGGGCTGTGCCATGGCTCTGGCAGGCTCTGTCCCTGCACAGGCTCTTTAGATCAGATGGCATCAGGAACAATACGGCAACTGCTCACCTCCATGCCGTGTGTCAGGGGCAGATGCTGAGAACCCACGTCCCAGCACAGGCTGCACTAACACTAACACTGCCCTGGGACAGGAGAAGACTTGGAGCAGATACCCAGGAGCAGGGCAGCCCCATAGCCACACCGTTAGGGGGGCTCTAGGAGCCATGATCCAATTGCAGAAACTGATATTCACACTGGATAGGGACAGCTTGATGCACAGGACACTAACACTCCTGTTAGACTGTGGTTCACACCTTCTTCCACCCCTCTTACCACTACAGCTCTTTGCTTTTTCGGAGGCATTAGCTGCCAAAGGGAGCACCTCTGGTTCCCATTCAGGCCTCCACTTTGTATGATGAAACAAGTGTCACTGTAATGACTTACAGCCACCAGTAGCAACCACAGCTATGGGCAGATGGATGGGGTGGGATGGGATGGGATGGGATGGGGTGGGATGGGATGGGATGGGGTGGGATGGGATGGGATGGGATGGGATGGGATGGGATGGGATGGGATGGGGTGGGATGGGATGGGATGGGATGGGATGGGATGGGATGGGATGGGATGGGATGGGATGGGATGGGATGGGATGGGGCACACACAGCTTCATGGAAACTGAAGGCCACTCACCTCATGACCAGTTCACGGAGGAAGAAGCAAGAAGGAGGCTCTCCAAGTCCTTGGTCAGGATTCTAACAACAGCCTGTGACTGCATTAGAACAGCTGGAAAGAGGCAGAGAAGCACAAGCCATCAAAACCAGAGCTTTGGACATGCTCCCCGGAGGCAGCGATAAGCAGAATCAGCAGAAGAGCACTCATCCCATCAATCAGCGAGGCTTCACCAGGCACCATGGGCATTTCCCACACACCAGCTTGGACCAGGCTGGCTGTGACACCCCTGTGAGTCACTGCCCTGGGGTCTACCTGGTGGGATGAGTTGGCTGCTGGTGACCCAAGCTGCTTACTTGCATTGTCAGGGCTACCACCCATCCTTCCCCGCTGCCATGGTGTTTGTGGTGGTAACAGAGGCAGCTCAAGACTTCTCCTTCCTGCAGGCAAGAGGCAGTTTACCACATTCTGAGGAGAAGAAGGGCAGGGCTAAAGGTGTGGCAGAGAAAGCATGGGAGCTCTGCTTACCCATGCCTTCACTTGGACCAGCCAGCACCCTCCGTGCCCTTGGATGTGCCCATCACCTCTCTAGGTGCCAAGCACAGAGACGGGGCGTGCCAGATGCGTTGGCATGAGACCCGCCGCTCGTCCCATACCTTCTGCTGCTCAGGATGACTCAGCTCCTACCACAGGAGCCTGAACATGTGGTGTGCAGAGCCCTGCAAAACCCAGACCAGTTCCTTCAGGGCCCAGTAAGGAGCATCCCCATAGGCAGGGTTTCAGTGTGGAGATGGGAGATCCAGGCAGGCAGGGCTGTCTCCAGCCTCGGAGGCTGACAGACCACATTACAAGGGCTGGAAGGTCTGTAGCACCCCTTATCCACTCATCCAAGTATCAATGGGCAGGGGCAGGAGTCTGACAGCGGTGCAAAGTGTAAAGTCCTGCTGTTCTCTGCAGCACTGTGTAGAGCTCAGGTGGGAGGAGAGGAATTGGGGGGGCAGGACAGCAGGTCTAAGCCTCTGTGTGCTCTCTGTTACCTGAGGAAACCATCCTACCTCCATGGTCTGGGGGACCACAAGCCTTGCTTTTACAAGAGGAATATGCAGTGCAAGATGAGGGCTGCAGCAGAGATGCTCAAACAGAGGCAGGCAAAAGGTCCAGCTCATGGAGCCCTGAAGAACAAGTGCAGTGTGGCCCTACACTGGTCCTGCCAGGCACTGTCTCACCAGCCTTTATGCTCAGTTGCTGCTTTTCTGTAGCAGGGAACATCGAAATGTGGAAACTGAGACTCAGTGGCACGTAAGGCTGGGCTTTGAGGGCATCACTTTGCACCAGCATCCTTGATGAATCCAGCTCTCTCCCTTTGAAGGGAAGGCTTATCCAAGACCTTTGTCCATGGCCTTGAGCCCAAGAACATGCAACAAGCTGGGTGAAACGGTGGAGAGAGGAGCACAAGGAGCTTTTTCACCCTGGCAGACACAAAGCATGGCTGGACCTTCTCCTGCAAGGTGCAATAAACCATACCCCATGGCATCTGCTCCTCCACAGAGACCTCAGTCCCAACCAGGGTTTGCTGCCCAGCAGCAGGACAAGGGGGGGCAGTGAGCAGAGCCGGTCTCGCCTGGTGTGAGAGCCAGGATGGTGGGGAAGGAGCTGCCTCCTCCACCCTGAGCACACACAAAGGGTGAGCAGTCACCTAATTGCCTACCCATGGGAAAGAGGAGACTTGCTCTCTGGAAACGGAGGGGCTGGGCAGTCGCAGGCAGCCCCAGTGACTTATTGCAGGCTCCTGGGGTGATAAATTGTGGGTAATTGTGGGCAGGTGACAAAGGCAGGCTGAGGGAAAGGCAGTGGGGACATTCACTGCCCTTGGCAGCTGCTGCCAAGCCCGGCCCCCTCCTGTCACTGCTCCTTTCAGCCCCTGTGAATTGTGCAGTGCTTTCCAAACCTGCGGAATCCCCCTCTCAAGGCTCCTCTCCCCCTCCTGCCCCCTTGCTGCCTGCTCCCTCCCTTGCTGCCTGCTCTCCTTTCTTCGGGGTGGGGAGTCCA
This sequence comes from Pezoporus wallicus, assembly GCF_028554395.1. Lineage (NCBI taxonomy): Eukaryota > Metazoa > Chordata > Aves > Psittaciformes > Psittacidae > Pezoporus > Pezoporus wallicus. The sequence goes on along the minus strand of NW_026642504.1, from coordinate 153,839 downwards.
GGGGGGTGACTCTGCCAGCCATGGGCTCATGCCATGGGGCAGCACTATGATGCCATGGCACCCAGAGGATGCTTCACATCCCCATGAGACACGTGCTGCTTCCAGCCCTGATGCAGGGGACTCCATGAGCAGAAGGACCAGTGCCATGTTCTGGCTATCTATCTTCAGGATCCCACTGAAGGAAGCACCAGGTAGGGCATCCCTGGGGTAGCTCCGATTCAGGCTCAAGAAAGGGGCAAAGCTCCTTTGATAACACACCTTACTCTGGTCACAGCAGGGCTAAGCTGAAAACAGTCTGTGAGGGGAGAATGTAAGGGTTAAGCAAGCAGTGAAAGAGCAGGAGGTAGCAGGTACCCACCAGTCCCCATTGCACCCTACAGGAATGACCAGGATGCTCGGCCTTATCCCACATTTCTGGTATCTCTTTCATCCTTGCTTCATGCATGTGAGCTAGAAAACTAGGCACTAACAGGGGAAACACCGGCAGCAGTTTTCCTTGCATTGCCAAGCCTTGGCTTTGCAGAGAGCCCTCTGGGAAGAGCCAGATGAGAGCCTGGAAGAAAGCATCCCATAGATGGGACAGGGAGCGTGATGACCATTAGGACAACATCAAGCAATGTTCCTGCAAGAGCCCAATGCTCCTCTGGGGTCTGCAGTGCTGGATACGTCTGTGACTGGCTCTTCGAACAGGTTGCATGGGTCAACCAGGGCAGATACTTCATACCCAACCCACTCCAGGCTGCTTTCATGGACATATGTCTCTATGCATTCGTGAGGGGTGTCCTCAATTTCTCTGTGCTGTGTTTGAAGTCAATATTCTGCATGTCTCCACTTCTCACTTCCCCTTGGGCAGCCTCACTCACACTTGCCTGCGTCTTCCTTCACAGCTTGTCAGAGGATGATACCCACCCTGGAAAAGCAGTTTAAAACCCAGTCTTAGCAGGCAGCTGAAACTTAGCAAGAGATGAGCTGTGCAAAAGAGCTAGAATTAACTCTTCCCTTCACTCTCTTCCCCACACACCCACCACTGACCATTTGAACTCAGTCGATAGTCTGATAGCAATTAGTGGGAGAGAAGCAGCTGGCAAACATCAACTGCTTGTAAGCATGCACCGACTGGATTTATCACATACTTGGAAATTATGAGTATTTGCCTGTAAATTCACCATTTCCATTTCACTCAGCCACAAATGCCCTGAAGTTAAAAGCCCGTATCTAAGTACATCTCTCAGCTCCTTTTATAGATGGTGGTGACCTCTTTTAAGCATCTGTTTAGGGATGAGCTGCATCACCCTACGGAGGGCTATATTCCTTGCTTCTGACTTGCAGAAGTCTGTGGTGCAGGCCTGGAGTCACCAAACCGTGCTGTGAAAAGCAAGCACTCACTGGGTGATGCAGCTTTTCCCCAAGGCTTTTCCAATCGGATTTCAGCTTTCACCAGTTGCTTGCAAGAGGCTGGATATAGACACATCTCTGGGAGATCAGACCTGCGTCCAGGTTTAACCCAACACACTGAACCCTGGGGTACAGCACTAGTTACTGGCCTGCAAGCAGGCTTCCTTCCACTCATCACCACCTGTGAGCCTGGCCATTCAGCCCATTTGCAACCCACCTCCCTTTCTGCTCATGCACCCCATACATCCACAGCCTGTCTTATGGGAGATAGAGGCAAAGGACAATGTCTACTGCTTTCCCTTCATCTACTAGGCCAGTCTTTCCATGGTAGAAGTTTATCACGTTGATCAAGCATGACTTCAGCTTGGTGAAGACATCCACACTTACTCCTGACGATTTTCCTATCCATCATGTGCCTGATCTGTGTCCTTTGTAACCAGGTCCCCCATCTTGTTGAGCAATTAACCCACTTTACATAGTGTTCTTTCTGTCACCTACATACTTACAGAAGCCCATCCTGTGGTCTTTGACATCCCCAGCCACATCCAATTCCAGCTGGGCTTTAGCTTTCCTAACTTCACCCCTGGATGCCCAGGCAATGTTTCTATATTCCTCATAGTTATTCATCCTTACTTTAACATTCTGTATGCTTCCTTTTTGTGTTTGGGTTTGGTTAGGAGCTCTTTACTCCTCCATGCAGACCTCCTGGCAATTTTGCCTGACTTAGTATTTGTTGGGATAGAAGTCTCTTGAGCTCACAAAAGAAACTCAAAGAAACTTACCCATCACAAGTCTTTGTTAGTCCTGGTGTCTCTATATATTCAGGACAATTTCCTTCCAAGGCTGGATGCGATTGAATCAAGCAAAGATGAGATTTGAGCCTGCCCAAGCTAACATGATGCAGGTAAGACAACATCCCCACCACACAACATGTGGCAACAGGAGCTGAGCCATCTTCAAATGCAGCTCAATGTCTTCCAGGAGAAAGCCTCCCCACATGAAGGTGTCTCTGTGCATCACTCAAAAGCTGCATGGACAACTGCAGTACAAGATGGGAAGACATTTGTGCGATCAAAAATGACCAAATCTGAACTCAAGATGAAATGGATGAGCTTACATATGAGCTGTGCCCAAGTCCGTGCAGTTGACTTAGGGTACCTCCAATAATCTGGGCATGATTAAGCTCATGCTAGATGCATGACCTTGCAGTACATCTGCAAGATTCTCAAGAGGCTACTGTACATCATGAACCCAAAATGATTTGCTGAGTCCATTAGGGAGCCCTCTGACTTGGGCATCTCTATGATTATGCAGCAGTGTTGCCTATGGGCATGCTTGTCTGCCCAGATATATCGGAGCTCACCAGGAACAATATGAGTGCTGTTGTGAGGCAGAAAGCCAGTGTATGCTCAGACAGTTTCAAGGTGCTGAAGCTTCATTAAAATACCAGTTCAGATTTAAGCAGGTACCAACCTTCTGGGAAGCATCTGATCTCCTTGCTACTTATTTTGAATAATGAGGGACTCCCTCACCACTTCCAATAGCCAGGTAAGGACCTGTCCCAGCATTAGACTGTGATGAAAGAGGGGAGCAGTACCTGTCTGATAAGGGCACTGTGCACATCCTAATGATGAAGACTCACCAGCACCCTTCAGAAGCAATCAGAGGTCCAAACAACACAGAAACCTAATGAACTGTGACCAGGAAATAGCTCTGCTCACATCATTCCCATCACCCTCTGCCCAGAGAAATGGGTTCATTAAGGCAAAGGCCCATCTGAAGCTGCTTGGCAGCTCAGGCAAGACAGTATTAACTCATTGCCTTACATCACTTGTGTTGAGTTTCAGCCCGAGCAGGTGCCTCCACACTCCCATTCCAGTAAAGCCACAGCTTTGCCACCCATCCCACACAGCTGCAGTCCCCACTTGGGCCAGCAAAGTCCTGCTCTGAAAGGCCACAGTGTCCCTGTGGCACTGCCCTGTCCCCAGGGTGGTGTGGGAGGAGGATCTCTGCTTCCAGCAGCAGCTTGCTGGCCCAAGGCACTGCTGCTCCAAGCACACACTGGGCAGATTGGATGTTGGTGGGACATGGCCTCAACCTGGGCAGCCAAAGCAGGCAGGCTGAGCTCACAGGGAACACTGGGGTTGTCAAGGCTGGTGCTGCCAGCCTTGTCCCATGCTCGTTTGCAGAGCCCCCATCTACTCTCTGTGGGCAAAGAGCAGAAAGTGCTGCTGAAGTGAGGAGGCTCCAAGCAGTGTTTCATGTCAGAGCTCACACTCACATCTGCCCTGGAAGGAGCTGCTGTCCTTTCCAGGCTGCTCCAAGGCCTGGCATCACTACCAGCATTGTCCCCTTGGCAAGAGCTCTAATTTGGGCCATTTCACAGGGAAAGAGAAGAGAGGAGAGGAGAAGAGAGGAGAGGAGAGGAGAGGAGAGGAGAGGAGAGGAGAGGAGAGGAGAGGAGAGGAGAGGAGAGACCCATGGTCTGGTCCCTGCACCCTGCAGGAATTATGGACATGCAGAGCCCTGCTCCTTGCCACCCCTCTCACATCCCGCCCGCATCCCTGCCATCTGGCTGCAAACCCATCATGGCCCTGCAGTGCTTTCTTTCTGGACTGCAGGTGCAGGATGAAGCCTCTGTGGCAGAAAGGCACTCCCATAGCTCGGCTGTACCTGCAGAGTGGTGGATAACCACCCTGGCCTCTCATGCACAGGGCATCCTTTCACCTCCTGGGATGGGAAATACCATGCATTAGGAAAAGGGACACATCACATCCTTTCCCTCTTCCAAATTTTTTCCTTGCTGCCTCTGGTCTCCTGTGACTGCCTGCACAGCTGTAATGGCCAGGCATCCTCCCTCCTATTGCCACGGTGCTCCAGTCCCAAACCTTCAAGACGAGGTTAGACGGGCCTTGGGTGACATGGTCTAGTGTGAGCAGTCCCTGCCCATGGCAGGCGATTGGAACTGGATGATCTTAAGGTCCTTTCCACCCCAACCAGTCTATGATTCGCTCTATGATTCATCCCAACCCAGCACCAGGATGCAAGAGCATCCGAGCCCCGCTCCGCAGGCAGCGCTGGGTGCGTGTGTGTCCGTCTGCCCCTCTCCTTTGACAGGAGTTTCCCCAGGCGCTGGCAGGCCAGCCGCCCGCTGCAGCGGTTCTGGTGCATTAGGCAGCGTGACAGCACGCAGCTGCGCGCATTGTCCGGCAGCTGTTCCCACATCCTGGTGCTCCAGCAGCGCAAGGCCATGGGGACGGTGGGACCGCGGCTCTGTCACCCAGAGGTGGGGACCCAGCTAGAGCTGGAGATGTAAATCCACTGGGGTCTGTTCCTCTTTCACCTGCAGCATCTCAGCGCTTCCCAGAGGTGCAAGAGGTGACATGGTAGAAACCTGCCCCATGTGCCATGTTCCCACCCTGATCCCGGGGCCAGGTCACAACCAGGACAGTCACAAACCCCTCACCCCATCTGGCACCTCAAAAGCACCCCAGGCCCTCCTGGTGAGGATGGAAGGAGCGTGGCTGCGCTCACCATGCCCTCCTGCTTGTAGCCATCAGGTGATGGTTCACTGGGACCCTCCGTCGTGTGCGGCATCACACACAGCGCTGCGGGCACTCGGTGTGGGATCGGCAGCGCACAGTAGCACCGCGCGGGGGGCCTGGAGCGGGATGGAGCTGGCGGAGGAGGAGGCACAGTGCATTTCCCAGACCCAAGCTGCCAGCAGAGCTGCTGTTGAGGTCCAGCCAAAACCCTAAAGCCGCCTTCCGCAGCTGGGAGCGCGCAGCTCCCGTCCTCCCTCCCTCCCCAACACCCGGCTGCAGCTGCCTCTCCCGACACTGAAGGGCGCTCTCTGAAGCCCCGGTGCTGCTGGAGTATGACAGAAGGGATCAGAAACCACCATGAAGCTCCCACAGAGCCTGTGTGTGACCGCACGTACCCGAGGCTAAACCCATGGGAACGACTTGGAGGCCAGCTCCAGGATGGAGTGTCATCCTTCCAGGAGGTTCTTCGCCTGGGAGGAAGGTGCCTTAGCAGCCATTTCCTTCAAATCTCCCCTTTTCCCGGTAGCCAGATGCTCCCCAGCAGCTCCCAAAGGGACAGGAGCTGCAGGTTTCTCATTGCTTCTTACCCAGCAGTTCAACCCGTTAACCCACTTCTTCCCTCATGTTCCACCTCTGTGATGATGAGGCGGGGGGAGCAGAATGTGAAGGCAAAGGACAAGGTTTGGTCAAAGGGGTTAGAGCGCGGTGGACCACCACAGGAAGAGGCAAGTGATGGAGAGAGCCTGGGGGAAGGACAGGGAGCAGGAGAGGAGGAGGATGGGACAGGGGAAGGCTGCATTTTACACTTCACTGCTCTGCTAACCCTGTAACCAGAGACACGTCGGCCCGGACAGGACAGACAGCTGGAGGTTAGCAAGCACCTTCTCCTCCCCCAGCCAGGGGACAGCAGGGGGGAGGCAGCTGGGGAGCCCTGCCTGTCCCAAAACCCCAGCCGCCCCATGCCGTCAAAGCCCCATCGATCCTGGGAGCAGCCCACATATGGCTGTGCCCTGTCACTGTCTGCCTCCAGGCCCTCAGCTCCCCTCACTGGGGCACAGAGAACAGAGCAGGATCAGTCCTGAGCCAGGCTTTACCTGGGCTCTGTAGGATCAAGGTTCTGCCACTCTGGACAGGCTGAGTTTCAGCATCACCCAAGCCATGGTGCAGTGGGGTGGGAGGTGATGGTACATGCTACCTGCATGGACGCTGCACTGTGTGTGGTCCAGGAGATCCCATCCCTGTGGTTCTTGTGGGGTGAATGCTTCCCCCCATCCAATCCCACCCTGCTGGATTTAACCCACCTACTGCACCCCATGTCAGGGCAAGTTCCTTTCCTGGTTCAGAGAGGATGGTGTCCTGGGTGTTCCCAGGCATCATCCCCAACCCCTATAGGCTGCAGTGGTTTAGGACAGGTGAGAAGATCAGGTTTAGGAAGAGATCTCCCTTCAGAGATGCTGTGCCACAGAGAAGAGTCAAAAAGGACGTGAACGTAAAAGGGTAGAGGACAACACTGGGACCACTGCTGTGACTTGAACTGAGTTTGGAGCTTGACTTCATCTCAGCCCAAAGGATGTCGGGGGCAAACTCTTTCTGGACATCCATGAAGAGGGAAAATGACCTTTTTTGGTAAAAAAATAATTAATTAATTAATAGTTAGTTAATAAACGTGTCTGCCCTAGCTCACTGGGCATGTCCACAGCATGATTTGGGGCCAGAGCAGAGCATGACACCAACGCTGCTCACACCAGCATCCCAGGCTGCAGCCTTTGGTGAACAGGTCTCCATGAGACCTTCCTTTTTACTGTTGTTTTCAAACTCAAAGTACTTGCTCCAGGGAGCAGCTGGGAGTAGCCACATGGGCAGGCTCATTGAGGGACCTTGCATGGCATTCCCTGGAATGGAATCACGGCAGCTTCTCTCTTAATCTGACACCCACTGGGCAAGAATCTGACAGAGGAGCCAGTGCTGGTACCCCTAAGCAGGGAAATAGCTGAAGAATTGAACAAGAGGGAAGTTTTGCACTTTGCTCCTTGAATAGAATCTGCAGACAAACTTGGTCGGAAATCATCCACCAAAGAGAGGTTTCCAAGGCATAATCAGATTTTCAACTGAACGCATGTTTTTCATTAAAACATCTGCTTCCAGAGGAAATTTTAAGTGTTTCATCTGCAAAAAAAAAAAAAAGAAAAAGCATTGAATTCAAACACGCCACTGCGACCATCTCGGAGCAAAGGGAAAGCTGGGTAGACCCTGCCATCCAGCTGAAGAGAGCAAACCCAAAACGCCTGAAGCACAGACAGCCCCTTGCTGCCCTCCCTGATAGGCAGATTGTCATTTTTTCCCCCAAATGTTCAAGCACCCCAAAAAACAGAAGTCCCAAATGTTGTGGACCTGGCAGCATCGATAGTGGTGGAACCAGGGGAGTTCTGTTTGCTGTTCCTATACATGAGGTCCCACTGCAGGAGCGTCTGAAGACATAGCAGCATGGAAATAAGCAAGGCTTGGGGAGTCCATGGAGAGGGAATCGATCACCATCCCAGCTCAAGCATCGCACATGATTGAACCTGGTGCTGAGGTCCCACATCCTCTGCTCCCAACTCAGCAAAAGCTCCCTGTTAAGTTCAACCCCAAAGCCTGGCGGGGAGCCTGTGACATGGACCAGGAGGACAACCGTGGCTGACAGCACCTGAGGCTTGGCCGGGACACGGGGATGCTGCTCCAAGCGACATGCCCATCAGCCGCCCCAGCAACGCCAGGTTGGACGCCGTGAGATGCGGTTTGCATGGAGTTATTGTTCCATGGGAAACTGGCTGTCTTCCTGCTCTTCATCTGTCAGCAGGATTTTCAGAGAATATGCTCCCAAATATGAAGTGAATGTGGCAGGCTGGGCTGGAGCCCTTTGCTAGAAAACCTGGACCTCAGAGTGTGTCCGGTTTAATCCCAGAGTCTGTGAGAATCAGTGTAAAGTAGCATATCAAGTGAACTTTTCACTCTGTGGCAGGAGGGATTACCACATCCCCTTTGTTTGTTGTGCACTGCGTAACCAAAAACACTTTAACCCTTTCTTGCAGCCCCGCGGCACTAAGTACCCATGAAAATTCCTAGGCAAACTGCAGCTGTTCCGCTCTCCGCTGGGTGGGGGGAGATGGGTGCACATGGTTTTCCATGTAGGAGGCTCCACTGGTTGCTCCTACAAGGGAGTTTTGCAGCTACGAAGCAGCAGGTTCAGCCCTTTCAGAACGCACGCTGCTCACCAGCCCATCATCGTTTATAGCCCAGCGTTAGCGCGGTTCCAAGGAGAAAAAATACACAAGAAAATCATGCCAAAATATTAAAGTGAGATCATTCCTATTAGAAAATGTTCCCCGTGGGGAGGCAAATTCTGATGTGAAGCGAATCAGAAAAGTCAGTTTGCTTCTAAGTGAATGAAAACGTTAATGCTGGCCTCTGAAAAGTTTATTTCTGATAAATCGCTGGTTTCAGTCCTTCCTCCTTCTTTCTCTGTTCTTTTCCATTTAAAATGTCCCAAAATTTCAGCAGCGCTGGGCGAGTCACTGGGTGACAAGGTGTCGTGGTTGTAATGCTGCTTTTCCTACCCGATAACATTCCTGCAGCTGGAGAAAACGGAGGGGAAACAAAACGGGGAAAAGGCAGAGAAGAAAAACTCCGGGACATGAGTCACCTCGCTGCCCTACAGCAGCAAACGGAGATGAAAGAGGGAAAACTTCCCATTTCCAGTTTCAAAAGAAACGCTTTGAAACGCAAGGTGAACAGCTGAGTTTCAAACACCTCTTTCCACCTCATCCTGCAATTTCCCACTTGAAACTGGAGAAAAGAAGCATTAAAAGAAGACCTTCCTGGTGGGGCACTTTTTCCCTTAGGAAGCTGAGCGGTGTCACCTCTGCAGCAGCATCCCAGCAGTCTTGAACTCACTGTGTTGGCCTCACGATGCTCTAATTTGCTCCTCAGGATGCAGTTTCGACTCTCTCCATCCTGCACTGCAAGCGTCACCCCCAGTCAACCGTCACCTTGAGCTCAACAGTGACATGCCCTCTTGCTCACAACAAGTCCTCCTTCCAAATCCCTTCTCTGCAGATGCCCATGGCAAAGCAGCTGGGCAGCCCTTCACTCACCCACTAAAAGAAAGATCTTGAAGGCCAGCTCATGCGTAAGTGCTAGAGGAGTTTTCAGGGGGTATTGTCAATTACTTCATGCTTGCAGCACAAGGCCACATCCTAATGCTTGCTTCCAGACCAAGCGTCTGGTCCAGCCCAGCACCCAAGCTTTCTAGATAGACGATGCATATCTCTCGAAGAGAAGTTCAAAACACCTACATGGGGCACCTGCTTCTCCATGGAGCTTATCTGGAGCTTAACAGCCTCTAAGGTTGCCTTAAGGCTTCCCGCCTCTGATAGGATGTGCCTAAGACCAGTAGGTACCGGGGGCCACCGAAAAGGTGCCACCATGCAGACAAGTGCCTGCAGCCAGATGCCTGCCTCACATCTTCCCCACCACAACCTTGGTGCAGTGTATATTGTCTCCAGCATGCAAAGAAATCCAGCCCTCAGTGGTTTCTACAGTCACCTACCTGCTTCCCAGCTTTCCTGAGCCCACATTAGCATCCAAGTGTCCTCCCCATATCTGAACCCCCTACCTAACCCAGGCTCCAGGGTAGGTGGGTCCTTCTACTGAAGGACTTGGTGTGTGCCCATCTCCTGAATAACAAGGGTACCAAAGGGAATTGAGATCCCGATTCAGGCTGTGATGGTGGGGGAGCCCAAGGAAGACATGCAGCTGTGGTCTCTGAGACGTTTAAGCAAGGCTGAATTCACCTTGACGGCTACGAACTGCTGATGCAAGGAGGTTCTGACCCTGCTTAGCATCACCATCTGTGGTACACCTCTCTGCCCCAGCCCAGCACTGCTGAGCAGGCTCCAGAGGTTGACTTTCTCTCAATGGGGAATGCAGATGGTGGCAGCTCAGCCGTTCCCACTGAAGGCAACTTTGCACTGAAATGATAGCAAGCGCTGATGTCTTCAAGGGTCCTCGTAGCTGGTGCCTGCTCAGGCTGTGATGAAACAACTAAGAAAGGGTTTGAGCTTCATATGCTGATTCTAGAGAACCACTTCTGTGGCGTAGTTCTCAGTGGGGACGAGCATGCCTGATGCTCTCAACAAGGACTCAAGGAGAGTGGCCTGAGAGAGAAATTACCTGACCTCACAGATTACAACACGAGCAGGCTGACCTTGCAAAGGTGAGCCAGTATTTGGTGCAGAGCACATGAGGAGGATGATGAGACTATGATGGGCAGGCTGTGAGCACACATGTGAGTTTACATGAGTGAGATGCACGTGAACGCGGAGGGGTGAAGACACAGAACCATAGAATCATAGAATGGTGTGGGTTGGGAAGGACCTTAAAATCATCCAGTTCTAAGCCCCTGCCATGGGCAGGGACACCTCGCACTAGACCACGTTGCCGAAGGCTCTGTCCAACCTGACCTTGGCCATGCCCAAGCCTGGTGTGGTATACATGATAAAGAGCATACGTGAAAGTACGCATCAGTGGGTTGCACACAAAGCATGTAAGGCCACGGGCACAGATGAGCAAGAAGTGCACGGACCCCCAATCCTTTGGGTGGGCTCTGTGTCAGGCATTGCATACGCCTTAAGGATACAAGGGAAAGGATAAGGATACATCTTTAAGGATGCGCCTGAAGGGGCATGTGTCCAAGAGGGTTGTGATGGTGTGAGCTCATCAGGCAGGACACGAAAGCACACGAGTGAGCTGTATGCATGGGAGCACACACGTGAGGGCAGGGTGGGGAGAGGAAGAGGATGCCGCACACAGATAGCGCTCGGAGACATTGTGGATTACTGCTGCTAATACCCCTGGTAAGAACAGAAGTCTGCTGGCTGGGAGTGGGAGCTGAAAGCTGAGCCCCTTGTTATGTTTCCCTGTTCCCGCCTGCACTAATCCCTTTGAGCCCCAGGAAAAAACTGCAGGGAAATCAAACGGGCTGTTCATGCCGCCCCAGCGTCCCCGGGATTAATTAATTTGGGATTTGTGGGGAGTCACAAGGTCACGCTCCCCCCACTGGCAGAGAGGGCTCGGCAAGGCAATGGCTCTGAGCCTCCCATCCGGGGGCAATGCCCCATCACACCCTGGGCTGGGGCAGGTCCCTTAGATGGCCACCCCGGGAAGGGCACTGGGCAAAGGTGCCAGGGCATGGAAAAGCACCAGTATGGGGGGGGCTGACAGGGAAGGAGCGTGTCCAGAGAGTGTCTTGGATGCCACATTCCCAGATCGCCCCGTTAGTGGTTAGTTAATGATCCAGAAATTTGTTTTCAGGGAGCAGTTGAGCTTACGATGTGGGTTTCCTGCGTGTTTGCCTAGGAAAGCTCATTCTCAGGAGAGCACGTTGGCGTAAATGCATTTCTAACTGTAATTGAATATTTGTGGTCATTTGTTTGGGCGGTATCTGCCCAGCATTTACAAGGAGAGTTCATTCATTCCCACCCAAAAGTACTTTGGGATCCAGGATCAGCATTTGTCCCAGCTGTGTTGAGGATTATGCTCAGATCTGGATGCTTTGCAGCCTCTTGGTATCAGCAAGGCACAAACGTAAGGGCACTGAGCCCATGGCCATGAAGGGACCATGAAGGAAGGAAAAGAAGGTGATTTCTAGCCCCTTCAAAGAGAACTGAGAAGCCTTGGACCTTACTTTGATGCCAAGGTTGGAGGAGTCATTAACTCAGACCTTCAACCACTAACACCCAAATGAAGAGCACAAAAGACTATCATGAACAGGAGCCAAACCTGGTCCCGCATCCAGACCTGCTCCTCACCCCCTAGTGAACTGCTCTTTGCCACAGTAGCACTGAATCCCTCAAGTACAGACAGCTTTGAAGCTGTTCAAATCAAGTTGCAAGACCCTGTCTTCTGCCAGCCTGCTCCAGTAAATTCCTCCTGAAGCTTTAGAGACCATGAAGTAAATGAGGTTCCCCAGTCACTGGCTGGTGCCACCAGGATGAAGAGCTCTGAACAAACCCAGACCTTATTCCTGCAAACCAAGACATCCAGCCTTGCAATCATCCATCCTCCTGGCCCCCAGGTCTGTGCTTCCTCCTATCCCATCTCTGCTCCAAGCCTTCATAGAGCAGCTCAAAACTCATCAACAGCCAAGCACAGGCAGCCTGAGGATGGCTTCATGGACAGGGTGGCAGCTCCTTGCCCAGCCCCAGGGAGTTTAGAGTCAGAGATGGCTCTGGAAAACCCTCATCAAACAACGACACAGTCCCTGACTGCTGAGATCCTGATCCCTGACCCCCAGTCCACTTCCAGCCTGGCAGCACCCCAGCCACGATGGCCATCGACCATTCCTAGGGGACTGAAGTGACAAAATATGCTGTTCTGCAAGGTGCCAGGCTCCCCAGGCTGGACCATGTGCCCGTAGTCCACATCTCTGATCATATTCGGCACTTTTCTAGTTCTTCTCCATCCTTTCTGAGACTGAACAATCAACACCATCCACAGCAACAGTGGATTTTATCCAAGGCTGTAATACATCCCAGTTATTGCACCATTTATTGCACGGTGTTATCAATCTGGTCATTCAACCCCAAATCCATCCCTCCTGAGCTTGCCAGTCAGATGTTAAGGGTATGTTAGATGAAGGGTCTTGTGCAGTACCTAAAGGCAAGGGATGAAACTTGGAGTTTTAAGTCTGTTCCTCACTGCTCTGGACTCGACAAACCTGGGCTTACCAGTGCTGCACATTGAACGTGGCCAAATGCCTCCCGGAAGGATGAGTGGGGGTCACACTTACAAGACAGGGTCTTTTCCCTTGGAAAGCAGCAGCACTGAAAGGGCCTTAGGCAGTTGTGGAAACAACATGAGCTGAGCATAAGCTCCCAGGACAAAAGGGAGCTTAGCTAGTAAACAGTCTTATGGGCTTTAGCAGAGGGGCGGTGAATGGAGGGGAAGCAGCCTATCTCCATGCATGGCAGGAGTAAGTCCATCATATGGGCACAGGTCTGTTGTCTGCACTTCAAAGCACTGGTTGACAACATGAAGGAAATGCAGGAGAGGGGCACAGGCACGATTCAAGGTCTAGAAAAGCTGCCTCCAAGTGGAAGGGCTGTCGGAGAGATGCTCGAGGTGCAGCTTGACCTGCACCCCTGCGAGGAGGGTTTGAGAGCAGACGGGTTTCAGTTGTGCAGGTGGTGAAAGGCAGCAGACACGCTCTGTGCAGAGGGGAAGCAGTAAAACATGGGACTGAGTGAGTGACTTGGGGACCTGCTTCTCTGGACTCAAGGCTGGCCATCTGCCTTCCAAAGCCCTGTTCTGCGTTTGGCCGGGGATCTGAGCTTGCTCCTTCAACAAGGTCCTGCCAGAAGGGCAGCCCCTGTCCCTCCGTGCCACACTCTGCTTTGCCCAGCTCATAGGAGCAGGAAGCTCAGGAGGGTGTGCAAGACACACACTCCTTTTCTTTCGGACAGAGCCTTAGATAAAGAGCAGGGCCAGGATTAACGCAGCTGCTGCCCCCAGGCCAACTGCTCTACAAGCTTGTCTGCCGGAGCAGAGCAGGGCGAAGCCCTCGAACCTGCCCACCTTTGTCTGGCAACTGATCCAGAGGCTTGTCCCTCCCCAAATACGTGCCCCCCTCCCCAGCCCGGGCTGCTTGCGTGTCTTCTCCAGCGCCTGCCTTTCAGACGAGCATGTCTCTGACGGCTGGTTTTGGGTGTCTGGAAGCCCTCCTGGTATGGCAGGGGCTGGGGCTGGTATTCTGACCCTGCAGCATCTCCCCGGTGCTGTTATCAGCCCAGCATGGCCTCGGGTTTCGCAGGGGCCAGCGCTGTCCATCAGGGTTTGCTGGGGAAGCAGTCGCTGGAGGAGCGGCACTGCGGGTGCTCAAGGGGCATCCATCCTCCAGGGCATACTTCCTCACCCCCATGGGACCCACAGCCCGTGGGGCACTGAGTATCATCACACTCGAGCTCTTCCAGAGGCTCTCTGAGGATCACACTGGCCTGCTCCTATCATTTCCCTATGTGCATCCCCTGCCCTGACCCACAGCCCTGTGCAGGACCACTCGAGCAGCACAGGGATGCCTCCGCATCCAGCAAAATGGGCCTTTGAGAAAGAGATGCCAAGAAAAGGACAAATAACATCAGGAAGCGACTGCTAAGCTGAGGGGATGCAAAGGAAGATCGAGCTCACTCATCCCACCCTTTCACAGCCAGCAGGACATTAAATGGGTCAGCACTAATCACAGAAACTGGAATTTCTGCGTCCTGGCTGTGCTTCAGATAGCCCCCAGCTGACAGCAGTGGTTTCTGGATGAATCTGTCCCCTGTAGCTTTATCTGCATGCTTTTCAGAGCCTTTAGTGCACTTGGCCTTCACAAACCCTTATTCTGGTGAGAGTCACCATTTAGTTACCAACCGTAGTAAAATACTTCCTTCAGCTGCATTTCAACCTGCCAGCATCTCCCCTTTGCAAAGCCTGCTTCTCCACCAATGACAGGCTCAGGCTGTGACAAAACAAGAGCTTTTAGTGATGAGGCTCGTCAGGAGGAAAGCTAAAGACACCTTTTCAAGAGACTCTCCTTCCCATTCTTAACAGCGCACACCTTGTCACTGTAGGCCAGGGAGAAAATTCCAAGTCCCAGATGATTATGTTTTATCATTGCTTTCTTTGGAAACCACCAAAATGGATTTAACTGGTCTAAGTCCCATTCCCTCAGTGCCATGGGTTAGGGGTGGCCTTGGGAGTAAAGGTTGCACTTGATGATCCTAAGGGTCTTTTCCAACCTCATGGATTCTATGTGCACACTGTAACTGCGCTGGAGAGGCACCCCTTCCACAGCAAGAACTCATATTAACGCTCACCCAGGCTAACATGCACATGTCTGTTCATTCGGTCTTTCATTGTAATATTGGCAATGTGCTCAGTGCAGAAGTCAGATTCATTGACCTTTCCTTTCCTAGCTCGTTCTTTCAAGAATTAGCATCGTATTTATCAGCCTCCAGTTTTCTGGGACAGGACTTTAGGCATCGGGGCCCACCGAACACCTGACGTGGTGAGTGTGGCATGCCCCAGTGATGGGTTCTGTCCACTTTATCAGTCTGTTTTGCAGCTGCCCAGCTACACTCCTCAGCACCAGGCAGTTTCTCAGCTCTTTTCTCCTGGGAAGCAATGCTGCAAGCTCCAGAGGTAGGCAAGGGTTTCCCACACAGCTGTGCTCACCTCTTGCAGTGGTGGGCATAGGGCATCTCCCTGCCCAGCCTGCATCACTTCTGGGATGCTTAATACCTCTCCCTTGCGGAAGGAGCCCATCTACTCCAGGACCAGGTGCCATTCCCCAGGGCACAGACTGGCAACCAAGTCCCTGCCTAGTCCCAGGGAGCAGGATAAACCTCAGCAAAGAGAAAGGTTATTTCCAGGGACAGATTTGAGCACTTCCCCTGCGAGCAGCTCCAGATGCTGTGTGTGCTTTGTGTTCCTGTGCCCTGGTTACCCCATCCCACCCTGCAACCCCCTGCTTTTCACATCTGACGGCTGTGATTTTTTGGGGGTGGTAAAGCAAGAGCACCTCCGTGCACGTGCCTGACCCTGCAGACGAGCCTGGGTGTGCAAGGTGCATGTGTGACCCGTCATTCACAGATTTCATACCTCTCACTGCTCCAAGAAGGGGGTTATCCAGGTAAAGCCCTGCTCACACCTCTCCATGGCTATTACCAGAGGAGAAGCAGGTTTCTCCCATGCCAGGACCAGCGTTAGCCTGCAGAAAGCCCTTCCTCTTCTTCCCCACCGCAGGGGCTCAGCACTGGCCCACCAGCTCCCTGGGAGTAGGGCAGGTGAAGCCAAATACTTTTGCTAATCCCAGCTCCGAAGAGCTGCTCTCAGGTTACAGACGATGTGAATAGGATCTATGTTCCAGGGTGATCAGACTTCCTGGAATTTCTGCAGGACCAGTTATCTGTTCCTGTAACCATCTGCAGCTGAATGTGCTGGGATGGCCCAAGTCCAAAATGCCCCCATCTCTTCAGAGCCTGATCTAATGTCTTTGGGTGAAGCACGGCTGGCAGCAGGAAAACGACCCTGCAGCTTCACACATGGGTCTCCCTCATTGAACGGCCCAGAGCACCTCGGAAACATGATCTCAGCAGCCTTCAATGGCCCAGATGAGGAGAGACAAAGAGCCCCTCGGCCACCGGACGTGCCGAATGTGACTCCGTAACTCAGATCCAACCACAACCTGACACTGCCCCTGCGGATTCATTTAGGGTTGACTCAGCTCCCCAGAATCACAGAGCCTGCAGCACTCCTGAAATGTCCCCGTGCTGTCCCTGTCCCTGGAGGAGTGTCTCAGACGAGGAGGAACCCTCACGTTGCATCCTGCTTGTCTCCCCAGCAGGTCTGATGCCTCTTTTTGGATGAGATGAAGTCCCCAGGGCTGGGCTGCTGGTGGGATATTGTCCCTGGCTCAGGGCAAAGTGAACTGCAGTGAGCAAACAGCTCTGGTGATGCGAATCCAGCCAGTGCCTTTCCCTTCACACGCCTTGTAGAAGATGCTGCAGGCTGGCACTGCAGCACAGACCACAGCAGTTTCATCCCCATCACCATGCTGGCTTTCTGAAAAGAGCCTTAAGGCCTGCAGGCATCACTGCAGGACTGGAGAGCCACATAGGCTGGCACATATACCCTGTCCACAGGCTTCCTGCTGGAATCAAGAAGCTTTCAACCCTCTGAACACCTCCCTGTTCCACACCATCCATGGCATGGCAGCAGAGCTGAGCAGAGCTGCAGTCTGATACCCTCCTGGGCTCAGCAGATGCAGTTCTCTGCTTGAGCAGCGCTCTTGAATCCACATGAAACAAGCTCCACACAGCATGCGTCCAAACTTGAGCCTGACCACAGCAGCCACCCAAGGACAAGAGGATGGAGCTGAGGCTCATCCCTGCTCCCCATTGCAGCCACTAACACCGGTTCGGTGGGTAGCACCGCGCTGCTGGCCACCATCGAGGAAGGAGCTGTGTGTCCCTTCCATGAGTGCCCCACGGCTACTTCATTTCCAGGTCCCCTTATTCCATTCCCTTCCCAGCTTATTCGTTCAGAGTCTTGTCATTTCCTCCCTGCTTGCCATGAATTCACCTCTCCCCTTTCCAGCCTGAGACCCCACAGAGTAAATGTCCTCTTTTTACCCCATTTCCCACTATCCCGCATCCCTGATGCTGCACTTCTCCAGCCTTTGGACATGCATGGTGACATTCATTCCTGCTGCCAGCTATACTTCACCCAAAGACAAAGGGGGCTGGAAGTAGGTGATGTTTAAGGTCTCTTCCAGCCATAACTATTCTGTGATCCATAGGGACACCCCTGGATACCCATGGATCAGCCTTAGTGGCTGCCTGACGCCACATCAAGCTAACCCTCCTGTCCTCTCGTGGCAAATGCTGCCCAGGGCTTTTTTTGCACATCAATAGACAGCACTTAACCAGGTGAAAAACAACAGAAAAGTCTGTGGAGCGAGCACTGCTTTGATCTGAGCTTCCTGCTCCTCAGCAGAGCATGTTCCTCGCCAGGCTTTGCAGGGGAGAAGACACCTCTTGCGTGGGAGAAGCTGTGTCTGGCAATAGCAGCCTCAGCAGCATGAGACATAAATCTGACGGCAGAGCATCCTTAGCCAGATCACACCATCCTGCGAGGGCTCTGCCTGCTGCTCCGGGGGCAAAATCCATGGAAGGAGCTGGAAACCGCTCATCCAGAGCATCCCAAGCAGAAAAGAGGGGATCCAGCTCCACTGCCAGCGAGCGCAAATCCCGGTGCCGCTGTAGACCCTCAGGCAGGGGAAGATGCGCAGAGCCGCAGCATCCGAGCGGGGTTTCTAGGAGAGCTGCATCCTTCCCGCTGCAATCCGGCTCCCGGGGAGCAGGCTGTCCCCTGAGGAATGTGGCTCTTGAACTGAACTCCAAAGGCTCTTTGCAAGCCTTTCAATCCCAAACACAGGGGCTGAAAAGGGGTGAGTGCCCCCGCGGAGGGGAGAGCGGTGGGGTGGGATTAGAGCCGGCACGAACGCCCAGCGCTCAGCAGCGGCGTCTGAGCAGCGCCGGGTGAGGTCAGGATTAGGGGAAATCCTTTCAGACCAAAGGGGAGTTAAGCAGCTCTCTCCTTGCACGCACAGAGGGGGCACCCCCGAATCTCTCCCCTGCAAAAGGCCGTGCTGGGGGCAGGAGGCAAGGGGCAGCCTTTGTCCCTTTGGTTCAAAGCAGAGGGCAATTAGGTGATGGACTTAGAGCCCACGGAGCACCGCTCCCCACCTCCGCAGGGATCTCTCCCTCTTTCTCTGCTTTCTTTCATCCGCCACCCCGGCTCCTAAATCCATCTGCACTAGGCCTTTAATTGAATTAGCCCAGCAACTTTCACTGGGAACAAGTTAAGACGATTTCAATACAGTGTGATTGCTTTTTACAGCCCTGGACAGGTTTGACAGCGACCACAGGGCTGAGTTGAACACGGGGCAGTTTATCCTGGGTGCCTCTGACACCTGAAGCACTGCAGGTGCTCTTAAAAACCCAGCCTATGGAGCCCTGCGACAGCCTCAAATCACTGTTTTCATTAAAAACCAAACCAAAACACATAAGACAGAGCTTGGAACTCCATTCTCTACAGCATCCTTCTCCACTCTTGTGGTGGTTCTCCACCCCTGTAGAGATGCAGGCTCCAACCCCTGCCAGGTTTTCCCTTCCTCCTCCTCCTACTGATGCATTTACATCAGATGCTCTGGAGGTGCCTCTGTTAACACCCCATATTTCTGAATTAAATCAGTTTCCAGCAGGATAAGCATCTCTGGATGGGTCCTTTCAGTCCCCAGGCACTTTAGGAAGGAATTTCTCTTGCACAGCACAAGGGAGGGAGGCCAAGGGCATATCAGCACTTGCCACATCTCCATCCTCATGTTCGCGTGCTGTCTGTCATGCGGGCTAAGCTCCTGCCTCTTACCCCTCAGCAGGGACTGTCCCGAGCAAATCGAGATGGATTTTGAGCCAGCCAGACCCACACACTGCAACAACACACGAGACTTCTGTCCTTCTGCCGGCTCGTGATTGCAGGGTATGTTACAGAGGCGTTGGGATAGGTGTGTTAGCAATCCCTACAGAGACAGCTGGTGAGGAGGAGGGCTGTGAACAAGGCTGGCTGGATGGGTTTCCATGCAGATCTGAGCTGCTCCAGCCCATCCACTCAAAGATAAGCCTGAGGAGACACCCTCTAAATCACAAACACCCCTACCCTGACCAGCGTGCTGCTCACAGGGCATTGATGCAGCTTTACCAAAGGGAAGGTGGTATCAAACCAGCCTTACACCACTTCCTCCTCCCCGTTTCCCATGTTCTTTGCCTGGCAGCATTTAATAACGAATGCACCACATCCTGGGATGGATACGGGGTGCTCAGCCCATACATGTGAGCAACCTGAGAGGCCAGGAGCCCTGCAGGACCAGGGGAAGCCACTCCAAATGGCCCATGAGGAGCAGCCTAGTCTTTGCCTAGAGATTTCTCCCCCAGCACTGCTCGTACCCATCCCATGAACGGCTTACATGGAAGGACCAAGGGTATCTTTAATAAGAGGAGAGCAAGGAACAGGCAGACAGAGCTGTGCAATTGATCATCCCTCTCACAGGAGGAAAACATCACTTTCTTTATCCCAGCCCAGAGTTTCTGTAATGAAAATCCTTTACCCCTGCTCACCTCTGTGGTCCTGCACCCAATGCTCTGTCTCCCTGTGCCCCCAGTGCCAGAAGATGCATGGCTCAAATAGGATTTGGAGGCATCTGCAAGTCTTACTGTGCAAATGCTACAATGGAGAAAGACACATAGGTCATTTGGACTTAAGGATGGACAAGACACACACACACACACACACCCAGCCCTTCCTTTTCTCTTAGGACAGCTATGTGAAAGCCAAGAGCAAGCAGACCTTGGAGGGAATGGGGAAGACGTGGCAGATTTCACTCTCATCCTTCTGAAGCATTGTCCCCATATTCCCAGAGTCTGTCCTGCCACCCAGGAGAGAGCAGTGGCATCTCACCCTTCTCCTCCCACCTCCTTGGCCAGGGAGGTGATGGGTTTGGCTGGAGACTGAAGGCAGACAGTTGGAATGCTGGGGTGCAGGAGAGGCAGCAGACAGGCTTTCCCATAGGAGAAACCAGCACTTGCAAGGATGGAAGCATGGCTGATGCACCCGAAAAGCCAGTCATGACTTGAACAGCCTGCCAGATATGACTGCCATGGTATAAACTGGAAGGCAGTGAAACAGGCTGGATCCATTATTGCTGTGTCTGACAGAGGAGGTTATAAGATCTTCATTTCATATAAAGAAGTAGTTTCACACCCTGTCCCTTTCTGCATGCTCACTGCTGGGGAACCTCACCCCTGTGAAGCAGAGCACTGCATAGGTTCAACGTTCTTTCTGTATTGGAGAGACCAGGAAGATTTGTGTCTCCTGATGCTCCCACAGCCCTTTTTCCAGTCCCCACAGTGCCACAAAAAATATCCAGGTCTCATTTAGCTGGGTGCTGGAAATGCATTTACAGTCAATGCAGGGCAAAAAGTATCATTACCTATAAACCTGTCCAGAATCCCCCAGGGAACAAATGACAAACTCAAGAACTGAATTAAGCTATAGGGCATTCCTGTCTAATACCATAGCTCCAGCCCCTTTTCCTTCTCCTATCTTTCATTGAATGCACACCTTGGAATTGCACTGAGTAATTACAGATGTCCTGGGCAGAACTGCAGGTGACTGCCTTTAAGCTGCTGGGCTGGTGATTTGCAAGGCAGCATGTGCGTGATGGAGATAGCTGGGAAGAAGCAATTTGCAAATCCTTTTACACGATGAATTATAGGAATGAACAAAAATGTAG
This sequence comes from Pezoporus wallicus, assembly GCF_028554395.1. NCBI lineage: Eukaryota > Metazoa > Chordata > Aves > Psittaciformes > Psittacidae > Pezoporus > Pezoporus wallicus. The sequence continues at coordinate 132,971 of NW_026642504.1, read as the reverse complement.
GTCAGACAGGCCCTCTGGAGGTCTCATCCAGCCCCCTGCTCCACACAGAGCTGCGTTTGACTTAGATTCGATGGCTCAGGGCCTTGTCTAGTTAAGTGCTGAACATCTCTGAGGATGGAGAGGTTTTTTGGCCACAGCCTCTCGGGGCTGCTGTTCCAGTGCTTGACCACTTATAGGATGAAGCAAACTAAACTTTTGTCAGAATTCCTCTTTTTGCAGTGTTTTCCCATTGCCACTGCCCTTTGTGCACCTGAGCTGGCTTTTTCTTCTGTACGGTTGCCTGTACGTAGTGGCACGGGCAGTTAAATCCTGTTTAGTGTGAGGGTCCCTGCCCATGGCAAGGGGTTGGAACTGAATGATCTTAAGGTCCTTTCCAACCCAAACCGTTCTATGATTCTATTCTATGATTCTATCCCCATCAGGTTCCTCTTCTCCATGCCCAGCAAGCCTGGGTCCTTCCACTTCTGCTCAGACATCGCATCCTCCAGTGCCCAGTTACCCCTGTGGTACTCAGATGGACCCACTCCAGTTTGCAGACACCTTTCTTTTGTAGGGGAGCCCAAAACAGGGGATAGGATCTCAATTGGTGCTTCCCAGCTGCCTGCTGCGTGAGAATAATCTATCATCCATGATGCCAGGATCTGTTTGCTCTGAATGAATTTACTGCCAGTCTCTTGAGCACATTGATGCTCCTCTGAGCAGCAGCTCTGGTCTCCAAAGCATCAACCGCTTCCCTCTATTTGGTGTCACCCTCAAACTCGCTGATGTTGCATTCCCTCCTCTCGTTTAGGTCACAGCAACCCAAGGTATCTTCACCTTACCCTCCTAAACATTCAAACTAGATGTTTCCAAAGGAAAAAGGGGCTGTGATTTTGAGCAGGCATGTTATCGGTCAGTGCATTGCCCAGCCATGTCTTTGGAGAGCAAGGATGGGATGGGTTCAGAAAACAGTTGGGAGCAGCCCATCCTCCATCAGCACAAGCCATGGGATGAAGCTTCTTGTTAAATGGGAAGTCCACAAGCCCCTAAAAGGCTGCTGCAAAGAAAATCCTTCTCCAGGGGCATCAATTGTAGGGAGGGATTTTGGAGGGCAGGATGCTGGGGAAAAGATTTAGCAGGAGAATAGGAGCAGAAGGGCAGGAGCTTGCTGGCTAATTTTTCACACCATGGCAACCTCCTCAACAGGAGACCAGGATCATGCTCTTCTTGACAGGTCTCTGTTTGGCTTCACCTTTGAGGAGCTGAGGTTGTGCAGAGTCCAAGAAACTGCTGCGCTGCAGCTCCTTTGGTCTCCATAGGGAAAAACCAGCTTGAGATGCACAGCACAGCCTCCTCTATCCTCTCCTCCTCTACTGAGGGACAAAAGGGGTCCTCAGGGGCAACAGGACCTGGGAGCCAGAGACATACACAGCAAGGAGGAGAATCTTAGGGAGGCTGAGCAGGAAAGGACAGAGCCTGCTGGAGGAGGAGGAGGTTTTGCAGGGAGGAAGAGCCTGTGTGGTGCAAGGAGGGATGCTTTGCGATGCATGGGCAACCACTGGACACCTCTGCCTTCCCGCAGACGCTCGGGACAGGGTGATATGAGGCACTGAAACACTTTAGTGCTATGCCAGGATGTATTGGAGGGGAGGCTGGGGCTGACCAGGGCTCAGGCTCCACGAACAGCCTCAGAAACCAACGAGGCGACTAAAACGTGCCGTGTCATCGCAGATAAACCCATAATCCACTCAGGTTACACTGGGGGGAAACCGCAGACCACGAGCAGACAGGAGAGGAGAGACACAACAAGCCAAAGGGAGAAAGGAAAGCCCACCATGAGAGGGAAAAGCGCATCAGTAAATCACAGAGGCTGCTGCTCTCCTCCTGACCCTCCCCTTGTCCTGCCTGCCTGGGAAGTGTCATCCTTCCCAAGGAGGAGCTCACTCAGGAACTGGGAGGGTGAAGCTCAAGCAGGAGCCCCAAGAATCTGCATCTCTGTCAAGGATCTCTGCAGAGGTACATGGGGAAGTACATGGAGGTTACTGCTGGGTACCAAGGCAACAGGCTCTGCAGCTCCAAGAAACCAAAGGTCTTGGAATTACTTCGGAAATGGCCATGTTGGTGGGGAGGATCCGTTCCCACTGCAAAGCCCGGTTCCCACAGGAAGGATCAAGGGAGGATGCCATGAGCCATGCTTAGTGGAGACAACCCCTCTCATCCAGGGAAAACTTTACAGAGAGCATTGGACTGAAGATGTGCAGATGGTCTGGAGTAAGCAAACTGCAGGCATTTCCTCCTTCCCTGCCAGCACCTCCTGACCAGCCCCGCGCTGGTCTGCCGGAGCCGATTCGCAGATGAGGAATGCAGTGGGAGTAGAGGCTCCTTTGAACATCCCAGCCACGGCACGGCCAGTGGGAACGCGTAGCCGGAGAGGCCGAGCTGGGACATAGCCACTGCTATAAGATCTGCCATGAAATCGGTTCCCGGGAATGTTCTGCCAACCAGCCACGGCTTTCCCGTCAGGGGTAAACATGCACCAAAACAAAAGAGGATTTTGCTTTTCTTTTGGAGTCGTGGAAGGAAACGCGATCCAAAGAATGTCTTCACCCTTTGTGCTCCTGCCCCTGCCCTCCAAGGCCTGGGTGAGCTTCAGTTGCTGTTTGTAGGGTGGATGTTGGGTGTTGCTCGTTGGAGGAGAGCCCTTCCCAAAGAAAGAGGAGGCTCTGGCACAGAAGAACCCACCAGTGCTGTTGCCAGCCCCTTGCCTTTGGGTTCCCTTAGCTCTTTCCATGATGCAGAGGTCTCCAGGCTGCCAGTACATTGCATAACCCTGACAGCAACACCTAGGTGAGACCTGTCACAGTTCCCCCATTCAAGTGCTATGTCCTCTGTGTTCCAGACAAAGCCAGGACATTCCCCATCCCAGGCCAATGAGTGGAGTAAGCGATGCTCTCTGGGACCCAGCACCAGGGCTGCCCAGACTCAGTTGCTCTGCAGTGGTAACAGGTATACAAAGAAAACCCTGGAATACACGATATTCCCCAGCCATCAGCCCAACATCCCTCCTGCTGAACGCATGACCTCCCTGCATTGCCAGCTTTCTGTAGAGACCACACATAATGCCCGTGGATAAATCTCCCCTCTCCGGTTTCCGTTTCCATGAGGCCAAGCTGCTGGCTCACACCTTCCTCTGCTCTTCACGGGGCATCATGCCCTGAGCGAGGAAAACCACCTGCTGCTCCGCTTCCCCCCGAGACACACACAAGGGACCACAAGGCCCCAGCCCCCCCAGGTCTTCCTGCAGTCCAAGCCATGCCTAAGAAGCTCCTCCAGTCCCAGGCTGAAGGATACTGTGAGCAGCGGCATGGGGAGGATGCTCATGAGAGCAGAGGCACTTTGTGTCTGCCCATGGGGGGGGACAGAAACAGCGCAGCTTTGTCCATAAGTGAGGACTCCTTCCCCTTTTCCTGAAGGCTTACGTGACCCCCATCCGTGGGGCAGGAGATGGGACCACGCGGACAGGACCACGCCAGGTGGGTTTGAACCCTGTGGGACAAAGATGTTCATTGGTAAGGAAAGGGGATGTGGAAGGATGTCAGGTTTGGGATGATGGGTTGGGTGAACCCGGTCACTTAACTGGGAATAGGGGGAGAGTTCTGTGGGTGCACTGGGACCCCAGAGCTCAAAGGAGAAGGGAACAGGAGCACAGGATTCCCCTTGGCAAATGACTGGAGGTGGCTGATGGATCCCTGTGTGATGGGGGCTGTTGGCAGAGGAGGTAGGAGGGTGTCCCACCGAGGTGTGTGGCTGGAAGCAGGAGGTCCCCAGCCACACAGGCACAGTGTGGGATGACACTGGAATGTCTCCTGAACAAAGGACAGGGGGGGCCAGGGAGAGCCCAGCTTCCTTTATTCATCACTGGCCTTAGCAGAGCTGCTCAGGAATAGATGCAACATGCCTTCAAATAACCAGGCTGAGCATCTTTGATGATGAATTCCTGCCCAGAGGGGCTGCAGAGACTGTAAGTCAGCTCTGTATTGATAGCAGGGCAGAAGCCAGGTGGTGTCAGGGGCTAACAAGGGCTAACAAGACACCATGCTCCCCTGGCCTGAGAAGCTCCTTTTCCTACAAGCAGTGAATATTTCCCATATTCCAGCCATTCCTCACCTCCCTCCTTCCTGAGGGGCTGGATGGGTCTTGCTGTCCCTGCACGCCCGTATCTGCTGCACTGGATGGATGTGGCTTCCCATACCCAGTACCACTGGCAGCATCCTCAGCAGTGGAGCAATTGGGGGAAGGATGTGGAGCTCAGTCCCAAAACAAACCTTGAGGCAAGGGAGCTCCCTTAATGCTCATCCCCCTGCTTGCCCCATCCATCCCATGGCGGAGGGATGCATCCCTTGGAGGCTCCTGGCACGCTGTCCTGGAGGGCTGGGAAAGCCTCTGCTCACACATGCTGCCTGGAGCAGACTCCCAGCTCACTTCCACCTGTTTCTGATAAGCTCGCTAATCCATCCCCATAATGATTCTTTATTAATGGATGCTGCTGTCTTCATTACATGCCTTAATTAGTGTTTTGTGAGCAAATTCAAGGGGATAAGAAGCGTGTCACATTTTCCAACGGGGGGTTCGCACACTGCTACCAAAATAACTTTGTCTGTGAAGCCGGAGTTCCTGTTTCACCCTGCCCATGAGCCATCGTTGCAGGAGCTGTTTCTGCCTAATCTGGCAGGCAGGCTGGACGAACTGAGCTGCTGCCCGCTGCCCGGCCTCCCCTCCCTTCCTCCCTGGCTGCGCTCACTGAGCTCCCACAAGCCAAGATGAATTTCAGTCATGCACAGACTTGAAGAGAGATTTGTCACCGGGAATCAAAAAACCTTGGAAAAGCCCAGACCGATGCTGCCCTGCTCGCAGGGCTGCTCTCCGCACTAGACATCACGCTGGCTGTCTGGGGATGGAGGGCAATCGGGGCTGCCGTGGTCCCTTCGGACCGATGATGCTCCAGTTGGTCACTTGGGCTTAAAGTATGAGGATGCACCCTAAGATAACCCCAGAGTCCTGGGGGGGGAATGACAAAATCCCATCAGAGTCTGCTTCCTCCTGGCCCAGGGGTGGGAGTGACCTGGGATGGCTCTGGACCAAGAGGACCCATGGAGCTGCATCCATAGTGCCGGCCATCACCAGCCTTCCTGGGCAGAGAGAGACTGGCAGGAGCTGGCCCCATGCTGCCAGGATGGGACCTGGCACAGCAGCCCTCAGCTCCATCCAGAAGGGAGAGAAGCCAAAGCAGTTTGGTAATGTGACCAGCTCCCTGGGCAGGTGATGTCCTCCCCTGGCACACGATGTTCCACACTCGGCACCCTCCCGAAGCACAGCCCCTGGCACCTATGGGTGCTTAGGGACTAGCCTCTGCTCTTCATACAGGTGAGACCACAAACAGGAACACGGCAGAGGTGCCCCCGTCATTCTGACCCCTTCCATGGGGCCAGCACCAGCACAGCACAGCACAAATGGAGACCCATCACTTCATGTAGCTCTGATGCAGGTCTGAAACCCTCTTTATCTCAGTCCCACGGGGGCACTGACACCTGGTCTTGGTGTCAGACATTTCCTAAGCCCTAATCTCATCTTGCCCATGTGCTGTTTGCAGTAACCTCCCAAGGCTCTTCCTGGCTTGTGCATGATCCTTATGCCAGAACAAGGGAGAGGATCCCAGCACTCAAGGAAGCCCTTCTGCGCGAAGCAAGCAGAGATGCCAGGTCCCAGTTTGTGCCAGCCCTGAACTGGGATCATCTCCCCAGATGCTGCAGTCGTTCCCTCTGCATTCACCACTTGACATCCCCGCCAACACATTTCAGTTCCCATTAGGACTTTTCTCACTTTCCCTGAGAGTGAAATGAACCAAAACTTGCCCCTTCGTCATGGCTCCGAGGAGAATTTAATTCCAAGGTTCAAAGCTTCCCCATCCCTTCCCAGATAAAAGGGTGATCAGCAAAAGGGGATGAGCTGGTTAATAAAAGATGGAGAAGAAAGCAGGACAGAAGGGCTGCGCCTATAGAGCGCAGCCCAGCAGGAGAGAAGCAGCTTTTCTTGCGCCTTTCCGCAGTTAATAATTACAAGCCAAGCCCGCCAGTTCCAACCCGCTGCTCCGCAAGAAAAGGCAATTAATTTAAGACTAATAGGATTTCACATTCAAAACAATCCCAAGCGGGTTTGTGTGGCGGGCTCTGAATGCGCCGGAGAGCCGGCCAGCAGCGGGCGGGAGGGAGGCTGGGTTTGGCAGAGCGGATGGAGGAATTAAGGGCGAGGAGATGAAATCCCCTCTCCTACAGCCGCCGGGCCGGTGATGGCAGCTCCTCATTCACCGGGCAGCTCAACGGGGGGCTCTCCTCCATGGGCTGCACACAAAGAGGAGCCGCCAGCCCGTGCCCAGACCACCTCTGAGGATGGGGCCAAGGCACTCCGAAGCGCATCCCATGACCGTTCCCTGGCTCCTCATCATGGGTCCTCCATGAGGTGTAAGCTGAATGCTGCAGCCATCCTCCCTCCAACCTGGCATGGTCCTGGGAGGGTTCAAGGTGGGCTTGGGGCTCTCCAAGGACCTGCAGGTCAGCCACAAGAGCAGAGATGCTCCAAGCCCCTTCAGGGACCTCATGGCCAGGTTTCCACCTCCCATCCCAGATGAGCTGGTTTCCTCCCAGTCCCTGGAGGACTCTCCAGCAGCACCCAGGCAGGCTGAGCTCAGAAAAAGGGATCCATGCCAGCCCATGTCCCAGGAGAAGGCTGGGACTCGTCTGTCATGGCAGTTGGATGGTGATGGTAAGGAAGGGACAGGTCCTGCCCCGATCCCTTCCTTGGCAGCCAGAGCCCTGCGACTCACCTGCATCTGCTGGGAGACGCTGGAGCAGGAATCCACATGGAGCCACCCAGCACCAGCAGTGTGCACAGAAACAAGAGAGCAAGGAAAACAACAGAGTGCTGAGCTATGGGCTGCGCCGGCAGGGATCTGCAGCCTTGCTGACCAGAGCCATGAGTCTTGAGCCCATAGTCCCTCTCCCTTCACACTGTAGTCCTTCATGGTCTTGGATTTAGCACTGCTGCAAGGAAAGATTCCTCTAAGCCTGACTCAAACTGCCTCTCCTGCAGTATTTTAGCATGAAGGAATCTCTTCATTTTACTCCAGAGCAGTTGGAGCTGTGGGCTCAGCCTCACAGCAGGGCTTAGGTGTTGCAACACACCCAAACACCCTTGTGAACCTGGGTTTTAGCATCTGGTGTCATTAGATCAATTCCTTGATGTGTCTGCAGGGACACAGGGATCATCCTTCAGTGCCATTAGCCGTCATCAGTGCACCTTCAGTGCCATCAGCCATCATGCAAGCATCTGCTTCTCCCAGTGCATGTGCAAGGCAGCAAAAGGGAAGGAACGTTTTATGAAGGTCCCCATGCGAGTCCATGGGATTGGTGTTAGGAACTCTCAGGGTCTTGTGGAGCTCAGCCTGGTGAATAAGGACTGTTGGGCTATGGAGAACCACTCGTGTTGAAAGGCAGCGACCCGGTGTTTGCCAGCTCCCTGAGGAAGCACAGCCCAGACTGGGGGCTGAGGTCACGTCTCGTATCCAGCTCCATCCATCTCCAAGGCAGGACAGATGGGAAAGATGGCCCTTGGCCAGGCATGGGAAACATGCAAGAGGATGATGGAGAAGAGCTTCCCAGCACCAGACTGCTTCTCCACCAAACTTTCCACACCCGCAGGCACCAAGCCCGCTCCTAACCTGGGTCATGCAGTGCACTGCTCCAGGCCTTATTTTGAGAGATCATTTTAACCAAATTTCCCACTTTCTCTAGCAAAACAAACCCCAAACACCAGCCTGGGGACCACTCCAGCCTCAGCTATGAGAGTTGGCAGAGTCGGGAAGCACTCAGCGCTGAGTCTTTCATTATGGGACACACTGAGCAACCTACACGTAATGGGTGGAGTTTCTTCAGGAAAACAGGAGGAATTTATGGACCTGGCCACAGACTGGGGAAAAGCTCCTATTAAATGTCTTTGTCACTAGCCACAGGAAGGACATGACCCATGGTACTGCCCTCACAGGCCAAAGATCCGCATGAAGCAGGAGGTGGTCCTACGCTGCAATCCCACATGAATAAGATAAAAAGCCAGGGATGTTCATTCAGTTGCTGCCATTAAGTTACAGCTGGACACACTTAGGAAGGAGATGTAGGCATGGAGAAGAGTGAGACCCCAAACACGCAAGATTGTGGCGACGGAGAGGGGAAGATGAAGGTGGGCTGGTGTTTTGCCCCACTGCAAAACGTTGCTTGTCCTTGCAAAGCTGATAAAGCAAGCTGCCAGGTGGAAGTAGGACAGCAGACAAGGAGGTGCAGTGGAGGGGGAATGGAGGGAGACGCCAGGGGCCTGAGGAAACAGTCATTGGCCAAAGGTCCCCAAAATCTTGCTGCATCCCCTTATGTGAAAGCGTCAGTAGGAGGATGGAAAACCAGTGGCTTGTAATATAGCCAAAAAGTTCCCCCAAAAATGGTGTTTCTGGCATAGGAAGGGAAATAGTCTTTTTTCTGCTGCAGGTCTTGATGAAGAGAGAGTGTCACCATTCTACTAATCCAACACCAATAGCCACACAAGGGACCTCTGGTTTGGTTAGATGTCGATGGGACAACCAACTGCTTGTCTTCCAGAGGAGGAGTGAAGCTTTGTCCCATCTGGACATCATGGTAAGAGAGACAGTGCCCAAAGCCAAGCTCTGCTCAAACCATGGTGTGCAGAGGGTGGGAATCCCATACAAGTCTGGGACTGGACATGAAGGAAGCCTGGGGAAACCACAGATGCAACGTTTGTTGGAGCAAGAGGAGGACCTCACACCTCTGGTGCAGAGACAGGCCAAAGCATTATTAGAAAGCATCACCCAGCAGAGAACAGCAGGAGCTCTTTCTAGCTGCTGCTTATGCCACTGTGGGGAAAACTAAAAGCTATCAAGAAAGGCAGAAAGAAAACACATGGTTGTTCCAAGAGCAAAAGCAGCACGAGACACACGGCTGGTGGAGGAGAAGCCTGCTGAGACGTGACGCAGAGCTCTGCTGCTGACATGGGGTCAGCCCAGCTCAGAAGAAGCCCGTTCTCCTGGGTCAATAACGTAGCTTGGGTTTGGGATGCTCAGAGGACCAGTGACAAACGCTGGCCACCAGCCATTCAAATAAACAGTAGGCAGCCAGTTGGCCAGTGGCCACTCAAATAACCAGCCCCAAGCTAAAAAAATACAGTAAGCTAGTAAATTTAGTAACCTAAAGAGAAACATTCCTCTACCAACCAGCATGCAAATAAGCCAGAAGGGGATATAGAGCTGACACAGTCCCCTGTTCGCCTTTTGATATTCGATGGCCCTTGTCCAACTGGCTGCCAGTTAGTTATTTGCATTGGAACAGGAAACAAATTTTTCTCCTATTTATACTGCTTACCTCAGGAATAAACTAATTACTGTTATAAAACCCCATTCCCACAGTGTCCAGCACACATCTGTAACCCCTGGAAGGGACAAATGCGCACAACTTGCCAGCTGGATTGTCCCATTCGAAATGGCCAAATCCCAACTTGCTTTTTTTGTTGGATGATGAAGCAAAAGCCTTCGCTGCAAATCCCCCCCATTGCATCAGCTGTTTACCTTGCTCGTAAACAGATCACTGCTACAAAGTGCTCTTCCAAAACTGCCCAGCACACGGCAAGATAGCTTGGGGATGGGGAAGAGGAGCAGGGAGCAGTCTGCTGGTGTTTCGGTTCCTGCAGCCAAGGACAGGGCCAGCTGGTTGCTCCAAGTGTCCAAGGCTGGGAAGCAGCTGGATTGGAGATGCTCTGGACTTGCCAAGGCCCGGACGTGCCACTAGATGGAGTTCGACAATGAGACGTCCCCTCTGCATCCTTGCCCGGTGATGGTCTCCAATGGAGATGGCAGAAGGGGATTTCTGAGGTCCAGCACTGATGAAAGACTCCAAGTCCCACCACAGTGGAAGCCATCCCATCCTCATGCTTGCGTACTAAAGCCTCTGCCACGTGCTCTCGGCAGAGAGGCCCTGCAGTGCCCAACACCTTTCCTAGTGTCAAATCCCAACCAGTACCTTGCCATAGAATCAATCACAGAATAGTTAGGGTTGGAAAGGACCTTAAGATCATCCAGTTCCAACCCCCCTGCCATGGGCAGAAACACCTCACACTAAACCATATCACCCAAGGCCTCGTAGCTCAAACACAAGAGGAAGCTCCAACATCAACCACTGCCTTGTGTGCATGAAGGCACCCAACAGCCATGGCCATGCCCAGAAGCCCTGCTCAGGATGGACCAAGGGCACTGCAGTCTGGCCAACAACCAGCACTCCTTTTGTAAGATTTTCTGTTTTCTTCAGGACCCCTCTGCTGGAGCCAGGGGATTAGCAAAGAAAGGATGCATTCTTCCTCTCCATCCCCACCTATAAAGACTTTCTTGCAGCATGCTGCTTGCAGATGGCATCTAAGGAGCATGCAGAGCATATGAATTCCCTGTGCAAGCTTGTGAAACAGGGTTACAGGAACAGACTAGCAGAGACGAGGTGAGAAGATGAGAAGGAAGGGCTGGGGTACAAGGAACGCAGCACTAGCTAGATACTGCATCCACAGGCTTGTCTGCTGGGAAGTGGATGGAGCAACAAAGACGGTCCTGCCCTGGGCTCTCCTGGTTACCCAGAGCTGGTGCTCTCCCCACCTTTGGCATTCAAGTACTTTGGCTTGTGACTTTGTCGGCAGTGTGGCCAGGCGGAAGCGTGCTTGCATCTTCAAATAAGGCAACACGGATGGGGACAAGCATGACTGTAACCAAAATGTGCACGGCTGCAGATGACACGATGGCATCTTGTGTGTGTGTGAGAGAGGGTGGAATAGTCCCTGCACCCGTTTAGAAACAAGTTTCTATTCATATGTCATGGAGATGCTAGGAGAATCCACATTGGGATTGATCACACCATCATGCCGAGGAGTCTTTTCACATTAGAGTACATCCACCCTCCTGCTCCCATCGCCCAGTGCATCAGCAGGGGAAGAATCAAGCTCATCCAGTTTGGATGAAATACCAGCTGTGACCTGCACCACCGAGCCTGGTCTGGATGAACCCCCTGCGCCCTGTGATTCTGTCAGAGCAATCCACAGTCATTGAGGGAGGTGGCCTGGCACCAGTCCTCACTGTGGACAGCAGATCCAGGAGGAGGCCTGGGCAATGTATTTCTGAACATTCACTACTGTGTGTTGAGGCTTCAGGGGGTTCAGGACCCACGGAGGGGCCTGGAGACCAGCTCTAAGTGTTAAGGGCCTGGGTGAGAAGATGCTACACAGCTGTAGCTCATCACCCAGCCTTGCTGGAGGTCCCATGGTGGTTGCTGCCCACCAAAGCCCAGCCTCTATGCAAGGAGAGGCTCTAAGGACAGGGCTTGGAGTGAGTGCCCCACATATACAATCTGTGTTTGTATTGGCCAGCCCCCAGGGAGAAAGCAACATCTTGAACATTGCTGGGGCTTGGTACAAGGGCCACATGTGTCCCTAGCAGCAGCCCAAGCCATTCCTGCATGGGACAGCTCAGGCAAAGAGCATCATTACCCAGGAATCATGGAATCACAGAATGGTTTAGATTGGCCTTAAAGCTCATCCAGTTCCAAACCACTTCCATGGGCAGGGACACCTTCCACTGGAGCAGCTTGCTCCAAGCCCCATCCAACCTGGCCTGGTGTGTGTGTGTGTGACCTGGGCCATTCCCAGTCATGATCCCAGCCTTGTGTCATACCTTCCCCATCCACATGCTGGTGCAAAGCTGCTGCTACACTTCACTTCAGGCTCAGCCTACCCCAGCACCATCACCAGTCCCCCATTTCCAGCTCTTACCATTTACTTTATTGGCCAAGTGTCCACGTCTCCTCACACATGTCGGGAGGCAAGTCACTACCACGTGGAGCAGGCAGAGCCTGGGACAGAGAGGCACTCAGAGCGGATTAGATTTGAGATTGGGTTAATTGCGCCTTTCCATCATTTATTTGGCTTGGGATAGGTCCAAAACATATGAATGAAATCCCCCCATGCACGCTACGCTGCTGACAAGCGGATATTGCATCTGGTTTGAATATGGCAAGTGGCTGCAGAGGCAGAGACAGTGTGGAACTGCTTGAAATACAACACACGCCTCCTCACGCTCCCGGCCCCCGTGGACCGTGTGCCCTGCAGTTACATTATGCTGCAAGACCCCACCCTGCATCCCCAAACCTTTGCTACCACCTCCACACGCCATCATCTCAGGCCATTGTCACCCTGACCCGTGCCACTGCAGTACATACCTCTGGCCAAAAAGCAGGAGATGGAGGAGGAGAAGCCCTTGGACCAATACGAGGTGACAGCCATGGGGTGGGCTGTGATGGCCAGGATGGCTGTGGATGACACAGATGAAATGGCGACATTCCCTGGCATCACGAAAGGGTGGGAGGGGGGATGCAGAGGGAAAAGAAAGCAGGGTGGATGCCAAAGGCTTGTTTCTCTAACCCTCCCCAAAAACCACCCCCGTCACCCCATGAGCAGGGCTGTGTGATCACTGCACACTAGACAGCAAAGGACCAGGGCTGAGCTGCCCTCAGGGCTCCAAGGCTGGGCCAGGGGGTGGTTGGAGCTGATGCCAGGAGAATTTCAGCAGAGGAAAGCAACCTTTGCTCTAACATCTCTGGCTGCAGGGCACGAGGTGAGGCAATGGCACCAGCAGTACCAGAGAGCACAGGATGCCCTTATTCCCCTTGTATTCACACCCTGACTTGCACCTAGCACAAGTCACGGACTTTGCAGGGGCTCCAGTGGAGCAAAGGATGCACCAAGGCTCCGCAACATTGCATGAAGATGTGGGAGGCTGCACAAGCTGCTTGAATAGGGCCCTTCGGGAAGGGGCGCAGGGAAGGATGCTCATGGGGCATCCATGTACGAAGGGGCACATACTAGGGAAGATACAGAAAGACACAGATAAGAAACTTACCTAGGAAATAAAAAGAGGTCTAATGCTAAGTTGAGGCACAACACAGGGGTTTGGCAAAATAGCTTTTGCTCATAGATAACCCAAACGTTCAGGAATAACCTAAAAGCAAGATCAAACCCCAGCACCCTCCTTGCAGTGCTTCCATTTCTTGATGGTAAGGAGGAAGATGGGAAAACATTGGCCTATGTGAAGGTGCTCCACGTACATTCGCTTTTCAGTCTATCTTGCAAGGAAATGTGCCCCTGAGGTGCAGTGAGCAGTCACTTTGCTGGTCCCAGCAGCAGCACCGTGCCCAGAGGACCAGGGTGGAAGCAGGGTCCAGCCATGGAGATGATGGATGTGCACCGGTTTCCATACTGGCATTGATGCTGTCACATGCCCCATGGGTCCGTCCCTGCCCCAAAGCTTAGCTGCCTCCTCTCATATCAAGCACCTACAGAAGAGGGAGATGGGGAAGCCAGGAGCTTTCCACCCCGGTTGTATGTTGTCCTCAACCACTGCCACTAGGGCAAAAGGATATCCCTGGTGCCACCAGCACCCAGTGCTAGGTTTGCTCCAGCTCCAACCATGCCAAAGAGGAAGGAATGTTGATGCCCAGCCCAGAAGAGCCCCACAGGACCCTTCCTCCTCCTCACAGGACAGCAGAGACCTGATCGCAGAGGTGTTGAGCACCCTCCATTCCCAGCGGCCCTCAGGGCTCCCACAATCACTCAGCACCTCTCCGGATCTGGCCTTTCCCCCCTCCCTGTTCTTTTATGAAGACGTTGTTTTACAGCTTGTTAATTTGCACTTTTTCAAGCTTTTAACAAGGAGCAGGGGCCAAGTCCCTAGGCAGTCCACTGGCCGTGAGAAATCCCATTTGGTATCATATAAATTATTGCAGATATTACTAATATTGCGTCTATTGTGTAAATACTGACTAAATGTTTGAAAAACACAAATAAATACGAGCCGAGCCGATGGCTGGAGCAGCTGCCTATGAGCCATTCTGGGCCCCCGGGGGGGAAAGAATCCACATTTTAAACTAATGTGTAAATATGTAACCTGCCTCCATCCCCCGCCGCATCGGCGTGAGCAGTCCTTGGAAGCGGCCCAGTCCCTCAGCTGCACGGCTGTGATTTAACAACAGCTATAAATACATCTCATCCGCCGGGCAACTGCACAAACAAGGGCTCACCTGGCAGTAAGGGGTCACCCAAGAGTCTCCCACGTGAGACTGCGGCGCACAGGGGGCTGCAGGGTGATGCGGGATGCTCGAGGCTGCCCGGTCCTTAAAGCCTCCCTTGGGTTCTGGACTGTATCAGCCCAGCCTGGCAGACCTCAGTGCTGCCTGCCACAGCCAGGTATGAGCTAATGGGACATCAGGACCAACAGGGATGCTGCCTCCAAGCGAGTTTCCCTTCTTGGGGCAAGCTCTTTCCCCCATTGCCCCTTGTTGCAAGGAAGACACAGAGTCCTCTGAAGTCCCAGTCCCATGTCAGTGCGTGAAGTTCAGGAGCAACATGCCCCTTGTCAGAGGGCAGAAGGAGCAGCCAAGGACCTTGTCCCTGCATCCCGCTGCCTCCCAGCCTTAGATGCTGGGAGCTTCCAGCCCCTCCTTGCAAGTCACCAGGTCCCCTCCTATCACCCAGGGTGGGATGAGGAACCCTGTAAACCCTTCGCCACCCAAACCAGGGCTACTGCGAATTGTCCTCTTGGCACAGCAGATGGAGTGGTGAACTGCGAAGGACAGGAAACAACCCTCACCCCGGGGCTTTGCTTTTGATGGACATGGGATGATGCTGCCTCTTTTTTGGGACCTCCCTCCTAGTCTTCCCAATTGAATTTAACCCATGGGCACTACTCAGTTGGGTACAAACACCCTTAGGTTTGCCCGGAGCTCCTGCAGGGATAAGAGCTGCTGGGTTGGCTACAAGCAATAGCGTGGGGCAGATCTGCTCCTCCACGGATGGATGGCAGCATGGAAACTGTGCTTCCAGGCTGGGCAATGGGTCCTGTCACCAAAGGACTGCAGAGGGAGGTGCCAGCAGCCCCAGGGCCCCCAGCACCCTGCCCGCTGGCGGGTAGGGCAGGCAGGGAGTGAGAGGGGGAGCCGGGCCAGGAAGATGTGAGTCAGGGCAATAAGGTCATTGCAGTGGGAGCTGCAAACCATTAATGGGTTTACTGTCATTTCTCTTGAGAAAAGTGCAGATCACGGCGTGGGTTCCTGTTCCCAAAGGTGCAGATCACGGCGTGGGTTCCCGTTCCCAAAGGTGCAGATCACGGCGTGGGTTCCCGTTCCCAAAGGTGCAGATCACGGCGTGGGTTCCCGTTCCCAAAGCTGGAGGTGTTGGGTGCCAGCTCTGGCTGCAGATGGCAAAGCCTTCACCAGCATGACTTCTATGGGACCAAACACCCAAGTCCTGGGGCTCAGCACCGTGCAGTGTCTGCTTGGGAGCCTGCACCCTCCCAGGGACCAGCATGGCCACAGGCTCCTCCAAGCCCATACAGTTGCTGTAGGTGCTCAGACTTGGCCTAACAGGAGCAAATTCCCCTCCCAAAACTACCCATTTGGCTCTTACATGTCACATCCCTGAGCCCTTACATAGGTCCAGGCACGGGTCCTTGGCCAGATGCATCAACTGGAGCCAAGCAGAGGCACGGGTTGTGCATCAGGGCTCAGCACTTCCCTTGTAACTACAGACTACAACAATAAACTCAGAAGGATCCAGCCTTTGGCAGGACCCACGAAGAGGCAATGTGTGACCGGCCCTCAGCTCGCAGGCACACCCAAATAAATAGCATTGTTTATAAGGACTGAAAATTAAAAATGAAGGGCTGTGATTTTCAAAGCTCCCCGAGGAGCCCTGACATTGAACTCCCATAAAAATTAACGGCGTGAAATCCCATCCCTGCATTGCTCCGGAGGGATAAAAAGAGCCATTCATTGTGCAATCAATCGCAGAAATCCATAATAATTTATACTAAAGAAATCCTAAGTAATTTCACTGCTATGGAGGGTTTTGGTTAGCAATAAATCTCGTAAATAGAATACCTACCATTTGAGTCGGAGACATTACTGTAAGATTCAGCAAACTAGCTAACACAATGCAAAGTAATTTCACTTCTTACCATCTCCTGGGAGCTGCAAGCCACCAGTTTAAACTCATTTGCTCCAGTTTGAATTTTGAGTCATTTTTGCCTTCAGATGAAGAACAAAACTTCAGTGGCTGGCTGAAAAACACTGGAGGAAAATACAGGGGGTTGCATGGTTTTTGACAAAATGATGAGCTGTCAATCAAACTGCTGCTAGTAACAGCCTCGGCTTTGTCCAGGGGAAAACATAACCAGGAGGGATTTGGTGGCCATCCATAGGCATCTCTGCAGAGGTTCTGCATATCTGCATGTACCTGCAGGCACCAGGATCCCCTGTTATCACCCCTCACTTTGATATCAGGCACCATCGTCAGACCTTTTGTGTGGTCTGCTAAGGATAAGATAAATGCTGCATGGGACTAGATATGACACATGAGATGCCACTGCTGGAGACAGGCCCTGGAGTCAGTCGATCCCATCACCACATGCACACAAAAACACACGTGGTTTTCAAGTCCCACATCCAGCCAGACCACCCTGGTCCATACTACAGGCATACAACAGGAGGTCACCCAAGCCACTCATGTCCCACTGACACTCACAAGCGGCTCAGAGGGACAATCTTCCCCATTCATCTATGCTGAACGAGCACGTGACATGCACCCAGGGCATCAAATCCCATGCTTGGACCCTACATTCCTCTCTGAACACCGTGGTCCTCTTTCTACTGGGTGTCTATAGGTGGGCATCACACCTCTGGTTTCATTCAACACATAGACCCTGCCACCACCCACACAAACAGTTGCCTCACACCCAGTTGAGCAGATAAGCAGCATTGTACATTCCCAGGAATTACCTTTTGTGGGGAATTTGATCCAAAAACCTGTAGTTTTCAATGTTGGCCGAAGAATTAAGCACTGATCCCATGATAATTTTGTAGGAATCATGTCCCATCCTTCTTTAGGTTCTTCCAAAACCTTTTGAGTCTCAACTTCAGTGTGCATCCAAGATCAAACCACCTGAACCATCAAAAGTCACTGCAGCTAAGAGTCCCCAAGAAAAGGTCTGTAAGGAAAGAGAAGCTGGAGGCTGCAGGTCACACCACCAGAAGCATACAGCCTGGTTACCCAAAATCAGTGATCTCTTCTTAAAGAGATGCCATAGTGAAGGGAAAAAATAAAGCGGAAAACTCTTGAAACTCTACTTTTCATTTGAGTCATTCTTGGGTCTTCCCCACAAGTCACATCCCACCACGCCATACGCCCACTCCACACACTGAGCAGACCCAATGCATGGGTTCAGCATTTTAAGACCTGGAAAATGCCAGCCAACCTCCAGGGTCACACCAATGACAAGCAGGAAGAGTGAAGAGCAAAGTCCACCCCATTCCACACCACAGCCATTGGCTTCACCATCAACCAAAGGGCCAGAGAGCTTTACCTGCACGTTGCCTTCCTACAGCTGGGTATGACCATGGGCAGTAGAGGTCCAGAAGGTCTAAGACAGCAATGGCTTACACTGGCCATCAGGTCACTGGGCCACTGAGTCTGCCCCACAGGTCCACGCTGGTGGCCAGTGGCCACGTTACACGTGGCTGTGTCCCCCTCTAGTGGCGTGTCCCAGCCAGCGTGTGCTTGGCCACCACAATGAGCCGGACACGCTCGCCCTTGGCATGGTCACCATGAACTCGTGCCTCTGCCATTCCTCAGCGGTCCTGTGCTGGGTGTCAGCATCCTTAAACCTGGGATGCACAAAGAAGCCCTCTAAGATGAAGTGATGCTGCTTCTGCCCCGTATTGAGCTCCAGCCTCCACCAGGGTGAGGTTTTCCTCTAGGGAATGGTTGGTCCACCAGGTTGAGCAGGATATTCCCACTCATGGAATCATAGAATGGTCTGGGTTGGAAAGGACTTTAAGATCATCCAGTTCCAACGCCCTGCCATGGGCAGGGACACCTCACGCTAGACCATATCACCCAAGGCTCTGTCCAACCTGGCCTTGAACACTGCCAGGGATGGAGCACTTACCACTTCTTTGGGTAACCTGTTCCAGTGCCTCACCACCCTCACTTCTCCCTCTTCAGTTGGTGGACTAGGATGGCTTGGCCAAGCAGGACAATGCTAAAACCAGCCACAGGTACCAGAGTTTGTAATGCCTCCCCTGCCTCTTATGAAGGGTTTGAGAGGGTTGGGAGGATTAAGTGGAATTTCTGGCAGCTGCTGCCTGCAGATGAAGAGATGAGTTACAGCTGTCCAGGCTGTGAAGCTAGAAAGATACCTCCTCACCACATTGGATGTAGCACTAAGCATTACTCAACTTGGTCTTCCTCAACAGCTCCGGTTCCATGGGCCCCCATCCATAGCATCACCACGGGGCAGGAGAGAAACTTGTTTTCCTTGCAGCATCTATGGATGAAGGTTGTGTTTAGTCCTGATAACACAGTAGGTCAGGCTCCCTGTTAGCTGTGTGCACCATGGGACATAGCTGCTCCTGCTCTCCTAAACATTTCATGTTTGTTTTGCTGACCGATTCTCTTAAGCAACCCTAATTGTTCCACAGCTTCATGTTTCCATATATCCTGGTAGAGCAAGCAATGCAAACTGCCCTGTGTTGCTCAAGAGAGAAGAACAGTGTTGAATCAGTGTGGTGTTTCCTTGGGTGGGAGGACAGACCCACAGTTGGATTTGAAATGGTGCTACAGCAGATGACCATAGGAGCTCTAAGAGATGGTGGGACACCCTGGGAATATGCTTGAGTATGCTGGGATTGAGCCAGATCCTTAAAAATGCTGTGTTTCAGTTTCTTTCTAAATTGGGATCCCCAAACTGGGTGCCATCGTACACTTAGCACCAGCGTCCACTGACAAGGATGCTCCAGGCTCTGCTCTCATTCACTGTGAGGCTCTTGCCATCCTCTCCTGCACCTCTGAGAGGAACTGCTTGGAAATCAGAGCTCTAAATATTTCCCAATTTTCTTGAAAACTAGGACTTTTCCCAAGCCGCAGAAATAAATACTCTAAAAAAACTAAGAAATTACCCAAAAATGCACTTTGGGAAGGGCGAAAAGAAAATCAAACTTTTGAGTATTTTTGTACTCATTTCAGCAGGCCTGGGTCCACACACACTGGCCACTCTGTGCTGCTCATCTCAGCTTGGTAGAAAGCCAGAGAGATGGTTAAACATCTTCCCTTTGGCTTTCCCTCGATGCCAGACGTGCCCCAAGGTATTTCCTGACTCATGCAACATTTGGGGCTGTATGAAGCCTGTCACTTTGTACAGTGTTTCGAGGATGGAAGATGACCCGTGTATCAATGTCAGCATTTACAGCTGGGAGTCCTTTGAGACCCACGAGTCACCCACGGCTGCGCTTATGAATTCTGGCATCTGTGACAGCAGCTCTGTGGGCCTGGGTAGCCTGAACTTGCTGCTGTAATTTCCCCTTCAGACACACAGGGGGGAAAACGCCTCGAATCAGCAAGCTGCTCACAAATATCAGCTTTGAGTCCTCCTCACATGGGCTGCCAGGAACGAATTCATCTCACCCACTCACCCCAAAGAGAGCCCAACCTTGGGAACTCCAATGGGCTTCTCTACAGCTTTGCCAAGCACTGACACAGGCTTTGCAAGAACAACCCACTGAGGAGGGATGGGGTGAACACACACTGGAGAGGCCACCATTCCTCCATGGGTTAAGAAGGGACCCTGGCTGGTTATCTTACATTTTACAGGTGGTTACACTGAAGGAAGATGTGTTGAACCCTTGGCCATGCATGAGCTCCCCACGGTGTGCTGGGGATCTGTCCTTTGTGGGGTGATGCATCCTGCAAATCACAGCAAAGGACCTGTCTGAGGATCTCAAAGGGGTCCAGAGATGCCCTCCAGGCTCTCAGCTGTTGCAGACACCACTATAATGTGTTACACATCTCAGCATGGCATTCCCAAAGCCTCAGCATGCCAAAGGCCTTCCTTTCCTACATGGGTTCTGCTATTTCTCCCCCCCCAGAAAAGTAATAGGAGATGCCCATTGGCATCCAAAGCTTAGAGAACACTGAAGAAACCCTTGAGAGGAGGAACACAGCCAACCTCACAGCTTCAGTATCCTGATCATTTACTGCCTGAAGGGTCCTGACCTAGGATATCTCCCTCGATGCTGAGTATCTTCCTCAGAAGTGTTAGGGAGCTCCTATACTTGTAACATCCCTTTTCTCTAAGACACTGCTTATCCAGACACCAGGAGTGATGGGAAGCCCGGCATCCTCCATCTCCTGCCTTTCCACCTGTGGCATCTCTTCCTCATCATCTGTGACTCGAGAGCACTGTACTTTTGTGTCTGCCTCACTAACGCCATCCTGGCAGGGCTCCTGCATCTCAGCACTCAGTGGTCCACCCTTGGACACTGTAATCCTGGTAGCCCACAGTACTCTCCATGTGTCCAGGGCACAAAGTCCAAGTGCTATCCCTTGGATGGGAGAGGACATTGGGTCTAGCAGCCCTAGAAACAGTACTTAGCTCCTCCTCATCCCCTAGCAGCCATCCCTCCACTTGACTTTGCCCAAACCCCCCCAGGAATTACCCATCAAGGAGATGAGATGTTGCTCCACTATCCACCACCACCTCATTGCTGAGTACAAGAAACATAGGTACATGGACAACAAAATCCATCATTTTTAATCCCTTCTCCATCTGATATTCAGCCTTTGCCAAGGCACCCTGGCTCCTTCCACCTGCCCACGGCTTGTCCTCCATGTGGAGTTTCTCTTTCCTCCAGGCTTTTCAGTCTTTCTCACTAACCTGAGTGAGACAGTGAACATGTGCCTTTCTGATCCCATCTCCTCCCCAGATTTCCTGTGTCTGAGCCCCTCTGCATTTCCCCCATTTCCCTGGCTCTGTGGTATTTACAACCCATCTCTTTGTTCTGCTCTGGAGAAACCCCAGCGCTGCAGACTTCCCCCTGAGCAGGGCACAGGCGATGGATGTGGCACTGCCAGTGTGGGGCTGATTTTCCATCCCTGACCTAGGCAGTGTTTTCCTGACTTCAAGCCGAATTCACAGACATATATACATATGTATATATGCATATTCATAGGTCAAATATAAGCCAGCACCCACAGCTATTGCTCACCTCAACAGTCCCATTCTTGGTGGTTTCTGTTAGGAGGTTTTCTGGATCACATCTGCCCCATGGCCCAGAAGCCCCTCTAAATTCAATATGCGGAACTATTCACGTCTAACTGATTGACTGTCTCCCCTGTATCTCTCTGATCTGCACTTTTGAACCTCTGATCAGCAAATCCCTACTTATGCGGGGTCCACAGCAAGTAACTCATCAACCTGGAGCCTGTTATCAGTACAGTTGGCTTAGAAGGGGCTGCATTGCCACAGGAGAAGTTTTGAGACTCAGCAAACTGAAGCAGGTTGAAAACCACTGAGCAGAGGCTTGGGGATCCAGGGTCTGAGTCTGAGGCTCTGCACTTCCAGACCTGAAATGTTAGTAAGAAACTATTGACTTTAGTTGGGATGAACACTGCTATATTGACGGGAGGAGGAAGTACAGACCGAGGTGGGGAGGGGGGGGGGAGAAAAAAATGAAGTCAATATTTGCCAGGTGGGATAATAAATCCTGATTTATGATCGATGCAGAACGCAGCGGTTGCGTTGCTATATACAGTCCAGCGGGTAAACCGAGCCACCGCGTTTCCTTTATTTCAATTAGCTGCAAGTCATTTGCTGAGATATTCAGGGTAATGTGTAACCGAGATGTTCTGAGGGCTGCTCCCAGCCCACGGCCAAATAACCTGACACCTCTAAGTGATGTGGAACATTTTTAGCCTTTGCTGGAGGCAAAACCGAAAGTTAGACGGTGCGACCCTAATTCTCGCCCGGATTGCTGGGATGGTTTCTGTGGGTCGGGGCTGGGAGTCGGGGGCAAAAGGGAGCAACGCAAGCAAAAGGCAGCTCGTGTCAGCGTGGAAAATCCACCCCGTTGTCCCTGAGCACAAAGTGACTTTCGGCAGACGGAGATCAGAGGTTGCTCTCCTCCGTGTGCGTTAAGCGGCTTTTTGTGCCCCGTCCTCTGTACACCTCCGCGGAGCCATAAAACTCTGCCTTTCTTCCCTGCCACAGACATTTCAAGCTTCACTGATTAGGTTTGCATTGTATGGAGCTAGCTATTAAGGCCAAGCATTTACGGTCCTTCCAGTTTTGCAGGATAATTTCAGCAGCAACAGCCCCAAAGAAGTCCTTTGCTGTAGTTGAATAACCTGATTTGTACAAATATTTCAGCAAAAAAAAATCCAGGCTATTCTGATTTCTACGTGGCTTCCCTCCCTTCCTAAAGAATAATTGCACCAAATCCTCCAAGACAGAGGATAAACATGGTGGTTTCGCTTTATTATCACAAAGTACAGATTTTTCACTGCTGCGTCGTCAGGTCTGTCCCTCGCCTTTGTCTCCAAAAGGTTTTGTTTTCATCATTTTACCACCATATTGATATAGAAAAGTGCTGGGCAGCTGAGGGGATTTCACTGTCTCTTACATTTCCTGCTCTGTTGTTTAATTAGTCATTTCTGAAGAGAACATTACTTAAAATAAGCAGTTTCCCACTACAAGAGAAGATTAAACTGACGGGCCCCAGACAGCCCAATGCTGCAGTGCGAGCTCCATTCCTGATGTGTTTTGGGAGAAACAAGGATTTGGATATGGAATCAGATTCAATTATCAATTGCATTTTGGCAGAGCAGTGGACTTAAGGTTGATCTAAGTGCAGGAGCCTGTCCCTTGGTTATCTCCCAAAGCCCACATCTTCCTCCCAGCCAGGAAACAATGCCCTATCCATGCACCTTCGTCAGCCACCCCATGAAGAAGCTGTAAAGCCACAGACAGCACCGTGCTCCAAGTGCACCTGAGAGGTCCCATTAAGCACAGGACCAGAAGATGCTGCTCGTATCTCAGGTTCCTGTTTCCTGCGCTCTGTGGATGCACATTGTGCATGAAGCCAATAGAAGAGATGGTTCAGCACAGACATTGGGAAGGATTTTCTCCAGCAGCATTTTATTCACCATGGGTAGATCCAATATCCTGATCAGCATCGATCTTTTCCTTGATATTTTTCTGTTCCTTCCCACCTCTGGGTTTGGATCCCCAAAAGGCTATCTCTGCATGACTGAACAGAACAGGCCAGGGAATGATGGCACAGAGAGTTGAATGGTATAGACCTGCTAGGAACCATATAGCTAAGCCGAAAGCAAAGCTGCCTCCTCTATCCCATTCCTTGGGGTAAGACCTCCCTTGAACTCCAGCCACTGCCTGCAGGGGTGCAAGCTGGGTGGGCTGAAACTATACTGACAAGAGGACTAACAGGGTGGGTGATGCCAGGAGGGAGCTAAAGCAAGACAAGTCTCACAGCCTGCTCTGAAAACATAGAAAGAGACATGTGGGTATCACTGAAGCCGAGGATCTTGGCATTGATAACACCACCGGGTGCCCGAATAGGTCTTATGTGCAACGTGCTGAACGTGAAGACGACACCATCACAGGACACGAATGGTCAGAGGTGTTTGTCCCTTCTTGGCCACCAGCAGCATTGAAGCCTCTTTGCAATCCTGGTGGCCACCATCCCTTTCTCCCACCCTGCTCGGCTGAGCATGGCTCCCCAGTGATGGGGGATGAAGTCCCGGTGCTCCTGGATGCCTGGAGGTATAATAAGCACTGCAGAGGAGTGGGTCGGGGTGTTATGTATCCGGCTGGGGCAGGGTGAGTAGGGCAAAGGTTGCAGTCACTGGCTGTCACTCCAGCACAGGCTCGCTGCATGTGCACCCCTGTTCATGACCTGCATCAGGCACCTGCATCAGGAGTTGTTTTGGCAGCAAACCCGAGTGGTAAAGTCAGTTGTGATGCGTTTCAAACCCCAGAGCCTGGAACCGTGACACAACCTCCTGTAAGATACTACAGGACAGGACAATTCATCCACATCCCTGCGAAAGAGGATATATTTAGCTGGTGGTAAACTTGTCTCTTTCTGCAATGGTATAGTTTGAAAGCATCCAGGGATGCTCTTAAGCTCCTGCATGGACAGCGCCCACAAAGTCACCATAGAAACTTCCATGGTGTGTTCAGAGACAACATCCAGAAGCAAAAACCTTAGATCCCAAGCTACTCTGCTTGGATTTTTCAATGCCCTATTTGACAATGAACCCAGAGGAGTGAACTTTTCCAGCCTTGGCACCGGATTGCCGGTGATGGCACAGCAGCTTGTTAGGACTGAACGCCTGTGCCTGTGATTCTGAACAGTAACACAGGTAAATACACATCCCCAAGCACACAGGCTGAAGTGCTCTGCAATCCACAAGGAGCTAAAGGCTTCCCACTGCAGCTCAGAAAGGACCATCCTGACTTTCCAGTGCCCATCGTGCTGTGTTTAGTCGGCCAGGTGAGCACGGGTTACAGCAGCCGCTCGCCTTCTGTTTAGAATGGGCTGGACACAGTTCTTTTGTCAGAGCAATTTTCATCTTTGCAAAGCTGCTTGTTTGTGAACGGCACCCCTGTACAGCACCTTCTCTGAGCAGTCATCAGCGCCGCGCTGAGATGTTTGGATAGGTTGAAATAAATTTCATCAGAAAAACCACAGGTTTCTATAAAGGAGTACAATTGTCCTGTGTTTTCTGGGACGGAGGCTCCCAGAACAGCTTCTCCTTTCTCCAGGACAGGATTAATACACGCACTGTTGTTAAGTGTCCGATATTTATGGTCCATTCAGTCCTAAACTGAATTCGTTTCTATTCAGCGTCAACCCCCACAGCCTCAGATTCACCACTGAGTTTTGCCTCCCTCTTTCTCACAGCCCTTCTCCCCATCGTGTGGCTCAGACCGCAGTCCCGACTGCAGACTACCCCACTCTCAGTCCCCTTTGGTAAGCCCCAGGGGCATCAGAAAGTCAAAAAGAACCTGTAAAATATCCCCCACACCGCTGTGACTAATAGCCCTGGTCACATCTAGGGACTGAGCAAGAGTGCAACCTGTCCGCACTTATGCTTCAGCATAATTGCATTTACATCACTTGAATCCAGGTTCTGGTACACCTTTGTAAGCTTTCACAATGGTCTCAGCGCTGGAAGTCTCCTTCCTGCTGCCACCACTGGGACCTTTCCCTCGCCTGTGATATAGTGATGGTAATTTCTCTGTAGCCTTTGAATAAAGCAGCACCTGGGCAAGCCTGTGAAACACTCCTCGGGTGCGTTTTATTCCTCTTCCCCTCCACTGAGATACTTAGACATCAAAGGGAGCCTTATTATCAAATGGGGGTTTGATGTTTATTAAAGCAACACATGGGCACTAATAGAGTGATGAGCTCCGAGCCCACTGGGGGTGCCAAGGGCTCTTTGTCCCTGGTTGTTGCCCTCAGAGGGTGGCAGAGGAGGGACCCCACTGTGCAGGGTGCACAAGCCCAGGGCACCTGGTACCTCCCTTAAATGCCCTCCTGTATGTGGGCTTTCCTCTCGTCCAAATCAACCACGCTTTGAAGTCTTTAGAGCTTCTGAATGAGGAGCCAAACGAATGGAGCTCACAGAAAGCACCTCAGCTGCAGGTACTGGTTGAGCTGTGCTTCATGGGCATCTTTGAAAAGGCCAAGGGACCCCCTCTCCTGGTGAGTGCCCTTTTCCATATTGTGTCCGTTCACACTCATCATCTCCTCCACAGCAGAGGCAGTAAAATAAACACCCCTCCTGCCCTGCTGCACTGTTATCATCTCCACAGACAGCTCACACTGCACTTCCCTTCAGGGTGACTCACTCCAGATGTGTCTGCATCTGCCTTCCCTCCAGCATGGGGCTCAACCCAGCCCCCCCACGGACACCTCAGTCCCAACGCATCCTGTGGATGTGATCCCACGCTGTGACTCCTGGAAATAGCCTGGCATTCACGCCCTATGCAGGTACCCCCCCTTCCTGCTGGGTAAGTGGGGTTGTTCCCCTCTCCTCTACCTGCTGAGCTGCAGTCAGTGGCTTGAACCTGCTGCAGAAAGGGGTGGACATGCTCTACAGCTCCTCGCCCAGGCCAGGAGAGGTGTCAAGGTGTGTTATGGGCAGAAGGTGGGAGGTGAAAGGGAGGAGGAAGCAAACCCAGGAGAAACACATCTGCAAGGATGCTGGGGCCAAGTGACGGCAACTTCTGCTGCTGCTAGCAGGGAGAGGAACAGAATAAGCAGGGGATCTGCTTCCTAAACACCTCCTCAACCCACCTAACCTACCACCCTTAATGCAGGGCCAGCAAAAGGAGTCTGGAGCTAGGTGCTGGAGGGGACATCATGGGGCAGAGAAGCATCTCACAGCACCTGGAGCACACAGGGCCCATACAAAAGGCTGTGGGAAATCAAACTATGGGATCTCACGGAGGTCTTCCATGACAGCTACCCTGACAAGAGCCATAGGGTGCCCTCACCCTGCTAGCACCACTGCCAGCCCTGGCATCAGGAGCATCTCGACCAGGGATGCTCCATGGGATGCAGACGTCCACACCAGCCAAGGTACCCTGGGGACCCATGCAGAAACCCAGGTCCATGCCCAAGCTCTGACTTGTGTTGAACACTTTGGTGTTTCCCCTTGGTGAGGGGAAAAAACACGTGATGCCCAAAAACTATCATATTCGCATGTATCCGTGGATTTAGTGTGGGGTGCTCCTGCCCATGGCAGGGGGGTTGGAACTGGATGATCTTAAGGTCCTTTCCAACCCTGGCTATCCTATGATTCTACGATCCACATGGCTCTGCTTTAGCCCTCTAACCTCTTATTCCCCTGAGCCTTTCAATTAGCTCTTGCCTTCCTGACGACTTCACTCAACACCCAGAGCGATTAGGAGCCGGAGGAAGGCCACGGCTTTGTCTCAAGCGATGAGCCAGATTAATCAGCTCCAGTTGCACTGAATTACCCAGTCGGGGCTCACAGCAACAACCTCCGATTCACCAGCAAAGCAGCCAGCATCCCGCTTTCAACCAGGATAATCAGCAAGGACGTGAAAGCCAGATGAATGACTAGGTGAGGGTGGGCTGCCGCCTGTCAGGAGCTGGAATATAAGTCAAAGCACTTTGAAATTAAATCCTCGCTTTGACAGGGAACTAATGCAGAGATTTTAAAGTAGGTGTAATACACTTAGACAGGCATGTGTGCAGCCCGGTGCAAGTTGCCGTGCTTTGAATAAGTGTGTCCTGGCTACACTGAGAGCAGGCAAATGGAATTGAAAAGACAAAAGGGTATTTTGAATAGCTCCAAACCAGCTTGGCAAGATTTTAGAGATGGTAGCAAGAGGTTTTAGTAATAGACCTAACTAACAACATTGTCGGGAGGAGATTTGGCTGCCTGGGATCTTGGATTTCACACCAAGCGGCCATCTCGTGTTGCTCCTGGCTTTAAATTAAGTCATTTGTGCCCACATGGGCAGCTGGGGATAGATGGAGGAGGTATGGCAAAGGGGGAGGAGATGGGGTCCCTGCTGCCACTCTCAGCCTCCAGGGTGGACAAGCAGTGCTGCTGGGAGCTCCTGGGATTCCCAAGGACTGGCCTTTCCAGGAGATTTCAGAGGTTGATTTAAGCCTCTATGCTTGGTCAAGCATCACCCAGAGCCCGTCACCAGAGCATCAGCCCATCATCACCAGAGCACTCCACGGGGGCAGCCCTGTGAAGACACTGTGGAGATTTGCAACCTCAGCTCTGGCTTCTATCCCCTCCTGACAGAAACCTCCCAGAAGTCTCTCCTTGTTTGCCAGTTTTCAAGTGCCAAAACTTGGCGAAACTATGGTGAATCCTCAGAAACTGGGCTTTAGGAAACCTGTCCCGGTAGAACGGCAGTGGTTATGGGGAAGGCAGTCTTGGGGGTGACACTCCCAGCAATATGGAAACCCACGGCCCCATCCTGCAGGCTCTGCTTTTCCATTACCCTCAAAGCACCCAAAGTTCAAGACGGGGCTTGGAGCAACCTGCTCCAGCGGAAGGTGCCCGTGGCAGGGGGTTGGAACTGGATGAGCTTTCAGGTCCCTTCCAACCCAAACCACTCTGTGACCACCAAACGCGAGAGGACCCCCCCCCTCCTCCGCATGGCCCCGTCTCTCCTCCCTGCACCCTCAGGGATACGAGCCCCCGCCGTGCCCCGACCGCACGCACCCACCGAGCCCTTGCAGCGGGCCGGGGTCGCCGCCAGACACCCCCCCCCCCCTTCCGATGCCCTCCCCGCTACCGTCCCGCCTCCGGGGGTGTCCCCGGCGGCCGGTCCCGCCCAGGCGGCGGCGGGGTCGGGGCGGCCCCCGGGGCTGCACCCGCCCCCGTCCCGCCCCGTCCCGCCGCTCCATCCCGGGATGGGCCGGCCCCGCTGACAGTCGGGCTCGGCGGTCGCTGCGGGCGCATCCACCGGGCAGCGCTGCCGCCGCCTCCTCCGCCGCCGCTTCTGTTGCTCCTCCTGCCCCGCGCCCACCTGCGGCGGCGGCTGCCCCGGCCCCGGCGGACGGACCGGGGGGGCTGCCGCCGCCGGCGCGCTCGGTCTGTCCCTGCCGCCCTCCAGGATGAGCCCGGAGTATTTCCTGCGCTCCTTGCTGCTCATCATCCTCGCCACCTTCTCGGCCAACGCCAGCAACTGGCTGTGAGTAGCCGCGGGGCGAGGGGGGGAACCGCAGCCACCGCCACTTGTTGCTGCCCCGGGGCAGGTGCCGGCAGGCTCGGGCAGCTCCGTGGCGAGACGCCCCCCCCCCCCCCCCCCCCCCCCATCCCGAGGATGCTGTTCGGTGGTACCCGATGGGGCAGCAGGCTTCCATCCCCGTCGCGCCGGTACCCGTTGTCCCGGTGGCGGTGAGGCTCGGAGCCGCATCCCCGGGCCGGTGGGCTGCAGCGATGCTCGGATACGGGATGTTCTCCAGGCTGGATGGATAGGGGCTGGTTCTCGAGTCCCCGTCCCCTTTTTATCCTCAAGTCATGAGCCTGGACCACGCCGGGGGAGGACGGAGGTCGGGGCATCGGGTCAGAGCAGGGCCTGGGGGCTGGTGAGGTGCTGCGCGAGGGCCAGCGGTGCAGGGCAGGGTTTGGCAGGGCTGACGCTGGCCCCAGGGATCGGCGGTGGGAAGGGCTGCCCATACCCCGGAGCCCATTCCCGGGGGGGGAGCACAGTGGTGGGGGGCTGTGGCACGGTGACATTGGGAACCCACTGAACAAACACTGAAATCGTGGGTAAGGTAAACAGGGGCGGAAATCGTTCTGGAAAATTCCTGCGTGTTTGCCAAGGCGGTGGGACTGTCTTCTGGGAGACACCCCCCCCGGGGCAGAGGGGATGGAGCATGGCAGCCCCTTCCCACCTAGCTCCGAGCGAAGGCACTGGTTCCTCCTAATTAAGCTGCTCTGGTGGGAGATGGTGCTTCGCCTGCACCCATCTGCTGGGAAATGATTAGTTCCCGGTGCATGCACCCAGCAGACCCGCTCTGGGGCTGAGAACATGGGCCACTTCCATCTCACCTCCCCGGCCTCTTGTCAGTGAGGGAACGTAATGCCAGGGGCTGCTGGCATGAGAGATCCCGAGCGGCTTGTGCCCAGGTAGGCATGGCCCCACAAGCGCATCCCCCGCACAAGGAGTCCTCTCCGTACCCAGATACAGCTCCCGACTCTCCTGCCTTTTTGATTTGCCTCGCTGGAAGCTGCAGGATGTGGGTGGGTTTTGGAGGATGCTCCCTACGCCCAGGGAAAGCGCCAGGTCAGCGGCGTTCTCCAAGTGTCCTGCCCGTGGGAAAAGGTGCTCTCCCATCGGTTGCCGCCTGGGATGCGTTAGCACTTTGTCCTCCTCCCCTCCTCCTTTGCCAGATGGAGCGACTTGCATGCCACGCGTCTCCGGCAAGCGGTGGGTGGATCATAGCAGCTATCAAGGTGGTCTTTTAAGCTGTCATGCTGCGGGTGAAGGTATATTGGGAACTGTGGGAAGTGTTTTTCCTGCAGGGAAAAGAAGCCCTGCGGGATGGTGGGAGATCCTTGGACAGGAGCAGGCTCGGCTGCCCCAGGATTGGCATTGGGGGGGGGGGTTCATGAGTGAGGTGGACAAGCGGATGCGCAGAGCTGGGACCCCCTGGTCCCCAGTGCTGCACGCAGCTGGGATCATGTTTGGGAAGCCGAGGCGGAGGAGTGGATCATGGCAATAGCCGGGGAGGTCTGTGTGCAGCCGTCCGTGCTGGCGAGGTGCGGGGTGGGCGCGGGGGGCTCGTTCCTGCCAACAGGGGAGGAAAAGCAGACACATCTCAGTGCGCTTGAAAGGAAGGGGGTCCACTTGATTCGATGCTGCAAAAGTATCGGGATGAAAGGATCGTCCCCTGCTCGGCGCTTTTTATTCTTTGCCTTTAGGATTAAGACAATTCCCATTGTTTATCTTCTCGCATCAGAAACAAAGGCTGCCGGAGGCAATAAACAGGGTTAGAAGGATCCCAGGAGTTATCAGATATTCGAGGAATGAGCGTGCCTCGTAGGTCTTCGCGAAGCCTCACGCATGTGGGCTCTGCCCTGCCCGGGCGCTGCCAGCCCACACCTCACCAGCACATACTTCTGCTCGTAGGTGTGTGTGCCGGGTGGCAGCCGCGGTGAAGTTTGCTTTGCCAGAAACCTGCTGGATTAGTGATTAAGCTCAGTTCTGTCTTTTCTTTCCCCCTGTTCTTTCCTAACTGCCCCCCCCAAAAAAAAGCTGCTTCTGACCTGTCCGGACTCGCATCCCCAACGCTGCCGAGAGACGCTGCTTGCAACACTCGAGCTGAAGGGGTCTTGTGTAAGCCTGGCTTTGTGGGGAAGGGCTTGCTCTGGCTCTGCAAGCGGTGTTCTCTGAGCTGCCCCATCCCGTGTAAAGGGAGACGGGGTGGGTGTCAGAGGGATCGCTCTGCTACCCATTGAGCTGGACTGGACTTTGCCGAATCTTTTGGCTAAACAGACCAAGCTCCTTTCTCTCTGGTTAGGAACCAACTGTGTTTCCTCAGTGTCTTGAGGTTGGGGAGTTGCTGCTTGGCTTGCTGCCGATCCAGAAAGCTGCTGTTCTCCAGCTCGGAAGGGATGCTCTGCGCCCCGTTCTCGCCTTCCTCCTGCCTTTGGAGACTCAGAGTTTCAAAGCTTTTCCTCCTGCCTCTTCAGGCATGGAATTGTAGACTTAAATAAAGGGCTGTAGTAAGTGCCTTTTACATCCGAGCTGATCGTGCATGGGAAGGTACTTCTAGCTTCTGCTTTACCTCTGGAGGAATCCAGGGACGCGTTTTATAGAGGGGAAATAGCCAAGTTACTTCCAAAGCAACCCACATTTCACAGGCTTGATTCAGCTTTTGAACCTGCACACGCAGTGATGCAGTGGAAGTAAAGCATGTCCTTTCAAAACCATCTCAGTGCTGGGGATGCTGTTATGTAGAAGGTTTCAGCCAAAGGAGCACCTCTCTGAAGCACTTGGGCTCCAGTTTTAGTAGGAAGTAAGGGGCAAGCAGTCATTTAGTTAGTTATTGAGTCATTTAGTTAGTTATTTAGTCATTTAGTTACCTGTTTTGGAGGGAGGGAAGTCCACCTGAAGAGGTGAACTAGAAAATGTGCTGTGGATGGAGGCATCCGCTAACTGCACGTGGCACTGGGGCCGCTGCAATCTGTAGCTGTTGGGGTGGTTTGAATGAGGAGAGTCAAACCCCATGCCTGGAAAGCATGGGGTACAACAGGACAGGGGTCTTTAATGAGTAGGACCCAGGTTATTGAGCTATCTGGGTATCACTGTAGCCTCTCCCTTGTTTTCTTGCAGCTAAAACTGGCTTTGGAGGATGCTTTCCATATGCACGCTGGGTAGCCCAAGACGCGGTTATGCCATTGCGGAGCAGCGTGTGCCACCAGCAGCTCCCTCTACCCCCTATTTAGAGGGGTTTAAAACCTCCGTCTGGGCTTGAGACTTGGCTTAAGGGGCCAGGAGCACAGATGGGCTTTTAAACCCCTTTAAAAAAGCTGAATTTGAGCACTCTGGGAAAGCGTGGAGACCTTGCAAGCATCCAAACAAGCCTGGCTAAGCAGCTGCGCTCTCATAGTAACCCCTTTTGAGAGGGAGGATTTCCCTGTCCCCCCCTTTCATCTGAACACCACAAGGTGCTTTTGCAAACACGGGGCCTGATTCTCCGTGCTCGTCCCTGCCAGCTTTGCAGTGGGAATGTCGCAAGAGCAGCCCGAACGCTCATTTTGTGCCGGGTTGGGTGGTTGTGCAATGTGGAGGATTTGGGAAGAAGCATGCCTGGGTCCTACGCTTGCACCCCTCTGGTTTTAAACCAGACTTGGTTCTTTCTTTAAGGTGATCCTCGCCAGCTTCGCCTCGAGCCTGGCTGAGTTTCATTTGCACAAGATTCTTTGCATTGTCGCTGTGACCCTCCCATTTTCCACTTGGCAAGGAACCAGTCCAGCGTTTTCCCAGTGGATGCTGTCTGTGGAGGTGCTGGTTCCGTCGATGCAGCAATCTCCAGGGCAAAACTGCTTCTGCCCAACCCGATACTCTTGGGTTTTGATGCGGAAGGTGGTGCCTACCCTGGCAGATGGGACGGTGGGTTGCACCGATTGGATGTGATGCAGAACGTCCCTTGCTTTGAGGGCTGCTGTGGGTTGGATGAGCAGCTCTCTGCTTCTGGGGTGCCCAGGGCTCCTTTGCATTGCTCCATCCTGCAGGGTCAGTGTGTGCAACCAGTGACACCCATCCCCTGAGGGCGAGGGGAGGGAGGGCGAAGCCAGCAGCCCCCATTGGAATTACATTTACTTATGAATAAGTCTTGCCACTTTGGGCAAAACCAGCTGATTTTAGCCCAGCAATGAGAACAGACTGGCTTTAAGGGCTCCACCCCACAGAGGCAAGAGGCCTCTGCCAGTCTGGGTGCAGGACTTGCCACTAGTTTGGCTTGTCTGTGAGCACTGGTCCTGTGAGGAAGGAAGACTGGATGGCATTGGAAGGACCTGTGCTCACTGCTCCTCAGCACCAACAGGCATTTTTGCCTTTTCCTAAGGAAACAATGGAAACTACAGCCCAACTATTGCAGCAGAGCCTTATAGGTAGGATGGACAGGAGCGAGATAAAACCGCTGTGCACCCCAGGTTGTGCAGAAGAGGATCAGCTCCAAACATGAGCAACAGCAAGAAGCTGATCTCCTCCTTGCAGTGGCTCTCTATGGCTCTGTGAGTCAGAACTGGACTTTTGCATTGAAGCCAAAGCAGCGTTTATGTTACTCTCCTGGGAGCTACTGTCCGCTCTATTAATTTATCCCTGTGGATGGAGAGAAATGCATTACAGCCATTTATTTGGGCTTCCTTAAAATGATGAAATTGCTGAGCAGTCCTGGAGGTTGACAGCTTCCAGGGGCTCTCCTGTATTCCCAGCCACGCTGGCTCTTCCAATACTTGATTTTATTGCCTTAAAGCCTGAAAGTTTTCTGAATCCCCAAAAATCCCATTCATCCGAGCCTGCTGGCACGGTACAAAGCGCAGGGAACCTTGGTTTGGCTCCAGCCCCATGCCTGTGGGTGACCCCCAGCAGCATCCCCACAGGATGCTGCCGCAGTGAAGGTGCTGTGCAGGATCCATCTTGCTCTGCAGAACTGGAGCCAGCATTGTGCTCTCATGAAATCACTTGGGGTTAAAAACGAGTTGAGTCTCTTGGCCGCTGGAGAGCAGCCTGGGCTCTGTTGCAAGTTGGGTGAGATCAAACTAACCCCGCAGAAGGCTCCTCTCACCACACATTTGCAGGTTCTGATCAAAACTATAAACTCATCGGATTTTCTCCAAGCAGGTCTAGCCTGAAGCACTGCATAAGGGGAATTCCCACAGTTCAGCCCAATGGCTTGTGCTTGTCTCCTCTTGTCACAAGGCGCTGCTCTTGTTCTCAAGCTCAGGAGTACCTTCAATTGACTTACAAAGGGAGATGCAGTAAAGGATATTTCCTACACATAGAGTCACGGAATGGTTTGGGTTGGAAAGGACCTTAAGATCATCCAGTTCCAACCCCCCTGCCATGGGCAGGGACACCTCACACTAGACCATCTCACCCAAGGCTCTGTCCAACCTGACCTTGAACACCACCAGGGATGGAGCATTCACGACCTCCCTGGGCAACCCATTCCAGTGCCTCGGCACCCTCACAGTAAAGAACTTCTTCCTTATCTCCAACCTGAACTTCCCCTGTTTCAGCCTGAACCCATCACCCTTGTCCTGTCACTACAGTCCCTGATGAAGAGCCCCTCTCCAGCATCCTTGTAGCCCCCTTCAGGTATTGGAAGGCTTCTTCCAAAGCAGATTTCCAATGTGGATGCTTCTCTCAGGGTCTTCCCCACCACAAAGTGGAGATGTTGCCCTGGATGCTCATAAAGCCAAGAAGTAGCACTGGCCTGGGATCAGTGGCCAGGCCATCTCACTGTCCCCATAGACTTGTGATGGTGGGAGGCAGGCCACAACCAGTAGCTGGTGCATGTGTAGATGTGTGTTTGCTGGGTGCAGATGGTGTTAGGTACAGGGTATAAGGTGTGGGGTCAGGGTACGAGCTCAGGCAGTGGAGCTGCACACACAGGGCTGTAGGCAGGTAATGATGAGCATGGTATTGCCTCCTCCTGGGAGACTGCTTTGGCAGTTAGAGGTGAAGGTTAGGGTGTGAAATGCATGGTATCAGCCAAGAGGTGAGACGTGCAGTAACAGTGACAGGTAGGACTGAGCCAGAGGGATGCTTTCCTTCCAGGGAAGAAACCAGACAGGCTCTCAGGTGATGACTTGGTAAATGATGTTTTACACTAAGAAGGGATGGAAGGGCAGGATATCTATGCCCAGGAGGGCTTGCCTGGTCTCTGGGAGGGACATGTCCTGCTGCAGAGCGAGCCACTGGATAAGGGTGAGCTTGCAGGTCGCAGATCTCCACAGATCCTGACAGGAACATGCCCAAGTTGGCAGAGCTGCTGAGCCATGCCAAGAATGGGGCTGGTTCCTACAACCCTAGCCTTGTTGGCACAGGAGAGTGGTACTAAGCCCAGTGCAGGACACCATGAGAAAGCACAGGGGCCCTCCTAGAGCATCCTTTGACCTGACAACCCTGGGACATTTCTCCATGCCTTCTCTCTGCTTGGAAGGGGAAAGCAACAAGGAAAAGATGATCCCCTTCGCCATAGCTGCAGGATGGCTTCTTGCAGTGCCTGATCTGCATCTCTCTGCATGCGCCTGTCTGTCTTGATGCACTTTTGGTTCTTCCATCCTAAACAAGCCTGTCTGCTTCCTCAGAAGAAACCTGTCTGCACAAGGCAATCCCAATCCCAAGTGTAACCCTGGGTCACTGGCTGGCCATGCACCCATTCACAAGAGGCACAGAGATGCACTGCTGATCCAGGCTGAGTTTGCTCCTCCATGAGCAGAGAGGATGTTTGCAGAGGCTGCCTCTCAGAGCAGAGCTGAGGCATCTTTGCAGTGTAAGACTTGGACAAGCCTTTTGTGGCCTTGGCCAGGCAGGTGTCCCAAGTAGGGTGAGGGTTTGTGGAACAAGGTGAAGCTTCTGAGCTCATCCAACTTCTTAGCATCTCTAAGTGATTCATCAGTGATGCCAGTGGCCTGGGTCTGACTTAAGGAAAACGTTCCCAACATGAGACAAGAGTTCTCACATTTGAAACTCATTTTCTTACATAAAAGAAACACTGGAGATTTCTGCTGCATCTTCCCTGACCTGCCTCTATTGAGAATTTGTCCATGACTCAAATTCCCACACCTTCCCACGGCAGGGAATCTCCTCCCCTCTCCTTCTGCCTCTATCTGCCAACTGCTGTGACTTTTCCAACATCTCCTTGTCATTCCATCAGTTATTCTTCCTCCTGAAATTATTACCATCGTTTTTAGGTAGGGCTTCCCCCCAGCCTATTCAAAGCTCCCTGGATATGAGGTTTCCTTATTTGCCATCTTGCAGGGTGGATCAACTGTGGCTGCTTAAATTCTACGGTTTCAATCTTCGTCTATATACTGTGGATGGGGGGGGGGGGGGGGGAAGGGAAGGGCTTTCCATCAGTTTTGTATTAAATCAATAACTTCTATTGAAAGGGAGCTTGTTCTGCAAGTGACCCGTTTGGATTTAAAGGCAGGAGAAAAGAAACATAAATGGGTGATGAAGCAAGGGGACAAAACTTGAACAAACAGCTTGGGGAACAGCTCACTCTTGAAATATTCTTTGCCAAATCTTGGAAAGGGGATAAAATGTGCCATTATCTGCAGGGATCTGTCCACAAGCAGGGCTGTTCTGGGGCTGCATGCGAGGCTTGTGGCATACACTAGAGCCCTGCGCAGCTCTGCATAACAATCGAGATGTGATATGTCCCTGGCTGGAGATCTGTATTGAGACCTTGTAAAGGGCAGGAACTGCTGGGTTCCCTCCTGTTGTGCCTGTTTTGCTGTGTCTGCAGGTAGACAAAGGCTTTGTCTGTGGTCTCTACCACCTCAGTCCAGGAAAACGAAGTTTGGAGCAAGGTCCGTGATAAGGACCAGGCGAAGTGCTACAGCCAGGTTTCCATGGTGACCGTGGGATGCTGCGGGTGGGTTTGGTACCTTGCCTGGGCTCTGCAGCCCTGAGAAACACTCTGAGTTGTGGGGTGGAAGCATCTTTGAGTGCTGGTGAGGGCAGAGAATGTTTCCCAGCTTCTGTCTCACCCTTCAGGTGCCCTAGAAAGGGGAAAAGGGGTGAGATGTTCCTGCCTGGTGTCCTGGATATGGTGTAGAGAGATGCCCTGTGAAAGCCTCAGAGCTGAGGTCCTTCAGTAAAGGTCCTTCCTTACATCCTTGACTCAACCTCTTGATGCTTCCTGGACCAGGGACCAAGATGGGAGGCTCCTCCCCTGCCCCAAAAGTGTGTGCTTGGGAAGCAGTGATGGTACTCATGGGATGTAGGGGACTGGTAGTAAGCTGGGAGCGTGATGAGGCCATGGCATTTTAGGCACATGGAGCCCTGCTCGCCTCCGAGAAGTGACTGTGCAAAAGTGGCTCCTCCATCCCCAAGGAAGGGCAGACACACAAGGGCTGAGGGGGAATGATGGCATACAGAGGACCTGTCATGGGGGACAGAGGCCAGAGCACTGTTCTGGATAGCTTCATCTTATTTGCCTGCCTTACAAAACAAATTACCAGACCTGTTTTTGGAGATCTGTACCTATCTTTGAAGCATCCTTGGCCTTCATTTTATCATCCCAAACAGCATTAAATTCTTGCTGGGGAGGCATCTTATCAGGTATATCTACTTGGAAAGGCTTGAAAGGCTCTTGTCATGCTTTTCTTCATGTGTGCTTTGAATTTATAGCTCCCCATCGCCTGGAGAATCCTAGTGAGCTGGGAAGTATATTAGAAAAGGAGATGATGGCCCCTTCCCTAGCAGAGCTGATATTAATGTGGCTGTTACACCTGCGGCACAGCTCTCTCCTGCCAAGGTGCCTGCAGTCAGAGCAGGCACTGATTCATCGGCAGGACCAGCCCTGCTGCTTTGCAGGAGCTGGTTCCCTGGTACAATAAATCCTGCTTCAGTTGCAGGAGGTGGGGAAAGCCAGATCAGCACAAAGGGTTGGTACTGGAGGCAGAATCGGGTTCTCTTGGCTTCCAGGCTCAAAGCTGATCGGCTGATCCAGTGTCTTAGGATGAATCTGACTGCTCTGCCGTGTGCCACCTTCCCGATGCTCACACTGAAAGGATGGCTTGACCTGGGAGGGGATGGAGCTGTCTCAGTCCGGATTTGCCTAGCATCAAACCATCCTCCCAAGGGTCAGCCAAGAACAGCAAGATGCAGGAACAGCAGTTGTTGTGCTTCATGTCCAGGACAGCAGCGCAGGGACAGGGACACTGCGTGGTGTGGGGGCAAGCAGAATCATAGGATCCCAGCCTGGTTTGTGTTGGGAAGGACCTTAAAGGTCATCCAGCTCCAACCCCTGCCACGGGCAGGGACCCCTTCCACTAGAGCAGCTTGCTCCAAGCCCCTGTGTCCAACCTGGCCTTGAACACTGCCAGGGATGGGGCAGCCACAGCTTCTCTGGGCACCCTGTGCCAGCGCCTCAGCACCCTCACAGGGAAGAGCTTCTGCCTAAGAGCTCATCTCAGTCTCCCCTCTGGCAGGTTAAAGCCATTCCCCTTGGCCTATCACTACATGTCCTTGGAAGGTGACAGCCCTGCGTTGGCCACGGTGGGGTTTCCAAGCCAGCCGTGTGCATCACGGAGCTGCGCAGCCGGTCCTCTGCAGACAGGGCTGTGCCCTCGGAGGAGCAGCAAGCTTGGGCAGAGATGCTTAGCTGGTATAAAGGCTAGAAAAGAACTTGGCTCTGAAAGCACGGCAGCCTGCCACTTCCCGCTGTCAGAGAGGCATTGCATCAAGCGATCTCCACGCACAAGGAAAGCTGAATGCTTTTGACAGCTCGCCATGCAGACTCCCCACGGACACTGCAAGCCAAGCCGGCTTTCTCACCGTCTCCCACGGTCCCCCAGTTGTAAGCGTGAAACCAAGCTGGTGAATAATTCTGCTGATGCACAGAAGAGAAAATGCTGTTCTCTCCTCCTGGGGCAGGCTGGCAGGGCTAATGGGAGGAAGAGGCTGTGACAACTTGATTTTGTGGCTGGAGTCAGCAGATCCGGCTCCTGGGACACATGGGAAGAGGCAGGGAGCAGGAGCCACTTTTGCACAGTCACTTCTCGGAGGCGAGCAGGGCTTCAAAGGCAGGATCCTGAGCAGGATGTCGCAACTTGGGAGGAGGAGGAGGAAAAAAAAAAAAAAACAAAAAAAGAAAAACCAAGCAAACAAAAAAACCCACAAGCTCTCGTAGGGCTGGGAAATGCAGAGTCAAGGAGTGAGGTTTCCAAAAAGCCTTCGCTCAGTACTCGCGTCTCTTGGTGCAGCAACGGGAGCCGACACTGGTTAAAGCTCGGTGTGGTCAGCGGGTGCAAGCGTGAGTTTTTGCCTGCCCCATGAAGGGGACCTCCCTTCTCCATGGCAGGAGAAAGTCGCTCAAAGTGGGTGCCAGCAGCCACGGGAAGGAGGGACTCTCAGCTACGCACGTGCTGGCACGGGCACAGAGAGTTGTAGAGGGTCTTGGGCTGCCCAACAGCCTGGCTGAGCCAGTGGTTAAGCTGACTGAGTCTATCCTAAGCTCCCTCTGGGATCCAGAGGCTGGGCTAGAAGGATGGACCTGGGAAACGGGCAAGCATGGGCACATGCAGAGGGCAGAGGGTTGGGTTATTGCAATGTGCCACAGGGACCATCGTGCCCATGCGCTCGGTGAGGAGGTGCCAAGAGCTTGCAAGATGCGTGCCCCAAAAGGATGAGGCCCCTCATGCCCCTAATGCTGACACCGAGGAGCAGCTCTGTGCCAACTTCTGCTGAGGATGGGGCTATGGGGAGCAGAGCATGTGGTCACCTCCACACAGGGCCAGTCTTTTCCAGGTCAGCAAAGACCTCACGGTCCCATCCACAAGCCGGGCTGCTGGAGGAGGTGCCCAGCGTGTGCAGTTTTGCCTATGGCAGGCTCCTGATTCTGTCCTCCCTGCTTCAAGCCCTGTTCGAATTCCAAGTGATGGGAAACCTGGCAGCTCCCAGAGGCCATCCTTGCCTGCTGGGGGTTGGGGGAGCTAAAAGCAGGCTCCAGGAGGGAAGTGGTTTGGAGGGCGATGCTCGTCGGTGATGAGCACACACCACGCTGCGGGAGCAGTGTGGCAGCTGGAGCTGGCAGCCGAGCACCCGTCCTGCTTGTTTTGGCTGACTTCAGAGACCTCTGGCTTTTCCTAGTAGCACTTGGATGTGCCGGTACTCAGGAGACCTGACCGGGCACATTCAGACAACGCCGAAAATATCTTCCTTGCAGGCAATAGAGGCAAAGGGGAGCCAGCAGCTGAGAGACAGGGGACCAGGCTGCCGAGGGATGGTTGTTTTCCTTGGGCTTGCTCTCTGCCAGCCAAAAATGCATCGTATGGAGCTGCAGGAGTGGTACGTTTAAGACGGACACCAGGTCTCAGCTATGGAGGGGGTGAGAGGTTAGGACCCCTTTTTGCAGTGCAGGGTATCCCAGATCATAGAATCACAGAATGGAAAGGACCTTAAGATTCCAACCCCTCGCCATAGGCAGGGACACCTCACACTAGACCGTGTCACCCAAGGCCTTCATCTCCCAACCCTTTCCTCCTAACCAGTCACGCTGTCGCGGCAGGTACCTGGCGAAGCTGTCTTCGGTGGGGAGCATCTCCGAGGAGGAGACCTGCGAGAAGCTGAAGGGCTTGATCCAGCGCCAGGTACAGATGTGCAAGAGGAACCTGGAGGTGATGGACTCGGTGCGGCGCGGAGCCCAGCTGGCCATCGAGGAGTGCCAGTACCAGTTCCGCAACCGCCGCTGGAACTGCTCCACACTGGATACCCTGCCTGTCTTTGGCAAGGTGGTAACGCAAGGTGAGCCAGAGGACACGTGCCTGGGGCGATGCTGCATGGTAGGAATGGCTACAGCAGCGGTCCGGAGGGATGCAGGAGGGTTTTCATTGCATGCTGCTGAGCCAGAAGAGAGGTAGAATAGGGAATGCGCCAGTGCTGGATTGTGGGGCTGATGGCTCTTCCCTGGGCATTTCAGCAGGGCTCTTTTTGCTGTACTGGGGACAGCAAATCCGGGCCCTTGCAGTTCTTCTGCTGCTGGGTGCTTCTCTCCTGAACCTTTTCCACACCAGCGGGTACCCACGGCATGAAGGGGCCAGCACAGGGCATCCACAGAGCCTGGACCTCTTACACGGACATGCCAAGTTCAAGTCTCCCTGCAGTCTCACCTCTTCCCCCCGAGCCCAGGAGCTTTGCTCTGCAGAGCAATGGCTGCATTTATTGTGCCTCTTCCCCTGGCAGTGCTGAAGCAATGACGAGGGCCAGACCAGAGCCAAGCATCCCAAGGTTTCACCTTGGGAGGACAGCCCTCTGCCACCCGAGGCGAGTAAAACACAAGGTGGCTGGACCCTCTGAGGGCAGCAGCATCATCACCCACCATTGCCAGCCTTCAGGGGAGTTTGTGCCCAGGGCAGCCCCCAGCCCCTCTATTCCCAACTGCTGTCCCAGTGGCACAGGGCTGTGATTGACCCACCAAGCACAGAGAGCATCAGGGTGAGGATGTGGAGGGCACAAAAGCGGCCCTTGCCTCCCTTCGGGTGCCATCTCTGGTACACCCATCACAGCACCCCTTAGGCCAAAGCCTCCCCCCAGCTCCTTGTTTGACTTCCCTCCCCTCAACTCAGGGGTGAAGATCTCTTCTTGTGAAGGTTCAGGGACTGGAAATACCAGAAATACCAGAAACTAAAAGTCGCCTCTTTTTTAGGCAGCCGCAGCACAAACCAACCAACACGATCCTACTATTAACCTCGATTAACTTGGAGGCGGCTCAGTCCCCCCACAGCCACTGCCGCCAGAGTACAGCTCGGCCACCAAAGTCTGGGCTGCGACCACCAAAGTAGTTGCCCTCTGTCCAACCAGCAAGCCAGGGTGATGTCTGCTGGCAAGACATCCCCTGCTCTGCCCCAAGCACGGGACTACCCCAAAAGCCAACCCTCCTTCCTTGGAGATGGAGGGGCTGTGTCCTCAACCGGCCTCGGAGGATGGTAGGGATTTGGGTGTTGCAAGAGCTGATCCATGGTTATGCTCAGGGATGTCCCCTGGCTTCCCAGACAAGCTGCTCTTAACCGTGGGGCACCACATAGGTAGATGCAAAAGCTGGGCAGGGGCTGCACCCTGGGGACCGGTGCGGTTCTGCACTGGTGTGCAGTGTGGGGTTGTGCAGGGTGGTTTGGGAGGCGCTGGGTGCTCCAGGAGCCTGTGTGAGAGGACGGCAAAGATCTGCAGCTGCGATGTTCCTGGAGGTGGAAAGCAGCCAAGTATTGTGGATGCAGGAGGGATTTCATGGTAGAAGTGCCCTGCAAGCATCAGGCAAGGTGGTCTCTCCATATAAGCTCTGGAGAGATCTCGCCCCAGTGGAAATAGAACCTTTGCATCTCTCTCATTCCCAGGTTACGATTTGCCCGTCTCATTCTTGTTTTCAAGCTTGTGGGCAGCTCCCAGCTCCTTCACTATTGCAAAGCAGGGCTCTCATGGCTGCAAATGATGTCTCAGGGCCGAGGTGACCGTGCTGAGACTGGTCCAGGCTTGGCACTAAGCAAACAGCATCCCTGCCAGTGGGAAGGATGAGTGTCCCGCACCTTGGAAGGAAGAGATGGAGCAAAAGGCTTCACTTGATAGCATGATGTGCAACACCAGTGCTGGGAGGGAAGAGGAGCAGAGGCACAGAGGAGCCTTTGGCCACGGGGCTGCGCACCCCAAGAGGAGCCCTTTTTGCATGCCTTGGACTTGCTGCCCTGTTTCCCACCGTGGTTTTGTGCCTTGCAGGGACACGGGAGGCAGCGTTCGTCTATGCCATCTCTTCGGCAGGGGTGGCCTTCGCAGTGACCCGCGCCTGCAGCAGCGGCGAGCTGGACAAGTGTGGATGTGACCGCACGGTGCAGGGGGGCAGCCCGCAGGGTAAGTGAGCAACGGGGGGCAGCTGAGCTGGGGTGCGGAGTAGCCAAGCATGGAAATGCCAAGCCCTGGAGCAGCCAGACAGGAGGAGAATGTAAAACACATGGAGAAGAGAAGGACCTGGGGCTGAGAGAGCTGGGCTGGGGCAGCCTGGAGAAGAGAAGGCTCCTAAAGGGGAGACCTGAGAGCAGCTCCAGTGCCTGAAGGGGCTGCAGGAAAGCTGGAGAGGGGCTTGGGACAAGGGATGTAGGGACAGGCCAAGGGGAATGGCTTTAACCTGCCAGAGGGGAGACTGAGATGAGCTCTTAGGCAGAAGCTCTTCCCTGTGAGGGTGCTGAGGCGCTGGCACAGGGTGCCCAGAGAAGCTGTGGCTGCCCCATCCCTGGCAGTGCTCAAGGCCAGGTTGGACACAGGGGCTTGGAGCAAGCTGCTCTAGTGGAAGGGGTCCCTGCCCGTGGCA
This sequence comes from Pezoporus wallicus, assembly GCF_028554395.1. Lineage (NCBI taxonomy): Eukaryota > Metazoa > Chordata > Aves > Psittaciformes > Psittacidae > Pezoporus > Pezoporus wallicus. The sequence goes on along the minus strand of NW_026642504.1, from coordinate 89,901 downwards.
GGGGTTGGAGTTGGATGAGCTTTAAGGTCCCTTCCAACCGTTCCATGAGTCTATGAAGCTCCTGTTAGTCCAAGTGAGTTAATCAAAAACGCACTTGGGAGCATGACCCATGGGGCAGAGGAAGCATTTTGTTTGTGTGTCCCCCGGGGCCACATTCCTCATCTTCCCCAATACCCTTGGGCAGCCCAGCTTTGTGGGTAGCAAGGCAGAAGAGGGGCAGGTCAGCTGTGTTTTCGGAAGAGCGAGGCCGGAGGGGGCTGGCTGTATCCATCTCATCCATGCTCTCTGCCTTAGGCTTCCAGTGGTCGGGCTGCTCGGATAACATCGCCTACGGCGTGGCCTTCTCACAGTCCTTCGTCGACGTCCGCGAGAGGAGCAAAGGGGCCTCTTCCAACAGAGCCTTGATGAACCTGCACAACAACGAGGCAGGCAGGAAGGTAATGGCCAGGAGGGAACCTGGGCAGCCAGTGCAGCTCTGCAGCCGCCGTTTTGGCTTCCTTTAACCCCATCATCTCACGCGCATCAGCATCACACTCCACATACCCCTTCCGGACCCTGCGCGCCGTGCCCTTCTTGCTGTGTCCCATCCCCTCTCGCTTCTTGTGCCTTGTGCTGCAGGCGATCCTGAACAACATGCGGGTGGAGTGCAAGTGCCACGGCGTGTCCGGCTCCTGCGAGTTCAAGACGTGCTGGAAAGCCATGCCCCCCTTCCGCAAAGTGGGCAACGTCCTGAAGGAGAAATTCGACGGTGCCACGGAGGTCGAGCAGAGCGAGATCGGATCCACCAAAGTGCTGGTGCCCAAAAACTCCCAGTTCAAGCCGCACACGGACGAGGACCTCGTCTACCTGGACTCCAGTCCCGACTTCTGTGACCACGACCTCAAGAACGGCGTGCTGGGTACCAGCGGCCGGCAGTGCAACAAGACCTCCAAGGCGATCGACGGCTGCGAGCTGATGTGCTGCGGCCGGGGCTTTCATACGGACGAGGTGGAGGTTGTGGAAAGGTGCAGCTGCAAATTCCACTGGTGCTGCTCCGTCAAGTGCAAACCCTGCCATCGGGTGGTGGAAATCCATACGTGCCGGTGATGCACGGCGGGGAGCGCCCTGCTTCTCCCTTGCCCCACGGCCAGGACTGAGGAAGGAACCCAGACGCTGCAGGGAGAGCGCAGCTCTTCACAGAGACAGAGCCCCAGAGGAAAACAGATTTTAAAGGAAAAAAAATATTTAAAGTTTCAAAAAAACTGAGCATTCTTGGCTTCTTTTTGATGATGTTCTGTTCGTTTGCTTTAGTCATTGCTGAAGCCAGAGCCCCTTGGTGCCCTGCGCCAGCAGGGATGCGTCTGCGCTCAGTGGCTGGCTGGGGACCTGCATGATGCTGCTCTCATCAGACGTGCTCCTGCTGACTCTGGAGTGCTGCAGACAGGAGGTGTTTAAGCCAGGGCTGGCGTTGGGTGCTCGGGTATCTTCTGCTGCAGTTGTTTTTTGTGTGTTTAAGCAACCTAGGGCGCTGCTGGCCTTGGCTGAGCCTGGGGAGGGGATGGAGCTCAGCCAGCGCCTGCAGCCCTGCATAGGATGAGCAGATGGTGACAGGGTGGCACTGTCCCCAGGAGGCAAAGCTCAGTGCAGGGTGATCCCCATGAAGGGGATGCAGGACATTCCTGCATCCCCCTGATGCAGGATGCTCCATGGCCTGCTGGGCGTTGGATGGATTTGGAGCAGCTCCAGTGGTCGCTCTGATTTACAGTGACCTCAGCAGCTGCCCAGGGCGATCGGAGGACGCAGTGTTCCCACCGTGCTCTCCTTCCCCTTGCAAGCCCCTTTCTCCTCTCACTTCTCAGCATCTTGTTCAGCTGGAGACTGTGAAGAGGATGCAGAGAGGCCATAAAATCATAGAAACAACCAGGCTGGAAAAGACCTTTAAGCTCATCCAGTCCAATCGTTGCCCCAGCACAGCCAAGGCCACCACTAACCCATGGCACTGAGGGCCTTGTCTACATGGTTTGTGAACACTTCCATGGACAGTGATCCACCATCCATGGGAAGCATGTTCCAATCCCTGACCACCCTTCTGGGGAAGAAATTCTTCCTAACGTGCAATCCAGTGACTCTTATTGGAGCTGGGAGCCAATGGGAGGAAATCCCAGGGGATTTCTTTGCCTCTGTCCCATAATTGCCCCCACCAGCATCCCACACCCAGGTCTCCCCTTCCGGCTCCACATGCCTGTTATCCACACCTGGTGAGGGCTCTGGGAATGGTTCCCATCCTGTTGGCTGCTGAGAAAAGCAAAAGCATGAAGTGGAGCAGTTGTTTGGGGTGAGGGAAAGATGCTGCTGGGGGGGAAAGGCAACACCTGTGCTCTGCCAACACCTCTGCCTTGCCCTCGGGAAGCACGAGAGGGCTGAGCAGGAGGGATGCTCCTATGTGTGCCCGGACCGCTGGGATTCAGTGCAGCAGGGCCCCATCTGCCCCGTCCCGCTCCCACAGGCTGGCCTGGAGCGATGCCATGAGGATAACGCGCTGTCCTACCCGCTCTGGCTTCCCTTCTGCCTGGGATCGGGTTAGTGCAGAGCCCGTGCTGCAGGACGAAATATTTGGAGAACTAATAAGCAGAGGGGCACTGCGAGGGGAGGAGGAAGCAGACCGGTTCCTCCATCCCTCACCCGCTTTCCTGTGAGCCGAGAGGAAAAGGGGCTCAAAACTTGGGGACGGCACCTCGAGGCAATAGGAACATCAGGCGAGGAGTCAGCAATGGGGTGGCATTGCCGAGCCCTCCCTACGCGGTCCCGAAGAGCCCGGCGCTGTGACCGTCGCCCTTTGGGCTGGAGGAGGAGGCTCCTGCAAACCTGAGGTCTTGTTTTTCTTCCTTGCTTCATCTCGAGAGGGGAAAGGTTGGGGGGGAACGCGCAGACATGCGTTAAATCCCGTCTGTGCCGTGGCAGTGATGGGCCGGGGGAGAGCCTGTGGTCGCTGGAAGGTCTCCAGACACCATCCGGCTGGAAGGCTGCTGACAACTGACTTGAAGCAGCGCAGGGCGAGGGAGGGTTGCAGTGAGGCATCCCCCTCAGCGCTGCCTCCCTCCTGCCTGCTCAGCCCCACATCCAAACCCCTCAGCAAAGGGTGCCCGGTGGCGGGGTGGCACCGAGATGAGCCACATGGGTTGATCCATCCCAATGGAAAACACAGGGCTCCCCACCACAGCAGCCGTTGCCTCTCTCCATGGCTTGGTTGCTCAAGGATGCAGCATTAAATCCTCGGCGGGGGGGGGGGGGGGGATCCAAGCTTTGCTCCATCTCTTTAGCCCCCCCAAGGCTGCAAGTTCTCAAGTACCTTGGAGGCTGTTCCTCCTCTTCCCAGCTCATGCAGAGGAGGTCACAGCCCTCAGGCCACTGGCCAAGTTTTCTGCTCATTGTCCATCTAGGATGAGGGCCAAAGCTGAACAAGACAATCCAGATCAGCACGGAGATAATCTCTGCGTATGGGATGTTTTCAAGCTGTGATGAAAGCTGAGCCCTTGCAAATGTCACCCGGAGATACCCCGGCTCCCAGCGCTCTGGCTCTTCTCACAGCTGTAAATTTCAGCACCAGAAGGGGGTGGGAAATGCCTTTTTCTTCTCTCCATATTTACTTTGTCCATTAAATAATGAGTTTGTGCTGAATGAGCCATGGGGTTTTCTTCTCCTGGCAATCAGGCTCTGCTGGGCTGCCTAAAACCAGCCCGTGCTGCAAACATCTCATCTCCTTGTTGGTCTCTTCCAGAGAGTCCTTAGTTAGGAGGAGAGGTGTCCATGTGGTGCCTTTTAACAGTGTGAAAGGGACACTGAGGCTGTCCTGCTCCCTCCTCCTGGTACACAGATGCTGGTGTCTGGACCACAGGCTGCATCCCTGCTTTCCCTTCGTTGAAGAAGGAGATTGCTGGCTCATCTTCTGCTCAGCCACTGGGCACATCACTGGCTTGGGAGCCCACTTACCTTAGATCTCAGGAAGTCTGAGACTTCCTCCTGCCCGGAGGGCACTGATATTCATCTGCTTAAGACAATGCACCCCTCCACTGCCCATAGCCAAGGGGGCACAGCTGCTAGGTGTGCTACTGGAAGCATCTTGCCCATGGTCTCAAGGTGTCTTTGGGCTGGGAGGGGGCAAGATGTAGATGCAGAGTCAGGGCCCTGCCACCTCTTGCCTCCATCCCTGTGATGTGGGTGCTGGATTTGCAGGGGATGTGGTGCCAGACCATAGAATCCCAGTCTGGGATCATAGAATCCCAGAGCCTCAGCACCCTCACAGGGAAGAGCTTGTGCCTAAGAGCTCATCTCAGGCTCCCCTCGGGCAGGTTAAAGCCATTGCCCTTGGCCTGTCCCTACAGACCCTTGTCCAAAGCCCCTCTCCAGGTTTCTTGTAGACCCTTTAGGCACTGGAGATGCTCTAAGGTCTCCCTGGAGCCAGCATCCTGAAGATGCCCAGCACACTCCCAGCTGCCCCCAGCCAATGCATTTCACTTGTCCTTTGTCCTTACTGAAGCCAGGGGCACTCAGCTGCATCCTTCTCACACTGCTCCTTATGGTCTGGCTCTGCTCACTTCAGCATGGGCTGCTGCTGGGTCTGCCTGCACTAACACTCTACCTCGTGTCTCTCTAGTTGTAGCTCTCGAAGCTCACCTTCCCATAGGGTTCCTGGTAAAGCCAGTGGCTTCTCTCACTTTGGCCTCCATGGGTGGCAGGCCCTGAGGACTATGTTTAAGTTCAATCATTTCTGCAGAAACAGGATGGGACAAAATGAGCCCCGAGCCTCCCAAAACCCCTTCCTTCAAATGGCTCCTCTCTTCCCGCAGTGGATCCCACCCCACAACCTCCCAGCTCCATCCCTCCCCACTCCAGCATCAGCCCCCAGGTAAAAGACTGTCTCCTCTCCCCATACCACCTCTCCCAGTGTGGTGGTGGAACTGAACCTGCTTCACCCTGCTGTGGAAACAAGGTGCAAGCAGATGGCAGCTTCTCTCTGACCATGGATGGAGCAGTTCATGTCCTCCTTGTCCTCCAGTGCTCCCACCCACTCAGCCGGTCCCTGACATCCCCCATACATCCGATAACACCCGCACCACCGCCTCCCTCCCACCGTGAGCCCCACAGCCTCAGCCTTGGTCCTCGGCCCCCTTGACACCCTGTCCCTGGTGAGCTCATCTCTCCCCTGAGGCCTCCCAAGCTGACACCTCCACCCAGCCTCTCCCACTCATAAACCTTCCTGGATGTCCCACTGCCAACTCGAGATCATCATGGCAAAAACAGGACATCCCTTCCAAGCCCTCCCCACCCTGCTCCACCGGATGGATAAACTCCATCGTTTTCTCCCATTCCCCAACCTCCCCACTTCACCACCATCTTCCTCTCTTTCTTTCCTCCTGGAAAGCCCACCCCGTGTCTCACGTACCTTCAACTTCAGCTCCTCCACGGTCTGGGTTTCACGTCTGCCAGCTCTGCACCCTCTGGTCTGAGCCCAACATGGCCGAGCGCATGGGCAGAGCTGATATTTGTCGCCAGCTGTTTTGGCCACATCACCCTCATGCCCTTTACTGGCCATCAACACTGTCATCACTCCCAACTATCTCATCCTCCCTTCCTGGGCATGCTCAGCCTCACCCGCCACCCTCCTCACAAAGCAATTAGATCACCATGGGTGGCATTAACAGTGCTCATGCAGGGCAGGAATTAACGCACGCATCCTTTCCCTCCCTGACACGTCAGCGAACGTAACAGCAAATCCCTTTGCATGTTCCTGCAGTGGCAACGGGGGTAATTTCCCTTTATCTCCTGTTCTCCCTTTGAATTTACCAGCTGGATGTAGGGAAGCCAAGTGATGGAGACAGCAGGAAACCAGGGCTTAGGACCACCAAGAAAAGATGCTTTAAGGATGGGATGGTGTCTCTCTGCATGGGCAAATGGCAGAAGAGGGCGTCCATGCTTTGGTTCATTAGCAATGAGCCACGCTTCCTTCCACATGGTTTGCTTTTGGAGCAAAAGGCAGGCTTGCTCCAAGTCCATCAGCAAACCTCCCTAGATGTGTGGTAATAGGGACAAGTGGGGAAGGAGCATGGAAGAGGACATCTTGCATACGTGAAAGCTGGTGTGATGGTGCTGCGTCTCTTCTGTTCCATCAAAGCCCAGAGAAGAAAGACACAAGGTCTGATGGATGGGAAGCAGGATGAACAACTAACCAACAGGGCAGAAGAAGGAACAAAACACAACACACACAACACACTTGGAGATGAACATGAGGAAAGGCAGAACAGCCAAAGGGAAGCAGCAGTGGAAGCTCTGCAGATAGCTCACTTGGGACTTGCCCTGGTGTAAGTGCTCTGCTTTCTGTGGCCAGCTGGAAAATCTGCAGCCGTTTCATTTCCACCAAGAAACCCAGAACATCTGGGAGGGCCCCAGAGCTCAATGAGATGCAAAATAAATCAGGCCTTTGTGTCTTTATTTCTCAATAAAGCCACTTGGCCACCTCCATTCTCCAAGTGGCACAGCTAGCAGAAGTCAGGCCGATAAAGCGGAGTGCTGGGATGATGCTGCACCCTGGAGTCCTTCCTCTGGATTGCCTGCAGGTTCAGGAATCAATTACACTCTACTCTTGGGCTTTTTCCTCTTCTCTTGGTTAGAGAAGGCTGGTGTATACGGCAGTACCTGCAAACCACACACAGGTTTGAACTCAATGCTGGTCTCCGCAATGAGCGTCAAAGGCCCTCTCTGTTAAGAGAAAGCAGTCATTCAATAGGAGCTCATCTCCCAACACCATGGCCTTGACAGAGCTGCCAACCTAACAGCTTTAGCGGGTGAAGATGCTGGAGGTGACAGCATTCCATCTAGAGGAGCAGGGGTCGGGACAAAGATGTGGCTGAGGAGGCAACGGGGGAGCCTGTGCAGGCAGAGGCGGCAGTGGAGGTGCTGTGATTTCCCCGAGCCCTCTCTTCTCAGCCAACGTTAGCTGGAAACCTCTCAGAAGCGGGCAAACAGCCCAGGGGAAGCTGAGCTCTGGACTAGTGAGGACACAGCCTGCAGAGCAGATGAAGCCAAGGCCATAAAAGCCGGTGAGCAGTGAGGGCAATGGGACAAATCCACCCAAAATCTTCCTGCATGGCTCTGCCGGTTTTCAGAGCATCCCTTTTGGAGGTGCCCAAGCTCTGTCCTTTTCCTTTCCTTTTCTTCCCTGTTTAGTGCATTAAGCCAAGCAAAATCTCACCTCCCTTAGCACTGTCTTCAGGTCATTTCACTTAAGCTTTGCCCAATAACTTTACCAACTTCTGGGGTTATTGTACCTATGGCACTACTTGTGGTGTAAAGCTGCGTTAATCGCAGCTCCTTGTTGAGGGCTATTTATTTCGTGCCCCAGAACAGCTTCCCAACAGCATCCCCTGCATCTTCCATGGTGACAAGACCCATCTGCCCACATCCTTTGCCATAAAGATCCCGCAGTGCTTTGCAGACAAGAGGAGGAGTAAATGTTTGACTGGGGAAGATGCAGAGCAGTTGGTTTGTGGCTGCTGGAGAAGGTGCTCAGCCCATCGAGATCTGGGGAGAACCCAGCCCTGCCATGGGGCTGAGCACCCAGAGCCCAAAGTGCTGGAGGAGAACGGGAAGGGTCCAGCACTCAGTCAGGGATGGCAATGGCTGCTCCCAGGAATGTCCTTGGGAATGGTAACCGATTCTGCACATGGTTTTGCAGCCAAACCCAGCTCTGGAGGGTCTGTTCTGTGCCCTGATAGAGCAGAGGCCCTGAGCTTCAATCTGAAAGTACAATAAAAATCCCCTCTAATAACCAAATTCACAGTGGTCCTGATAATGCCAACCACTTTCTTATTCATTATTTATTATGTGGGCAAAGCCACCTCGAGCTGTTTTTTCCTCATCCTATTTCTGTCTCCATCTCCCATTTCCTTCTATCCGATATTACCTCCCAAATTCCAGCTCTGATCCTCGGCTAATTCGAACATATTGCATTGCTTTACAAACTGTGTTATTTTATCCCTTTCACCTGCCACTTTTCTTTTGGATAAACACTCATAACTCCCAACAGATCACTTTAACTCTTTGACTGTCACTGGAAATTGAATCAGCCGAGACTTTCACGGGGGAAATTCCTTCCTTCCCTTTTCTTCCCTGTTTTGTGCGTTAAGCCCAGCAAAATCTCACCTGCCTTAGCACTGTCTTCAGATCATTTTACTTTAGCTTTGCCCAATAATTTCACCAGCTTCTGGGGTTATTGTATCTGCCCAGGCTGGACCTGTGGTGTAAAGCTGCCTTAATCACCGCCCCTTGTTGAGGGCGACTTGTTTCCTGCCCCAGCCATCACCTCTCAGGATCTGAAGACCCTGAGCCGTGCACAGGACACCAGATTTAGATACAGGCAGGCCCCCAGCAAAGGAGGGAGCTGACACATCTCACACCCGTTTCCTACCCCAATGCAATGGGCATGGACAGCACCCGTGAGCGAAACACTCCCAAATGAGGAGCATTTTCCTGGTGCTCCTTCCCTATCACTGACATCCCTCAGAAGCCAGCTTTGCCTCATCCATCATCTTGGATGTGAGCTCTCAGTCGCTCCAGCATCACCCCCTGCACATCAGCAGCGCTCTGGCGAGCCAGAAACAAGCTGTGGTGAAGCTGGGGAACAACAAAAACGTGGGGCAAAGGGAAAAGGTTGCAAGTAAGAAATCCCTTTTTACCCTACAAACAGAAATCAGGAGCACTTCGCTCATCAGCCTCACATCCATCACCCAGGGACCCCTGGTCAGATCCTTGGGTTTAGCTGTGCTTGCCCTCCTCAGGAACACCAGATCCACCCCCTGTAACGATGGGATCAGCTCAATCACCATCCTTCAGAATGCCTGTTCCCTTTGTCTTCCCAGCCCTAACCACCATAAACCCCGTTGACTTCCTCCTTCAGGACACTGGACCAAAGCAGGTTCTGGTTGGAGCTCCCTAGGGCAGGGGGTTTGCAGGGAATCCAAACACTTTGCAGCAAGTCCCCACACGCAGCCATTCGGGTTGTACCGAAAGGAGACCAGCATTGAACATCCCCCTCTTCACCCTGCAGCAGCTGCACCCACACCGAGTCCTGCTCAAAACCCCACCTTGGGCAACTGCTTCTCATTGATGGGCCAGCGTGGGCCCCTGCACCACCACCGCAGTGGGGTGAAACCAGTCTGGGTGTCATCCCAGTCCCGATAGGCTATGGGAACATATAAGGTGAGGTGATGGGGAGAGAAACTACTTGGAACACAACTCTCTTGCTGCCATGGGAAGGCATCTCCTGGTATTCATCAGTGGATGCTGTGCTTTCCGTCACCACCCTTCAGACATCGCTTTGAGGGAAAAGGGCTACATAGAATCATAGAACAGTTTGGGTTGGAAAGGACCTTAAGATCATCCAGTTCCAACCCCCCTGCCATGGGCAGGGACACCTCACATTAAACCATGGCACCCAAGACTCTGTCCAACCTGGCCTTGAACACTGCCAGGGATGGAGCATTCAGAACTTCCCTGGCAACCCATTCCAGTGCCTCACCACCCTAACAGCAAAGAACTTCTTCCTTAGATCCAATCTAAACTTCCCCTGTTTCAGTTTTAACCCGTTACCCCTTGTCCTGTCACTACAGTCCCAAATGAAGAGTCCCTCCCCAGCATCCCTATAGGCCCCCTTCAGACACTGGAAGCTGCTCTGAGGTCTCCACGCAGCTTCTCCTCCCCAGGCTGAACAGCCTCAACTTTCTCAGCCTGTCTTCATACATCAGAGGGTCTTGGGAGGTCCACATTGACACAGACTGACCTGACCTCAGCACTTCACCGAGGCACCCACACATTGCATCTCCTTCCCACTGAGAACCAGTAAGTCAGGAGCCACCAGTGGGACCAGATGGACCAAAGCTCAGCCAGGAGGGACAGCAGATGGAAACACCTCATGGTTCAGGGGGGACACCACAGCCCTCCATAACCTGCCACCGTACCCTTGCCATGAGCCTCACGAGGCTGCCGGGAGGTGCCTGGGTTAACAGGGCTGCTCCCCAGGGATCACAGCAATCTGTGTCGCAATGCCTGAGTCATCCGTTTCCTGCCAGTCACCCAAAATGGCCTCAAAGTTTGCACAGATGGTGCTTAATCCCCATTTGGACAATGAGCCTTTGGGCTCGTAAAGGATAATTACTAAATGGAAGCAGGGGAAGGGAGCGGTGGGAGAGGGCATGGGCAGGACCACGGCATGGAGCCGGGCAGGGCTCCGCACACAGCAGGGGTGCAGGCGCTGGGCAGGAGCCTGGTTTAGCCCCCAGAGGCTCAAAGCAAGCCAGTGCTAAACCTCAGAGAGATGAGGACCAGCGCACCGTGTCCACGTTAACCTGCGTGGAGCTTTCTGCCCTTGACCTGGCCTAGAGCCCTCTCCCTGCACGTCACCCTCGGGTACCACACGGTTATGGGTGCATCCTCTGAGGCAGCAGCACAAGAGGGACGTGGAGCTGCGGGAGTGAGTTGCAGAGGAGGCCATGGAGATGCTGCGAGGGCTGGAGCAGCTCTGCTCTGGAGCCAGGCTGAGAGATCTGGGCTGGGGCAGCCTGGAGAAGAGAAGGCTCCTGAAGGGGAGACCTGAGAGCAGCTCCAGTGCCTGAAGGGGCTGCAGGAAAGCTGGAGAGGGGCTTGGGACAGGCCAAGGGGAATGGCTTTAACCAGCCAGAGGAGCTCCCTCTCCATGCCAGGAGGGATAACAGGGGCAGGGATGGGGTTGCTCTGTCTCCACCAGCAGCAGAGCATCACACCTCAGTCCCGAGCAGCCGGATCCTGGCCGAAACCCCTCTGCTCCCTGCAGATGAAGCGGGACGGATGCAGCCAGGAGAGGCCCCGTCCATGCTCGCTGTCCCCATCCTCCTCCTGCCGGAGCCCCGCACTTCAGGAGCAATTAGCAGCCGGGTTGAACTAATTCCCCGCGTGGACGGGTCCAACACAAACAGCCCGCGCCCCACACCTCCGCGCATTCACCTCTGTTTCGGAGGGCCGGGGCTGCCTTGCCAAGAGCAACACAAACAACCCGCTGCTCCTCCAGGTTAAGAGGCAGCCCTGGAGGGCTGGAGCGCGGTGGCCGGGGCCGTGCGCGGCCGCTGCCGGCTCTTCCACCCGCAGCAAAGCAGCCTCTGTTCGCAGCTCGGGTCAGGAGGGAGGCGAGCAAACAAGGGTCCGTGTATGTGGAGCTTGTCCCCCGGGGAGCACAGGGGGAGAGGTGCGAGGTCTGGGGAGCCCCGAGAGGGGGGTTTTGGGGCGAGGGGAGAAGGGCCCTGCAAACGGCACCTGCGGGTGTTTGTGAGGCTCCAGCACCTGAAATAACAACGTGGGGAAGGGGGAAACGGGGCCGGGCCCCTTGCTCCGGGTCCCACAGCTCCGGCACTGGTGCGTTACCGGGGCTCCTGGTCCCTCCCGCAGCCAGGGATGCTCCCGGGCTTGGGTTTGGTTCCTTGGTCCTGACGGGGTTTTGGGGCTCACCTGCTCCTGTTGGGACCTCACGATGCTGCACCACAAGCAGGGCTGCCAGGCTTCCCTGAGGCACATGGTGATGCTGAGTACCATGGCTCTGCAGAGATAAAGTCGAGCCCACCCTCTCCGAGGATGCAGGATGTGTCTGGTGGCAGCACAGGGACCCCCACAACGGGCTGAAGACAGGAGGGGAGATGGCAGCAAATCCCCCTCCTTGGAGCCCCTCTGGCACAGGGCACCCCCAGGCCAGGCTGCCACCAACAGCCCCAGCCCATCAGGGCTGCCTGCGACAGCTCCGGGGCAGCATCGAGCTCCCATCAGAGGCAGCACATGAGGAACGTGCAGGGAGTGGTGCAGGAGAGGTGCAGGAGGGGTTAGGGCAGCCTGAGCACCCGCCTGGGATCAGCATGTACTGGGGATCCCAGGCAGCGTCAGCGAGGCTGTGACCCCGGTGTGGCCGCTCCTCCTTGCTGGGGCTGGAGGTGCAGGCGGGTTGATCCCACCCATCATCCATGGCAGGACAGAGCCGGGAGCACGCTGCAGGCACCCGGGAGAGAAGAGGTTACCCCAACCAGCAGAGGGGTAACCACATCCCCTGCACCATTCAGCCTCATACACCCCGGAGCAGACAGGAAACCCCCATCTCCAGGGGCACACAAGGCCCTGGCCACGGGAGCTGGGTCTCTGCAGCGAGCAGAGGTCACTGCTGCAGCTCGGGACACGTTCCCACACGCGCTGCAAACCCGCAGCTGCTGCCCCAAGCAGGCGATGGAGAGGTCCCGGGGTCAAGCTATTAAGCCTCCTATCTGCTTAAACCCTTAAGCTGTCCTGTGATCTTGGCCAGGCATCCCCATGGCGGCGAGGGAGAGCAAGCGATGCCTCCTGCCCCATGGAGCCAAGGCTTGGGGGCTGCCAGCACTGCAGGAGCAGCAAGAGGTTTGGGGAGCTGCCAGGGGGCTGGGATGGCCCCAGAGCACAAAGCAGCCCCTTCTCCACCTCTGCCCAGCCCTTGGGCTCCTTCCTACTGCGCCTGAGTCGGGTTTAGATGGAGCTGAGGAACAATTCCTTCCCCAGAGGGTGCTCAGGCATTGGAACAGGCTGCCCAGGGCAGGGCTGCAGTCACCGTCCCTGCAAGTGTTCACACACCCTCAGTGCCATGGGGCAGTGGTGGCCTTGGCACTGCTGGGGAATGGTTGGACTTGGTCATCTTAAAGCCTTTTCCCACCCTGGTTCATTCTATGGTCCTATTGCCACCCACTGATGTTCCTCGAAAGCAGGGACCTGCTGCAATCACTGCCCGGGCTCGGGAAAGCTTGGAGAAACCAACAGTTCCATTTTGTGTTGGCCCTCTGGCCGTCAGGACCTCCCCAAAACAGAGGAGACCTTCCAGGCAGCCCACTGAGATACCAACACACAGCCGGCTCTCAGCCCTTGGTGTTGGCTGTGGTGGGGGTCCCTGCTCCTTCAAGCTCCGACAGCACCAAAGTGACCAGAATCACAGAATCCCAGCCTGGGTTGTGTTGGAAGGGACCTTAAAGCTCATCCAGCTCCAACCCCTGCCACGGGCAGGGACCCCTTCCACTAGAGCAGGTCTTATTTTGCTCCTTTTTGCCACTGCAGCAAGGTTATGACAGATGTAAGGGCTCATTCTGCCCACGTCTGCACCTTCCAGGCAGCCTTCGGGAGGGCAGCAGGCAGGGAGCCAGAGCTGGGTAACTAAGCCAGCAGGTTCAGGGCTTTTTGGATGGGACAGCATCAAAAGACTGACAGACCCAGCTGCGTTCCAGAGCCCTGCTTCACCGAGGAATGCAAACACAGTGACGCAGTCCTTCCTAAACCAGCACCCCGGTCCTGAGACGCTCCCATGGCTCATCAGAGCCAGCAGAAGCTCCTCCAGGGTGGTTCGTTTTCATGTTCCCCCCTTACTTGTCCTCATTCATCAAGACCCCAGCTCCCAGCGTTGGTCTTTGGATACAGGCATCACCCAGGGAAAGCTGCAGGGTTGCTTTAGGTACCCAGGAAGGAGCTTTGGTCCCCAGCAACACTCTTGTGCTAAGGCATAAGGGAGAAGAGGGGTGATGAGCACAGAGCACACGGAGCCTGCCCTACAACTGCAGCCGTGGTGGGAGCCACAGGGTGCATCGTGCTCCCTCCATTGACATTTGCCATCTCCTCCCAAGACAATAAAACACATCTGCAGAGGTGGGGATAACAGGGCTGCAGCTCTCGGGGTTGTTATCTGCACCTGATTAGAGCTCCCTCCTGGAAGGCAGAGGGCAGGTAAAGAAGGGCCTGGAAACCTGGATCTGCTTGGTGCCTGTGCACAGCAAACCCAGGGCAAGCCCACGCTCCGGGGCTGGGCTGCGACTCCTGCCAGGCAAAGCATCCTCAGCACCTCCAACAAGCAATAGGTGCCCTGAGCACCAACCCATTGGCCACGCACCTCTCCACGAGCACAGATGTGAGTCCTGCAGACAGACAGCTGGAAAGGATGCTGAGCATCATCCGTAGCCACAGCAACGGGGTGACTCAAAGGGAGCTCCCCACAGACACAGCTCCATCCCCTTCCCATCCCACCCTCTGAGGCAGCACCCCGAGGCTCTGTGCTTTAGGAGGGTGGGCAAAGCACAGGCTGCCCCTGGCAGGGATGTCCATCACCACTGCCTTTTGCAGCATCCCTCACGGGACCCGAGCAGCACGCGTGCTGTGCTAATTTTTAACACCACGATAGCAAACTGAGCCCTCTGCAGAGCTGGAGCCTTCCACGTAAACTCGGTTATCTCCAGCAACCAAGCCTGCAATCTCCCCAGAGAATGAAACCAGGTCTGTCAGACCAGCGCTATTGTTTTCAAACCCCAGTTGCAGGAGGGGAGAGGAGGCAGAGCTCCCACATCCTTCATTGTCTGGGTGGGTTTGAGTTTGACAGATTAACCCATCCTGGAGCCAGCCCAGAGCCAAACCAGGGTGAAACCGGGAGCAAAGGAAGGGGCAGACACTTCAAATGAGGCAGGACCCAAACCCCAGCACCGCTCCCTGCACCGCCTGCACCACACAGGAAGGACCAGGACAGAAGCGATGCCCGCAGCACCACGCTGAGGCTTCCCTGCATTCACAGCCAAGTCCATCGCTGAAGGGCAGCACCAGCACTGCGTGCACCGCACTAGCACTGCGCACACATCACACACACCCTTCCCCATTGCTCCCAGGGTTAGGAGTGCACCTGAACACCCAGCCTCAGGGCGAATCATCCCCCCTCACGTCTCCAGACAGGGATGGGCTTGGTCAGGGCACGGGGTCAGAGCTCACATTTCCTAAAGCCTCCACGAGCAACACAGGAGCATCTCCAACAGCGATGCTGCTCCCTGTGCACCACCACAAGCAGGTTCTCAAAGGTATTTCAGCCCCTCAGAGCACAGGCTGAAGTGGGGGGGGACTTGCAGAGGCAGCTCTGGGGGCACCTCAGCACCTGCATCCATCAAGCTCCTTGATAAAGCCTCTTGCTCCGTGCAGAGGCAACTGCATCCCCAGCTCCCTGGGCAGCGTTTGGAGCTATTCCATGTCGCATGGGACACAGCAGCTCCACGGGTTCAAGCTTCCTCGCCCTCAGGAGAGAGAAGATGCTCCCACTGTTTCACTGAACACTCAGCATCTCCCCTTCATGCGAGGATGTGAAATGGTCCAGAAGCCAAAGCTGGGGAGAGGCATCAGTGACCTCCCTGGGACAGGTTTGTCCCATCCACCTCAGCAATTCCTCTCACCAAAGAGGCCAAATCACCCCAGATTTACCAGGGCTGAGACACCACAGGGTAAAGAGCAGCACTGAAAGGGCTACAAGAAAGCTGGAGAGGGGCTTGGGACAAGGGTCTGGAGGGACAGGCCAAGGGGAATGGCTTTAACCTGCCAGAGGGGAGACTGAGATGAGCTCTTAGGCAGAAGCTCTTCCCTGTGAGGGTGCTGAGGCGCTGGCACAGGGTGCCCAGAGAAGCTGTGGCTGCCCCATCCCTGGCAGTGCTCAAGGCCAGGTTGGACACAGGGGCTTGGAGCAAGCTGCTCTAGTGGAAGGGGTCCCTGCCCGTGGCAGGGGTTGGAGCTGGATGAGCTTTAAGGTCCCTTCCAACACAAACCAGGCTGGGGTTCTCTGACATCTGCAAAGCTGGGCTGGGGCATCTGGGCAGCACCACAGTGGGTTCAGGCTCCTCTAAACCCCAGGTCACGGCACCCGAGAGGCCTTCTGCCAGCTCCCCTGTGCCTGTGCAGAAGCTGCCCCATAGGGACAAGCTTCAGGGCAAGCAGTGGTGGGATAAGCTCAGCACAGCAGCCCTGGAGACCCAGCGAAACCCAGGCAGCTCAGCAGTGGCTGTGAGTGGGATGACTCCCCCACTGAGCCCCTCACTCTCTCCTCTTCCTCCTGATCCTCTCTAAAACAGGACTGGATTCATCCGGAGGAAGCCAGAACCAGCCCAGACGGATGCGGCTCCTTGCGCTGATGGCGCAGCCCCAAAGAGCTGAGCAGTTTGGACACCCTGCACTGCTGATGTTATACAAAGGAGCTGGAAATGTAAATGATGGCGCTGGACCTACAGCCGGTGGCTGCTGCTGCTGCTGCTGCAGATGGCCCCAGCAAAACATACTAACGATAACAACAACAGCATCTCCATCCCCGGCCTTGGCACCGCAGCAGCGAGAGCAGAGCAAAGCTTTTACGTGTTTGCCATCTAGCGGGCTGGGGAAAGCCTGCACGCACCGAGCACAAACCCCTGCGCTGCCCGGGCACCCCCCTGCCCCGCGGGGCTCGGCGATGGAGTCAGCACTGGGGTACCTTGCAGAGCATCCTGCTGATGAGCCCGGCGCTGGAGGGGGACAGGTCCTGGGACAGCATCCATCAAGGGTAGGGGGGCTTTATACATGGCAGGAGCCCCAACATCCACCCCAGGAGGGGTGAGGTGGCCACATCGCACAGTGGCAAGGATGCTGCTGCGTTACTTCTGCTTTGCCTGTCCACAGGAAAGGATAAACGCTATCTTTAGGACTAATAGGCTCATTTTTAAACGGTTTCCAGGGAAAAGGGCTGAACGCTTCCACCATCCTCCTGGAAAACCTAGCTGCCAGCTCCATGAGAAACCATCCGGGCTGCCTGGACCCACACAGGTGGGTCCAGCCCATGGGCACATCCTTAGGATCATCAAGCAAAGGGGCCATAAACAGCAAGAGAAGCACACGATCCTGCGCAGTGGCGCTAAGGAGCAAGCTGTTCACCTTCACCCAAACACTAATTCCTGAGGAGGAAAAGCAAAGTTTGCTCAGCTGCAGCTGGGGTTGAGCAAACACAACACGGATCCCTTCTGCTTCGCCTCTTGGAACAGACTCCACCAGGGTGTCACATCTGGCGAGGAAAAGCCCAAGCCAGAGCAGCGCCACCAGCTCCAGCCCCTGGGAAAGCACCGAGGAGCTGGTGTTGCTTCACCCCACCAAGAGGGGCTCCAAAGCCTGGCTGTAACCTGGAGCAAGCGGCCTCCTTGGGAGCCTGCAGCAACCCGGCCAGTGCAGACCCAGCACAGCCACCCAGGCCCATCCGCTCAAACACACCCTTAGAAGGGGTTGGTAACTCACTTCTTCATCCCCAAACCCAGAAACCACCACAGATGCTCCTCAGTCCTCTAGAAACAGTGCCCGTGACAAGTGGTACCTGCCCGGTTTGCCCCAGAGCCCTGTTCCTGGTGCAGAACACGAGCAGAGAAAGGGAAAAGGCTTTCACCTGAGCATCAGAGCCAGCTCTCTGGGTGCTAGAAAGCTGCAATTGCTGCTGCATGCTGTGGGGGCTTAGACTGGATAAAGGCAACACAATGCAGGACGAGCTTCAGGGCAGCTGCAGCTCTTTGCTGAGCCCCCATCCACCTCTGCAGGGCTGTGTGCTGCATAAGGGAGCTGATGCCCTCTCTGTGAAGGTGGGAAATGTCCTCCCCGGGCACTCACAGTGGCTTGGTGAGATGCTGATGTCCTCCCACATGCTGGGCATCGCCAGGTCATCGGTGTCCTATTCAGGAAGGGGAGGAGCAGGACTCTTCAGCAGCAGCACTGGCCACGGTGGCAGCAGGGTCCCTGCAGATGCCCTGTGTTTTCATACCCAGGGAAGTACCGGCACATCCTGCATCAGGCAGACGTGTGTGGGATCAGCACAGCAGGAATGAGCCCCACAAACCTGCACAGCGTTCATCCACCTCCAAACAGTGTCTCCAGGCACTGCATGGACAGGACCAGTGCACTCATTGTGCTGCAGGGGGCTGGCTTTTGGCACCCACACTTGAGCAGCACCCTTCAGACAGGCACTGCTCTAGGCTGAGGTGCAGCAGAGGCACAGGAGGGAGCAGATGCCCACACGCTCCCGGGATGAAGGGGCAGTAAGGGCAGGCTGCACTACACAGCCCTGGGCAGGGCCCCCGTTTCTCCAAATCCAAGGAAAAGCTGGAAATTGAACACTAACAGAAGAGTTTTCCCACATGCAGAAAGTCAGGAACTTGGTAAACACCTCATTCAATTCTACCTTTAGGGAGTTTATCCGAGCACAGATGCCGACAGCACATCCAAGGTGACAGCAAACCTGAGTTGCAGAGCTCAGGCCCAGTTCTTATCAGAGTGACCATGAAGAATATCAGGCAGAAGCTCTTCCCTGTGAGGGTGCTGAGGCGCTGGCACAGGGTGCCCAGAGAAGCTGTGGCTGCCCCATCCCTGGCAGTGCTCAAGGGCAGGTTGGACACAGGGGCTTGGAGCAAGCTGCTCCAGTGGAAGGGGTCCCTGCCCGTGGCAGGGGTTGGGAATGGATGGGCTTTAAGGTCCCTTCCAACCCAAACCATTCTGTTCTATCAGAAGCTACTGTGAGGCCTTCAGCCAGCCCCTTCCTGCCCCAGCACTACCTGAAACACCCAGGCAGATCCCAACCCGTGTGAGCAGGCTCCATGGGCAGCACCCAGAGGCAGGCACTGCTGCTGGAGAGGAACCCACCGTGTCCAACGCTGCCGGCTCTGCTCCCCAACGGTCCTGGATTGGAGTAGAGAGCGCTGGATCCCTGTGCTGCAGAGCCTGACATCAAGAACAGGCTCGTTCCTCAGCCCAGTCCTGCGGGCCGAGGCCACCAGAGGGCAGCTGGAAGCGGAACAGTGATTGACCGGCCAGCACCAATGCTCCACTGCTGAGCACTGACACCCACAGCAACCTCAGAGACACCCCACAGCATCCTCACAGACACCCCATAGCATCCTCAGAGACACCCCACAGCATCCTCAGAGACACCCCACAGCATCCTCACAGACACCCCATGCATCCTCAGAGACACCCCATAGCATCCTCAGAGACACCCCACAGCATCCTCAGAGACACCCCACAGCATCCTCACAGACACCCCATAGCATCCTCAGAGACACCCCACAGCATCCTCAGAGACACCCCACAGCATCCTCAGAGACACCCCACAACATCCTCAGAGACACCCCACAACATCCTCAGAGACACCCCACAGCAACCTCAGAGACACCCCACAGCAACCTCAGAGACACCCCACAGCATCCTCAGAGACACCCCACAGAAACCTCAGAGACACCCCACAGCAACTCAGAGACACCCCACAGCAACCTCAGAGAGACACCCCACAACATCCTCAGAGACACCCCACAGCAACCTCAGAGACACCCCACAGCATTCTCAGAGAGACACCCCACAACATCCTCAGAGACACCCCACAGCATCCTCAGAGACACCCCACAGAAACACCAGAGACACCCCACAGCAACCCGAGACACCCCACAGCATTCTCAGAGAGAGACACCCCACAGCATCCTCAGAGACACCCCATAGAAACACCAGAGACACCCCACAGCAACCCCAGAGACACCCCACAGCATCCTCAGAGACACCCCACAACATTCTCAGAGAGAGACACCCCACAGCATCCTCAGAGACACCCCACAGAAACACCAGAGACACCCCACAGCAACCCCAGAGACACCCCACAGCATCCTCAGAGACACCCCACAGCATCCTCAGAGAGAGACACCCCACAACATCCTCAGAGACACCCCACAGCATCCTCAGAGACACCCCACAGAAACACCAGAGATACCCCACAGCAACCTCAGAGACACCCCACAGCATTCTCAGAGAGAGACACCCCACAACATCCTCAGAGACACCCCACAGCATCCTCAGAGACACCCCACAGAAACACCAGAGATACCCCACAGCAACCTCAGAGACACCCCACAGCATTCTCAGAGAGAGACACCCCACATCATCCTCAGAGACACCCCACAGCATCCTCAGAGACACCCCACAGAAACCTCAGAGACACCCCACAGCATTCTCAGAGAGAGACACCCCACAGCATCCTCAGAGATAACCCACAGCAACCTCAGAGACACCCCACAGCATCCTCACAGACACCTCACAGCATCCTCAGAGACACCCCACTATACATGCTCTGTTCCCTGGATGAGGACCTGACTGTTAATGCCCCAGGGAAGCCCTCTTCCCATTGCAAAGTGGTCTCTGCTGCCAGGGGGTCTGTGTCCATTTGGTCCTTATCCCAAGGCTTACCTTGGTAACTCGGACCCAAAACCTCCCTGGGTAAGGAAAAGGCTTTACTAATTCCAAGGGACCACTAGACCGGGGGTGATCAGACAAAGACACCCCCCTTTGTTACCCTCAACATCCAACTGAGAGGCAGGTGGAGGGCAGCAGCATCAGGCTGCGTCCTAAAACCAAACCCAATCTATACCCAAGAGTCCTCAGTCAGACAGGAGCCTGCAGCAGCCCTGGGAGCTCCATTCCCCTGCTCCTCTGCCTGAGCTAAAGCCAGTTCCTTCTGTCACCAGGCTTTGATCCTGGTCTAAGCCCATGACAAAGGTTTTTCTCTCACCTGACTCGGTGAGGAGCTGCTCGGTTGGCTCCAGTTCACATGGGAAGAGGAGGGAGGAGGTTTGGATGTGCCAGGTGGGTCCAGCAGGATCACTGCTCATGATAACCCTGTTGTGGAGCTCCAGCCTGCGCCCTGCCACCGGCTGCTTGTGCAACAGCATCACAGAATAGAATCATAGAGCAGTTAGGGTTGGAAAGGACCTTAAGATCATCCAGTTCCAACCCCCTGCCATGGGCAGGGACACCTCACACTAAACCAGGGCACCCAAGGCTCTGTCCATCCTCGCCTTGAACACTGCCAGGGATGGAGCATTCACAACCTCCCTGGGCAACCCATTCCAGTGCCTCACCACCCTCACAGCAAAGAATTTCCTCCTTAGGTCCAATCTAAACTTCCCCTGTTTCAGCCTGAACCCATTACCCCTTGTCCTGTCACTACAATCCCTGATGAAGAGTCCCTCTGCAGCATTCTTATAGGCCCCCTTCAGACACTGGAAGCTGCTCTGAGGTCTCCACACAGCTTCTCTTCTCCAGGCTGAACAGCCCCAATGTTCTCAGCCTGGCTCCATACAGGAGCTGCTCCAGCCCCTGATCGTCCTTGTGGCCTCCTCTGGACTTGTTCCAACAGTTCCATGTCCTTTTTATGTTGAGGACACCAGAACTGCACACAATGCTCCAAGTGAGGTCTCACAGGAGCAGAGCAGAGGGGCAGGATCACCTCCTTGGACCTGGCTGGTCACGTTCCTCTTGATGCAGCCCAGGATATGGTTGGTATGCAGGACAAGTCATCCACGCTCCAGCCAACCCCAGCTCCCTGCTCCTGCTTTCTGCTTCCCAGGCTGGGTTTCAGGAACTGATTCAGCTCATGAAAGGGACAAATCACCATAGATCAGCAGCGGGACTAAGGTGACAAAACCAGCAGGAATGTGCAGCCAGGAGCAGGGACTGCTCCTTTTGCCACCGACAACTGACTTATTCGTTATCCCTTTGGGATGACTTTTAGAGGTTTTGGGGCAGTACTTCCCTGTTTCGAGCTTGATTTCTGTGCTTGTTTTACTACTCAGCAGCAGGAAGGTCTCCAGGCACCCAACGGGTGACTTGCAGCTCTCAGAGGAACCACAGCAAGGGATGTTTCTCAGTGGAAGCAGAGCATGGGCAGAGAGGGGAAGCAAAGCCACAGACATCCCCAGCACAGGACCCCCGTGTAACACGGGGGCTGTTTCCTGCAGGTCCTGGTGACAGGAAGGCTGGGGCCGGGGCAGTGCTGACAGCAGCGCTCCCAGATCCCACTCAAAGCCTGCTTTTAAAAGGAGGCAGCTGCTGCCAGCTGCAAAATGAGACCTCGATGGTGGCCAAGGAGCAGAGGACACTGCTGCCTCCTGGGACAGCGCCAACATCAGCAGCCTGGTTTTAGCTGCGCCTCCAGCAGCAAACGGCAGGGGCAGATCTGCCAAGTGAAACCAGACCCAGGAGCAGCTTTCCAGGGGGCCCTTCAAGCTAATGCCAGCGGCTCCCACAGCCCCAGAAGCCATTTGCTGCTGGAGGACAACATCCACCTAAATGTTACCTTGCACAGATCCAGCGAGCACACTCCAAACACCCTCTGGGATGCGAAACAGAGCTCACAAAGCGTCCTCAACTTGGAGATTTGCACATGGAGTGGAGCTAACAGCGCTCTTAGAGCTGCATCGTGTCAACTCTCCCTTTGCAAGCCCCATCAGGGAGGGAAAGCAGGCAGACATCACCCAGGCAGACTGCAAGATGAAGAGGACCATGGCCACGTCAGAGGAGATGGCAAACAGCTTGGGAAGGCTTCCAGGCACTGGCAGCATTTGCCCATTGGTGTACTGCAGTCCAGGGAACCTGCTGTGGAGCCCGGGTGCCTCAGTGCTGCTGGTGAAGATGCAGCTGCTCCAAAGAGCTTTTCTCCCAAAGGTGTTACTGGATGTGCTCATCTTCCCTTACACAACCCCCTACCCGTGTTTCAATGAGGGCTGCAGCGCAGGAAGCAGAACACACAGACCTGATGGCAAGAACCAGCACATGACTGGGGAGGAGAGAAGCAAAGAAGGTGGCTGAGCAAGCAGCTCCCTCTGGGAAAGCTGCAGGGCTCAGCCTGATCTCCCAGTGCTCAAGAGGAGATGAGCCCAGCTGCAGCTGCTGCTCAGCAGCACCGTTTCTTCCAAGGAATGACAGTTTTCCATTGCCCTGCAGTGGGAGAGCACAATAAAGCTCATGGCCACACAGAGCACAAGGAAGCTCTGAGAGAACAACCAGCCAGCAGCATAACACAACCTCAGCACCAGTCTTGAGTTACAGCAACCACACAGAGACCAGGCCTGCACCAGAAGCTACAGGAACAGCACCACTGGTTACATCAGCTTATAAACAGTGGGACAGATCCACATATTAACTAAAGCAGCCAGGGAGGGACTGAGCTAAGAGGGTGTTTGAAGTGATCCCCTGCTCAGGAAAGCAACTACTGCCCTGGAGCTCTCACCCCCACCACTCATCAGCCCTGGAGTCCCACCTCTTGCTTTGGATTTCACAAGAGGCAGGGACTTTCCTCCACATCAAGTTCTTGCCTATTTACCTGAGAGTCCTCGATTTCCATACTGACAACAACAGCACAGTGGGAAACAAACAGTTCATGCTGTTTGTCACCTCAGCATACATGGGTTTCATAGAATCGTGTAAGAATTAGGGTTGGAAAGGACCTTAAGCTCATTCAGTTCCAACCCCCGGCCACGGGCAGGGATGCCTCACACCAGAGCAGGTCGCCTAAGGCTCTGTCCAACCTGGCCTTGAACACAGCCAGGGATGGAGCATTCACCACTTCTCTGGGCACCCTGCGCCAGTGCCTCAGCACCCTCACACTACAGAACTTCTTCCCTATCTAACCTGAACTTCCCCTGTTTCAGTTTGAACCCGTTACCCCTTGTCCTGCCACTACAGTCCCTGTTGAAGGGTCCCTCTCCTGCATCCTTGTAGCCCCCTTCAGGCACTGGAAGCTGCTCTGAGGTCTCCACGCAGTTTCTCTTCTCCAGGCTGAACAGCCCCAATGTTCTCAGCCTGGCTCCATACAGGAGGTGCTCCAGCCCCTGAGCATCCTCACGGCCTCCTCTGGACTTGCTTTACCTGATGCAGCTGAAGTGGTCGGACTTTGTGAAGGCTCCCACCTCCTCTCTTGTCACTTTGGCATCAGCTTGACCAGGAAAACCAGGCAGGAGAATCCACTGCCCAGCAGGAGAGTATCCTGCAAGATGCTTCCATGCAAATAGTGAATGTGATCATCTCCCTACAGAGCTTAATGGAGCTAATGGGAAGAAGGGTGTAGGAATGCAGCTGAGGCAGGGCAAGGAGTAATCACTGCTTAGAGACAACAAGCACCTGATAAAGACATAGAAGCCAATGGAAGCATGAGCTCTGCTCACTACCTGTTCTTAAGCAAAACTGGTGCAGGATTAAGAACTGGAGGCTCCCAGGAGAGCCAAATGAAGCCCATGAGCTAAGCTGTTTGAGCTTGTTTAACCTACTCCAGCACCTTGTCCTCTCTCTGGATAGAACAGCTCTATCCCAGCATCGCCATGGAGCTACCAGACAGACTTCTGCAACACTAATGCAACCCTGAGAGGAAGGAAGCAGCACTGCTCCTTGAAAAAGATGGTTTTCCAACATTCAGTACCTCCAGCGCTCCCTCCAGAGCCAAGTTCAACCTCGTGGCACTGATTTAACAGAACAGACTTTATTGCTTGGCCAAATGGACCTGCCAGAAAGTACTGGCCCAGACCACTGCCATAGGAACAGATGCAGAGGGACCAGATAGTGACAACCCTGAAGTAAGGATGAAGCCAAGAGAGAAAACAGCTCAATAGGGTAACCCTGCAACCTAAAACACATGTTCTGAAGGGTTCTCCCTCCACCTCAAGCAGTTTCCTGCCTGATTTCATACAGGCAACCCCCTGGTCACCAGCCTTGCTGCTGGGTTTAGACAGGTGAATTAGGCTTAGCTCACAGAAGGTGCAGAAGCTCACTTCAGCCTCCTGTAAGCACACAGAGCAGCCACCAGCACTCAGCTGTTACCAGCACCATGAGCACCAGCAGCACTTCCAGCCAGGAGCCACAGCCCCACAGCCAGGCTTCTGCAGACGTACCTGAGCTGCAAAGCGGACCAGCAGCAGTAATCAGATGGAAAGTGGAAACACACATCTCACACCAAGCTTTTGGATTACAGCACCCACCAAGTCAGCTTCTTCGAATAAAAGTGACCTTTAAGGAGACTCTTTGGGATGTGTTTTAATAATTAATACAGGTTATGCAGCAGCAATGTGAGACTTCACTGGCTCTTCGGCCAGAATGAACGAAAAGGTGTGAACCCTGTGTGGTTTGGGAGGGACGTGGGTACAGTGTCAGGTGTCCCTCGGGTTTTGCTGCCTGCCCATGAACAGAGAAGCACAGGCAGCTTCCACAAAGCCTGCCTTCTTGACAGAAGAGGTGCAGACCCCAATGACCCCCCAGAAGCCAGCTTTTAATACTTGGGAACATGCTCAATGATGAGTATTCCTTTAGTTCAGAGCCACCATCCCTCCCTTCAGAGCTGGGTGCTACAGCAAAGACATTGCTTTGAAGATTAGAGTGACCCTGACAGAAGTGAGGCAGCAGCAGAGATGAGGGAGGACATGAACTGACAGGATTAAGCATAGAGACCCAAACTAACTTGCAAGGAGGAGAGTGGGGCTCGCATGGGATAAAAGCCATAAAGTCCTTCACATTCAAGAGAAAGACAAGGGAAATAACTACCCTCAGGCAGGCTTGTGAAGATACTTTATGTTTAATACATCTGAAAAGAATGCATATACAAAGAACTTAGACATGAAAAAGCATTGGTTCAACACTACCGAGTCTACAAGAAACTGGAATTTTGGGAGGTGGAGAAGATTCCCTAAGTCTTAAAAAACTTTGAATTTGCAAGGCCAAATAATCTTGTGGTAAACCCCTACGATGGTGCAGTCAGTGTGGGGAGACCCTGCACACACCTCAGGGGGCTGGAGCCCGTCTGATGGGTTCAAGGGTACCTAGGAGCCAAACGAAGAGAAAGGGGATTCCCTTCACTGGTCCCCACATGGTGCTACCCAAACAGCAGAAACCCCTCCCTGCAGCTGCTTCCCACTGACACAGGTCTGCCCTTTCCACCCCTCCCAGCAGGATGCTGAGCCATCCAGGAAGACATGCACCACCAGGGCCAGCTCCAGAACTCATCTGAACCCACAGCAGGTTCTCTCAGCAGTGTATGTGCTGGTCACTGTAATTAATTTCTCTCTAATTGAGGACTGGCAGAAGATGGGTTTGTTAAGAGCCAACGGAATCATTGGGCATGCTTAAAAAGGTGCAGCTCTCCGTGACATGACAAAAGCTTATGATGTCAAAGATTAAGAAGAGGCTGGCAAGCTACTTTCAAGTCTGATGGTGCATCCAGAGAATAGGATTCTCCTATTCCTAAGGCTTCATAACTTAGAGGGTGGGGTAGAAATTTATGACCTGCACGGTGGAAAGCCAGGGGAAGAGATACAAGGCAACTTCAGAGGAGATGCAGATACATTTTCTACACTCCTCCTTAGAGGAGCACCAGCTTGGGACATTTTACTTTGCCGTGTCTGTCTTTAGCCCTCAAGTCTGCTCACACCCAGGCTGCTGGCTGGCTGCAGAACAGCCCCACGAGTTCTTGCCACCAGAACTAAGTCTTGCCAGACTGGCCTAAGGGACAAGGCTGCAGTAAAGCAGCCCAGAATTAGTCTGTTACAGAGAAAGTCATCACAAGCATGCCTGGATCTTAAACAAAAAACAAATTAGAAACAGTAAACAAAAT
The DNA here is from genome assembly GCF_028554395.1 of Pezoporus wallicus. NCBI lineage: Eukaryota > Metazoa > Chordata > Aves > Psittaciformes > Psittacidae > Pezoporus > Pezoporus wallicus. The sequence continues at coordinate 63,626 of NW_026642504.1, read as the reverse complement.
AAAAAACTAGTACTGATCAGTGTTTTCTGGTAATAGAGAATTACTCAAAATTAACTAGTTTAACTGAATTGAGGGGGCACTGGGGAATAAACACTAACATTCTCATCTCACACAGGGCTGGGGGGGAGGATGGAAGTGAAGGGCATTTGTCATTATTGCGAAAAACAAACTTTAAAATTTGGATCTTTAGTTTGATTTTTAAACATTGCTTTTAGTACGACATCAAACACCAGCTCTGCAGAAGGGGCTGTGGAGGGATGTTCATAGCAGCACACACCTGCGAGTCTTCTTCGGCTCCGGAGGCTCCAGGGCAGCCAATATCGCTTCGTCAAATACATTCTTTAGGCCTTTCTGGAAAGGGGCAGAGAGAGAAAGGGGCAGTCTCATTTCAGAGCTTTCACACAAACACAAGCACCGAAAGCCAAGCGGCAGAGAACCCCCTGAATGATGAGCCCAGGTTTGCCACCTACAACTCCCAGAGCCTCCTCTGCTCCTTCCCAGCGCCTTGCTGTGCTTCAGCACCTGGTTTTCTGAATGGGAACACGACTCCTTTGAGACCAGACCAGAACACTTGGTGTATACTTGTCCCTGCACGCGGCAGGGGGTTGAGCTAGATGATCTTTAAGGTCCCTTCCAACCCAAACCATTCCATGATTCTATACTTCACACGAAGCAATGCACACCTACCAAAGTCATTTCCTTAAGGCAATTTTTATCATTAGCTGGCTGCTAACACATTTCACATGCTAATGACAAAGCAGGAAGTGCTGCATTCAAATGGAAGAGCCCGATCCGGAGCAGCAGACACCCGTGTGAAGGAGAGGAGACAAGGCAAGAGACATGCAGGAGAACAGCCCCAGTCCAGTGCTGGGCAGGCTCCGGTGCCAGGCACCCACAGGCAGAGCCCAGGAGCTGTGGATGGTACCGGAGGAGTCGGGATGGAGGAGCAGGAGCGGGCACTGGACGCAGGGTTAAGTGTTAAACTGAAGCCAGGAAGTGCAAATCAGAATAAAGCTTCATCAGTCATTTATACAAACAACTGCAGTTTTTAATTTCAAACTTGAAAGACAAGCTACAATTGATGTTTTCTCCTTAAAACAATAAAAATCAGAAGCATGATAGTAAGAAGCAGCTTTACATCTTACAGTAACAGGCTTTAAGGTTCTATTATTGAAATGGAGAGCTCTACCATGTTAGTGAAAGCAAGAATTTTAACAGTTCATAAAGCAGTAGCAAGTACATTGAGATTTCCTTCCCCCCAGGACCGACAAATACTCCACCATAGCACAGACAGCCAAAGCAACAGCAACAGAAAAACATCTCACTGCACAAAGGAGACCCAGAAAACCCTTCACGTTACAGCTCACTTGCAGATCACCGGTTCAGGTACTTTTGGCATGCAAATACAGTTAACAAGAGTCACAAGTAGAGATTGAAAACACACCCAGCGGTTTCTTCCAGTTGGACTGAGGAAGATCAAGCATCATGTCTTATTCTTTAGATCTTTCTTTAAAGAATGATGTAACCAGATCCTTTCCCCCTGAATTATAAAGCTACCCACATCTGGCAACCCCAGCAGCAGAGAGTTAAGCGAGTCCAGTTCATGTTCCACATCACAACAGTTTACTAAAGATCTTAAGTATTGTTTTCAGTCCAGAGCTAATACAGAGGTTGCTCTAAGGTGGTAACAGGCACAACAGCTTTCAATCAAGGTGGTTTTATTCATGTTTTAACCAGGTTTCTACAGTAGTGGGACAGAGGAAGCAGCAGCAAGAGGGGAAGGAGAAAGTTTAGAATATACAGCACTTCCTTTTGGGCTGAGTTTCCGGAGGCTCGAGGGCAGCTAGGATAGCCTCATCAAACACATTCTTCAGACCTCTCTACAAGACAGAGGGGAGGAGAAAAAACAGCAGCCAGGTTAGAGGATTAGAGAAAAACAAGCAGATACAAAGAGCATTCAGGATAGACCAGGCTGAATTCACAGAGGCAGCAAACAGATTTACTTTGTAAGAAACAAAGTAGATCCCAGGAGGAAATCTCATTTAGATGACCCAGAAGTCAGTGTTAGAGACAGACAGAACATGTGATGGACCAAGTTAAGACAAAACGAACCCCAAGAAGGGCAGAGGCACAAACACAGTTGGCAGGAACACAGAGTGGGAGGCGCTGCACAAGAAATGGTGGTTTCCACTTCACTGTGAACGCACACGTGGGGAGAGTACAGGGCAATAAACACAGTGGAGAGCAGCCGGTCCCACCACAGGGATCCAAAGGGTCAGGTAAACCTTTTGCAGTCACCCACAGTGGGTAAGCAAGTGCCTCCAGTGTACAGGCTTACTGCTCCCAACCACCCCAGTGAGTCCAGAGCAAAGGCTCCAAACTCCTTGTGCTTTGTGAATTCAGCCCCTGAATAACTGAAGATCTCCAGATGGCTGACAAAACAGGATCTGGGATCGAAGCAGAACCTCTCTGGTGAAGCAGTCACCACCTTCAGACACTGGATGCCAGTCCCCGAAGCAGCGATGCGACACCTCACCGGTGCTGCTAAGGAGCCAGCATGGTAACGGTGCGGTCAGTTATTCAGCTCAGTACCAAAGCCAGTCTAACCAGTCAAGTCATGGGAAGACAGAACAGCATTAGGACTGGAGTGACTGAGATCCAACAAGCAGTCAGAGAGCTGCAAGGGGGCTGCAAGGGATTACACTGGAGCACGAGGCAAGCACTGCACCTGCGGTAGCACAACGGGAGCTGCAGCTCTGCTGAGCCACACTAATGCCAACGGTGAAACCCAGCTCCGGCCACGCTAACTGGACTCGCCTAAATCTGCTGTCATGAGAGCAGCCTTCTCAAGTTCAAAACTGCTTGAGCCCAGCTCAAGACAAACAGAAACTTCAATGACTTCCTGTCAACAACAAAATGAAGATTAACTTTTTTAATCATTCAAATGTAACTGGTTTCTCCCTCACAGGCTGGACTGGTACATCCCTTCTAGAAGGTCTTTAATCTTGTTTTACATGGGAGATCTTTAAGGCAATTCCATCTGGAAGCATTTAAGTCCATATTGTTACAGGCAAGATTATACTTGAGAGAACAGAAGTTAAGGAAATCACCATGTGCAGCCATTCTGTACATCCTCCCAGCAGCTCTTTTTAAATGAGCTGACAGAAGAGCTGGAGACCCGAGATAAATCATACAATAACGCCTATGGGAAGGCTGAGCACTAATTAGATTTTCTTGCCCTGCAAGAATAAAGCTGTTGTATAAACTCATTATGCCCTGTTAGATAGATTAAGGATGCAGGCAGGGCAGGAGTCAGGGAAACATGCTTCCTTAGTTCTGCTCGGGGATTCCGCTCTTGTTTTCCTATTGCACAGGAGAAATTAATTTGGAAGACAGAATTTGGGATTTGTTTTGAAGAATCCAGCAATAAAATGGAGAAGGGAAGAGGAAGGGGGGGGTGGAAAAACACAGGAGAGAGACAAAATATTTGTGGAAGTGGGAGTGAGCTTAAAAGCCTGGATGAACCAAGAGTAACCACAGGAAAGGACCTGGGTTTGATACCACTGGCACACGGGCCTCGATACAGTGGTTAAAGTACCACAGCTCCTGTGCTGCACTGGGACAAGGCTGAGGTCAGGCTCCTTCACCTCCCTTTGCAGGCAGTTTAAGACACTTCATAAATCTGACTGTGCCAGAACTGTCAACCCAGCATCAGGGGGAGGAAAGGAGCTGAATTCAAAGTTCTCCCTTGTGTTAGGTACCAGCATTGAGCTTCAGGAAGCCCACTCACGCATTTAACTCAAGTGTTACAGTCTGTTTAGTTGTCATGTCTGTCAGTCACCATTTCCTAAAGCAAAGTGTCACCCACTTTTTACAGTGGTATTTAGTACTGTTATGTAGAAAAACAAAGACAGACATTGAGAAGTGCTTTCATCACAAAAAAGGGATTTCACAAGCCCAGGAAAGGAGGGATAGAACTGTCTCCTCAGTACTGCTGGCATCCAGCCTCAGGGAGGAGGAGATAACTCAGCCTCTTGACTCCAGAACATTGGCTCTTCCATACAACAAGCAAATTCTTGCTCCCAGGAAAAACAACAACATGCTCTGGCTCCATGATTTTATGATCACTTGCTACCATGGTGTCAAAGTCATTTCTAAATTAGCTGGGAAGGAACAAGCCACCCTGGACTGCTGAGGTGAACTGTGGAGATGAAGGCCAAGGTAAGGAGAGACTGAACTATTCAACTGAGTCAAGCTTCAGTTGAAACCAGCTACTGTGACTGCTTTGTAGCTAAGAAAGCCACCCTCCTAAAACCATCAATGGGTACACGAGCACTAGTGCTCTGAAGGAAATTCAGGCTGAGCTTCTAATTCATGAGGCTGTTCTCTGCAACAGATAGTTTAGTCTATGTGGAAATGAGAATGGATAAACACTGACATTTTTAATTGTATCCCCTCTTTCTCTGGTAATTCTAAGTGCTTCCATGCAATTTAAGCAGACTAAACAAGGCAAGTTTAAAGCTACAGAGGAAAGGATCTCAGTAAGCAGTACAGGACAAAACGGTCCTGGTACATATTAATCCAACTGACAGGTTCTAACAGGTTCTAATCAGCAGCAGGACTCAGGATGTGCCAGACACCATCTAAAAATGGTACTCTGGGGGTGACCAGATCTAAGAGAAGTACAGCTCAAGCACAATTAACTCTCAGCTTGCATGTGAGCAGTAGGGAAGCACAGCCAAAAGCACCTTTGGATCAAGGATTCCCCAGGATGGACTGTGTGCCTCACCACACCACCTCCTGCACAATTCCATCAAAGCCTCTTCCTCCTCCAGCAAACAGCCAGGCAAAGCTTTGTTAATCAACATGCAATCTGGGCAAAAGGTGCAAGACAGGCAGGACTTCAGGCTTCTTGAAGCTTAGCAATAAAGCTTTGTGCTGAAGATACTAGAGATGAATATAACAAAACTGAAAACGTGAGGGACTTGACACTGTGCAGCCCTAATTCCATGCACATCAGGTAGGAGCAAGTTCTTTAGAGTAGCATTAAGGAATCTATTGAAGAGTTGTCACAGTTCTGCAAGACCAGGCACGCAAGATCAAGTTCCCAGGGCACCCAAAGTCAAAGCCACACATCAGCGAGGCAGCCGATGGCTCCCATCCACCCCACCCTACTAATCCTAACTTAAAGGGAAAGGATAATCAGGTTTCCTGGCCTCAAAGCAGCTATTTTTGTTGGCTTTAGACTCATGTTCACAAGTCAGTTCACTCAACATCATCATGTTCACATCTTAAGAGCTATTTTATTATTAGTTTCTCTTTCAACAGAACTTCCACCTTAAGACGGACACGGGAAACAGCTCCCCACCAAGTGCACAAGAAAGGAAAGCAGCTCACAACTGCTTCCAGTCTCAGAAGTACCAGTACTGACTTCAAGAAGTTTTTTGCCTTTGCCTGCTCTCTTCAGCAGCGAGCTGCATTCTGTGTCCCGCTTACTATCCATAACACACCTAAGTTTTCAGTAGCTATTGTCCTCCAGCACAAAAGCCATAACAGCAAACACATCCTCCTCCATCACCCTCTACGCTGTGCCTAATCTGCACAGGCCGATTTTCTTTGTACCGCTGCCAAGTCCTTGTGCCTTAGAACAACAGGACAAAGAGAAAGCTACAATGTCAACACCAGGAACAGAGCTTATACCCTTTCACATCCATACTAAGCTGGTTTTCCCCATAACTGAAAAAAGCCTGGTATATAAGCAAGCAATAAGGGTCCAAGACCACCCCTCACCTGCGTCAGTGCAGAGCACTCCACGTATTTGACAGCCTTCAGGTCCCGGGCCAGCTTTTCAGCAGTCTCTGGAGTTATGGGCTTCTGCTTGTTCTTGGCAAGTTTCTCAATTGTTGAGGGGTCATCTCGTAGATCAATTTGGGTGCCAACAAGCAGGAAAGGAGTCTTTGGACAATGGTGAGTAATTTCAGGTACCCACTAAAGACAGAGAAGACACAGTATTTGTTACTAATTAAGTAACAAATAAGCTAACTCCTGACATACTTCCAAACCACTGTGGCTGCTGTCTTTCTAGGCAGAACTCAACCAACCTTTTCTTTCACATTTTCAAATGAAGAAGGAGACACCACTGAAAAACAGACCAGAAATACATCTGTCTGTGGATAGCTGAGTGGTCGTAATCTATCATAGTCTTCCTGACCTACAGAGGAGAAAATTGACACAGTATTAGCCCCAGACAGTGAAAAATCTGCCCTTTGCAGGCAATCAGAATGCAAATTTCAGCACAACAGCATTATTGTGTTTAATCCTAACTCTTAAGCAAATACACATGCCCTGAACCCAAACATTCAAAGATCCTAGTTCTCAAATCCAGAAATCATTCAGTTGCTGTGTAACAATGAGCAGCTTAACAGCGCAGGGAGCTGGGAATCCGGCAGAAGCATGTGTAATGAATGCTTAGATCAAACACCCTCAGAGTGCATCACACTCTCCTCAGTTATAAAGAACAGCTGCTGAACGGGGATCTGCCTGTAGATGAGGTGTTCTGCACCTCCTCCATTCATTACAGGTATTGTGCCATCGAATTTCATCTCCCTGCAAAAAACCCTGCAGTTTGGAGGAAGAACAATCACTAGGAGGTTCCGACTTAGCTTGTGAACACTGAGGAAGGTATCCCCCAGGCAGCAAGAAGAGAATGCTGCCATTATAGGCGAGTGTGTTCAGGCATCCAGCAGCATTCCCCTAGAAACACACAGACAATCCAGGCCAGGCTGTGCTCCAGGGGAAGCCAGGCTCCTCCCCCTGAGTCCAGCAGAGGCAGAGAGAGCCTGCAGGGCACTGCCCCACCAGCTCAACACTGCCCAAGCTCATTCTTAAGCCTCCTCCTGCTCAGTTCACTGAGCACTCTGCTTTCAGAAGCAAACCTGCCTGAAGAAGCTTTTGTACTCACTGGGAGCCAAATCAAAAACTTGTGATCTGAGGCATTTTGAACAACTGATGCTCTCTCACCTATCACAGAGAGCACACACATCTGTGATCCTAAAGGACCTAACTCAACACCTGGGACAGCTCAATGGAGGCAGATCTGCAGCTGGAAGATGGAGGTCTACACAGCTTGTTACAGCCCCATGGACACAGAGGAGCCAAACACCGATCGGAACATCTTACTGCAATTAACAGACTACTCCAAAGAGCTTGGTCTCCATAGCATAAGTTCAAAACAAAGAATTTCTTTTTAATTTAACAGTTAGCAATAGGGGGTTTAATCATATAATGGCTTGGGTTGGAAGAAACCCTAAAGAAAGGACCTTAGTTCCAACCCCCTGCCATGGGCAGGGACCCCTTCCACTAGAGCAGCTTGCTCCAAGCCCCTGTGTCCAACCTGGCCTTGAACACTGCCAGGGATGGGGCAGCCACAGCTTCTCTGGGCACCCTGTGCCAGCGCCTCAGCACCCTCCCAGGGAAGAGCTTCTGCCTAAGAGCTCATCTCAGTCTCCCCTCTGGCAGGTTAAAGCCATTCCCCTTGGCCTGTCCCTACAGGCCCTTGTCCAAAGCCCCTCTCCAGGTTTCTTGTCAGCAGCTTTAGGCACTGGAAGCTGCCCTAGGGTCTCCCTTCCGTCTTGACATTTGGTCAAAAATAGGCTGTTTACTAAACAAAACCCACACACAATCCATGTATTTTAAACAACATGATTTCCTCCTTTAGTTTTGTTGAAAAATGCAGAAACCCTTTATCTTCCAGGTTTGGAGGTGATTTGATACTTTGATTAGAGGTGAAAGTTCCAAAGTTGTCATCTGGTGTCACACAATAAAACAGCTCTATAAAGCAAGTGGAACGTTTTCTTGGTTTGGTATTTGGTTGCTGTTGTGGTTTGTTTGGGGGCTTTATTGGTTTGTTTAAGAACTCAATTTAGCAACTCCCCAAAGGTCAAGAATGTCGAATCAAGGAGTATCTTTCCCTTTCATAAAAAACATAATCAACTGTATGTCTTCATGGTCAGCATCACCTCAGCTAAATCTTGGGCAGTGACACAGACCCAACCAGTTGATTTCTCACCTGCAGTATCAAAGAGGCCCAGGGTGTAAGGCTCTCCTCCAATCATCACCGTTACAGCATAGTTATCAAAAACCTGAAAACAAGAGAAACACATTCAAGAGGATGTGAATAAGCCACTTCTCAAACCAGCACCCTACTCACCTTGCCAGGGCTCCTCGTTGCAAGTCACCTGCACAGGGTAAGAGAAGCCCCGAGGCTCACAGTGCTATTGCTGTTAAGGCTGTTAACAGGACAATTCAATCTGGAATAGGGATGCAGGAGCTGCTTCCATGAGGCATCTAAAGCAAGGGAACACTGGGTATACGACTGCAGGTAACAGGGGAAAATCCATTGAGTAGAACACCTGCAACAGCTCTTGCCTGTAATTGCAAAAAGACTTCCCACACTGCACACAAATCTCCACCTTCACACTTGGTGTGACACATAGAACACATCCCCATAGAGACTGAACAGATAAACTTCAGCACTGCCCTTCAGGGCACAGAGCTGTGGGGCTGCTTCTGACAGGACCTGAGCCCTCTGACATTCGTCTCTGCGAGCATCCAAGGAATTCTATAGAGCCCATCTCTCCAACAGGAATTTATCTTCCATCTTTGGAGGAAGCACTACAGATGGTCAAAATCAGTCTGTGTCAAATTCACTAAGTGGAGAATCTGGCTCCTAAGTTATATTGTCTCTGTACAGCAGCTGGCACAACAGTCCTGTCCTCAAGGGCAGATCAAAAGCTAATTATGCTGAAAGGGTTTCACCCAGTAACTTGTTTACAACACAACTGAGCACAGGGAGCTACCCAAAGCCGCCTCCTTCAACACCCACATAAAGGAGTAAACTGTCTGAGGTCAGTATCCTTCATTCAAGAACCATTTGATCTTCAGAACCACAGGAGACAGCATTTCAGAAAGTACCCTTGGCAAAACATCCTTCCCACTGCCACGAAAAGACCCACCTTTACCTGCACTGTGCTCCAAGGTCACCCCAAGCCAGCAGAGAGCTCCGAGTGAGCACAGGGAAGTTCGGCTTCAGCACCAAACTGAGTCTGAGCAGCTCCCACAGTAGAAGGAATGAACCCACAACACTTGGAAGAGGCCAGCAGCCATCTCAAAAAGCTTTTCATGCAAGTGAGGGAGAAATAAGCAGTCACATGCACCTACTAACAGGGCTTTAGGAAGAGCTTAGGTCTTTCAGAAAAATCCCACTAAAAACAGACCAGTGAGACGGTGCTTCAAAGCTGAATTCCAAGAGCTCCATCTGCCTCCCCTCCACCCGACTGTCCTGCTCACAGCAGTACCTGACACTATGCTGACTTTTCCCAACTCTTCACAACCCACAGGGACTGAGAAAGCAGCTGCATATCCCCAGGAACAGCAGCAGAAGCAGAGGTCCACCCCTGGCACACTATACTGGATCAGCATTCAAGATTTTAAAGTACAAGAGATTCCAACCCCCACCTCCCTACCTGCAGCCAATCTTTCACACAGCACACTGGGTTTGCCTCACGGAGCACCCCAGACTAAGGTCTTGGGGCTGAGGAGGGTGGGAAGCACCTCACAGAGCACGTTCAGTATGCCATGCCTACTGCTTCAAGGCTTGAAAGAACAGACCAGGATGGGAACTCAGCTACTGCCAGGGTCAGAACAAGAAACTGGATGGTCCATGCTGAAGGTCAGAGCATTTGCTCTTTCAAAGCTTCTTTCAGATGACCGAAGATGGTCAGCAGCTTAATCCCCCAAAGACACTCCTCATTTTGCAGTGGACAGGGAGTCAATAATACTACTTGAAGCTGCCCTTTAGGGGAATCAGCACTCCCCTGCATCAGGATTCATTTCTCAAGCTCTCTATCTACAAAATGGGATTTTTCATTTTTGCTTTTTAAGGTACAGCTACTACTAACAGGTCTGGGGTTCAGCCCCAAGCTGGCCAGGGTTACAGGGCTGGCCTTCAGACAGACCCACTGCAGTCTCACAGCATAATCCACAGACAACTTCACCCTGGACTGTGCCAAACAGGCTAAAAAGCAGAAGAAGAAGAATTAGCCCAACAAGAAGCTCCAACTCCTGCCAGTGCCAGACAGCCCAGAGCTTTGGTGTGACAGAACTCACCCCCAACCTGCCCATGCCTCTCCACAGACATGCCCCTCGCTGTCCCTTCTGATAATGGCAATGGCATCAAGAACATGCAGGTGACAAATCATGTGTAACCAGCAGTATGAAGCCCATCTCCCACTGGGAAATAGCTTCAAACAAGAGAGAGGGCTGCAAGACACAGTGCCAAGTTAAAGAAACTCATCCATCAATCTGGACTGGTGTATTCTCCAATGTTTGTCCAGAGAAGACGTGGCTGCCCCATCCCTGGTAGTGTTCAAGGTCACGTTGGATGGGGCTTGGAGCAACCTCCTCTAGTGGAAGGCATTAGCAGGGATTTTCAGACAGACAGTACCACCATCTGCAGGACAAACTCAGAAGCTTTCAAAATACACACTGTAAGATGACAGCATTTTTTAACATAATTAAAGGATCATGTCACTAGGGGTAAGTATAGAAACACTCGCTGCCTGAACTCCCACTTTCATTTTGTCTTGACCATAAAGAACAGCTTAAATAGGGCAAGCAGAGCTCCACAGGTCAGCACAGGATGTGGCTGTCCCAGAGCATCACAGCAGGATACTTAACACCACTCTCAAAAACTTGAGCACGGCAATACACAGTTTCAAATACAACTTCTTGAGTGATCTGTACCAAAGGACCTCCATGAGACAGGCTGAACCTGGGTCCCCATGCCTGCAGCACAACCCTCAGGCTCCTGACAGTGGCCACTGCATCCAACCTGAACACGGGTCTGAGAGTCCTTTCGTCTTTAGTTCCTGATCCACAACTAAATACAATCATTTTTGTTCTGTGGAAGCCTGTCCTATTCTTAACAAACCTCAAAGTTGGCAAGTTGAAAAGCTCTGGGTAGTGGACAAAGCCAATACCCCCAAAAGAGGCAACGATGTTTGTTGCAGCTTCTTTTCCACAGAGGGTATCTTTATAAAGAAGTGACTATTCCAAAAGAGCTATGGGCAGAGCTACCTGGCACCTCAGAGGAGCCCTCTGCTCTTTTAAGTTGCTTTATAATAGCACAAAAGATGATTGACCCTTTCAAAAGCAGGTGCTAAACCTCTCTGTGATGCATTTCCAGATCCAAATTTGTCTGAGGTACCTCAAAAAACTCTTCAACTCATTTATCAGTAGATGATGGCCTTTCTGGGTCATAACAGAGAAAACTCATGTCAAAGTGTCTTGCAGCAACCTCACTAAAACACTGAACCACCTGAGTGCCCGAGCTGTATCAGCATATGCAAGATTGAGAAGAAAAGCACTCTTCTGTTAGAAAGATAATGCACACACCACAGGCAGGCAGCAAACTGCTCCCACTTTGAGCTTTACATAAGGCAGGGATTCAGTATCTCAGAACGACAAGCCTGCAAAACTCGAAAAGGTTACTCAGAAATAGCCAAGGACTATGCAGATATTTGGAAGTACAAATGAATGAGGCAGCACAGTCTAAATCCAAACCTATTTCTCAAGCTTAGCTGCAGTTAACCAGCCACACTTTGTAACTCACAGCAAGACCTCTGGATTGCAAAGCAAAAATGAGCATCTAAAAATAGACCCTGGCTATTCTAGCAACATAAATACTGTTTTCCCTAAAACTGAAGGTGTAGCAAGGGCTGAGGGAGCAGGCTGAGAGCTGGTGCTCCTGCTGCCTGCTCTCCACTCACAGTCCTGACAACTGCAAATTATCTCATTCACAGAATCCCATCTGGCGGCATCAACAAACAGAAACCCAGGTTCTGAGGAGCAGTCAAGCAGCAAGAACTGCCTAGATAGAGGAAAGGCAGCCCAGCATCACCAGACAGCATGAAAGATGGGCAGCAGTAGCATATCAGAGCAACCGCTACTCTCCCATGATGTATTAGTCTCCAAGAGGAAAGCAGGCTGCGAGAATGAGCATTAGGATATGCCCAAAGGTTAGTTAGGAAGGAAGCTCCTGCTGCCCTACCCCAATGTGACCCAGGACTATGGGAGCCGTTGGCACACTTACCGTTGGTACATATTCCGATGGGAATTTATTTGTTGTGTAAGAGATTAAGAGACAGGTTTTACCAACAGCACCATCACCCACGACTACACACTTGATCGTCTGCATAGCTGAAGTCTACTTGAATATCAGCTCCAACAGAACCTAGGGAAAAAAGGAGATATACACATTTAGATGTTTCTCACACTCACTAGATAGCAGCACACATCATCAGTGAGCTTTGACTGGAGCCCAAACCACCTACAGCACACGTTTGGGATCTGAAAATAAGACATTCCTGGTATATCTGTGCCTCCATCACACATCCAATAGGAAGCTGCTCATTTTCATACATGCAAATACCTCCTCTCAACACCAGACCCCTCCCACAGCATACACTGCACCATCTCAGACTATGTTTGGCGCAGTCACTTCTCTGCACCGCGAAGGAGCACTGGGTAAATTCAGTCACTGTTTTTACCTACTTACCCAGAGGTGGGCAAAAACGTCTTCAAGGCTTTTCCAGCTTTGTTTTTAATGCAGGGAAGCATCCAGCCTTAGAGGCATTGAAAGTCTGAGCTGGGGTCCCAAGAGCTGCCCAGTAACACACGTGCCTCCCAGGAGATGTGCCCTCTGGAGAGCACTTGGGTAAAGCAAGCTCAGCAAGAAACACAGCAGCAGCACCTTTCAAACTAGGTTATGGGATAAAAATAAGCAGGTACAGACAGAAGTAAACATGACTAATTCCTCCTCTCCTCACCTTTTTTAAGGCCTAAGTACAGTTCTACAACCTTCGGGTTCAAGTTGCTACTTAACATGTACGTTTATCCCCACTTTGAAGTGGCCAACAGCTCAGTGGGGTGCCAGTTCCCAGGGAATCCAGTTACTCCCATGACATTACAAAGCCATCATGCACCCAGTTACCTTCACACTGTTCCAGCACAGCCTTCAGCACAAGAACGAGATCAGTATTTGCCATCAGCACCTCCTCCAGACATTAGCTACAGTGCGAGACACTGCTGCCCTTCATCCATATATGACTTCAATGCAAGAAGTGCCAAGCCTCTGGCCATTCACCCACACAGAGGTGTGAAATCCTGACCCCACAAGCCTCAGGCAAAGCCCCCACTGACCTTCAACATCTCCATATTTGAGTTACAGCAACACAGATTTGCAAACCGAGTTACCCCCTGCCAGGTTGGGGGGGAGAGGACAGGAAGGGACAGCCTCTGCAGCAAATTCACCCTCAGGATGGTGGCAGTGCTTTACCCTCCCACGGATGGCACCACAGCTCTCAGGTGGGGGTAACTGCATTAAAACTGAATTGACCCCTACTGAACTCTGCATGGGGGCACTTCATGTCTCAGAGGGATCTGGAAGCACAATGCAGTTCCAGGTTTTTGAGTGCTCTGGTCCCAGCTGCAGCATGATTTGATACTACACATCACAGCATCACACTTGCAGCGAAACGTAACTGGTAACTCTAAACTTATAGCACTCAGTTTTGTTTCGGATGCTGCAGGGATGCTCAGAGATTTACACAAAGCCAGTTACCTTCATAATAAACAACTTCAGGAGCTCCTACAAACAGTACTTGTAGAAGCAAACTAATCACCACCATCCCCACCAGCCACAGGGAGATGTACAAGCAGTCAAGTACAGGAAGTGGCAGCAAAGGCTCTCTTGGAGCAGAACATCAGGCAACATCTGGAATGTCACACTCACAACACCACTGCCACCGTCTATACATTTCCATTTATACAATCTTCTTCCAACATATAAAGATGATGGATTTGCACAGGCAAATCCTCTTGTACTGGCTCCCCTGTTAAGTGTTTCAGTATCAGAATAACAGAACCCATTGATTTATGCAGCAGACCTCACTTGCAGCCAGCACATGACCAGCGAAGCGTATCAACAGGCCCTTCATTAATGCTACAAAAAAACTGAACACATTTACTCAGATGGACAAAGCAATTGCTTCCATTTCAAGAAACATTTTCTGCATTCAGGTCAGGTTTGTATCTAGGCAGTATTAGACAATATTGCCCCAGCTGTGAAGGTGCTGCATAGATGGGCCTTGTTATGCTGGTGGCATTGAGCACAGAAAACATTTTAGACTAAAAAAGGCACCAGAAAGCAGGCAGGCAGCAGAGCAGCTCAGTCTCACATGGAGACAGGCTTTTGCTCCCAGCAAAGGTGGAAAGGGAAGGGTCACTTGTTCAGCAGATTTCAGAAGCAAATCAAGACAGGTACCAGGCATGGGTAACAACTCAAACACACTCATGTTAAAACTAGCCCAACTCACCAGCCTGCCCTGCTGCCTCCCCCATGGAACAGGGCACCACCACCAGCCATTGGGCCATGCTGCTGCACAGTACAGGGAACAGCCTCCTTGAACCCTGTTCAGAGCCAATATATGCAATACAAAACACCACTCACACTGGTGTCCCTGCCACAGCTCAGATGCCTTTTGAACTGAACTGGAATTCATCACAGTCCCCCCAGAGCCAGAAACCCCTGTCCCAGCCGGCCCTGCCCACCCAAGAGGGCATCAGAGCCCATCCACCTCCAGTTTAACAGCCCCTTCAGAGAAACCCAGCTCCCTTTCCACCCCTCAGCAGACATCCCAGACATTCCCTATCCTTCCCCTCCCTTCCTGCTCTATCTCCTTTCCTACCTTCTCGCCCCAGCTATTTCTATTTCCTTGTTTATCCATAACTCCAGTTTCATATCCGCTTCAGCCACCCAGAACCCACGCTAGAGGAAAAGTCCAGACTCTGAAGCACTTCCTATGTTCACTGCTCCATACCAATCCATGATTAACTACACATCTTAACAGTCTGTACTGTGTAAGAAAACCTCCCATGTGTTCACATATCATAAACATATGCTTAGTGTTACTCTTTAAAACTTCTTACTCCAGAGAGCATCAAGCAAACAACAAAATGGAACCACAGCATCAGAAAGCGCATCAGCTCAAACAAATACGCTGCAAAACTCCACGTCCTTCCCCACCTCAGCACAGCCCAGTGCCCACACTGGCTCTGGGGGAGAAGCTGCTGGGCTTTGGTAGGGGCTCAGGGCAAAGACAAAGCACAAGCTACACACACATACACTTTGCCTGTGGATCCCATTATTCCTGTAGCAGCCCTTCACAGTGAACACCATCTTTATGTACACAGTTATCCTCACACCGCAGAGAACACCAGCAGTTCACGTTAAGAATATCTCCTATAAAAGCAGGGCTTCCTCTCAACTCTGCACCCCAAGTTCACTCCTGTTTGGTTGCTGGTTTTCTTCCTTTCTAAAGGAAGGTATCAACATAATTGACCATTAAAAGCACTGAACCGGCTCACAGAAGTTCTGTATGTGCCACGCAACTACCACCCCTCTCATACCACTATTTAACTGCCCCACCACCAAAAGAGACACTTCAGGATCACATCTTTAAAGGACCAAATGCATTTAAGCACATATCCAGGTAAAGGGATCCCTTCACCCTTTTTTTTTTCCTTAATGGATATATAACTTTATCTTTAAATACTGAAATAAGATGACCTAAGGTTAAAACAGATACGAGTCTGAAGCATGGGGCTCCAACAGCTTACCAATGGGAAAGTGGAGATGTTGAATAAGTTGTTTTCCTTGGATTAGTCGGCTTGCTAGATTAGCTGGATGAGCCACTTCATGATTTCCACTTCTAAGAAGTCCACAGCAGACAGCTGAAAACAGGCTCATTTTTTGAGCTTAGATCCTGGGACCTGCTCTTCCATAGGAATAGCTTTGAAGATACTTACATCATGGACTTGGGGTTTAAAAGTGATTTAATCCAACATGAGATACAACTACAGAATAAGTCATCCCCTGAATGCAACACCAAAAGAGGCAGAAAGAAAGAAAGTCCAGGGTTTGGGGTTTGTTCCCCCTCCAAAGCAGCTAGTAGGAAGTCTACATTGACAACACCCAGCAGGACTAGAAAACACCGAGTAGTTTCAAGTATCTGAGGGAATTGAAACAGACTGGAAAGCGCTGAAGTCATCCCAGTTTGAGTGCAGGGGGTGGATTTTGAGCCATGTAATCATAAACCATCGGGCCAAGCCCAGAGAGAAGAGCTGATAAAGACTGGGAAGGCAACACCAGCCACTGTGACTTAGGGCTGCCCAGCAAGTTCTAAAGACTTAAAAAAAAAACCCACACTGAACTGATTTCTCAAACCTCTCTGTATGGTAATCAAAAACATCAGCTCTTCACTACAGCACATGTTAACTGACCATGCTTCTAACACTTGCTGGATTTTAATCGGTTCAGCACGTGGTTACACGAACAGAACTTCACAGAACTCAGAAGAACCCAGGAGAACTGGGAGCCAGCATCCTGGAAACTCGACTACAAAGCCTTGTGAGCTGGAGCAGATTCATCGGGTGGCCCTGCTCCAGACTGAACTGGCCCATTTTACAGCCTCATGCTTTCATCAGAGAGCTGATCTGCACTTAGGGTTAATCCCAAAACGTGGCAACAGAGATGCAAGTGTTAAACTCAAGTCCCAGCAGGATGCGGTGTAGATCTATAATCCTTCCTAGTGCAAAGGAAAAGTTGGAGTTCTACTTTCTTGCCCTGTGCACACACCAAGAGACATGGATAGGTCACAGAAGGCTGGAGATACACAGTACCTACAGCATGCTCCCATTCACTAAGCACAAGTTGCAAGAAACCTTGTCCCACGTGCACCCCAACACAGAGGACTACAACCCCCTTTGTGCAAGCCTCAGCTTCCCATCTCAGTGGAAGCACATGAAACATGCTGTTACTACAGGAACTCTTCAGTTCTAAAATCAGTCTCTAACTCAGAGTAGCTGCAACACATTCTAGAAGCTGTAGGAACTACTGACTGCAAAACATGAAGTGAATTTTTTGGCTCTTCGTACACAATCAGTGTTCCCTGTTAAACCAAGGGGTAAGAATCTGCAGGATCTTGCCTTTACTCTTGCTCTACGAGCAATCTGAAGCAGAAACCATAAGCCTTCATGCTTGTTAAGACTCCTTTTATTTTTAAGCTACCCAAAGTCTGTTTTCAGGTTGAAATGTGCCCATTCTCCTAGGCAAAGGAAACCCAGCTGTCAAATCTGTCTGCACATCCTGCACTAGCTTCCTGACGAGCCTCAGCAGCACCACAGCTTCCTCTTTCAGGCAGGCCTGAAACTGCTGCCATTTCATCACAGGTACCGCTGCAACCACTGCCTGATGACCCAGAGCCATTTCATGATGCTGTTTAGTACACACCATTACCTAGGAGGCCAAGGGGAACCAGCCCCTCGCAGCTTCCAGATCCTGTTGGAAAGGATCAAACAGATCCATTTCTGAAAAGCAGGAATAAGACCTTTTTTTCCCCTCCCAAACAAGGTTATTTTACACTAACAGGTCACTCAGGTAACACGGTGGGGTCAAAGCATTTGGGAGTCCACAGTGGAAGTAACGACATTCACAGGATTTTACTCATGATGTGCTAACCACTTTACCCTTCCACGCTGCTTTCCTACCTTATAACCCCACACACACACACATTATTAAATACATGTCTGTATTTCATCACTGGTTCCTAGGTTAATCACACGCATTTCAAGGCACCCTTGCCCTACCACTTCAAGGTCCTTTCCCTCTGCCATCTCCTCTATCCCTACTACAAACTAACCCTGCTGCTTTCCAAAGTGACAAGTCTCCCAGATCAAGGGCATGAGGGAGATAATCAGCTACTACAACCCCAGCAGTCATGCTTTCCCCCCCAGAGATACCCACCAGCATTATGCAGAGAAGGCTCCGATTGCGTATCTGCAACACAAACCTGGCACAGCAAATGCTTCACCACAAAGATCGCTGCAGACAATGCACCAGTTCCATCAGAAATCACAAACCTCTGGTGAAAAGACCACACTGGTGAAGTTCAGCTGTCAACCAGACAGTTAAAAGACCCTGGACTTCTCAGTGCATTGATATTACCACAAATCTGCGACGCAAAACACCAAGAGAAGCTGCTCTCTGATTCAGAGCTGAACTCCAGAGAGACAAACAGGCACAGAAGGCAAAACTGGCTTCAAGAGCATGGCCAGTATTCTCTTTGGCCAGCACTGGCCTTCTTCCCCACAGCTGATATTCTCCTCCACAGGTGTCCAGGGGCCTTTTCCAGACATCACCCAAATCTTCCAGCCCATAGCCCACCTTTCAGCCTGCTAGGAATCATCTTCTTCATGGAGCTCTCACCCTGGACCTGCACACATCTGCCATTTCTATGGTATTAATGTGGTAAATGAAATTTAAGAGAATATATTGTGATGTGAACCACCTGGTGACCAAAGTCACCTGTCTGTTGCCCCTAGCTCAGCCTGTATCAGGCACACAACCTCAATACACAAATGCATCTGCTCCCAAAGCTGAGCATTAAAGCCTGGGTATTTAAAAAGCTGTCAAACTACACACCAGCACAGGAGTTGCACTCCTTTAGAGCAAGACAGATGGTGAAGTCCAAGGCAATTCCTGCAAAAAGCAGAAGGGGCAGACTCAAGAAACAGTCTTGTACCACATCAGTTCAGGATCCTGAAAAACATATCCTTTTTAAATACTGTTTGGTTGCTTTGTGGCTTGCTTGATTGCCACTAACAAGTCAGACAATCCTTTAGTCCCTGCCTTTTGTATTCCACATGGGAACTGCCTCAGAAACACAGTGTGGCTATTTGGTTTAGATGGAAGATATCTAACTGAGAGACACAGGGCCTACAAGTGGCTGCCAAGACAAACACAAGAATTGGGGTGAGAATTCAGATCCACAGTGTCCTGGTTTCAGGTCCCATAGCAGTGGAGCACGCTGGTGGGCTGTGTCCCACCAGCCCACACCCACAGACTCAACCTGGTGTCGATGCAAGAACAGGAAACACTTGGTCACACAAAAGCCAACTCTGTGAAGAGACACCAGATTATCATCATTGGAACTGGACGATCTTCAAGGTCCCTTCCATAGGATCATAGAATACAGCTGGAAAGGATGTTAAGATCATTTAGTTTCAATCCCCCTGCCATGGGTAGGGATGCCTCACACTAGACCCTGTCACCCAAAGCTCTGTCCGGCCTGGCCTTGAACACTGCCAGGGATGGAGCATTTACCACTGCTTTGGGCATCTCACATCCTCACAAACTTCCTTATATCTAACCTGAACTTCCCCTGCTTAAGTTTAAACCCATTTCCTCTTGTCCTATTGCTGTAGCGATTGCAGTCACTGATGAAGAGTCCCTCTCCAAGACCAACCCATACCATTCTGTGATCACCACTGACGTAGCCACACCAGCACCATGACAGCCCCAATTCAGCTCTGGGGGTGATGTTGCTCCTGAAAGCCACAACGTTTGCTGTCATTACAGCAATCCCTGTTTGAGACAAAGTATGTGTCCAGGATCTTGGAGCATCCCCAAGTCTGTCACTTAACAGAGCACGTGTATCACAACAGCTCTGTGGTTCTGAAGCACACATTTCTAGACAAGTTACTCCAAATTACCAAGGAAGCATAAGAGACCTCTCAAAAATGAAACTGAGATCAACTGATGTTTTCTATGTCTAATGCAACTTTCTTTTTCTAACCATGTGAGAACTAACAGCTGCTTTGTACATCTTCCTAAAGGCTCCCCAAAACAACCTGGTAAAGCAGACACACACCAGATAAGTGAAGATAGCTGGGCGGGGGAATTTTAAAAGCATGAACCTCAGTTACCATAACATGTTTCTACAACTCCAACAGAAAGGGAAAGCCTTCTCAATCCACTGTAGTCCTAAACAAAAACAAGCTGCCCATGCAGGCTGGTCAGTGCAGCCATGACCACATCTGCCCACTTGCCCCAGCACCAGCACTGCTGACCTGTCCCACTTCAGGGCTCAGAATAACAACCTTTCCTTTACCACCACCTCAACAGGAAATAGCAAAAGTGTCAACTCCTCTGTTACCACTCCAGGTAAGCTTACACTGCCAAAACCAGCTGGCAGCACTGGGAAAACCTGCCTCAGATTAAACACTGGGAAGTATGTGGGCCTACATTAAGTCCTCTTCTCCCAAAGGCATTTTAATCTTTCATTATTACTCTTCACTTATATACCCTACACAAGAAGCTGTCTCACACAAACCATACAACAAAAACCTGTTCAGTTTTTTAACACTGCATTAAAAAGAACTATCTTTATTAGCCTAGTTTCATACTGTTAGTAGTTAAAAATACACAAGCTGGACCTTTTTGCTTATACAGCCATATCATGGCACTCACCAGCTTCAACGTTTCTCTCTTCATACCCATGGCCAACTACATTTAACAGCAGTAAAACAGACATTGGCAGAAGTTCTTCTATTCTGAGGCACATTTTTTTGCATAATGGGAAGCACCCTGAAGGCGCATCAGTTGTGAGAGATCATCCCCACTCCACTCCTGTCACAGCTCAGGGAGTGGGACAGTTGCTGGTGCTCCATGCACCACAGGAGGACTGTGTGTTCAGGGATGACAGAGACCGAGTAGCACCACACTGTCTGAAGACTAAAGAGATAAAGCTCTGTTAAAAAACACTGCAAAAGCCAATTTTGCCAGACAGTGACAGCTTTAAACTGACATAGGGTAGATTTAGTTCAGACACTAGGAAGAAGTTCTTCCCTGTGAGGGTGCTGAGGTGCTGGCACAGGGTGCCCAAAGAAGCTGTGGCCAGGTTGGACAAAGGGGCTTGAAGCAACCTGCTCTAGTGGAAAGTGTCCCTGCCCATGGCAGCGGGTTGGAAGTGGATGAGCTTTAAGGTCTCTTCCAACCCAAACCACACTGGGATTCTATTAAAACAAAGTAGCTGGAACACTCAGCAAGACTGAAGCACGACAGGTTGCCCTGTGCTCACCTAACCATAGGAAGGAACCAGAGCAGTTGGAACCACCCTCCCTTGAGCAGCCCAAGACACAAGACAAGATATGCACAGCACCATGGCCAAGGCAGCAGGACCAAGACACCATCAGGCAACCAGGAATTTCTCAGCAGTAAGGAGATGGAAGATGCTTGAGAGGAGCTACTTAGCTCAGCAACATTTCACAAACACTAAAAAACCTCAGATCACTGAGCTCCAGCTCGGCCACAAGCAGAGCACGCCGCTGCCCAAGCCAAGGCCAGCACATAGCCCTCCCACAACAAGCCCTCTTGCATTGAGCTGTTTACCAGCCCCAGCTGCCCCAACACAAACAGCTACATCACTATATGAGGTGGCAGATGCCTTCTTTCCTTCCATCCAGAGCCGAGGAGCATTTTTGTCATTTTTCCCCCCCCAAAACAGAACACTCGTTATTGGCCAAAGACACAGCACAGCATCTTTCAACTTGAGAAGAGCTGAGCAATTCAAAGCAGCTCATTACAGACCAAGACAATTCTGGCAGCCTTTGCTATGGCTGCAGAATGCCAGGATCCCCTCCCACTACAGAGCCTGTCCCTAACACTGCACGAGCCAGGTAAAACCTTCCCCTGCCATCGCTGGGTCTAGACTTAACAGAACACGTGCTGAGACCACCAACCTAACCAGAGAAGTCTTAGTAGTGATGAGCCAGTCCCTGCACACTCCTTCCACACATAAAGGCTCAGAGAAAGCCCCCACATTACCTTTTTAATGATGGGTTTAGTCTGGGTTTTCACAACAAGAAAAGAGAGAGCACAGACCAACTCTCCTGCTAGGAATTACGCTGTAACATGCAAAAGTAGCAGGGTGATCAGCAGCACAAGAGCTTAAAACAGAACAACAGGGTTTAGAAGCTTTTGCAAAACTAACTCTTTTGTTTTCTCTCTATAAAATGTCACTTGTTTAGAAGAAAGGTCCATCCAGCTCAAGAAAAGGACAGCTCAAAACAGGCCAAAGAGTATCCTGAAGGTTTGAAACTCTTCAAAATAGACATCACTATCTGAAAGTCAACAGGAAGATAACAAAGATTAATTACACAACAACAACATGGAAACTCTGCCCCTTGCAGGTTTACTGCACACCCAAGGCTGCGTAAACAAACCCAGTTCTTCAACCCAAGAACAACCTAAAGGTTGCAGCATCAGAAGCTGGGAACACCGTGTTACCCTGTCACCCACCTCAGACATTTACCTGCACCCATCACAAGGATGCAGCCTGATGTACACGGGGAAGGATAACTCTGTGCTGGGCTTTAGCCCCAGGGGGAGCTCTGGAAAGGGTTTCACCTGTCATTCCTAGGGACAGTCCTTTTTGATGCATACCATTAGCTATATTGTCTAAGCTTTTTTAAACAAGGCTTGAAGGAAGCCACCTAATCACATAACAGGCTGCAGAAGTGTAAAGATACCTTGAGTATCTTTAAAACTCAGCATAAAAGCTTACCTAGTCAAGAAGTTGGTTTATTTGTCATATATTAAAGGATAAAGGGGGGAGAGGGTTCACCTGCATTTACCAAGTAGGGTCAGAGGAGCCAAGCGGTTAAAGAAAGCTTCTTGCTACCTGGAGTACCAGAAACCAGATTCAGTTCCACTTAATTTGACAGCACCTTCATCTTCAACAAAAAAAGGTGCTGTTCTTTCCTCAGGAATGAAGCCTCAAAAGCAAGGACACCAACATCCCCCACAACTCCTCCTTGCAGGCTACTGCTCTAGAAGCTCAGACCACTGAAATCCATACGATTGAGCCTAATGACAGCGCGAAAGCGGTGACCACAAAAGGCAGGCAAAAAGAGGGCTAAAATACACAAGTCCAGGGACGACTTTCAGAAGCTGTGAGCACCCGCATCAGCAAGCAGCAGGTTACACACACCTCGGCTGCAATAATGCATCTTCATTTCTTGTACAAGTTCTCAAAAGCCAGAAGCAGAGCTGGAACCCAGTGGCACCACCACACTATATTAACTCTGAAGCTTGCAGGGAAACAGGGAGCTGTTGAGAAGGTTTTAAGATGACCAGCTGTCTGTGCTCATACAACTTCAGAGATGTGTTTTAGTACTACAGGTGCATTTAACCAGGAGGAACTGTCACATCAGGATTTGCAGTCAACTTCATGCTGCACTTAACATCAGCCTCTCACAGGCTTTCCCGTAAAGTCAGAAAAGCCCAGTTGCACACTCATCAGGGAAATCCCAACCAGTTGCAGATGGGCTCCATTTCTGTTTACTATTGTTCTTTTAGTAGCTCTGCCATTTCCATTTCAGATACTCCATGACTTCCAGGGCATTTCTATTCTACGGTGAAAACACCACAAACTTCCCCCAGAATAGGCCACAACTTTGAGGCAAACAACCACCCCCAAAGCAGGGCCTATAATGTATGTAGAGCATCAGTGGCAGGTCATGAATAGCCAAGTTCAAAGTATGCAAATCTGACGATTAAGATTTCTGCCTACAACACGTTACCAAACTACAAGCATGTTTTATCTTGCATCGCAGTAGGTTTTATTCCTTGCCAAGACTTAAAAAACCCTTTCCTCATTGTTACTGAAGCATACACATGAACAGCTTAAACGCAGAACCACTTCTAGTTAGCAATACACTGATTCAGGTCTTACGTGCATCCACAAGACCTGTGTCTCAGGTATACATTTGCCTATTCTGCCCTCCCCATCATCCTAGCCTAACCAGAAGGAACAGTTTACAAAGCAGATTTTCCACATATAGCTAGCCGAATACAAAGGCTTGCTATCTGAAGTTGGGTTTGCATAAGATCCTGAAAGAGAGAGAAGCTTTAAGTGCTTTCCTGAGTTATTCCTATTAGCAACACAAGGAGCTTGAGCCAGGTTTTAAATACCTTTCAGGAAAAAAAAAGGCAAGGAAAACCAAGGGCCTCTGGGGCACCGAGTCTGAACGCCCTGAATGAAGGCAGCGAGCATCTCCTTTCCAAGAAGGAAAGGCATACATGAACACAAGACAAAGGCAATCACAGATGGCCAGACCAAACTGCTCCTCACTACCCAGTTGTCATCTAACATGGCCTCCTGGTTAAGGCCGTGTCTTCCCCGTGCTTCTGTCCAGGCACAGGGGGTACCCACACAGCCAGGACACCAGGGATTCTGTCCATCTGCAATCCTCCATCGAGCACAGGTTTCACAGTGCCGCTGCTTGCTCCCAGCTACCTGGCCGGAGAGTGTCTCCCACTGCTGCCACCAGCTGCGAGTTCTACCCGCACAGGGAAACCCGCAGCTGGAAGTCCAGGTCGCCAAACCAAACCTCTAAACCGCAGCTAGGTGACGTGCTGCTGCAGCATGCACACCGCGATGAGATTTCGAAGGAGAAAGACAAACATATGTCAACACCAACCCTCGAGGCAGCACCGGCTCCCTCCCGAACCAAAACCAGCGGCATCACCGGCGCTGGGACGGCCTTTGAGCGAGCCAAAGACCTCGAACCGAGAGCAGCGCAAGCCCAGAAGCGCCTCCCAGCTCCTTCTCGTGTGGGAACTGACTTTTCGCAGCGCATACAGCTTAGGCTGAGCCTTTAACAGCGCCCGCACCCCCGCTGCGGCTCAGCGCTACCGCAGAGCTCGACGGAAGAACCCGGCCCTTGAGCGGACCCCACAGCCCCCCGAGCAGGAGCCCGCAGCCGGGGCAGGGCCGGGCCCCGCCATGGCCGATGCACCCCGCGCAGGAGCGCTTCCTGCCGCCGCTCCCAAGCGATGAGGGTCCGGCCGCCGCCCGCCGCGCCAGGAAGCGGGGGAGGGGACGGGAGGGGAGGCGCGGCCGCCGCCGCCCCCCCGGGCAGAGCCGAGCCGAGCCCCAGCACCGGCACCGCGGCCGAGCCGCACCCCCTCATCCCTCCGCGGCTCTGGGAAGGGCTGCCCCCCCCCCGACCGCCACCACCACCACCACCGGCGGCTGCCCGAGAGGCCCCCCCACACACGGCGCGGAGGGGGGCTCTCGCGCGGCGGACGCACCGGCCCACGGCGGCGGGGCCGGCCGAGGGTGCCCAAGGGCACGGGGTAGCGGCGGGGTCGCGACGGCTCCGTGCCCGCTCCGGTGCTTCCGCTCACCTCAGAGTCTCCGCCGGGCGTTGGCAACTCGCTGCGGGGTCTCCTCGGCTCGGGAGCAGGGGCACGCCGCCGCTGACGTCACCGCGCAGCGCACGCCGGGCGGGGCGCGGCCGCAGGGGAGGGGCGGAGGCGTGGCCGGCAGGGGGCGCTGCTCGGCTGGAGCGCGCCGCCCCACCGCGGGAACGCGCACGGCTGAACGCGGGGTGCGGGGGGGGGGGTTAGGAACCGTACCCGGGATCCCCCCCATCTGCACCCCCTTGTGTGCAACCCAAGGGACAAAGACCCCCTTCACCCCGCATCTGCACCCCCTGTGTGAACCCCAGGGGCCAAAGAACCCCTTCACCCCGCATCTGCACCCCTTGTGTGAACCCCAGGGGCCAAAGATCCCCTTCACCCCGCATCTGCACCCCTTGTGTGAATCCCAGGGGCCTTCACCCCGCATCTGCACCCCCTTGTGTGAATCCCAGAGGGCAAAGAACCCCTTCACCCCGCATCTGCACCCCTTGTGTGAACCCCAGGGGCCAAAGAACCCCTTCACCCCGCATCTGCACCCCCTTGTGTGCACCCCAGGGGCCAAAGAACCCCTCCACCCCGCATCTGCACCCCTTGTGTGCACCCCAGGGGCCACAGGAACCCCTTCACCCTGCAACTGCACCAGCTTGTGTGCACCCCAGGGGCCAAAGACCCCCTTCACCCCGCATCTGCACCCCTTGTGTGAACCCCAGGGGCCAAAGAACCCCTTCACCCCGCATCTGCATCCGCTTGTGTGCAGCCCAGGGGCCAAAGACCCCCTTCACCCTGCATCTGCACCCCTTGTGTGAACCCCAGGGGCCAAAGACCCCCTTCACCCCGCATCTGCACCCCCTTGTGTGAACCCCAGGGGCCAAAGAACCCCTTCACCCTGCATCTGCACCCCCTTGTGTGCACCCCAGGGGCCAAAGAACCCCTTCACCCCGCATCTGCACCCCCTTGTGTGCAGCCCAGGGGGCAAAGAACCCCCTTCAGCCCGCATCTGCACCCCCTTGTGTGCACCCCAGGGGCCAAAGAACCCCTTCAGCCCGCATCTGCACCCCCTTGTGTGCACCCCAGGGGGCAAAGAACCCCTTCAGCCTGCATCTGCACCCACTTGTGTGCAACCCAGGAGCCAAAGAACCCCCCTACCCGGCATCTGCACCCCTTGTGTGCACCCCAGGGCTGCAGGACCACACTGAGAGCACAAAGTCTCCCCTACAGCACGCAGTGCACCCCTGCATCCCTGCTTCCAAATTCCACACTTTCCTTCTTCCTTTTTCCTTCTCCCTGGAGCTGAAGCCAAAAGGACCAAAGAGCCACAACTCCGCTTGCTGAGTGACTCCCCCTGGCCAGGGGACGACTCCAGGGTGCAGCGTGCACTCATGAGGGGTTATAATCAACCCCCCTAAAAAGTTAAAGAAAATCAAAACTACCCTTCAGGAACAAAAGCACAGGGGGGAAAACCTGCAGGAGCTGCCAGTTTGAGAAGCAGGAGCCAAAATCCAGCCTGAAACAGACAACTTGCTGGTCTCAGGGCACCCAGGGCTGGATCAGATGTTAACAGCATCCTCCTGAAGAGCCTTTATGTGTGCGTGAGCAAAACCTGCTCTGCCCAATGCCACTGGTGCCAGGAGCACGTTTGTGCCCTCAGCAAACACCGTGCATCCCTGTGGACTTAGGAGTGAGCAGTTGCCTTCGGACCATGCTCACTGCAGCCCTGAGTCCTCATGGAAGAGCAAAGGGAGAGGAATGCTTTCAAAATGATTCTTCAAGATGAACTCCTGAGTGGAAACGAAGCCGTGCAGGAGATGAGTGATTTTTCACCTCTTCTTTGCCTTCTGCAGCAGGAACCATCACCAGCCTCTGGTTCTGCTGTGTTCACTCCCTACCTACGTGGTGGCTGCTCTAAGCAACGCAGAGGGCACACACTCACTGAAATGAAAGGCTTGAAAATCACACAGGAGCAAGACACAGCTCAGACCTCGGCAGTCAACCTCTGTCCTCCAGCTCCATCCTTGCCCACTTTCCTGAGGATGGGATGCTGAGCTCTGCAGAGGCATTTCCCAGTACTTCCAACACTGCCTCTTTGGGTTTAATTAGATCCAAAACCAGCTGAGATGGCAACACTGGGCAAGCTGCTTGGGAAAATGGTGCCCCCCTCTCCAGCATCACCTCCATGCACCACAGCAGGACCATTCAGCAGCTGCATCCCTGCTCCCTGCAGTGCAAAGTGCACCAAACACAAGGATGAAGACTAGCACCAGCACCTCCCCCTCTGGCCTCCTGATACCTTCTCATACAAAGCTATGGCCATGGTGGGATTGCTTTTCTGGGCCAAATCCAAGCAAAAGCCTTGCCGGCACCCAGAGGAACTGCAGGACACGGACAGGTTGTGGGGTCCAGAGGGCCAGGGTGTTTCTTTGAGATGTGAAACCCCACCACAGCCCAATGCATGAAATCACAAGCTACGGAGGTCTCTGAACATCACCCCGATCCCTTTGCACATGGATTTTCATGATGGGAAACAGGTAAAACTGGGGCAGGGATCCCCTCTTCCCAGAGGAGCATAAATGAGCACATGTGAAGGTCTCTGATGTTGCTGTAATTAGCACCGTGGCAAAGCCCATGCTGTAATTAACTTTCTCCCTTCCAAGTTCACATTTAATGACATGCAGTAAAATAAGACCTGGGGCGATGAAACAGGCAGGGAAAGAACCATCAAATTAAGACACTTGGGACTCGATAAGGAATTAACTATACCCTGGCCTCATAATAATAATAGTAATCATACATTGCTTTTAATCTGCCCTTGTGCTCCAAATGAGGGAGGGCACTGGGAAAAGGTGATTGAAATGTCCCTCATTGACTCCAGGACCAGGCACACTGGAATGGGGCTGAGCAGAGCTGGGAGAAGAAAATCCAGGACAAAATCACCCCTGGGCTGCCAAGGAGCTGCCTCAAACCCTTGCAGGGAATGGCTCTTCCCACAGGGAACTGGTGCTTCCAGCAGCCTCCAGCATCAATCAGGGTGTAGCAGGGGTGCAGAGAGGTCCTCCCTCCCCTTGGCAGCGACTGCAGCACCAAACCCAAAGCAGTAGGTTCAGGCATCAAGACGGAGAGGTGTGAGTTGAGGGTGATCTGGGAGAACACTGCAGGACTCCAATGGGGCACCCAAATCCTTACCAGCAGCAGGCAAGGGCCAGGAGGAGCAGGATGCTCTGGGGACCTTGTGTGAGACAAACAAATCAATGCTAGAAAGGGAACAAGGAAGTTTAGAGGAGCTGAAGAGATTATTTTGAGAGCCATGCCATGGAGAACAGAGGACACTGCTCTTCCACCACCACCCTGGAAGGCAGGAGAGCCCAACCACAAATGCAGGTGGATGTTATGGAGCCCAACCGCAAGTCTACTTGGTGGACTCATAATTCCCCTTCCACAAGCAGCCCCCAACCCTCACACATCTCCAGCAGAGGAGATGCACTAAGGCCAGTGTGCACAGGCAATGCCTTGAGCAGCACATAAGACTATCTTGTCTTCTCAAGGAGGTGAACAAGTCATGGGAAGGAGCAACCAGACTGATGGTACATGTTGGGATCCAACCTGGACATCTCCATCAGCGCATTCCCACCTCACCTCCTCACAGAGCAGCTCCACATGCCACAAAGTCTCCCTGTGAATTTTAACAAGGGGGAAAACCCAGCCCTGAACTCATCCTGCCACAGGCAGTCACAGTGAGGAACACCAGAGCTGGACAGGCAGGACGTAATTCAGGGCATTACCACACTGGCCCCAAGCACTTCTGCTTTTTGCCCCAAGTCCTCTTGCAATTGCCTCCACCTGATCTCCTCCACCTCTCACTACAGCTTGGCATAATCAAAGAAATAAATTACTCAATTACTAGAAAATCCAGTAAGGCTGAATGCAGAATGAGGTTCCTTAAAGCACAGAGCAAGTACTGGCAGCATCAGCATCTTCATTCCTCGGTCTCTTTCCTTGCCCTGCCTTTGGCAGCACGCAGGCACCTTGTGTCCTCACACTCTGGGGGTCCTGTACGGTGCCTGTGTCACTTGGTCAGGCCCTGGAAGTTGGGCTCAGTGCATGGGGGCAGCGCTGCCTGGCTGCTCAGCAGCTTCTCCAGGATGTTGATTTCAGCATCTCGTCTCTCCAAGTCCTCCAGCGGAGTCCAGGACATGTCATGCTGGAGCTTATAGGCACCCAGAAATTCATGGGGACTGGTCCCCCACTCCTGGAGGAGAAAGGAGAGATTCATGTCACTGCTCAGCTTCCCTTGTGCTGTCCCTCTGTCCGTGCTGGATAACCCTGCCACCTCTGAAGCAGCCCCAGCTGTGTGATCACCCCATTTTCTAATCTCAAAATAGGTTTAGCCAGGCCTGAGGACTAAGACCAGGCCAAGCTACAGTGCTGCTGGCACAGGAGGCCTGGGGATACAAGATCTCCCTGCCCTGCACAGAGCTGCTCTACATGCTTGGTGCTTCCTTCTGAAGCCTTCCCCCTGCATGTAAGAAAACGGGTGGCCTGGAAGGAGGACACCCCCAGGAGCACTCTACCAAGCTGCAGACAAACACTCTCTGGGCTGAAGCACTGGAGGAGACTGCACCAGGCAGCCACAGCAGTCAGGGAAGGCCCAGGGCACATTTGCAGTTCTTAACTTCTAGAGGAAGTGCCACTGGGACCAAAAGGCAGAATTCATGCACCAAGATCTTCTCGCCCACCATCCACCAAGAGAACTTCACAATCTGGCTCTGAGACCAGCACAGGAACTCAGACCAAGGACAAACATCAGCTGAGCAGGGGACCAACAAATGCCCCTGGTAGGTTGGTGCTTTTATCTGAGGTCCAGAAGTGCCCAAGCACCAGAAACACCAGTTTTTCCCCTCCCTGCTTCCTCTGGGGCTGTAAGCACCCACCTTAGGTGACAGGATGGAGAAGTATCGCTGGCCACTCTCCCGCCTGTACATGTAGTAAATGTTTCCTGGCTTCTTCACGAGGTTACAAGCCACGTGGTGCAGGTCAGCATCTCGGTTAGCTTCATCCAAGACCTAAAAAAGCCCA
The DNA here is from genome assembly GCF_028554395.1 of Pezoporus wallicus. Classification (NCBI taxonomy): domain Eukaryota; kingdom Metazoa; phylum Chordata; class Aves; order Psittaciformes; family Psittacidae; genus Pezoporus; species Pezoporus wallicus. Next base: position 33,391 of record NW_026642504.1, on the reverse strand, counting down.
ACTATAACATCTCCACGCTTGAAATAAAACACCACCACGCCACGGCCTCTCAGCCAGAGCCTGACACGCAGCGTGTGACACGCTGCTCATGAGGCCTCATCCTCCCCAGTGCACGTCTGGCTTCATGCAGCAGATCTCGACTTGCCCCAGGCAAGAGATGCTTCCCAAAGAGATAAAGTTTTCTCCCAGTTTCCCCTGTCAGCTGGGCCCCAGAGCTCCTGCAGCCCTCCACAGAGGTGGAGCTACCTTCAAGCATCACAGCCCTCTTCACCACAGCCCCAGGTTCACCCCTGTGTCCAACCCCACCACATGCTGGACTCGTTCCTTGACTCCATACACAGCTGCCATATCCTGGGAGCTTCCCTGCTGCGGTCCCCAAGGGAAGGGACAGCAAACAAAGAGGGATTCATCTCCCCAGCTCCACAGCTGACTGCTCCACGGCTCCGGCCCCACCAGTGAACGATTATATGACACGGCAGCCTCGATGGCAGCGGGCCAGTCGCAGTGACTGGCAGATCCCTTCCCACTCAGGCTCTGAGATTTCACTCCTGAGGGTCAAGTGTGAATTGAAGAGCACAGCTGGGCCCTGCTGGCATTGCTGCCAAGGCCAGCTGCTCCAGTAAATGAACTGGGATGAGCTAGAAAGCCAAACCCACCGCCAGGTAACAGCTCATCCCTCCCAGGGGCTCAGAACCACCTAGAGCCCCATCATCACCCCACTGCACCGAGCCCCCCAAAGGAGCACACACTACAGGGGCAAGTGTGTCCCCAGACTGAGTCATCTCTGTCCTCCCTGACACCTCAGCTGGAGGAGCCATTGCTTCTCCACCTTAACACACAGGATATGCACAGGACTTGGGGAAAGCACCAGGAACAATCCCCCCATCCCCAGCTGATACCACACAATAAACCCGCCCGATTTCCTCCCTGAATCTGCTCTACTTGGCTCCTGGCCACGATTCACACCCAGGTCAGAGCTCTTCCCGATGTCTGGCAGTTCACTTATCTCCCTCCCTTCACAAGCAGGAGGCACGAGCCTGCTGGCAGCTGCTTCCTCACCTTGCGAGCCTGCTCCTGCAAGCACCGGATCTGCTCGGCGATGATGGTCAGTTTATTGCAGGCATTGGCCCGGATGAAGTCGTCCGCCTGGGAAGAAGAACGAGGATCAGGACAAGGACCTCACTCAAGGCTTTGTGAGGGCTGTGGGTGATGCAAGAGCTGCCCCATGTGCAGCTGTGGGGCAGTGAAGGTACCCCCAGGCAGTGGGGTGACACCCCGGAAGCCTGGAGATGCTGGGACACAGCCAAAGTGAGCAATAGAACATATTGGGAGGCAATGGGATAGAACAAGAAGCAATGGGATGCAACTGGAGGAGACAGCAGGACTTGGAGGGAATCGTTTAGGTGGACTGAGAAGCTCTGGGGTACATAGTGGGCTGGGAGGTGTTCCCGAAAGGCATAAGGATGTACCAAGAGGCACTAGGGGGTAGTAGAACACACTGGGATGGACTGGGAAGGGCAGCAGGATGTATTAGGAAACACTTGGGTGGACTGTGAGACATCGGGACAGACTGGGAGTCACTGAAGGGAGAACAGGGAGATGCTGGGCTGGACTGGGAGAGGTGCAGGGCGGCCACGCCAACGGGGCAGGTACCGGGGGTGGTACCGGGGCTGGGGCCGGCAGAGGTCCCGTTGCCGGCCCAGCCCCCGGACGCTCTCTTCGCCGCCGGTGCCGAGGCGTACTCCCGTGGGGACTGGCCCGCCGTGGTGCTGCACATGGAGCGGGCGCTGCGGGCCCGGGCTGCCGTGCGCGCCCGGTTGGTGCGGTGCCGCCTGCTCTGCGCCAACGCCACGGCCGGGGTGGCGGAGGGGGCCGATCTGCAGCTCGAACCGGTGCTCCGCGACCTGCTCTTCTTCCGAGGGCTGCTGCGCCGTGCCGCCTGTCTGCGGGGCTGCGGGCCCGCCGAGCCCTCCCGTTACCGGCTGGCCGAGGAGCTGGACCGCGAGTTCAGCAAGCGCAGCCCCTACAACTACCTCCAGGTCGCCTATTTCAAGGTACGGGACCGGCGGTGTTGGGGGGGTCCTCGGGGGGCAGCGGGACCGACCGGGAAGGGAGAGGAGGTGTCCCGGTGCGGGGGGATCTCTTGCGCCTGCTACGGGATGGGCGGGATGCCCGGAGGGATCACGGAGCCGGGGCAATGGGTTGGGATGGGACGGACGGAACGGGGATGGGGCGATCCCCGCGGCGTGTCCCGGGAGCCGGTGTGAGTCCCGCTGATGGCGGGGCAAGGGGGATCGGACGGCGGCCCCGGGCCCTGCCCGCCCCTGTCCCGCCCTCCCCATAGTGCCACGTAGGAGCTCGCCGGGGCCGCCCCCCCCTCCATCACTGCTGTCGTTCCACTGCTCCCCCCCCATGGCCCGGTACCGGGGTCCCCTCTGGTCTCAACCCCGGCCCCATCCCGTGCAGATGAACCGGCCGGCGCAGGCGGCAGCAGCGGCTCACACCTTCTTCATGGCCAACCCCGGGCACCAGGAGATGAGGCAGAACCTGGAGTACTACCAGGCTATGGCGGGTGTGCGAGAGGATGACTTCACCGACCTGGAGGCCAAACCCCACCTGGTGAGACCCCCTGCCCCACGAAAACACCCATCCGCTGCTAGGCTTGGGCAGGTTACACCGTGCCCCGTCAAGCTCGTGATGCTGCGAGGTCAGTCCCATGGGGACAAGGCACAGGGATAGAGGGAGGTGTTGAGCCTCCCCTCATCCTTTCTTATCCCTCTTCAGAGCGAGTTTCGTCTCGGGGTCCGGTTTTACACAGAGGAGCAACCGGGCGCTGCCATCCTGCACCTGGAGAAGGCGCTGGAGGAGTATTTTGTGGCGGACACCGAGTGCCGCGCGTTCTGCGAGGGACCTTACGACTACGAGGGCTACAACTACCTGGAGTACAACGCAGACCTCTTCCAGGCCATCACAGGCAGGAGCTGCATGGGCTGTGTTCTTCCCCGAGAGCTGGGGACAGTGCTGGGGGGGGGGTTGTCCCCATAGAGGTCCCTAAGGACCTCTGGGGGTGGTGGGTCCCCAGAGAGGGCAAGCCCCATCCTAGGTTTCACTAGGAGGTGTATGGCCAGTAAGTGGTAGGAGTGTGCACACTCGGCACTGGGGGTGATGCCCAGGAATCCCTCAAAGTCCAGAGGGATGTGGAAAAACAGGAGAGGAGCCAGCAGAGGGTCACCAGGATCCAAGGGTGGGAGGCTGAGGATGGCAAAGGTGGGCAACCACCACCCTTGAGGGTTCCCACCGCTGCAAGTAAGAGGTGGGAGTGGAGACCCCTCTAGGTCCTGTCCATCAGCCCTTGGGTGACCAGAAGTGATGACACAGGGTTTTTTCTCTCCCAGATCACTACATGCAGGTGCTGAGCTGCAAGCAGGGCTGCGTTACGGAGCTGGCCTCGCAGCCCGGCCGGGAGAAGCCTTTGGAGGATTTCCTGCCCTCACACTTCAACTACCTGCAGTTTGCCTACTACAACAGTAAGCAGCTCCTTGCCCCATCCTCCCTTGGCCGTTGGTGCTGGACACTGTGCTCTGCATGGGCTGTTCTTCATAGGTAGAAATCATAGGTTTCATGAATCCATAGATTCATGGAATGGGTTGGGTTGGGTGGGACCTTCAAGGATTATCCAATCCAACCCAAGGTGCAGGGATATCTTGTGCTAGAGCAGCTTGCTCCAAGCCCCTGTGTCCAACCTGCCCTTGAACACTGCCAGGGATGGGGCAGCCACAGCTTCTCTGGGCACCCTGTGCCAGCGCCTCAGCACCCTCACAGGGAAGAGCTTCTGCCTAAGAGCTCATCTCAGTCTCCCCTCGGGCAGGTTAAAGCCATTCCCCTTGGCCTGTCCCTACAGGCCCTTGTCCCCAGCCCCTCTCCAGCTTTCCTGCAGCCCCTTCAGGCACTGGAGCTGCTCTCAGGTCTCCCCTTCAGGAGCCTTCTCTTCTCCAGGCTGCCCCAGCCCAGCTCTCTCAGCCTGGCTCCAGAGCAGAGCTGCTCCAGCCCTCGCAGCATCTCCATGGCCTCCTCTGGCCTCGCTCCAGCAGCTCCACGTCCCTCTTGTGCTGCTGCCTCAGAGCTGGATCAGGGCTGCAGGGGGGGTCTCCCCAGAGCACAGCAGAGGGGCAGGATCCCCTCCCTGAGCTGCTGCTCACTCTTCTTTTAATGCAGCCCAGGATACTCTTGGCTTTCTGGGCTGTGAGTGCACGCTGCTGGGTCAGGCCAGTTTTTTGTCCATCAGTATCTCCAAGCCCTTCTCCTCAGGGCTGCTCTGGACCCATCCGTTCCCCAGTCTTTACTGATGCTGGTGGAGGACTTTCAACTTAACCTGTTGGACTTCACGAGGTTCTCACAGGCACGTTCCTGCAGCCTGCAGTGCTCTGCAGGAGATCCGGATCTGGCATGCCTGGCCGCAGTAACCCTCCACGTTGCTTTAGATGCCCAATTCCCCAGCAGCTTTGCTTTCCAAGTGAAATAACAGCCTGCAGAAGCCTGTTTTTTTCCTTCTGCCTTCTCTCCACCTCTTGTTCCAAACCACAGAGGCACCTCCCCTCCAGAACAGTTGGTTATAACCCAAATGCACCCAATTTAATTATTACTTTGTTATTACCTCCTTAGAAAAATCTAAACTGTTTCTATGCAAATTTCTCCAAAAGGAGTGGAAAACCCCCATGAAATCCAAGAAGACTGACAAACTGGAATCCTGTGCATCCAGTGGGTGCTTAAGTGGCTGGAAATTGCAGGTTAGCCTGGGAATGGTTGGGTCTTGCTGCCTGGAAATAGGCTTTGAGATGTTCTGCAAGCAAGAAACCTACCCAAGCTGTGGTGAGGTGATCTTGGAGGCAGGAGAGCTCCTTGGAGTTGTAATGTTGCCTCTGTGGCAGCAGCAATTTGCTCCAGGGTACCTGCCCTGCTTGGGAGATGCTTTGAACAACAGCAAGGACTTTCTGTCTTATTTCTCCTCCATATCCATGTTTGCTCTGCTTCTGATGCTCTTGATGTGCCAGGTTGGATGGGGCTTGGAGCAAGCTGCTCTAGTGGAAGGTGTCCCTGCCTGTGGCAAGGGGTTGGAACTGGATGAGCTTTAAGGTCCCTTCCATCCCAAACCAGGCTGGGATTCTATAATTGACATCCCTGTTTCTCTTTGCAGATGGGAATTATGAAAAAGCCATTGAATGTGCCAAAACCTATTTGCTGTTCTTCCCAAACGATGAGGTGATGAACCAGAATTTGGCCTATTACACTGCAGTCCTGGGGGAGAACCTGGCAGGACCCATCCAACCCCGAGAGGTGAGTGACCAGCTGGGATGAGCCATTGCAGGGATGTCTTCTCCCCTTCTTGGGGACCTTTGCAGAGGTTTTGGGGTCTGCTCTGGTCCACCTGGCAAGGTTGAAGAGGAAGAGGGCTGCAAGACCCAGCAAGCTGGAAAATAGCTAAGATGAAGAGCATCCCTGGTGAAATATCTTTGGCCAAGTGAAGGCTTGGTGGCTTGCACAATGGATCAGCTCCTGTGGGAGAGGCTTTTCAGGAGGATCAGAGCCCACCTCTTCTACACACTTCCACAACTGAGGTGAAACTGCTTTAAGAGGAGAGGGTTTGCCTTCGAAATAGCTGGATCCGGATGCTCAGGTGCTGCCTGGGATGTGGTAGGCAGGGATGGAGGTCTCTGCCCCACATCAGCTGGAGCAGGAGAGGGAATCTGCTTCTAAAGAGCTTCTTGCAGGAGGGGCACGTGTGCCTCTGTCTCCCCCATCCTCTGCCCAGTGCTCGTCCACACGGGACAGGGAAGCTCATGCAGGATGGGGAAAGCCACTTGCTTCCCGTCTGCCAGAGGGACTGCGAAGCCAGGGCCTGGAGCAAGGGCTGCAGGACTCGTGTTAAACCCTGTACCCTCCTGTGCTTGGTCAGGGTCTTTCCAGAGCCCCCGTGCCGTGCCCTCACCTGCACCTCTGCCCATCCCACAGGAGATCCAGGCGTACCGCCAGCGCAGCCTCATGGAGAAGGAGCTGCTCTTCTTCAGTTATGATGTCTTTGGCATCCCCTTCGTGGACCCGGTGAGTGGAGCTGGACCAGGCAGGATGCAGTGGCAGATGAAAAGGGGATGAAGGCTCTGCGCCCCAGCCACATCCTCACCCAGCTCCTCATGATGATGATGTTGTTCTGGCTGTAGGACACATGGACACCGGAAGAGGTGATACCAAAAAGGCTGCGAGAGAAACAAAAGTGAGTGCACTCCCAAGCTGATGGCCAAGCCTACCCAATGTGGGGACCAACGGGACCTTCCCCTCTTCCCCCATGGGGCTTGAGCCAAAGGCCATGGAGCTGCTGGTTTTGGTGTTGGGCTGGAAGAGGCTGCTGGAAGGCAGAACTCTGCTCCCCATCAGCCCTTGGGTTGATGGGCATGGGTAGATCATCCCGAGAAGCTTGGTGTGAGGGATGCACTGAGACCGGGGCTTTGTCACCTGGAGACAACTTGTCCTGTCCTCGTCCTGGTGCCCCCCCAGTGTGGGGACAACGGGATAGGGGAGCTGATGGTCGCTATGTGCCCAGGGCGGAGCGGGAGACGGCAGCGCGCATCTCGGAGGAGATCGGCAACCTCATGAAGGAGATCGAGACGCTGGTGGAGGAGAAGGCCAAGGAGTCTGCTGACATGAGCAAATTCATCCGGGAAGGTGCAGAGGGCCGGGAGGGGAGGTGGGCTGGGGCCCTCCATGTGAGCTCGCGTCCCTCCACACGGGTGGTGGCAGGACCCAGCGCTGTACCCCAGGGTCGGCGGCACCCATCGCTGTGTCTGTTCCTGTTCCGCAGGCGGCCCCTTGGTGTACGAAGGAGCCAGTGTCACCATGACCTCCAAGGCTCTGAACGGCTCCCAGCGCGTGGTGGTGGATGGAGTCCTCTCTGCCGAGGAATGCCGGGAGCTGCAGAGGCTCACCAACGTGAGCGCAGGGACGGGCTGGGCCAGGAGATGCTGCAGGTCCCATCTGAAGCCAGCCTGGTAACACCGGTTGGGTTTTGCAGGCAGCAGCCTCAGCAGGGGATGGCTATCGTGGGAAGACGTCTCCTCACACCCCCAGTGAGACCTTCTACGGCGTGACGGTCCTCAAGGCCCTCAAGGTTCGGGTGGCTGCAGGGAGGGAGGAGGGACTTGGGGCTTGGGAGAGAAGGGAGAAGGGGTTCGGAGGGATGTGCTTGCCCAACCCGCCTGGCCTGAGCCCATGTCCCCCGTGCCCTTGCAGCTGGGCCAGGAGGGCAAAGTGCCCCTGCAGAGCGCCTACCTCTACTACAACGTGACGGAGAAGGTGCGGCACATGATGGAGTCCTACTTCCGCCTGGAGGTCCCGCTCCACTTCTCCTACTCCCACCTCGTGTGCCGCACGGCCATCGATGGTGAGCGTTCCCCGAGGAGGAGCACATCTCCTTCAGCCTCCTGTCTGGGTCCTCTCCGCAGCCGGGGTCCTGTGGTTTATGAGCTTTCCTTGGAGACCTCATGGCTGGTCCGTGTCCCAAAAGGATGATGTGGGGAGCTTGTTCCTAAGCCTGGGTTGGGAAGATGGGGAGCTCTGGTGGTTGCCTCCGATGGGGCAGGTGCTTTCGTGCCGTTCAGCATTTGGGATCAGGTGCTGGGAGAGGACCATGGAGATGTCATGGGACAAGTCAACGGAGGCTTTTGCCACCCAAACGGCATCTCATGGTCCACTCTCCAGCAAGTGGAAGGGCTTTGGGCTGCAGGTGACTTCCTTATCACCTTCAAGCCCATGATGCTTGGGGACAGACCCTGGTCCTGTAGGGATAAAGGGTTCTGATGTGCCAGCTCTTGTTCCACTCTAGAGAAGCAAGAAGGCCGGAGCGACAACAGCCATGAGGTGCACGTGGACAACTGCATCCTCAACGCAGAGGCTCTGGTGTGTGTGAAGGAGCCTCCAGCCTACACCTTCCGGGATTACAGGTACTGGTGGTGTCTACCACTTGAGGGCACCATGGTTTGATGGGCTGGGAGGAGCGGGATGGGAGGCCAGCCCAGCTTGTGCCCTCCTGCCTCTGGCTCTTGCTGGGGTGTTGGGGGAGCTCCAGCCTCACCCTCGTGCTGGAGCTGTGGTGATGGTTGTCACCTCCTGCTCCTTTCAGTGCCATCCTCTACCTCAACGGGGACTTTGAAGGAGGAGCTTTCTACTTCACCGAGCTGGATGCCAAGACTGAGACCGTAAGTAGCTCAGCACCAAACCCAGCTCCTGCCTGCTGGCCCTGTCCCCTTCAACCCACCATCCCGCAAGGGATGAACTTAAAGCATGGGGACCAAATCCCCCCCCCTTGCCCATGGGGTGCATCCCAACCGGGGTGCCCCATGGCGGCAGGCGGAGGTTCAGCCGCAGTGTGGTCGTGCCGTGGGTTTCTCCTCCGGCTCGGAGAACCCCCATGGGGTGAAAGCCGTGACCAAGGGCCAGCGCTGCGCCATCGCGCTCTGGTTCACCCTGGACCCCCGGCACAGCGAGCGGGTAAGCTCCCTCCCCACAGCGTGTGGGCCTGGGATGGGGGGCAATGGCCGTGCTTGACCATGCTTACCCCTGTGGGGCTGCCCCACAGGAGCGTGTGCAGGCGGATGACCTGGTGAAGATGCTTTTCAGCACGGAAGAGGGGGATTTGCTGCCGGACATGGAGAAGGAATCACCGGCTGCTGTTGTGGTGGCGAAGGACGAGCTGTGAAGTCCCACTGGGACCGAGACGTCCCATGGGGCCCGGTGCCACCAGCATCAGGCTGCCGGTCCAGACCCTCCTCTGGCCCCCAACTCCTGTGGGATGGGGAACTGGGGGATGCCCAGCTGCATCCCTGTGCAGAGCAGAGCTGGGGGCAGCACGGACACTCTGGGGGGGTGACTTGGGGACGAGGGAGGGATGTTCTTTATGGGATGGGGACCCGGTGCTGCAGTAGCAGATCCGTGCCTTTCCCCTCGGCTCAGCCTGCGCCTATTTAAGTGCCTTCTACAGAAAATGGGTGAATAAAGGTGGTTTTTTCTAAGCTGGTGTTTGCTGCTGTGCCCCGACCCTGCGCCCTTGGCTGCTGTCCTGCATTGAGCTGCATCCATCCCTCCTTGCAAACACCCAAGGGTTTTGCAGCCCCGCAGCCCCGGGAAGGTGTTGGGGGGGGACAAAGGGGACTTTTAGGGAGGCTGAGCGTGTCCTATAGGCACCAGGGAATTTTTGGCATCCCCTGGACCCCGCTCCTGCTGCGTGGGAAGGGACCCACGATTGCAGGGAGGAGGGAACCGTCCTTGAACAAGAAGGACATTGAGCACCGGGGCACCCCGGAACAGGGCCTGCAATTGTGCCCTGACCATTACCATAACCATCCCGGGAATGTGAGTAAATGCATCCTGCCCCACGCACCGCAGCCCGGCACCCCCAGAACACATGGAGAGGGCGCAGGGCAGGTCCCAGGGGGTGTCGGGGTGGGGGGGGTTGAGGGTTTCTCCAGGATGGAGCCATGATCCCGGTGGTCATTCCCAAGCATCCCGGTGCCCGACCCCGGCCGGGCGGGCGCGTGAGCTGACTGCTGATGAGGCCGCTGTGGTTAACGATTGCCAGGTCCTGGGGCTGCCACCGGCTCGGTGTCACTGGGGTGGGGACACGTGTGTGTGCCCCACATCCACCCCGTGTCCCCCCCACATCCACCCCGTGTCCCCCCCCCATCAATGGCCGCTGTTGTTGGTGCTGTGGTGGCGGTGCCAGATCCCCCTGCGGAGAGGCGAGGGTCAGGGCTGGCAATGGGGAGGTGGGGGGGGGGGGGGGGCGTGACCCCATTCCCTGCTCCCAAGCCAAATTCCTGGAGCCACCCCCAGGGTTGGAAGGGGGACCTGGGCCCAGGGCAGGGTGCAGGGGGCATGGGTGGGGGCTCCCTGGGGGGACCCCCATTTTCCCATCTCCACTGCTCTTTGGGGGTTCCCCCCCCAACTCTCCTCCCCAAGGCCCAATTCTCCCCCAGATCTCATCTTCCCCCCCAGTACCCAAATCCCCTCAAGCCCCAAATCACCACCCCCCCGTGTCACCAAATCTCCCTTCTCCAGGCCCTAAATCCTCCCCCCCCACCATCCCATTCTTCTGCTACCCAAATCCCCCCTTCTCCCCCCCCCATGTCCCCAAATGTCCCCCAGGACCCAAATCCCCCCTCCCAGAACTCAAATTTCCCCCCACCAAGCCCCAAACCCTGTCCTTGTGACCCAAATTTCCTCCCCCCAGGCCTCTGCTCTTCCCCCCCCGCCCCCAGCACCCAAATTCCCTTCCCCCCCCACAAGCCCGAAATCACTTCCTCAACCCCCAAATCTCCCCCCCCTCCCCTCCCCAAGCCCCAAATGTCCACCCCATAGGACCCATCACCCCCGCCCCAGCCCCCTCCTCCCCTTTATCACCCCCCCCCCCTCCCCGCCCCGTCCATGTCGTCGGTGCCAGGGGGCGTGCTCGCTGCGCCGGTGCCGGAGCGCTGCGGGTCGGGCTCGACGCGACGGCGATGGGCGGCGGCGGGGCTCGGGAGCTGGCCGGGTACCTGCTGGCGCTGGCCGGGTGGGTATCGGCGCTGGCGGCCGCGGTGCTGCCGCAGTGGAGGCAGAGCTCGTACGCCGGGGACGCCATCATCACGGCCGTGGGGCTGCACGAGGGGCTCTGGATGAGCTGCGCCGCGCAGAGCACCGGGCAGGTCCAGTGCCGCCTGCACGACTCGCTGCTCTCCCTCGACGGTGCGTACGGGCCGGGAGGATGGGGATGAGCTGCCCTTGAGCCCCAACATGGGTTCGATACCCCCATAGGTCCGAAGCTCTCTTTGGGTTGGACCCCCCCCATGTGAGTTTGAGCATCCCCAATATAGGTTTGAGCCCCTGGATGGGTTTAACACCTGCCCCCAGTGTGGGTTTGGGCTCCTCTATGAGGTTGACACACTCCCCATCCCATATAGGTCTAAATCCCTCTTTGGGTTGGACCCCCCCCCCCATGAGTCTGAGCATCCCCAATATGGGTTTGAGCCCCTGGATGGGTTTAACACCTGCCCCCAGTGTGGGTTTGAGCCCCTCTATGGGTTTGACACCCCCATATATAAGCCTGAACCCTGCCTTGGGTTTGACCATCCCTCTGGGAGTTTGACCACCCCCCTTCCATGAGTTTGAGCCCCTATATGGGTTTAATACCCCCCACATATATAGGTCTGAACCCCTGTTTGGGTTTGACCCCCCCCAAAAGGGTCTGAGCCCCTCTATGAATTTGAACTGTCCCTCCCATGGGTTTGAAACCGCTCTATGGGTTCGACATCCCCCCCTTACATGGGTCTGAAACCCTCTATGGGTTTGACATCCTCCCCTTCCATGGGTCTGAAACCCTCTATGGGTTTGACATCCCCCCTTCCATGGGTCTGAACCCCTCTATGGGTTCGACATCCTCCCCTTCCATGGGTCTGAAACCCTCTATGGGTTCGACATCCCCCCTTCCATGGGTCTGAAACCCTCTATGGGTTTGACATCCCCCCTTCCATGGGTCTGAAACCCTCTATGGGTTTGACATCCCCCCTTCCATGGGTCTGAAACCCTCTATGGGTTTGACATCCCCCCCTTCCATGGGTCTGAAACCCTCTATGGGTTTGACATCCCCCCTTCCATGGGTCTGAAACCCTCTATGGGTTTGACATCCCCCCTTCCATGGGTCTGAAACCCTCTATGGATTTGACATCCCCCCTTCCATGGGTCTGAAACCCTCTATGGGTTTGACATCCCCCCTTCCATGGGTCTGAAACCCTCTATGGGTTTGACATCCCCCCTTCCATGGGTCTGAAACCCTCTATGGGTTTGACATCCCCCCTTCCATGGGTCTGAAACCCTCTATGGATTTGACATCCCCCTTCCATGGGTCTGAAACCCTCTATGGGTTTGACATCCCCCCCTTGCCATGGGTCTGAAACCCTCTATGGGTTTGACATCCCCCCTTCCATGGGTCTGAAACCCTCTATGGGTTTGACATCCCCCCTTCCATGGGTCTGAAACCCTCTATGGATTTGACATCCCCCCTTCCATGGGTCTGAACCCCTCTACGGTTTTGACACCCCTCAATGGGTCCATGCCCCCTCTACTTTTGAGGCCTCTCCATGAGGCTCTCCTGACCCCTCCAGTGTTCTGAGCCCTTGTACAACCCTTCCCATGGCTCTGAGCCCCCCTAAACGCCCCTCAGCCCCTCTCAAAAGGCTCTGACCCCCCTTTACTCCTCCTCTCACCTGTGCCACAATGTGGGTCCAGGCTCCCCACCTCCACCCCGTGGGTCTGAGCCCTCTTGTCCCTATGGCTTTGAGCCCCTTTGTGTGCCTGAGACTCCCCCAGCCCATATGGGTTTGAGCTCCAGGGTGGGCATCACATGTGGGGACCCACAGCGCACACAGGGTGGCTCTGGCGAGGATGAGTGTGGCAGGAGGAAGGTCGGGAGCAGCCCTGGGAGCGGTGCCCTGGGCTGGGGAAGGGGTGACACTGGAGCCACGCAGCGAGGGCAGGGTTAAGGACAGGTTCATCCCCAGCGTGGGACGAGGTGACCTTGCTTTGGAGACCGGCTGGGGCCGAAAGCACCCGGTGAAGGGCTTCCCCTCCCGCCCCTTGCAGTTCACATCCAGACCTCCCGCGCTCTCATGGTGATTTCTCTCCTCCTGGGCTTCTTCGGCATCATCGTGAGCGTGGTGGGCATGAAATGCACCAAGGTTGGTGAGGAGGACCCCGTAACCAAGAGCCGCATCGCTGTCACTGGAGGTGTCCTCTTCATCCTCGCGGGTAAGGCGGCTCCAAGCCCTGGCACCTCTCTGATGCTGAGCACCTCAAAGGCCTTTTAGAAGCTGTTTGATGGGGGGAGAGGTTTGGTGATGGGCTGGGTGTTGATGTTTGAGGTTGAAGTTGTCCCTGCTCACTGCAGGGGGGGTTGGATTAGGAGACCTTTAATGGTCTTTTCTGACCCAAACCATTCCATGATCCTATATCCAGGTCTGTGCACGTTGGCTGCCGTGTCCTTGTACGCAACGCGGGTGACTTATGAGTTCTTTAGAGAGAGCAGCGTCCCCATCAACGCCAGGTGAGAGCCCAGCTGGGGGATGCTCTTTGTCTGAATCCCATCTTACCCCTGCACTTCCCATAGGATCTTCCTGTGCCATCTGGTTATAGGCAGATGTGCCACCCGGGGTGGGACCTATGGCACCCCACAGCTGCCATGGTGCAGGAGGTGTCCCCAGTACTAAAGCTTTGTTTGGTACCACCACTGACTTAGTGCAGGGACAGAGCAAGAGAAGTTTCAGCCCAAGGCAGGATTAAAGCATGGGGAAACTCACATCTGGATCCATCCGACGTGAAAGGATGGGGATGGCCACAGAGAAGAAGACCCAACATCCTCCTTGACGTCGCCCATAGCCCTGTCAGGGCTCTGAGCATCCTTGTGCCCATCACCTGCATCTCTGCCACGCTCACCCCGCTTCTCTCTTGCTGCAGGTACGAGTTCGGCTCAGCTCTGTTCATCGGCTGGGGAGCCACCGGCCTCATGATGCTGGGGGGCTCCCTCCTGTGCTGCTCCTGCCCCCCCAAGGAGCGGCGAGGACAGCGCAGCTACCGGCAGTCCCAGCCTTCCACAGCGCGGGAGTACGTCTGATCCCTCACCCTGCCTCCCAAAGCCAGGCGAGACCCCGGCGCTCCCACCCCGCTGGTCCCTGGATGCTCCAGGAGACCTTTCCTCCTCCTCATCTTCCAGGTTTCAGCACCTTTCCTAGGATCCCAGCCTGGTTTGGGTTCATGGGGCCCTAAAGCTCATCCATTCCCAACCCCTGCCACGGGCAGGGACCCCTTCCACTAGAGCAGCTTGCTCCAAGCCCCTGTGTCCAACATGGCCTTGAGCACTGCCAGGGATGGGGCAGCCACTTCTCTTCAACCATTTGCAGCTCCATGCCCTCAAATAGGGATTTTTAGGGCACAGGCTCCATCCAATGGCTGTCACCCCCAGCAACCTGGGGGGGGTGACAGGACCATTTCCATGTGTCACATGGATGCAGCAGCGATGCCGATGCTGCAGGGGTGATGCCATGACCCCCCAACACCACCACCACCACCCCCCTCCCCCTGCATCCCATTTTCAGGAGCGAACAAAGAGCTTGGTTTTCCTGGGATGAAGCTGCTGTCCAAGCCCACCAGATGAGCTCAACCTGAGGCTCGAGCATCCCACGCGCCCAGCAGAGGGATGCTTTCGGGGTGCAAAGCGTTGCCCTCCCTCACTGCTCCCCGAAACCAGCATTTCTTGTACTGATTATTAATACTTGACTGGAGCCCGGGTGCTGGTGCTCTGCCAGCTAAAACCTGCCCTGCCCCTTACTGCTCACCAGGCACAAGTATGTGGCCTTGTTAAGTAGAAGAACAAACGACGTCAGGCAAATTAAAGCAGGCAAAAAGGGGGGCTCCGCTTCCACCCCTCAATCCTCTCCCCCCCCCCCGGTGCCTCCATCCCTCCATGTGCTGCTTGTGCTGTGCCAGCTAACCTGCAGGGAAAGCAGTGGAAGGGATCCAAAGAACCTGATTATCGGTTGGGTTTTTTAATGGCGACTTTATTTTTTAACCCCAATTAGATGAAGCAGCTGATTGGTTGGGTTTGATTTGATTCGGGTCGGTTTGCTCTGTTTTATGGCGGTTTATTCTACGGTTTCGTTTGGTTTGCTCTGTTTTAGGGGGTGGGGTTTGTTCTATTTTATTCCATTTTGTTTTATCCCATTTTACTGTATTTTATTGGAGCTCCCTCTGTTTTATGCCCATGCACTGCTTGGGGTCGTGGTCCATGCTGGAGGGGAGGTGATGCTACTTTCACCCATGGATGGGGAGGGTGATTTCTCTCTCTCACATGGGACTAACCACCCTCTTTCTCTTTTAAATCGCAGACCCCCTGTAAAAATGCCTTCTTCACCCATCAGGGGAGAGCAGTGCTTATAGTCTGTCTTCACCCATCAGGTGCTTGGTTGGCTGAACCCAACTTATGGGGTTCCCCTCCAAAAATACACCCCCAAAAGCTACTGCAGTGAGGATTGAAAACGAACCCTCGTGCTTTGAAACACACACACACACCCCCCCCCAAATCTATCAAAAAAGGCGTTTTTATACCAAGAAAACAGCATGGTGTAGAAGAATGGGTTTATTCTTTGAATCCAAAATCCCATTAAGTTTCCAATGGGATGCATGGCTGTGGGAATGGGACCGGTTGGGGTTTTTAAATGCATTTTTTTTTGCTGATTGTTTGTACTAAAACTGGTGACTCTGGTATTAAAATATTTCCAATCATGGGCATCGGTCTCAAACCATCTCTTTGTTCTTTCCCCTTCCAAATCTGGGCCTGTCTCTCACAAGTGACCCCGTTGCTGGGTGGAAGCAGCTTCTGCAGCACTGCCCAGGCAGGGCCATGAACGTTGGTTTCCCTCCTGGGCAGGTGCTGGTTAAATACTTCGGGTCTTTTGCCATGTGTTGCTCTCAAAAGGAGGGAATTTGGCCTTTAAAAGGGCTTAATTTAAGGCTAAACCCATGGCAATCCCAATACCTTGCGCTTGGTCCCTCTGCGGGGCTCTTCCCAAGGCTGAAAGCCACCAAGCATCCTCCTCTGATGGACCCTCAGAGCTGGGCTCTCCCTTCCTGTCTCCCGTTTTCCATGGATCCAGAGCTGGCTTGTGCCTAATGGAGCATTTTGCTCGTTTGAGCTGATTCTTGCTTTCCCCATGGAGAGGCAGGATCCCGCTCGGCGACGCTCGAGGGACAACGCTTCCCAATGGGGCTCCGGCACAGCCGCTGCCTTGTGCCAGCATCCTCATCCTGCCCACGATGCATAGTCCACATATACAGCCCGTCCCACCTCAAGAGAGCAGGAATTTGGGGTGGTCGGTGCCTCCCGTGACATCTCCCCGGGTCACCCGAGGTTCTCCTTAGGGAGGGATGCTCGGGCTCAAGCACAGAAGAGCGGGGAGGGAGGGGGGAATAGCTGAGCTGTGATAATGTGCTCAGGGGTATAAAGGCCCCCACTGTCCTCTGGACAATCCCTCGTGTGTCTGCACAGGGCGAAGCGGGATGGACGATGGGAACAGGCCGCCGGGCTCGCTGCGGGACGTGGGCTCTGCCTCCCTCCGCATCGCATCGGGCGACAACAGAGTTTTCCACCCCTCGGTACGCTCCTATTTAATAGGACCAGCGCGATGGGTAACGTTTAGGTGCCTGCTCATCCCTCTTGCGTGCATCCAAACCCCTGCGAAATAACACTAATAGGGGAAATTCCCACTAAATGAGGGAAAACACCGCATCCCAAAGACAAAATCATGGCAAACGTCACCACAGCACTGAAATTCCATGTAAATAACAGTGTGGGGAAAACCCCAAATCACCTTGTTTCTTCACAAGTGATTAAATGCATTAAAACCATGCACAAAATCCATCTCGGTGCCTGTTGTATTGATGTCTCTGTGGCAGCACTGCCCTGCATCCTGCTTGCACACACAGGGGCCTTTCTCACACCTCGGAGCCACGGCTGGTTTAATTCAATGGTGCTTTTATGAAGTTTTCTCTCTTTTTACTCATTTTTACCCCCTGCCCTGCCCCGATGGCATCTGCAGGGTCCTCTCCACCTCCGTGAGACGGTCCCATCAAAGAAAACATCTTTCTTCCTTCATTTTTGGGGTGAAAACACAAAGATTCGGGTCTCCCTGTGGGGACTCTGATTTTCACCTTCATTAACCAGGGATTTGATCTTCATTATTCAATGGATCTGCCCCTCTCCCTGAATCTTTTCAAACACCCCCCCCCCCAAAAAAGAAAAGGTTTCAGCTGTGAATGGAGAGCTCAGATTCGTTTGAGCTGCACTAAACTGACTGTTGAGATGGGCAGACAAGGAGAATAAACCTATTCCATAGGTGTCACCAGGACACGCCGCTGCTGGGTCCTGTTGCTTGGGATCATGCCTTGGATGTCCAAGTCCTGCGAGTTCTTGAGTAACTGGTGGCAAATGAAGGAGCACAAACCCTCCCGGATGCTTTCAGCACTAATTCATCGCTGCGTGCTGAAGCGTTGGACCTGCCGTGTGCCAAAATCCCGGCAAAACAGGATAACCCAGCATCACACACTTTGCCAAGAGCCCGGTGCGCTGCCAAAGCCCCGCAGCCTGGGTGCTGCAGGGGATTATCCAGAGGGAAAACAACCCGAACCTAAGAACCCAAGTGCATCTCTTCAATAGAACCCATGAAACGGGGCCACGGGGGTGCGTGTTTGCCATGGCTCCAGGGGATGAGGGTGCAGCGATGCCTGGGCATGGCTGAGCCCAAGGATGCTCAGAGGGGGCAAGAAAGGGAGAGGAAGTGATTTGATTTTAGGGCCACCCCTCTGACATTCCCTGGGGTCCCAACACATCCTGCTCCCCCCAGGCAGGAACTGAAAGGTCTCATTAAAGAAGTGGGGATATTCACAGAGTCCCCCCCCTTGGGGAATGCTCCCAGCAGGTTCCCAGTTTTCCCCACGTGGTGTTCCTTGGGGAGGTTCCGTTGCCAACCTATCGCTGTGCTATCCGTGGAGCTCACAGCCATGGAAACACCTTAAATAGCCCAGCACCGCCTCGGCCAGGGGCTGCATTGCCCTGCTCCGTCCTGGGTCAGGATCGAACCCCATCAGCACTGGAAAGCCTCCAAGACACAGCCCCAGCCCTTGGCAACAGGGAGCTCTCACCATCGATCCCACCCCAGCAAGGATGAGCCCGTGGTGAAGATAACGCTCCCCCCTCAAGCCCCCTCTCAGTGAGAACTCTATTTCTCTTCCTGTCTCTGTCTTTTCTTCCTTCTTTCTTTCCTTCTTCCTTCCCTTGTTTTTTCTTTCCTAGTTTTATCTTGTTTTTCCTTTCCCTTTCCTTTCTTATCCTTTCCCTCCCCTCCCCTTCCCTTCCATTTCCCTTCCCTTCCCTCCTTTGCCTTCCCTTCCCTTCTTTTCCCTTCCCTCCTTTGCCTTCCCTTCCCTTCATTTCCCTTCCCTCCTTTGCCTTCCCTTCCCTTCCCTCCCCTTCCCTTCCTTTCCATTCCCTTCCCTCCCCTTATCTTCATTTCCATTCCATTCCCTTCCCTTCTCTCCTTTGCCTTCCCTCCCCTTCCTTTCACTCTTTTGCTTTCCCTTCCCTTTCCTTCCCTTCCTTTCACTCTTTTGCTTTCCCTTCCCTTTCCTTCCCTTCCTTTCCCCTCCCTTCCCTCCCTTGCCTTCCCTCCCCTTCCTTTCACTCTTTTGCTTTCCCTTCCCTTTCCCTTCCTTTCACTCTTTTGCCCCTTCCCTCTCCCTTCCCTCCCTTGCCTTCCCTCCCCTTCCTTTCACTCTTTTGCCTTCCCTTCCCTTTCCTTCCCTTCCTTTCCTTCCCCTTCCCTCCCTTGCCTTCCCTTCCCTCCCCATTTCCTTCCCTTCCTTTCACTCCTTTGCCTTCCCTTCCCTTACAAATACAAAAGACAAGCAAGGCAAGGCAGGTGATATGCCCACCAAATCCCATGGCTGCAGGGATGGAGGCACCAAGGGGACTTCAGGATACTCATGCTCAGACCCCAGGTTATGACCACAGTAGCTGCTGGACAAGGGCTTCCAGCAGCACTCAATTCCAAAAGGGCAAGTACTAATGGCTGGCAACTTTAGATGGTCTTTGCAGAAGAGAGGACATCTAGAGAGCAACCCAATGCGGGTACACCTCCAGTGCAAAGTTAATGCATCCCTGCAGGCCTTGTCTCCATGAAACCTGGGGGCCCGGCCTCATTAAGGGCATCAGAGCATCTTGGCAGCACTGAGGACCACGAGACGGGGCCCAGCTAACTCCTAGGGATCCAGAGGACACCCTGCCCTAGGTGGCCCTTTGCTCTTGGCGGACCTGGGAAGCGGCCGGAGCAGCGGTGATGGACGTCCCTGTGCCCTTGCAGGTGACCCCATGAGCGCAGCCCTGCAGGTGACAGCGTTCGGTCTTGCTCTTCTCTCAACCCTCTTCCTGCTCCTGGCCACGTGCACTGACTGCTGGATGGTGAACGCTGACGACAGCTTGGAGGTGAGCAGAGCAACCGCTCTATGGGTAGCACCTGGGTGCCTTGACACCCATGGGTGACATCCCCACGTCTCCCCAGGCTTGGAAAGGGGACAAGGTGGGATAAACCCATTGTTTTTTCCATGGGGCTTTGTGACTTTCTCCTGCTTCCAGGTGAGCCACAAATGCCGGGGGCTCTGGAGGGAGTGTGTCACCAACATGCAGGACGGGGTCAGGACCTGTGACCAGTATGACTCCATCCTGGCTGACCATCCGGGTAAGTGCCACGGCCTGGAGGCCTTCCTTCAAGTTCAGAGCTAAGAGTTTCCCCTCTTCCCTCTTCAAGATGATCCTCATTGCAAAGGGCTCACCTCCACCAGTCGGTGATGCAGGACCAGGGCTTCTCCTGGCCTCCTGCTCCAGCAGCAGTGCTTTGCAGGCAGAAGTCCCCTTGCTCACAGCCGTGGTGTCACCCAGGCCACCTCTCCTACTTTTCACCCCTCCGTTCACATTTGGTGTTTTAAACATCAACCTGGGGGGTAAAACCAGTCTGGGCAGCAGCATCCCCTGCCCAAGCCTATGCAAGGCGGCCTCGAGGCCGCATCCCGGTGCAGATTGGTGCACCTTAAGTTACTTGGGCTCTTGAGCTGGTCTAATAATGAGCTCACTAAGTCCTGTTGCAGGGTTGCTGGTGAGCTCCTTGCCTATGGCAATGGCAGGCATGGGGTTGGTGAGTCCCACTGTAGGTATCTCCTATGGACACGGCCATGCAGAGCTGGGTCTAGCAGGGACACGGGGAGCAACCTGGAGCGGGGACACCAGTCCCTGTGACCATCCCACAGTCTCCCCTGTTTTTCCCCTTGCTTACCCAGTGAAGATCGTGGTGACACGGACCCTGCTGATCACAGCAGACCTCCTGGCTGGCCTGGCTTTGGCCATGCTGCTCCTCGGGCTGGACTGCATCAAGTTCCTCAAGGAAGATCCCGGTGTCAAACTGAAGATGCGCTACGGGGCCGGCGGCATCCTCGGCATTGGGAGTGCGTGGCTGGAGCGCTCGGGGTGGGGGGCAAATGGACCTCGTGTCCCATGGGCACCCCTTCAGAGGGGTCTTGGGGAGCACGAGGGGGTTCTCAAGCAGCCCCCTTCCTCTCAGGCATCCTGGGGCTGGTGGGCTCCGTGTGGTACGCGGTGGATGTCTACGTGGAGAGGGCCATGCTGGTGTCACACAACGTGTTCCTGGGAGTCCACTACGACTTCGGGTGGTCGTGCTGGCTGGGCATGGCTGGCTCCATGGGCTGCCTCGTGGCATCGGTGCTGCTGGCCTGCTGCCTCTGTGCCTGCACAGGTCAGTCTGCCCCATTCCATCCCATCCCACCCCATCCCGTAGCCTCCTGCTCTGCCCACGGGTGAAGGACCAGCTCAGGGGTGCAGCCAAACCAAGGGGAACCCCTTTGGTCCAGCCCGTGCGCCCTGGCTGGGTCATGCCAAGGACCCCAGCTGGGTCCCGTAAGGGTACAGAGGAGGTGCAGAAATGCTCCTTCCACATCACTGGGACCTCAAGGTCCTGGGGAAGATGCATTGGTGCCTACCCAAAGCAGTGGCTGTGCTGCAGCCGCATCACTGTGCCCAGTCAAAGCCTTGCGCTGGTGACCACATGGATGTGGCCAGTGGAAACCTGGCATCACCATCACAGACATGGGGCAGGTGATGCCTCACCAGATGTTACCTCCAGCCCTCACGCTTGGTCCCTCTCTTGCCATGTTCCCAACACTGCAGCACCCCAGGGTCCCTGCTATTGCCAACCATGCCACAACCCCACCTCTCTCCCAGTAGATCCCAGCAGCCCCCAGCAACCCCAGAGGACTCCCCAGCCCCGGGTCCGAACGGCCACCAGCAAGATGTACGCCATGGACTCCCGTGTGTGATGGGCAGCAGCACCTCCTGCTCCCAGCACCACTGGGGGATGCTCTCCCCCTCCAACCTGACCACATTAAAGCACCATCTTCTATACTGGGACATGTCTGCAACTGGGTTAAGGCTCCAACTGCAGGAGTTGTGCGAGCTACAGCATCAGCAGCTGCAGAAGTCGCCCACAGAGGAGGCTGTTTTCCATAGAGTCCCAGCCTGGTTTGGGTTGAAGGGACCTTAAAGCCCATCCAGCTCCAACCCCTGCCACAGGCAGGGACCCCTTCCACCAGAGCAGCTTGCTCCAAGCCCCTGTGTCCAACCTGCCCTTGAACACTGCCACAGATGGGGCAGCCACAGCTTCTCTGGGCACCCTGTGCCCCCACCTCAGCACCCTCACAGGGAAGAGCTTCTGCCTAAGAGCTCATCTCAGTCTCCCCTCTGGCAGGTTAAAGCCATTCCCCTTGGCCTGTCCCTACATCCCTTGTCCCCAGCCCCTCTCCAGCTTTCCTGCAGCCCCTTCAGGCACTGGAGCTGCTCTCAGGTCTCCCCTTCAGGAGCCTTCTCTTCTCCAGGCTGCCCCAGCCCAGCTCTCTCAGCCTGGCTCCAGAGCAGAGCTGCTCCAGCCCTCGCAGCATCTCCATGGCCTCCTCTGGCCTCGCTCCAGCAGCTCCACGTCCCTCTTGTGCTGCTGCCTCAGAGCTGGATCAGGGCTGCAGGGGGGGTCTCCCCAGAGCACAGCAGAGGGGCAGGATCCCCTCCCTGAGCTGCTGCTCACGCTCTGGGGGTGCAGCCCAGCAACACAGGGGGGGTTCTGGGCTCAAGCACTCACTGAAGCCGGGTCATGGGGAGCCTCTCATTGACCAACACCCCCAGGTCCATCCCAGGCTCCTGTTGTTTCCCCACTTCCAGACAGGTTTCATGCAAACAAACCCCAGAAACGTGCTCCTTTAAGGAAAGATGTCCCTGGGTTCCCTGGGGATGCCTCTGGGACACGGAAGCCAATGGAGCTCTTCACATCCCTCCAAAACTGAGCCCGTGCTCTGGAGGCATTCAGTGGGAAGCCAGCTCTGCACAGAGCAACACTGACTCCACGTGGCCCTGGTCAGGCAGGCACCAGCGCTGCTGCAAACACCCCAGAGCTCAGGGGTTTGAGAGCTGGGAAGGGCAAAGAGCCCAGAGCAGTTGGGGAAGGGGTTGGGCACTGGGGGAACGCTGCAGGGGGTCAAGCTGAAGCTCATTGGAGCTGCTCTACCACCGAAGTTGGGTTTTATGGCCACACGGAAAGGGAATTCTGTTTTCTACATGAACTGTAAACCCTCCCTCGCTTGCAAAACACTGCAAAATCAAGCCTGAGCCCCCAATCATCCCCCAGCCAGCCCCCAATTGCTGATTTTGTCCTTATTCCCCTACCTCTCACCTCGAGGTTAGCACAGAGAAGCTGTGGCACCGCAGGGAAGCAGCTTTGTGACTTCAAGAACAAGCCCTCGGCTGGACCAGGGCCCTGCAATGAAGGAGGGCAGAGGAGACCCACAGCAGTGCTGCTGTGGCCTGGGCTTGCTGCACAACACTGGTACCTCCAATCCAACAGCTCAGGGCCCTGGAGAAAAGGATGTGGTCACTAAAGCTGTGTGATGGGGATGAAGAACATGACCAAGAGCTGGCTGGGAATGGCAGGGTCTGGTCCAAAGGACGGGCACGGTGCAGGCAGAAGGGGGCCGGAAGGTTTTTAAGTCACAGAATCCCAGCCTGGTTTGGGTTGAAGGGACCTTAAAGCTTCTCCAGCTCCAACCCCTGCCACGAGCAGGGACCCCTTCCACTGGAGCAGCTTGCTCCAAGCCCCTGTGTCCAACCTGGCCTTGAACACTGCCAGGGATGGGGCAGCCACAGCTTCTCTGGGCACCCTGTGCCAGCGCCTCAGCACCCTCCCAGGGAAGAGCTTCTGCCTAAGAGCTCATCTCAGTCTCCCCTCTGGCAGGTTAAAGCCATTCCCCTTGGCCTGTCCCTACATCCCTTGTCCCAAGCCCCTCTCCAGGTTTCCTGCAGCCCCTTCAGGCACTGGAGCTGCTCCAAGGTCTCCCTTTGGCACCCCCCCTGCCCCGGGAGCTCCTCCACAGCCCTCATGTTCTTACCAGCAGCTTCCAGCTGGTGTTGAGGAGCCGTGGGGCTGGGCAAGGCTGAGCCAGCAGTGACCAGAAGCAGCAGCCCTGGCACTGGTGGGGCAGCCCCAGAGGCGTTCCACAGCGAGGCACAGCTCTGCTTTGTGCTCCATCACCCCCAGTGTGAGCAGGCACCAGGGCTGGAACCCGGGCGCTGACACCAAACCCCTTCCCACCCGGCACCTCAACTAATTTGCAATGATTTTTGTGTTTCACCCCTCAGCCTGTGTGCTCAAGAACTAAAGCAGTCCTTTCCCATCCCCAAGACCCTTTATGAACACTCAAACCCTGTCACAGGAACGAGGGTTTTAAAAGGACCAAGTGCACCAGGTAATTCTTTAAGACCTTTATTAACAGATGCTTGCAGTTTGACTTGAAAAAATCAGGTGTATATTTCATACAAATTAAAAATGAGGTTCTTAAAAATCTCAACTTGACCAGATATGAAACAATTTAAAAACCTTTAAAGGTATATTGAGAAAAAACAGACTTTTAAAAAACGTGTTTATCGTTTCCAAAAGGAGACTTCTTTAGGTAAAAATAATAAAAACCCCATGCTGCATAGACAATGCAGATAGTTCGAGTAATCTGGTCAACAGCAAAAAGCAAGCACTTAAGGTCTTCAGTTCCAATTCTTTTGTTCATTTCTTATTGCTGGAATTTCATTTTCTTTTCTTCTTCATTTCTTAAGTCTTTTCTTTGATGACTAAACTGAAAAAGAGGAAGAAAAGGACCATCAGACCCGTGCCAGGGGTCACACGGATGCTCTGTCCACCAAGACTGACCTGGGAGCACAAATCCTCACTGAGCCACCTCTCACACACAAGAAACCCTCCCCAGCTGCACCTGCTGCCCCCAGCCCACCCCAGGGACCAAACCAGGTGCCTTCCACACAAAACCAACCCAAAAGGACTCCAGAAAGGGAAGAGGAACCCCATCACACCCATCCCCTCCAGGGCAGAGCTGCTCCCATTGGGTTCTGCACACACACAGAGCTCAGGCAGGAGGACAGGGAGTATCTTGGGAAGGTGATGGACGAGCAGATCTACCCACACTTAACAGAGGCAGCCGTGGTAAGCCACTGCCCAGACCACAGGAACCACAACCAGCCAATACTATCAATAGACAGAGCAACCAAAAGGTCCCTGTGGCGTTTCTCTGAAGCTTGTGACATGAAGAACGCGTTCACCATGAAGATGGACACCAGGATCAAACCAGGGCTCGTGCCCAGCACACAGAGAACACCACAGCAAGGCCTGAACCCGTTATGTGAATCCATCAGCACTCCAGCCCCTCAGCCCTCACAGAGAGGTCTGCGGCTGCTGGCACCAAACTCTGCCCAGCTCCTGCACTCCCTGCTCATCCCACTAACAGGAGGGGTCCCACCAGAACCCAGATGTGCCGTTCTGTTTGCCAGCCCTCCGAGGCAACAAGTGAGGAGTGAGACACAACAGAGTGGGATATGAACACTGGCGAGAGGAAATACAGAGAAAGAGAGAAGAACAGGCAAGGAAGGTGCCAGAAAAAGTAGAAAGAGTCCAAGCAATGAAAACATTCCCAAATCAACAGAGCTGCCCACCAGAAGACAGCTCAGACCATCAGAGCAAGAGTCGGATCATAACCCATCTACCTCACAACTAAATCCACCTTTCACATCCGTGCCATCCTCCCCAGTGGCAAAGCCACCGGTACCACAGCGCTTCAAACAGGTGCCCCGCACTCTCCACAGGAAAGTGGCCAATCTGCCAGGTTTTCCAGCACTTCCTTGGGAACTTTGCATCAGCTTCCTACACACCAGTGCTGACAGTACTTAACACCATCTGCTTCACCTTGGGGACTGAGTGACGAGGGCTCAGGCACCCACAGGACAGAGTAAACCCCTGTCCCCACCTCTCCCGGCTTTGCCACTCCACCAGCCCCACCTCAGCGACTATTTCTGGGCGGACAACAGCAGCTCCGAGTCTCACCTACTGAGCACAGCCAACGGGAGCTATCCCACGGCAGTGACTCCAGCAACACCCATTAAAAGCAGCTCACCGAGGCCTCCCCACCTCATAGCTCTGCAGCTATGGGGTCGCACCACGCGAGCGCCAAGAGCAGGGGAGGGCCGGCGGTGCTCCGGAGGCACCGCACGCACACGCACCCGGATGATGGTAGAGGTGGAAAGCCGGTGTTTACTCAGCCCCGCCCTGCTCGGCCTCGGGAGCGGACGTGTTCTCAGCTGGTGGTTCGGCTGCCTTCGTCTCTTTGCCATCTTGTGGTTTAGGGTTCTCCGGGCGTCTGCGTCGGTAGTTGAAGTTACGGCGGTACCGACGTTGAGGTGGTTGCTGACTTTGGGTCTCGTCCCCTTGGTTCTCTTTATCTTCTTCGTTCCCGTCCTCTCTAGGCTGTCTCTGACGAGGAGGACCCCTGAAAGTCAAGCTAGGCTTTAACAGTGCAGCATCTGACCATCGCCATGTTCTGTCTCTGTTGCTAAAAGGGAGGGTTAAAAGGGAAGAAGTTGATCTGCGGCATACCTGCGAAATCGTGGTCTATAACCTCGGTACATGTTCTGCCTGACTGGTCTGCCTTGTTCTCCTGCACCCTGGTTGTCAGCACCCTGGAAGACATTCAGCAACAAACCACCTTAGCCACCTGCAAAAGTGTGTTGAGGCTACAACTAGTCAAGCTGTGAGGAAGAGGTAGATATAGATGAGACCCTTGGTGACATGGGTTAGTGGTGACCTTAGCAGTGCTGGGGAACTGTTGGGCTTGATGATCTTAAAGGTCTTTTCCAGCCCTTTTGATTCTATGGCTGTGAGAGGGCTGGCAAGTTAAGCCCAAGGCACATAAGGTGGGCAGCGGTCCTAGGGCACAGCAGCACACATAGAACAAATCACAGAACAGTTTGGGTGGGAAAGGACCTCAAGATCCTCTAGCTCCCAGCCCCAATATGACGTAGAAGTTGTTCTCCTCACGTTAATCATATAGCAAGTTAACCCAAATCCAAACTGCTTTTTAAACTGTGACATCGGGACCTTCAGTTCATTGGCTGCTGCAATCCAAAACCTGCTGCAACCTCTTCATCTTGCTCCCAAACCTCCCCCTAACCATTCCCTGCACAACAAGAAGCAGCAGCCCAGCACCCAGCGTAGCCTCCCTCTCAAGCACAGTTACCTCCACCATCTCTCCCTGCACGGGAGGGTTGGAATACTGTGGTCGACGCCCGTAGGGCCTACGCATGTAGTAAGGTGGGTACCGCCGCCTGCGATAGGGACGGCGTTGCTGGGCTTGACCTTCTGGTATGTTCTCTGCTCCTTCGTTCTTTTCCCCACTCTCACTGTTCTGGTAGTTCTGCTGGTAGTTGCGTGGAGGACCCCTGCGACGTGGGTATCGTCTGTAATGGTTACGGTCTGCTGCGTATTTGCTGCCTTGCACTGGGACTCCACCAGGACCGGTAACGTTTGCTGCCTCCGCGCCCTGCAGAGCGGGGATGGTGTTAGGGGCACAGGCACATCAATCCCTGTGTCATTTAGCACCCAGTAAGGATTTATAACCCCACTGGAAAGCCATCAGGCACCAGCTCAGCCCCAGGGACCTCACACCAGCTTTTCCATGCACCCACCAACACCCAAGAGTCACATTTACCTTCTCTCCTTCAACCACATCAAACTCCACGGTCTCTCCATCTCCTACGCTGCGGAGGTACTTCCTGGGGTTATTCTTCTTTATGGCAGTCTAACAACAAAACATTGCACGATTACACTTACAGCACAGCATGAGGGTACTACTTAGTACTCTCCCTTTTATTTTAACATTAAGGAATTTGAGTATTAGTATCTTAGGAGAAAGACCAGTTGAGCTGCTGTGAAAATCCAGGAAGCCATAAAATGTACCTGCAGTACTACAGCTGTGGCCTATCTGCAACATGGAGCAGCTTTACCATGCACTGCAAACAACTGTCAACACGCTGTCTGCTAGCTGGAAAAGCAGTCTGAAAACAAACCCTCGCCCCCCATACACACCGGCCATAGTATTCCTAACCAGAGCTCAGATGAAAAGCCCCCAGAGCAGCTACACATCCCTCTGAAGCACACACACAAACCTATCCGCCCTTCCAGCTGCACGCTCAGACTCCCAGTCCCCACCAGCTCCCACACCACCACATCGTGCAGCGGCCATCGATGGCCAGAACTCAAGAGATTTCCTCCTCCAAGGCTTCCAATACCACCACTTCAGCCACAGTATTTACCAATCGATCACAAGTTTACTCCTGCTGTGTATGCTGCACCAAGGATTAGCCCTCCCAAGGTGTCAGCACCAGACAAGCCTTTGTGTCGGTGCCTGCATGAGAAATGACAGTACCAGAAAACACTGACTTTTCTGTGCTATTCAGCAGTGGATTAAGTTTCTGACAGATGAGTTAATGCTCGATGTGCACAGCTCAGCCACATCCTGCTTATCAAACACTTTGAACAGTAACACGAGTGTAACAACTTCACAAAAAATCACCAGCAACACCATCTGAGGAGGTTTTTCCCCCTCTATGGGATCAAATCCATGGCAAAACATGCCCACAGGTCTCAGCCTATAAAGCAGTGGTTTTAAGGGAAAGCCTTATTCCAACAGCAGCTGAGTCCAACAGCTCTTCATGAGACCCCAGCCCCATGATGGAGATGGGGAAAAAGCACAAACAGGCCAATTCTGTTTGAGATTAGACCCCCGAAACTGGTTTGCAATGAAAATTCTGACACACATCGCTGCCAAACCATGCTTCCAGAAACACAGGCAGCAGCTACATGACAAGTCCTGAGAGCTGACTTGTAAGTCAAGGTCATTTACAGGTTACTCTACTTGCAAACTGAGTAATGAGGTCTGACAGCTTTCCTTCGGGGTGTGTATTCCTGCCTCAGAACATACAGACACAGCACAGCCACTTGGCCCTTCTCCACTGCCCATTACAGAATAACCTTTCATAAACAAATGCCTCTACATTTTAATCACAGGTAATTTAGATGTGGCCCAAGCAAGAAGCCGAGAGCTGGCAAAACCAAACTCGAGTCAAACGCTTTCCGGGGTTCCTTTTCCCTCTCTTTGTGTTTACAACAGGGGCCATGTATCCCTAACTTGAAACAAAAGAACAACCCATGGACTCCAGCCATAACCCACACTCCCCATGGCACTCCTGCGGGCTGCTTCACAACAGGAGAGCCCAAGAGAGAAAGGGTAGAAAAGCACAGTGCTTACACACAGCCTTACAACTCAGAGGACTAAGCTAAAATCAACCTGCTGCATGGAATAAGCCATGGGTGTGGTGCTCACTCTGGTCTAGCTTCCAGAGATTACAAGCTCACTGGAAGTTACATCTATTAAAGCATGCACCAGGCTTCCACTGAAAGCCTGGAGCAATAAATCATGCACAAGTTTTGCCTAGAAGAAACAACAAACCCGACTTCTTCAGTGGCACTTCATTTTGATCACAGCACAACTAATTTCTCTCCTTGCTGCATGCTTTTCATTTATCTATTTCCACATCCTTACCTAACAGCTATTTGAATCCTCCACAAAGCAACTTACCCCAAGCCAACAGCATACAAGGTAGCAGCCTGCTCAACCCACCTATCTCACCTCCTGTGACAGCTGTACATGGACATACACAGCCTCTGGTGACAAGCAGGCTCTGCTTGTGACCCAGTAGTAAGAAACAGTTTCCGTTCAAGTAACAGCTCTTGGAAAACACAGGCTCCTTCACAACTTCAATCCTACCCCCAGAGGACACACAGCAAGTTTCAGAGGTAACAAGGATCTTACCTGATGGACAAACACATCTTCCTTGGTGTCATTCCTGCAAGACAACAGGAAATTGAAATTCATGTAGGAAATGCACGGTAAATTAAGAATTCAGTTGTTTGGGGTGGGGACAAAACATGGATCTCTCAAGACACCTAGCTTTCAGCATCTGCCTTGCTCCTCCAACCTGCTCTCAACTAGTTCCCTACCAGCTTACTGCTTGAAGTAAACAGACTGTAACATAGCTATACATGTTGTATGTTCAGAGCACACACACAGGTCCAGTAAGTCACGTGTAGAAGCATTCTTCCTCTCTCTTGCACACCCCCTCTATCCTTCACACCCCTCTCATGGACATGTTTGAAGAAGGAAGAACTCCTGAGAGTGAGCAGCCTTCGGAACACCACCTACTGCAGCCTTTGAAACAGGCTGTATCACCACTCAAGCCTTGTGTGATGAGGCAGAGCTCCAGCCTCTCCACCTCAACATTCCCTTCCTTCAAGGAGCAACCCCTGAAGGCTCCAGGGTGAGCCAAGCTGCACTGGTGAGCAGAGAGGAAAGAGCTTGGCTTTTCCAAGAAAACAGCTCAAGTCTCTACCTACAAGGATCCAAAAGCATCCCTCAGCGTGAGCATGACAGAGCTCCCACAACTTCCATGCTGAGGCTGGACAAACACAACACGGCACCAACTGAAGTCAGGAGAGTTTCTGTTCTGCACTTCAATGCTACAGCAGAAAGAGCCTCCACGCTGTGAGGGCTCCTAACACACCCACAGCCCTGCACCAGGCTCACACCCTACAACAGCACCTTGCTGTGGTGTTGGCTTCTTCAGTCAATGCAAGGGTTTGAATCCACAGCAGAGCAGCTTTTATTTCCTACAATGACTGCTTGAGGACACTGCAAAGCAGGCTTGTGTGGAGCTGTGCTCAGAGCTGCAGAGCTTGCAGGTATGGAGAACAGAAGAAGGGATTTTGTTGTATTTCCTTAAGGTGAAGCCAGGTGTTTCTCACAGTTAGCTTTAAAACAGGAAGACTCTTCCAAAAACTCAGACCAAGCTATGGCTGTTCTGTCAGACAGCACCAGCAGAATTAAGTCACTCTGTCCCCTCATCGACCAGATGCTTACAAACCTCAAAGGTTACTGGGAAAATGGTAGCCAAAAGGGCACAAAGCAGAGCCAGTCTGATCATCATGAAAGAGCATCCAGAAGCTCTTGCAAAGCCTGAACCTAAATACTTTCCTCTTCACAACACAAGGTCTTTTACCAGATGCCCCTAAAGCTCAACAGCTTCCCAAGAGCCCAGTAACAGGCTTTCAATAGAGTGCTGAACACCTTCCTTCACTTGGTTAAAAAGTGGTAGTAAGTTCTTGTGGTCGTGCTCTGCACACGAGGACACCCTACATACTTTCCCAAGGGTGATTTTGAGCAATCCCACTGGATGCTTGTTCCCAAAGTCCTTTGGAAAAGCAGGTTTAGATCTTTGGAAAAGCTGGAGGTTTAGATCAACACATGACTCAGTTGCACAGACAGAGCTCAAGGTGTACACACAGATAAAACACACTGATCAGTTTTCAAGCCCAGCACCACCCAAGATGCTTCCTGACGCACTTTTCCATGTAGACACAGCAAGCACAGGGCCACCTGGGTGGTGCAAATGCAATAATCACTTTCTCAAAGCAAGTTTGAGATGGTACAAAAGAAGCCCCATTCTCCAGGCCTAAAAAGCCATTCAGCTCATGCTTCCACTAAATGGCTATCTCTGCAACCTCCTAATCCATAAAAATAAAGGAATCAAAGCAGCACAAGTCAAGCAAACACCACCTTAAGTCCAGCAAAGCACTAACTAGAAGCCAGACCCCACACGCAGCTCAAGTCATGGCAAGAGGGCCTGCAAAGGCATTTGTTACTTTGACAACTGTGACAAACAACTGACAGACACTCAGAATCCAAACTCCTATTGAGTTTGATTCAGAAACACACAGAACAGAACAGAACCACACTTGCAACATGAAAAGAACACAGGAAATACTTGAGACTGACGTGCACCTTCATCAAAGCTAAACTTCAGTTCCAAAGCTCATTTCAGCTGCAAGCAGGCTCAGCTAAAGCTCCCCTCACAGAAGCCAGAGAGATTCCAGAGTTGAGGAAATGTCTTCCAGATCCGTTCCCAGGC
Organism: Pezoporus wallicus; assembly: GCF_028554395.1. NCBI lineage: Eukaryota > Metazoa > Chordata > Aves > Psittaciformes > Psittacidae > Pezoporus > Pezoporus wallicus. Next base: position 2,298 of record NW_026642504.1, on the reverse strand, counting down.
TGTGGCTCTAATCTCTTGATAACATGATGGGTTTCTCATTAAAAATGGCAACCTCAGGGATTAAACAGCTGCCAAATGAATGAGTGGGGAAGCCACTCGGATGTCTTCACTCCTGCTGCTGCCTCCTCACTTGACTCACATCACTGAGCTGTGCCACTACTGAGGGAAACAGGAAAAAAGCCTTCCCTGGAGGGAGGGTTTGCGGCCTGTGACTTTACACGTGCTTACAACAGCCCAAGCAGCTTAAAGCACTGATGACTACAGGACACTTAACATGGAAACGCTACATGAAGAATGCAAACTGGGCAGAGAGTGGAGTTCTGAGTGTTGCAGGCATGAAACCCATTAAGGAGCTTGGCAGACAGTTAAGACTGGGTCATAAGGTAACAGACAGTTACAAAAAGGCAGTACTGAAGCAAACCTAAATAAAAGGCCAAATATAAAGCACCACTACATACTCTAGGGAAACCTTAGAGCAGCTCCAGTGCCTAAAGGGGCTGCAGGAAACCTGGAGAGGGGCTTGGGACAAGGGATGTAGGGACAGGCCAAGGGGAATGGCTTTAACCTGCCAGAGGGGAGACTGAGATGAGCTCTTAGGCAGAAGCTCTTCCCTGTGAGGGTGCTGAGGCGCTGGCACAGGGTGCCCAGAGAAGCTGTGGCTGCCCCATCCCTGGCAGTGTTCAAGGGCAGGTTGGACACAGGGGCTTGGAGCAAGCTGCTCTAGTGGAAGGGGTCCCTGCCTGTGGCATGGGTTGAAGCTGGGTGAGCTTTAAGGTCCCTTCCAACACAAACCAGGCTGGGATTCTATAATTCCCCAAGTCCTTCAGTCAAATTCTGATACTGTGGGGCTGAAGCACCACATGGTTAAGGGGAAGAGCTCCTTGGAATGTGGCCTCTGCAGAACAAGCCACAGGGAGACCTCCAGAGCTACCCAGTACCCAAACTGCCTTGCAGAGCAGTTCCAGGACTCCTCTACTGCTGCACACCCTCACCAATACCCGTTTTAAGCACTTATACAACTCCTTAAGTGCCCCAGTTTTGCTTTCAAACCAACTACTGTCACAGAAACACCCTTCTGGGCACTTGTGTCCTGAGAGCCCCTTAAAAGGCTCCGGTCTTGTGACATAAAACAACCTGGATTTTGCTGCTTTCCCCATGCACTCTGGGTCTCCTCAGGAGAGCGGGCTTTTAACTACACCAAGCGCTCACCTCCTATTTTCTGACACTGATGGACTGAACCTCACGCAGGAGCTTACACAAACACCAACAGCCGGCCTTTAATGCCCAAACCCGACCAAACCAAGCCCCTCGAAAACCGCCGTGAAAAGGCATCGCTTCAACACCATAACCGTGACCACCACAATAAACGCATCGAGCCCGTGAGGCCGCAGCACTCAGGAGCACCGGCACCGGGGTAGGCCCCAGTGTCACGGAGAAGTGACAGAGCCCGCTCCCTCCCTCCCCTCCCCGCGGGCCGCCCCCTCACCTGTTGATGAAGCCGTAACCGTTCCTCACGTTGAACCATTTGACAGTGCCCAAAACCTTCGTTGCTGGGGAAAGGGAGGAAGAGGAGAAGGGAGGAAGAGGAGAAGAAGAGGCGGCGGCGTCAGGGCGGCACGTGGCGGGGCGGCGCGCACAAAGGCCCCGCGTGGCGGACATCTTGGGCCTCCCCGCCCCCACCCCCCGCCGGCACGCGGGGCCCGGCGGCGCGCGCGGCGGGAGGAGGAGGAGGAGGAGGAGGAGGAGGAAGGCGTTGGGAGCCCCAACGGCCGCGCGCGCGCGCGCCCCCGCCGCCGCCTCCTCCTCCTCCCGCCGCCGCGCGCGCGCCGCCCCTCAGCGATGGCGGGCCCGGCGTGTGAGGGAAGGGAAGGGAAGGGGGGGGCGGTTGTGCTCGCGCCGCCGCTTCCCCCCCCCACCACCTCCTCCTCCTCCTCCCCCTCATCAACCGCCCCCCGTCCCCGTCCCCTCACCGATGACCTTCTTGTCCCCGCCGGCGGGAGGAGCCGCCGAGGCCAGGCCGCTGCCCCCGTTCCCGGTACCGCCGTTAGGTTTGGAGTCGGCGGTGGCGGCGGGGGGGGCCGCCGCGGGGACGGGGGCGGCGGGCGGCTGGGTCTCGGCCTCGCTGCTCATGGCGGCGGCTGCTCGGTGCGGACGGTGGTGGTGACCGGCTGTTAGCGCCGCCTCCCGCGGTGTGATGGTGACTGCGGCCGGCCGTGGGGGGGGGGGGGGGGGGCTGCTCCCTGCTCCGGGCTCGCTGAGCTCCGCTCTCCGCTCCCGAGACCGATCGAACTGGCCACA